>NC_136069.1:646123696-647323696 GCF_964261635.1 Lissotriton helveticus
ACCCAGGCTGCTGCACACTATCGACTCCCACCGGCCAGAGGTGACTGCCCGCTGCTGCAGAAAGAATCATCTCTGTTCACCTTCTGCCACAGGTGTGTGTGTAAGAGGGTGCACCACATGCTGAAGCAACCTTCAGGATGTCCGCGCTTCATCGCAGGTTCTACACGCGTTCAGCTGTGGTGGTGTTGGGGGGAACGTCGATTAGTGAATCACAGCCTGTTAGATAAAAAGCAATATAAGATTGTGTGTCATGCATCCATCAAAGGAGAGAGAAAGAACGAGTGAGAGAAAGACAGAGAAAGAGAGAGAAAGAAAGAGTAAGATACAAGGAAAAGAGAGAGAGAGAAACAGTATGAGAGAGAGGAAGATACAGAGAGAAAGAGTGAGAGAGGAAGAGAGAGAAAGAATGAGAGAGAGGAAGAGAGAGAAAGAAGGAATAAGAGAGAGAGGAAGAGACCGAGAAAGAGAGAAAGTGTGAGAGAGAAAGGAAGAGAGGAGAGGTAGTGTTTACACTGGAGAAAATCTTCGCAGCTCACCTTTGTGCCACTGGTGTGTCTCCTACCACGTGCCAGGATATAGTGCACCCTCAAGTTTAGTCATCTGAAAGATAGTATAGAATTATTAATTGCAGAGTACATACAACTGCATACATCTAATTCTCTGTTTCTCCAATGCACACTCAAGCTGTTGCACCCTATCCATTCCCACTTCTCAGAGGTGTCTGTGCATTCTTGTGCGCCCAGGCTGCTGCACATTATCGACTCCCATGGGCCAGAGGTGACTGCTCGCTGCTGCGGAAAGAAGCATCTCTGTTCACCTTCTGCAACAGGTGTGTGTGTAAGAGGGTGCACCACATGCTGAAGCAACCTTCAGGATGTCCGCGCTTCATCGCAGGTTCTATACGCGTTCAGCTGTGGTGGTGTTGGGGGGAACGCCGATTAGTGAATCACAACATGTTAGATAAAAAGCAATATAATATTGTGCGTCATGCATCCATCAAAGGAGAGAGAAAGAGAGAGAAAGAGAAAGAAAGAGTGAGAGGAAGACAGAGAGAAAAAGAAAGAAAGAGTGAGAGGAAGACAGAGAGAAAGAGAGAAACAGTGTAAAGAACCGTTTATACCCACTTCCTGGGTTTCTGTGCCGGGGAAACAACCCAAGTCTTCCATACCCTCCTTATTTAGTAAAAGGAGACCAGGAGCCTTCGTCTGCAGGAGGAACCAAGTTTTATTCGAATAGCCCGAGCTATGGAACCGAGGCCCAAGCCCGTTAGAAACAAGACTGAGGAGGCTGATGCTTCACTCTGCAGCTTACAGGCCTTATATACACATTTCGCACATTAAGAAACCAGTTTGGGTGGGGGGTTTGGCGCCCCCGAGTCAAAAATGCAGTTACCCCATTGTTTGTTCAGGCAGAACAGGGGCTGCAACCGATGGTACAAAGATTACGGACAGGTCTTGCAAAACTGGATATGTACATGAGGGAACAGAGATATCTTGAACAACAGGATATGTGAAAGAAACAAATTCTGGGACGGTGGCGTGACCAAGTCTTGCAAAACAGGATGGATGTGTGCAGGAGTTCAGTCCGAGGGAGGTGAGGCCAATTCTATGTTCCCCTTTTTCGAAATTGGCTCAACCACAAGGAGCAGGAAGGACAGGGTGGTCGTCACAGCTAGAATATCAACAGACATCAGCAGAAATGACCAGGAGGGTCGTGCAGAGGTGTTTGACACGAAATGGCAATGCAAAAACAATGGAGTCATGACACAAAATGGATGCCGACAAGAAGGACACTTTTTCTCAGACCCCCCTTTTGCCATTGAGTGACAAATACTCTAGGAGACGTCGATATTCATAAGATCATCTGTTTCTTGTTGGAGCATCATCTTCATATTAGTGTCCTGAATGTTAGAGGGTGGAGGCTTGAGATCCTGAACACACGTTGCACAGAGCATTGGCAGACACTAAGGGCCAGATGTAGGTAACTTCAATTTACCAACTCATAAATACCGAATTTTACCGATTCGGTATTTATGAATCGGTAAATTTGAAGCTGGGAGATGTAGGTAATTTTAAAATTTGATTTACCTAATCGGTAACATTCGGTATTTACCGATTCGGTAAATACCAAATCGGTATTTCCCATTGATTCCTATGTGCTATGAAGCCCATAGAAATCAATGGGAAATACCGATTCGGTATTTACCGAATCCTGCAAGGGTGCAGGGGGTGTCACTTTGACACCCTCTAGCACCCCAAGTACAGGCATGTGTGACATGTGGCACTAATACATGCCCTAAGGGCATGTCTGTGTGTCACATGGCACAGGTGTGCATGCACAGATGTGCATGCACACCTGAATTCGGTATTTTACCACCCAATAGGATTGGGTGGTAAAATACCGACTCTTAAGGGCCTGTGGCACTCTTAGGAGTGTCACCTACATCTGGGATTTACCGAATCGGTAAAATTACCGATTCGGTATTTTACAGAATCGGTAAATTTACCAAATCGGTAAATTTACCGATTCTGTAAAATGATGGCCCCTACATGTCAAACACCAAATACCGGTCGGTAATGGCCGAAATCGGCCATTACCGACAGGTATTTCGTGACCTACATCTGGCCCTAAATGCACACACAGCAGAAGACGAGGACAGCCAATCCCAAGGCAAGGATGATGAGGACCCTCCATCCCCATTGGGAAAGGAGGCCCCAGATCCAGCCTGTGAGGGACCAGTTGCCTTCATCCTGATGAATTTCAGAGGAAAGGTGATGCAGACGTTGGATGGCATCATATACTGTGGGTGCGTGATCAGGAATGTACACACAGCAGCTGGAGCCAATCACTTTACACACACCACCACGATCAGCGAGGATGATGTCAAGGACCATACGATTTTGAAGTGTTACAAGGTGATTTGCCTGGAGCCCTGCAGCTGTTTCTGTGATGGTGGCCTCCCCTCAAGGACCCTGGTCAGTCCTCGTATAGCTCAACTGTTTGCCATTGGGCCCCAGAATCGGAGGAAACCTTTAAAGAAGTCCTAGGCTTCCTGGCCTACTGTATCCTCATCCGATATGACACCCATGCATGAACGACGCAAAGTGCCCTTTATCAACAGGTGGTAATCTCCATGGGTAGAATACGTCGGTGGAAGGAGGAAGGCCAGACAGCAGGTACCAGACCAGTTACGGGGGAGCCAAGTGTAGGCTGCTGTGCCACAGATAAAGTAAGTGTTGAGAGACGCCACCAACTTTGGAGGAGACGTAGAGTTCAAAGTTTTAGTGATGTCACAGATACTAGTACCAACTTTCTTAGTCCCTAAGCCATGGATGCAGACACGGCCTGGCACAATTATAACATTCAGAGTGTTTCGTACATCAGGTAGTAGCAATCTGGCTCGAAATTTGATACATGTTTGTCGAGAAGTTGAGGTAAATACCACCATCTCACCGAGTTCATCCGGTGGTAATAGCAATGTGTATGAACTGGTTGGGCAAAAAAGGGGTATTGGTATTGCCAGACCTGTTTTGCCAGAAGTCATCTCGAAATGTTCCAAGGGCAGAATTGGCAGTACAATTGACAGTATAAGCCTCCTGCATCAACATCCACCATGCAAGACAGAACCCAGAGATGGAGAAAGGATAAGGAAAGAATGGAACAGGTTGCGTGATAGCATGCGTCATCAGTCCACATACCCAACAGGTGGAAGTATTTATGATCAGCTGATGATGATGTAACATCTGGACAAAGGTGTTATTGAAAAATTCTGCACGGCGGGGCAATTCGTGGGTGGGTAACGTGAAATACTGATGCTCTACAGGAGTCGGGGTAGGAGTTGGTGAGGTAACAGGATAGTAGATCAGTAACGTCTAACCGATGATAGACAAGATGATTGAGACAAACAGCGTCACTATGGGGCCCACAAAGCACTTGCTATGTAGGAGACTGACATATTGTTTCTGGACTTGGGTGTATTGGACGGCTGCCATTGTACTAAGCCAGGGACCACTAGTGGCTGTCTGTGATTGGTGGTTGCTTCACTGGATGCAGGTGCCAAGAGCCCTACGGCGTACCTTAGTCTGACATACCAGCACCGTTCTTAGCCGGGAAATCACAGCCCTAGAGCCTGTAGGCACCTGAGCGAAGGCAAGGGAAGCCTTCCTTCTGGAACGCAAGTTATATCGGGTAGAAGTAGGAACAGTATGGTCGGGGAATAATTGTTCCTGATGCTGAGCAGAGTGAGGGGAGTGTTTTCTCTTTCCCTTCAGTATACTGTCACTCTCTGCTTCCGTAGATGTGGAATGTAATCTTGCATTGCTGAAGGGAACAAACGCCGGGACTATTTCTGTCTCTGAGTCTCCTTGTCCTTCTCTCACACACTGATCATAGGGGAGAGGCAGAGGCACTCGTCTACAGTGCGTGGTGTGGATCCAGTTCTTCCGTCCCTCAACTTTCACAGCGGTGCGTGTGGCCAGTAACACCTGACGGGGCTCGAGGCTCTTAGTACATTGAAAGTTTCGAATCAGGACCCAGTCGCCAGGTTGGATAACGTGTCCTGGGCCATCGCTTTTATCAGGTATGGCCTCCTGCACCTGGTGGTAAAGAGTACTAAAGGTGTTAGTCAAACTGTACAGATAATCAGTCAACACAGGGTATTCAACATCAGACAGTTTCTGGGGCCGTGGAACACCCCACAAAGAGAGACTGAATCCATTGTTTATCAGGTCACGTTGGTATAACCATATGTGCACCTACACCCACTGAGCAACAATTTCTCCCCTACACACAATCCATTACTTTCCTTTGAATGTTCCCAAACTAAATCACATCAACATAATAAATTGAAACTATGAGTCTCCACCATAGGTTCAACCATGATACCATTAGAGGGAGTAAGTCAACAATTTGTGCTGACCATAACAGACACTTGAGTCACTAAAGACAAGAACAGGTATACAACCTTTTTCCAAATACAACTCAACTTCGTTAGGGATAACTATACATACACACCTATAAATAGACATTGTTTCGATCTTACACGTTCTACCTACCAGACTGTACCATTCAGAAATGGCCGCCATTGTAACCAAGTGCTGTACTTTCACTTTGAGTACTAGCTCCCCGGCCAGCACCCACTTACACCATGTGACTGATCACATGACACTAGCAACTTTGTGAAAACAGTCCACCGCGGGCTGCACAGATATCTCCCGGACCCGGTGGAGGAGTGTAGATCAGAGGATGCCTACACAATGCGGCAATCGTAAGTAACAGATTGTCGATGTAAAACCGGCTTTAGAATGAACCTTGGTGCTAGATACTTGTAGACCGCTAAAAGCTAACTCTCTATACCTAGCAGACACATATCTCACCAGGTTTTCAACACGGACCCTTAGCGTTACCAAACGGGACCGTTTAAATACAAGCACATACAACACGCCGCATACTATGTTGTCTGTTACCTGTTTTGTGATAAACACACAAAAATTGAGTTTGGGTGGCCTCTTAAGAGGGTGATTAAAACTAGTAATCACTCATAGCTTTCCAGTTAACCGCTCTTTACGAGCACCGCCTGCTACTGAATTAGTTCCGACCCGGACGGTTGTCACAGCTTGATCATTAAACCCAGCCATCTGCACAGCGCAAATGCTTACTGTTTTGATCGAGCACACACACTAAGGCTTTACCATAAACGAATATTCATTATAAAGAAATAACGCTCCCTAGTTGCCGCACTCTTGCTTGAGCATTATCCACATTATCAAGAAGACACATCCAACAAGTTTTGGAAGCCACTCTATAAATGACGGGGTCTTTACCCTCACAGCAATCCCCGTTTGCCGCTACCTTCGCGCACCACACTATGAGTATGCTGCCTCCATCCAGATTGATGACATACTAACATTCATGATACACCAACATGTAAGACGACCCTAGGATGACGGAGATTAGTTGTCAAATGTTGTAAATCTCTACAGTGATGAAACATTAAACTTCCACAACTAGGCGACCCAGCAAAGTTGCTACTGCCCAACAAAACTGACATTGATTTAGACGGTCCAATATCTAATTACTGCTCTCCCTATGACAGCTCAGTGATGTATATCAGGGACTCCAATTAAGGGTTAGTTAAAATGTTTGTATATACATTTTTATCTCTCCAATTACCAGCTTGTACACAGGAGCAGAGCCTTGTGTTTGGCTCCACCGGGCACTGTTGAAGCCTGGGGACCACAAATAGTGGGTGAGTCCTACATAAATAATTTCCTTCAGTCTGTTCATGTTTTTGCACAGGGGCAATATTCACCTTAGCTCACTGCGGACAATCACCTGTTATTAAAGCATGAAACTTTGATGTTATCCTTGAACGCCGGTTGGCACTCGCACCAGTACATAATTGACATGCTTTGGAGTCACCACGAATCTTTGTTGCTACTTGTGAAAAGTTGTTACATGAGAATCTTTTCCCCTCTAACGCCTTCTTCTCCCCCAAAAGGTAGATCAAGGCAGGTGAAAAGAAGATTTGGGGTAAAAGATTAACCCTGATGTGCAAAACTTTGCTTGCCTTTTCCCCATCAATTGTAGATAGCTTTTTTCTTTAAATAGGTCCTGAAGAATCGCAGGGTTAATACACCGCTAGCGAGAAACATGTTGACCTACACACTTTAACGAGGACACGAATACGCACAAAAACCTTTCAGGCAATTGCCTTGTACACTGGTTTTAATTAGGACAGGAGACCCCCAGAATAAAAATGTTGTCCTTCTAGGTACTCCCAGTCCTATTTTACTCCACTTCACTGCATCTAAACAACAACAGCCCCATACCCGCACTTCACCATACGGCAGTTGGATAGAAGGTCTCCAACAAAGAGCCCCTTTTTAGGGAGCCCGTTGGGGATTGCACCGCCGCCCCAATGAGGAGCAGCCCAGATGATGAAGCATGACTCCTGAAAGGGTGTGTGAGGGTATTATGATCCAACATATGGATCCCCACTTATGCCCTTTCTGGGGTACAGTGAGACCCAGCCACTTTGTGTCTCCAACTAGCATCGTTTACGAGAGGAACAGCATAAACCCTTTTTTGTATTGTACCTACTGAGGCCCCCTTTATGCTGGACTTGCCTACTCCTCTTTGAGTGGGAAATATGCCTCTAGTCTCTTTCTTTGACTCAAATGGTCAGTGACCTCACTGATGATATCACTGATGACATCTCAAATGACATCACTAATGACATCAAACATTTGAAAATCTGATGCACCTCCTCATACCTTAATAAAATCGTTGATACACCCACTCTAACAGACTACCATTTTCGAAACAATTGAGACACCAATACCAGTTACTACGTACGTACACACTGATTCCTAGGTCTACACACACAGCCACTCATTCACCCATACCGTCACTCATACATGCAGTGACTCATCAATACAACACTATTATAGGCACTCATACACCTATACAAACACTCACACACCGCCACTCATCCAGAATTACTCACACATCTAGTCAGTCATGCAAAGAATCAATCACACTTCTATTTACTCAGCCTTACAGTTTTACACACACAACCTCACTAATTCATACTGATACTAACATATACTTACTCTCTTATACAATCACTGATACAAGTACATACTCATCCATACAGCCACTCTCACATTCACTGAGTCTCTCGTATAGTCATTTATATAGTCCAACTCTCTCATACACTGCGTTTTACAAATGTAATTACTTGGACATGTAGCACTGAGATATCCATTCACTCACCAACAAACCCATTCAAACACTCACCCACCCATACAGCTGTTTCCACATGCAGTCTTGAACCCATACACCCGGTTAATAAAGAACTCACAAATCTATGCACAAAGTCACACACCTCTCACGCACCTACACACACACTCAGGAAGCCATACAAATAATCAGGCAACCAATCAATTACCCATATAGACACACATGTAACTATTAATCAACCAATGCAGCAGCTTACACAGCAATAGACAGACTGATACAGACATTCACACAGTTTAGTCACTAACCCATGAATTCAGGAAGACACATTTAATCACTAACTTATACAGTCAGTATACACCTACTAAATCCTTCATCCACACACTTATACACCCACTTATTCTTCAATATACCTTGGGCAATATATTTATGAAACATTTTTAAGCTTTGCAGAAACACACAGTCACTAAATGATGTCATCAGTGATGTCATCAGTGATGTAATTTGGGATGTCATCAGTGATGTTATCAATGATGTCACTGACCATGTCATGAATGATGTAATAGGTGACGTCATCAGCAGTGCATTGCGGGAGCATGAGTTATAGTTAGCTCAACTAACTATAACAGCCAAATTTCCATGGTTTTGTATGAGTGAAATGTGCAACTAACTATAACGTCCCTGATACCTATGTTTTTTTCAGGGAATGTATATATATATATATATACACACACACACATATATATATTTATTGCATTTATTTGAAAGGTTTTATATAGCGCTGGCTAGACCCGGAGGTATCAGAGCACTTTACATGAGTATCAGACCATAGGTACAAGTTACATCATTGCCAAGGTTACAGTTATTAGAGCATAGCGACATTGTTACAAGTTAGGTCGAGACAAGTAATAAGGACAATATGCAGGCAAGAGGAGAGATTCATTGGAGAGGGGGTAGGAGCAGGGGAAGTAGACATTAAATGAAAGGAGGGAAAGAGGAGGGGGAGGGTGAGACACACAGCATGAACGAAGAGGGGTAGTTTGACAGGGCACTAACCGGTAGACGAGTAATAGCTGCGTCCAGAGTCCAGTAAGCTGTGATCCCAGAGGAAGTGGTATCATTTCCCCAACTCGGCTGCGAGAGGCTCCCCTTATGCAATGGACTCTCTCAGAGGGATCTCTGAGACGCTAAGGCCTACCTACTGGATCCTTCCCCAAAAAGGGGAGAGGGCGTGCTTTGGCAATGGGTGCCATACCATACCTCAACTGTGAGTGACTCCCTGTAATAAGATGATTTTATGAAGAATTGGAAGATGACGAGGTGTAGAGGTTGTAGGTTTCTTTATTAAGTAGATGGTAAGTATTCAGGTGAGAACCCCACCAGGAGCAGCCCACTTGCTGCTCAGCCCGCTTACAACTGAAGCTCACGCTCACACACTCAAACACAGCATTCTAACCACTCACCAACATTCCACTCATTCTACTCTGGCTGAGCAGCAAGACCAACTATGTTTACATACTACACTCCCTTGGCACTGTGGACTCTCTCAGAGGGATCACTGAGACTCCAGAGTATAAGTAAATGGATCTTTCCCCAACAAGGGGAGAAGGAGTGCTTAGCTAAAGGGCACAAGGGACAGGGGGCTATCAAAAGATTGCCAGTACTCGTAGTAAAGACCCTGCAACTCTGGTGCGGGTGAAGCACCCAAAAGTATCCATGCCACTGTTCAAAAAATCAAAGACACACAATCCAGTGCTGAATGACAAACAGGCATACGTAGTTTTGCAAATTGAATCCTTTATAACATCTAAGAGCAACCCAACGCATTTCAGCGACATGCACACTTTATTTATTTTATTTTTTACTTATAAAGTTTTATATAGCACGAACTTGATCCCGAAGGATATCAGAGCGCTTTACAATTTGAGGCAAAGGTAACAAATCAGAACATTAGTCTAACATTGGGAATCTTATGGGCATTGAATCAACTAGAAAAAACATAACAGCTCAATATAACCTGAGTACACGAGTAGGAATGGGCTATGCAATGGAGCATAGAGAAATAAGGGGAGTACGTACAATAATCAGGGGTGTGGTGACGGGTTGAGAAATACTACAGCAACAGCGATCCTTGACCCTCGGGTAGGTCGCTTCCCCACCGCTGCAGCTCAGCCTGCCATGACCGCTGTTCCTGCTTTGCTTCTCCCTCCAGATCGGCGATGTACTCCTGCCTGCACGATCGCCGCCTGGCCTACTTGTGCCCCTTGTTTTCTGTGCCCCCGTGTGCCTGCCCACCCACCCATTGGCTTCCTATCCTCCCACCTCCCAGCTGACCCCTCCTCCCCTCCTACCCTCTTATGGCAAGCCTGTCTGCGCCCCTCCGTGCCTGGACCGTGCCCATGCCAGGACCCCTGGCCCTCGACGATGCAAGCCCACACGACAGACCTACGACGCCGCCACCCTCCACGCACTCAACACCGGCCGCAACGCCGCCTGCTACCAAGCCATCCCGAAACGCACCCCCGGACCCTTCACCTGCCAAGCTTGCAAATTCACTGGCCTCCGAACCTGCACCGCACCCGCCAAGCCAGACACCAGCAACAATCACCTCAAGTGCATCCTACTCAACACCCACTCCGTCCACAGGCACGCCGTCGAACTCTGGAACCTCCTCAACACAACATCACCAGACGTCGCCTTCCTCACAGAAACCTGAATGAACGCCTCCTCAACCCCCGACATCGCCATAGCCATCCCGGAAGGCTACAAGATCACCCGGAGGGACCGCGTCAACCAAACCGGGGGAGGCGTCGCCATCGTCCACAGAGACACCATCCGAATCACGACCAACTCCGACGACACCCTCACCACTGCCGAGCACATTCACTTCCAGATACACACCAACCCTAAAACCACCCTCAGAGGCACTCTCATCTACAGACCCCCGGGACCACGCACACAATTCAGCGAAGCCATGCAGACCTCGTCAGCCCGCACGCCCTAACCTCCTCAGACTACATCCTCCTAGGGGACCTCAACTTCCACCTGGAGAACAACAATGACAACAACACCACTGCCCTGCTGGACAACCTCGCCAACCTCGGACTCAAGCAATTGGTGAACACCCCCACCCACTACGCCGGCCACACGCTTGACCCCATCTTCTCCTCCCGCAAGCACATCTCCTTCGGACACTTCACCGGACTACACTGGACAGACCACAGCTGCGTCCACTTCAACTTCAGGAGAACCACGACCCACCACCACCCGCAACAAGTTCCCCGCAGAAGCTGGAGCAAGATCACCGCCGACCAGCTCACCACCGCCCTCAGCCAGAACCCTCCCACCAACACGACGAACCCCAACAAAGTAGCCTGCAACCTCACACAGTAGCTGACCAACTGCGCCGATGACCTCGCACCACTGAAGAACCTTCCCAGCAGACCCAGCAGCAAGAAAACCTCGTGGTTCACCAACGACCTCAAAAGCTCCAAGAAAATCTGCCGCTCCCTCGAGAAAGCCTGGCGCCGCGACCAGACAACAGAAAACATGACAGCCCTCAAGAACGCCACCCGCAAACACCACCAGCTGATCCGCACCACCAAAAGGACTACATAAAAGGAACGACTGGACAACCACACCCACTACAGCAAGGAACTCTTCAGCATCGTCAAAGAGCTCGCCAACCCCAGTGCCTGCAACAATGACATCACACCCTCGCAAGACCTCTGTGACTCACTCGCCTCGTTCTTTCACCGCAAGATCGCCGACATACACAACAGCTTCGGTGCACAGACCACGCACCCAACCACCGAACCAGCGCCCCCCACCACCACCCTCTGCACCTGGACCTTGGTCAGCACCGAAGACACCACAAGCACGATGAACACCATCCACTCCGGCTCCCCAACTGATTCCTGTCCACACCACATCTTCAACAAAGCCGACTCCATCATCGCATCCCAACTATGGGACATCATTAACAGCTCCTTCGCATCAGCCACCTTCCTGAAGAGCTGGAAACATGCCGAGCTCAGCGCCCTCCTGAAGAAACCCACCGCGGACCCCACTGACCTCCAGAACTTCCGCCCCATCTCGCTCCTCCCTTTTCCTGCCAAAGTCATCGAGAAGACCGTCAACAAACAACTCTCCGCCTTCCTCGAGACAAACGGATCCCTCGACCCCTCGCAGTCCGGTTTCCGAGCAACCACAGCACAGAGACTGCTCTCATCGCAGCTACCGATTACATCAGGTCCCTGCCTGACAACGGGGAAACAGCTGCCCTCCTCCTCCTGGACCTCTCAGCAGCCTTCGACACCGTATGCTACCGCACCCTGATACAGCGCCTCAGCAACACCGGAATCCAAGGAACGGCCTTGGAGCGGATCATCTCGTTCCTCGCCGGAAGAACCCAGAGAGTCCGCCTCCCCCGTTCCGATTCGTGGCCACAGAAGTCATCTGCGGCGTTCCGCAAGGATCCTCGCTCAGCCCCACCCTCTTTAAAGTCTACATGAACCCCCTCGCAGCCATCGCACGCCAATACAACCTTAACATCATCACCTACGCCGACGACACCCAGCTGATCCTCTCCCTCACCAACGACCCCGCCACCGCCAGAGCCAGCCTCCAGGAAGGAATGAAAGACGTTGCGAAGTGAATGAAGCTCAGCCTTCTGAAACTGAACTCAGACAAGACGGAAGTCCTCATCCTGGGACCATCCCCCTCTGCCTGGGACGACTCCTGGTGGCCCCCTGCCCTGGGCATTGCCCCCAAGCCAACGGACCATGCACGCAACCTGGGCTTCATCCTGGACTCCTCCCTCACGATGACCAAGCAAGTCAACGCCGTCACGTCATCCTGTTTCAACACCCTCCGCATGCTCCGAAAGATCTTCCGGTGGATCCCCACCGAAACCAGGAAGATGGTCACCCAGGCCCTCGTCACCAGCCGACTGGACTATGGGATCACCCTCTACACTGGAACTCCAGAAAAGACTCCAGCGCATACAGAACGCTTCTGCCACGACTCATCCTGGGCATCCACAGCCACATCGCCGCCCATCTGAAAGATCTACACTGGCTCCCCGTCAGCAAGAGGATCACGTTCAGACTCCTCACCCACGCACACAAAGCTCTCCACGACATGGGACCCAAATACCTCAATACCCGCCTCACATTCTACACACCCACCCACCAGCTCCGATCAGCCAGCCTCGCCCTCGCCACCGCCCCCCCCCGAACTCGCAAAGCCACTGCCGGAGGAAGATCCTTCTCCTACCTGGCGGCCAAGACATGGAACTCCCTCCCCACCCTGGCTGACCCAGGACCATCTCTCCTTCAGGAACCAACTCAAGACCTGGCTATTCGAGCAGTAGGGACTTCCCCCCTCCTCCCAGCGCCTTGAGACCCAAACGGGTGAGTAGTGTGCTATACAAATCTATTTGATTGTTTGATTGATCATAGAAATGGTGAAAATGTGTAAACATAAACGACGGGCAGGTGCTCAGCAGGTTATATATAATGCAAGCAATGCGGCAGCCATATTGCAGTATCATTAATGCATATTATACACAGTTGGCCATGTATATGATGTTGCACATAGCAGACAGTACTGCCAGCAATATAACACGTGAAAGGCAAACAAAATAAGTTACCCTTCAGCAATTATGCACGCAAATCCAAATAAAATGTAAACAGTAATGTACACCCTCTTAAATAAAATAAATGATTGTTTATCGACCATTACTGAACCACAATGTTGAAACCGTCTATATATCCTGCAGACAGAAAATTGTATATGGTGACATTAACATTCAAAGTACATGTGCTCCCTGATGAAGTCCTTGTTGAAGGGTAAAAATGTATTGGCTGATTAGGATGTTTCTATATTGTGAAAAATAACACATTTTTGAAGATTCACCTCTACATTTACTCATGTGTTTATGGACGAATGGAAGAATTTTTTGAACTGTCTGGATGGACTTGTTATGACTGAACTGTCTTTTTATTTTTCATAGTGATATGAATATAACTCCCAGTGATTATTTTTGTAGCGCTCCCAAATAAAAAATTTCTTTGACAGTAAAAATCTTGAGAGCAGCTGGGCCTTTTTTGACTGCAGAGCTGAATAGAAAAATTTGAGTATTAACACTTGTGCCATCATAGACGGCCTATAACTGCTCTGTTTGTGTTATGTTTTTTACACATTTGTTTTGATGTGTTTGTTTATACAGAGCCACTTCTCTTGAAATCAGAGGAAGAAGAGAGACTTTTTTTTGTGCTTGATCCACATGTGATTACGTGCATTTACCAATATGGGGCCTAATTCACAAACTGCACTTTGTAGTACATTTTGAAGTACTAATGTAGTACTAAAAAACTTACTATAAAGTGTTATTCACAAACTGCACTTTTGTAGTAGCTTAAACTTTTAAGTACCTTTACTACTTCTTAGTATTTGCAAACAGCACCAGGAAATTAGTATGTTGCCTTTGAAGACGGAGATAGAAATTACAACTTTTAAGTATCTGTGCTTCCTAATGCCTGACCACCAATATCAAACTATCCTCTGAAGCTTCAAGCTTCTATTTTAGTGAACCACAATGGGAGCAGCTCTGGGGAATTCTGACCTGAGAAGGGAGAGTGTACAGTAAACCTCGCAACCACTCTCTCATACTTTGGTCCATTTTAAGAACATTTTGCAGAATGACACCCTCTAATAATTCTCATTTTGTTAGTCAGAAATCCATATCCATTGTACCTCACCAAGTTATGTTGAATGACAGAATATAGACTAAAATATAATTGGCAAAATATTCACAAAAAACTGTGGTCCAAAATATTAACATTAGGGACCTTCTTCACAAAGATAACTTACACTGTTGAGTAAGTTCATAACTTTTCAGTTGTCAGAAATTGCACTTCTGTAGTATCTCACACTGTTTGTAGTAACTTACACTTTTGATTTAAATCCAGCATTACACATGGCAAACCACTGCTTCTGCAAAACCCTCCCTTACAAAATAATGGAGGTAGGGATTTACTACAAAAGTGTAAGTTTACTACAAAAATGTAAGTTTGTGCAGTTTGTGAATGGCACTTTGTAGTAGTTATGTAGTACTACTGTAGTACTACAAAGCCTACTACAAGTGCAGTTTGTGTATCAAGCCCTATATTTTCAAATGTTTTTCTGAGATATTAATGAGAAAACATTGCACAGAGTACAGCCTAGTTTCTGTCAGCCAGAGAGCCAGACCTCTTGACACCCACATTGCAATTACTTAATATTTGGGTAAGGATGATTTGAAATGTAAATGTAAAAAAAATTGCAATATTGTTACACGTGATGTCACAAGTTGAAACAAAAACAGAGACATATCAACAATGTTGGCCAACTTGACAATATTAAAAACATAGTCAGCGTGTTCAAATTCCAGTAGATTGAGAAAGTATTGCAAGACCATATTACATTTGGAAAAATGTTCAACTGACTTGGAAGTTAATTTGCAGTAGATGACGCAATAGAGGTGTATGTCAAGAGCAGAAAGAAATGAATCAGTATGGTTATTATATGCTGCAGTGAAGTGGAGGGCGTTATAATATAATGAGAAGAGTGACCTAGTAAGTCTGTATGAGGTGTTGTGATCGAGTACAAAATAAAGTTTTACTGTGCCATTTATAGACTAAAATTGCCTGGAGCATCTTTTAAAATCCCACTCTATGTTTGACCTAACAATTTCAAGTGTTTCTGTACTAAGAAAATGATACATTCATTGAAGAAAATGGATGATTACTCTACATTTAATTACGAATGCTGAAACTTGATGCTCACATCTCATTCTGTCTGTATCCAGGCATCCACCCTCTAAATACCGTGGTGTTAAAATGCAGAAAGGTATGAGTTGGCTAACCAAGATCTGGTTTTACTTCCTTCTCATTCAGTGAGAAATTATTCATTGGAGTGTCCCTCTTCTCTCCACCTGCTGGTTACTGGGCACGTGTCTTGTGGGCTGGCTCCCAATTCCTTTCTGAAGAAGTAACCAGAGACAAACCAATAGGCAAACCCACCTTGAAGCTTTCACATCTTGAATATCAGAAACTGTAGTCCCACCCTTCGTCTATACTGTGTATCACATGGCAGTGCTCAGGAAGAACTAATTAACAACCTTTTTCTAACAAGACCCTCCTTGAATTTCAAAGGGAATCCCTGTTTCCACCCTCCTACATTTCAGTGTTAGGGTCTCTGATCTTTAGCCACAGAAATGCAGGCAACACACCACCCCTGTCTGGAGAAGCTTTTCGGATAGGCCATCTGGACATCTTATGCACATTAAATGAGGGGCATAAAAAATGGATCTCACTGGCCCCAGCACTCAGCCTTATACTACATACAGCGTCCTACTATCAGATGTACTACATGTACTGCACGTACACATATGTGGCATGCACATGGGATGTCAGTGCAAGGTTCTAGGGATTCACATAACAGTAGAACTTTAAATTAGAGGAGTCATGTTGTACATGATTAATTCTCCATCTATGCATTCTCTACAGTTTAAGCCTTCCTTTGTGTTTCCCTTTTTCCTTCCCTTCTAGAATACCTGTGTGGATTCTAGCATGTGTGTTATATCAAAAGAAAACATTCTCACTTTCCTCTGATGTTGATGACACTTTGTGTGATGCTGTACAGACTTCAACTGGTTACATGTTGTCTGATATGGATGATTTTGTTCCTCATCCTGTTGTTGTTAATCAAAGGGAAGTGGGTGGTGGTGATGCTTGAGACTCAGCTGAAAATCCGTTGAACACTCACAACTTATAGGAGTCCAGGAGTATAAGATGTTGCAGACCACCTGCTTATTTGAGTGATTACTGTTGTTGAGTATTACTGGTTATCTTTGTTTTCTTATTTCAGGTTGACACTTATATCTTCATGATTGTTTGTATAGAGGAGGAAGATGTTTTGTACATGATTAATTCCCCATCTATGCATTCTCTACAGTTTAAGCCTTCCTTTGTTTTTCCCTTTTTCCTTCCCTTCTAGAATACCTGTGTGTATTCTAGCCCAGGTGTCAGACCATTCTATGTTTTGTCAGTTACTTGTCTGCTCAGCTGGCGAGGTGTTCGTTTGGCTGGTGTCTCTATAAAATCCATGAATTACTTACCTGGAGAAGTCTTCAAGTTTCTCACTATTTACAATAAGTCATTAGACTGCACTCACTGACACAGAAAAAAAGATTACATCGAACCAAAGATCCACAAAACATGGTATGATGCCCCCACCCATTTATGTGACCCTCCCCAGGCATGGAGATTAGACTTATGACTACTGCAAGGGTATCTGTAGACCAGGTTCTGGTATTCCTATCACCAGGGGCATGCCTCGACTTCCACACATACGCTAGATTAGTGTGATGCTAAGGTCAAGAAAAAAGTCACAATATTAACTTCATATTCAGTCAGGCACTCATGGCAGGGGGAAAAGCCTGTTTACAATTCAGTACTTTTCCATCCCAACAGCTGCATAGCTAGTGGTCAGACATATGCATAAAACCAACTGGGCCAGCTGATGCTTATTCAGGAGTAGGTTTACCCTCTATGTAGGGAGACAACTTACCTGCCGCCACCGCCGAGAGTCAGTTCCTGGGATACGTTGGTTTGCCGCCACCGCTGAGAGTCATTCAGGGCTGCAAACGGGCGCCGGAGCAAGCGCCGAGCAGACGCATAAGCCGCCACCGCCAGTAGAGTCACACCTGGCCATTGATACCGCGCCGCCGCTCCGGGAGGGACTACAACTCCCGGCAGGCATCGCGGCGGCGCGAGGAAGTGACGAGAAACGCGCCAGCAGTGCGCAAGGAGGCAATAAAGGGAGGCTGAGACCCGCGTCGCGGGACGCGAGCGGGACGCCCGGGGCTAAGCCCGGGCAAAGGGCGGGCCGTCTGAGGCCGTCCGAGGTTGGCCAGGGTTGGGTTGGGCCTGGTCTCTTGGTTTGTTGTCCTTATTTCGACGTTTCTGCGCACATCATCATCCCGGCACATGCCATCGTAAGTCTTTAACTTTGGCTGTGTGCAAAGAGTATCATGCCTCCTAAAAAGTTACTCACTACTAGCAATTCTATTGAGAACTACTTGGTACAAGTTGTAGAAAAAATTAACATTGGCAGGAGAGCTTCTTTGGGAATAGACTCATCCACCCAATCTCTCTTAATTGATATTGAGTCAGATGATCCTTTTGGTCACCAGATTAATAACAGCACAATCTGTGCAATACCTGACTCACTTCCGGATACTACATTCATACAGCCTAGTGGTACTGTTGCTGGACCTGAAGACCTTAGCGTTAACAAAGTATTGACAGAGATAACCACTAGTCATGATCCCTCCATCTCTCCTCCATCACCCGTTCCGGGGAAACAGGAGTGTTTAAGGTCAGCCAAGAACAGAGTTGTAAACCTCCCGAGGAAACAATCAGAGGATGAGGAGTTCAATCTCGCTAATGAGGCTTATGTCACACTTTCAAATGCCCAATTTAATAAACTACTGGCTATGATGGATACTAAAATCAAAGGTGTGGTTAAACCTCTGGTCAGCAAAATAGATAAGCTAACCTCTGAGGTTAATCGTCTGGAAGGGCTACTGGAAAAAACCTTGGGTGAGTTAGGTAAACTCCCGGAAGATGTCTCCGCCAAGATAGAGGAATCTCTAAGTAAACTAGTACCTGCAGCTAACAGTGGACTTACCCCTACCCCTGCACCAAACCCCCAAACGGCAACTAATAATATTTTTCCTGGTGCCTCTCTTATTGCCCCAATCCCTGCTTCTGCTGTTGAAGACCCATCTACATCTACTGAAAAAGGGACTTTCGAGCTTGTGGTTGAAGCTTCCCCATTGGTACTCGTTCTTGCTAATGTTCCTCCCTTGCCTCAAGGTGAGTCTGAAACTACATCTTCTTTAATAAATAAATCTCTATCATGGTTGACCAACAACATGGTAATCACTCCATGGGGAAAACAGCAACTCTCTGAAGAGCTCGTTAATGCAAGAAGGGTCCAGTGGATTGGGGTTAGGGAGAAAAAGTTTAAAGGGGAGTGTGTTGTTCTACATTTTTCTGACCCTGGGGTTTTGCCTAACATCTTACCTAACATCCTACCACCACAACGGAGATCAACCTCAATAGTTCCACTGACTTTGGACTTCTTCTATCCAAGAAAGGGAAGTGGCCCAAACTCAAGTATTTTGAGAACCAAATGGAACATTGTGACCAAGAGGGGGAGGAAGGATGTCGCTTCAGTGGACTGGGGTTTGGGGTTGGAAAATCGCTTTTCTGCATTTTCTAACTTAAATGATTGCGATTGACAACCATCTATTTGCAACTCTATCCCCTTGCCCCTCTGTGACAAAAGAATTTTTGATGCAGTCAATAATTTAACTACAGATTGTACTCTGGGGTTTCCGTCCAATGATTCACCAGGGCCACTGAATGTAAAAAACATAAAGCAGGTTATTGGGGGTCGGACGGTACACAAGACTATTATTGATCCCTGCTCTCCTATGACATCTAGTTCTGGGAATCTTTTGTCCTGGAATGTGGCTGGACTTTGCTCTAAGATGGATTGCGCTGATTGGTTTGAATTTATTAATAATTATGACCTTTGCATTTTCCAAGAGACCTGGGCGTGTGATCCTGTTTTTGCTTTGGGGTATGTAAATTTTCATGTTCCTGCTATTAAGGGCCCCAAAGGGCGGCCGATGGGGGGCCTTATCATATGGATCAGGCAGTCTTTAAAATTTACTGTAAAATGTGTGGAGCTTGACCAAAAAGATATCCAGCTCATCAGATTGACTAGCGATCAATCCATCTCCATAGATATTTATAATATCTATGTTAGAGGTGGAAGTAAAGGTAAATCTGAGGTTCTCCTGAGTCTTTTTAATCTTCTTGAGACACAATCTGCAGGGAAAAACATTCTAATTGCAGGCGATTTAAATCGTACTTTCGAACCTCTAATCACTGGTGATTCTCCTCTCGGAGCTGAGGAAGACAAGCTCTGGAACATCCCCACACTAGATTCCCCACCGATAACTCGGTGGACGACTGATATCCTAGGCCTAAACGCTATGTGTCTGGAGCACGGGCTACGAGCCTTGAATGGTCGGACCAAATCAGATCGTGATCCCGCCGTGACTTTTAATAACGGGCGAAGTAAAAGTCGCATCGACTATGTTATTTGTAGTATATCCTTATGGTCATCTCTTAGTGATATGGTAGTAACAGCTAGGCCAGAAAGCGACCACGATCCGTTATGTGTCTCTCATAATTGGTGGACATCTAACGAAATTGCTCCAACCCCTTGTGACCAACCGGTGCTACCGACGATTATTCCATCTAATAATATGCGTAGGTTAAGGTGGTCTGGTGTCAAGACAGATCAGCAGGTCCTGGAAAAGATAGGAGCAGCGGCAGACAAGGCCATTTTGGCACTGGAGAGTATTGCTGGGTCTTTACAGGGACATGAAGATATTAATAAAGCACATACGACTCTTTTTAACGAAGTTAAAAGTTTCTTCTTAAAACCCGTACATAATATTAGGGACCGCCCGTATAAATCAGCAAAGTGGTACAATCAAGATTGTAGGGTAGCAAGATTTAAATTAGGAGCTGCAATCAAAAGTAATAATCTGAGTGAGATTCGATCTGCCAGGAAGCACTATAAAAACTGCATTGCTAGGGCTAAAAGAGAATGGGACGAAGACCACTGGCAGAAATTGAAATGTGCTAGTGAATGCAAACACTCTAGATTATTTTGGCATATTGTCAAATGGGGCCATGACAGATCTCCAGAAACTCCCAATAATAATGTCTCCCACGATGCATGGGTTAAATTTTTCAGCGAGCAGTACTCCTCCAGGGATCAGTTTGATAATAGCTCTAGCCCAACTTACCTGTACGCAGATGAAGACATTTTTGTGCAGAGCGAAGTCCTGTCTGCCTTGAAATCTGTGCACAGTGGCCGAGCTCCGGGTATTGACGGAGTCCCGGCAGATGTCTTTTTAAATGACACCGATAGGTGGAGTAAGGACATCTGCCTTTTACTAAATCATATTGCTAGGGGCGCTGAAATCCCGGTATCCTGGCGGGGTGCTGTTATTATCCCAGTATACAAAAAGGGAGATCGCGCCCAACCTTGCAATTACCGTCCAATCAGCTTAATTGACACGGTTCAAAAGGTTGTAGGACGTGTAATTATTAACAACTTGCTTGATTGGGCAGAGGAACAGAATGTTTTATCTCCTTTTCAGGCTGGGTTTCGCAGAGCAACCAGCACGGTGGACCAGGTCTTCCGTTTTCAATTGATACAGTGGAGGACAGTGGTTCTGGGTGGATGCAGTCTCTATGCAGCTTTCGTTGACCTACGGGCTGCATTCGACCTGGTACCGAGGGCAAAATTGTGGGAGGTGCTGGCTGCTCTGGGGGTCCCGATGACCATTTTAACTTTGATCATGAGACTCCATGAGGGTACTTATGCCAAAATTCAATGGGGTGGTTACGGCAATGATACCATTGATTTTCCTGTCGAGCGTGGGGTTCGACAGGGCTGTTCAATGGCACCGACATTGTTTACACTTTTTATTAATGGAATTGTTCCCCGTATGCAAGCCGAGCCAGTAGATGCTCCCTCACTTGCAGGTGTAAAAGTTCCCATTTTAATGTTTGCAGACGACACCTTAATTTTATCAAAAACCCCCAGTGGTCTGCAAAAGGCATTGGTAATTTTTGACAAATTTTGTAGTGACCACGGCTTGGAGGTAAATCAGCTAAAACAAAACTCATGGTATTTAATCCATCTAAAAATTTTAAATCTAAAATATCCATGAGTGGGCGTTGCCTCGATGTAGTAAATTCCTTTACTTACCTGGGGATCCACATTTCAAATGATAATAGATGGAACCATCATTTAAATATTGCAGTACTAAGGCACAAACAACTGGCTGGTACCATCATCAAGGAGCACAGTAAATCTTTGACCAAACCAATTAAACCTCCCCTGATCATATATGAGGCCAAGGCAATAGGGTCAGCATTGTATGGGGCAGAGATGTGGGGGCAAGAAAATCTCCAGGAGTTACAGACATCAGAGAATAACTTCCTGCGGAAACTAACTGGAACCCCACAGAGCAGCCCCATTTTGCCTCTCAGATATGACCTTGGTAGGAAGGAAATCTCGGCAATGTGCAAACTCCGTCCGATATTATATTGGCGTAGAATCTGGACCATCCCTGAGTTGTCACAATATGCAGCAGGGTTTGCTGACGTCATCAAAGCAGACCGATTTCATAAAATCAGATGGTTTAGATCACTAAAAATAGCATTAAGTGAACTAGGGTTAATTGAATTGTGGTCCGATCCAACTGGGTCATCCTTCCCATCCAAATTGTTCATAAAAAATCTTTTCTGGGAACAGGTCGTAAACAGGAGCTTCCTTAGTAACAGTAATGGGTCTATGACGACTGCTTTTCTTGAAGCTAAACTGTTTCCCATGTTTGAAATGTACTGGGATCTTATTACTAAACCCATGGACAGGAAACTGTTTTTCCAAATGAGGGCTGGCTCCCTACCTCTGAGTAACTTAACATCAAAATGGAGAAACGGAGGTCCAGCTATTTGCCCAATTTGTGGGGAGGGAAAGGAAACGTTGGGTCATTTCTTGTTTGCCTGTAATGCATATTCTGCTCCTAGACGTGTTTGGTTGGCTCCAATGTGTAGAAACCTGGGTACTAAAAGCAGTATGGTAGCTCTACGCATTGTCAAATCTACCTCCTTAAACTGGATTATTATAGCGACTGCAAAGTACCTGGGGTGGGCGTGGGTAATTAGGCAGAGATTGCTAGTAGGGTGACTACTCTCTGCTTAGTTGAACAGAGACTGCTAGTTTATCTATTCTCTGTTCCCATGCGAGGTGTTATTTGATGAATGAATATTTGGTACTGATTTTGAATAGTGATACTGGATTGCTTTTAAAATTTGATTTTTTATCATATGAACTTTGCACCTTTGTCTGTAAATAACAGGATGAAATGTAATTTTAAATGTCTTTTTAACGTGTATTGTGCTTAAGTCATATTTGACTTTGTAATTTAATTGTATTTTATTATGTGTTTGTTTGTCTGCTTTTATGAGTAATACTCGAATAAAGCACTTTTGAATTGAATTGAATTGAATTGAATTGTAAGTAATACGTATGTACATTCAGCCTTATGCATTCAACGGGCGTCTGCATTCTCTTGTGCAGGGTGGTATTTCCAAAAGTAACACATGAGGCAAAAGCTGCTTCCGCTCATCCATTCCTGTGCAGGGGTGGTTACTCTAAGATGTCAAAAAGGTTTTTACTTATTTTATTTGAGAGAAAAATGATGTCTCTATCATCATCATGTGTTTGAAAGAGTGTGTTTACAGTATTCAATCCTGGTATACACATTTACATATGTAAACGGCATTGGGGTGCCACAGAGTAAATCCAAACTTTTTGAGATGACAGAGCTGACACCAACAAAAGAGGCAACAATGGATCTCAGAATGTAGAGCATAGAGTGGAGTGAGCAGGAAAAAAGCAAGGCAGAGAATGTAAGAAAACGGCAGATACGGGAGTTTGAACAAGGAAGTGAATCCAGATTCCTGCCAAAAGAATGCAGAGACCCTAATGCAAGTTCCCTGATTGTGAAATGTGTTCTCTACATCAACTAAGTCACCAAAGAGTCTAAGGAATTTTAAGATTTTCAGGAAATCAAGGAAAGACACTATAATTTCTTGATATTGCAGGTTGGGCAGAGGATTGTTCCTTGTAGTGACAACAGACCTGGAGAAGGACTGTCTGATTCCCCAATTGTCAAATTGAGAGTATTTAAACACCAAAATGCTGAAAAGTTTGGATTTAACGCTCCATGACAGACACCTCCATTCTGGGAGAAAAAAATCAAATGGCTATAAAGCCACATTGTTTGTTACCTTCACCATAAATTCCCTTCGGTCTTCCATCATAGATACAGCATAGAGACAGTGACCATCCAAGCGACTGATGCAAGAAAAGAAAGATCCTTGTCCATTCAACCTCCTTTATCTCGACTAGCCATGAACATAATAGGTGAACCAGAAATATCCAATGTCACTACACAAATTATTAAATAATACCTACAGGTAACATTCGTAGAAAACAAACTCAGCTCAATTTGGACTGGGCCCTATGCAGTGACATTGAACACCTACACATCAAGCAAGGGACATTTTAATGGGCCTTTAGTGTCTCTCCCTTCATAGGTATTGGTGCAAACTCATTCATCTTCAACATATATGAGAATAATTAGAAACAGCACTGTTCATGCCAAAGTACCAGCCATGGGGCTTGTACTTATAAATGAAGGGCATATAGTCCACACTTACTGATTTTCCAGACGCCGCCCTTTAGCATGACTGAAATCCACATTCCTATATATTGATCACCTAAACAAACTTCCCGCTACGATTGTAATTAAATTATCTCCAGAAAAAAAGAACTGCACTGGCCCCTTCCCTTCCAAAATGCAGTTTAAGACGCAATGCAAAGTAATGGTTTCTTTTTCCAAGTCCCTCGGATGAAGCATGAGTGAAACAAAAAATACATGTCCCTAAAGTAAAAACTGTCAATCAAGAGCTGTATTGATCTATTGATTTTCGGACATTATAAACATCTTGTTTAGCAGAATCCACAGTCCTAATTAAGGTATCTGTAAGGTGTTTAATAATCTGTAACACGTTCAATAGTATACTAGTTTAGCAGACAGGAATCCCCTATTGACAAAGACTCTGGGGAGCAGGAGTCTCTGTGGTTGCAGATACCTTCCTTTACACTCGACCTTTGTGACCTGATAATAAAAAACACCCCAGGTTTGCTTATTTACAGGAAAATAACTAAAGACCACTGGGGTTTATGTACGAGGCCCTTGCGCCACTTAAGCGTCACAAAAGTGGTGCAGGGGGTTGTACATCTGCCCCCACTGCCTCCAATGATGAATTGCCTTATTGCTGAAAATGCAAATACATTGGTGGAACCCTGCCGAGGACGACATTCCGATTCTATAATTGTGTCTATGACGCTCGGACTCTTGCATTGTTGTCCGTTGTCTATGTCTATGTGCGTATCTAGGAGACTGGATTGTCTGCCAGCAGGGACAGTGTTCAGAAGTGGAGGACGCGCCGAGGGCTGAGAGCTGAGAGGTGGGCGCTGGGCCGCGGTGAGGCAGGCTGAAGTGTGACAGACTTCAACTGCTGTGCTCAGATCCCCTTATCTTGCTGCTGCCTCCTTATTCCTGCCCTCACCTTGATCACCCGAGAGGGGCCGAGGCCACAGCATGAAGGTGACCGTCGATTTCGAGGAGTGCTTGAAGGACTCTCCCCGTTTCAGAGCCGCTTTGAAGGAGGTTGAAGGTGATGTGACGGGACTGGAAGTGAAACTTGATAAGCTTGTTCAGTTATGTAGTGGCATGATTGATGCAGGCACGGCCTTTTGTGCTGCCAACAAGCAATTTATGAATGGCATTCGGGACCTGGCACAGTATTCAAGCCAGGATGTGGTGATTGAGTCTAACTTGACGAAGTTTTCAGACTGCCTCCAAGAAATGATCAATTATCACACAATCCTGTTTGACGAAGCTCATAGATCCATTAAAACACAGCTCCAGATATTTATTAAGGACGATCTTCGAAAATTCGAAGATGCAAAGAAGCAGTTTGATAAGGTCAGTAAAGAAAAAGAAAACGCACTAGTTAAAAATGCCAAAGTTCAAAGAACAAAACTGCACGAGGTGGAGGAGGCAACAAACCTCTTAATCGCAAAAAGAAAATGCTTCCGGCACATAGCTTTGGACAACGTCCTTCAAATCAATGTTCTACAGTCAGAGCGGAGGACTGAAATTTTAAAATCGATGTTATCCTTCATGAAGGCACATCTAGGCTTCTTCCACCAGGGCTACGATCTCTTCAGTGAACTTGAACCGCACATGAAAGAGCTTGATTCACAGTTGGATCGGCTTGCTGTGGATGCAGCAAAGCAGAAAAGGGACATGGAACAAAAACACTCCACTATTCAGCAAAATGATTTCATCAACGATGATCTCGGACTTGAATACAATGTTGATACTGCTAATGGCATTGTAATGGAAGGATATCTCTTTAAAAGGTCCACTAATGCCTTTAAAACTTGGAACAGGCGCTGGTTCTCAATACGAAACAACCAACTGGTATATCAGAAAAAAATGAAGGATAACCCCACAGTGGTTGTCGAAGATTTACGGCTCTGCACAGTTAAACACTTTGAAGACATAGAAAGACGTTTCTGCTTTGAAGTAGTCACACCAACAAAGAGCCGCATGCTACAGGCTGACTCAGAAAAGCTGCGACAGGCATGGATTAAAGCTGTCCAAACCGGCATTGCTACAGCATATAGAGAAAAGAGTGATGAGACAGAGAAGCTGGATAAGAAATCTCCACCTTCCACAGGAAGTCTGGACTCTGGCAGCAAGGTGGAAGAAAAATTAGTTAAAGGTGAAAGCGCCTTACAGCGGATTCAGTGGATCGCTGGAAACTCTGTCTGCTGCGATTGTGGTCTGGCGGATCCGCAATGGGCCAGCATCAACCTTGGAATCATCCTGTGCATTGAGTGCTCTGAGATACACAGGAGTCTTGGGGTGCACATTTCAAAAGTAAGGTCGTTAACGTTAGATACATGGGAGCCTGAATTACTAAAGCTGATGTGTGAACTGGGAAATCAAGTTATTAATCGAATATATGAAGCTAAATTGAAAACCCTTGGAGTAAAGAAGCCAGACAATGAAAGTCCAAGAGTGGAAAAGGAGGCTTATATCAGAGCAAAGTACATGGAAAAGAGGTTTGTGAACCAGGACTGCGTTGCTTCACACCCTCCTGATGGACAGAAAAGGCCTTATTCCCAGTGCAAGAACGAAGACCTCAGTAGTTCTGAGAAGTCCCTGGCATCACAGGATCACTTTCCAACATCTTCCAGAAGTTCAGTGAAAAGCAATGACAGTGTAATCCACTTCAGTTCAGAAGGCATTCGAGAACTTCTTGCCTCTATTGTATCCTCAAAGAAGTTGCATGAACCAGTCCTAGAAGTTGAGAAGCGAGATTCTTCAGTATTTCAGGATTCGAAAAAGTTTCATCCAGGGCTGCACCTTTATCGAGCTGCGTATGAGAAAGGCCTTCCTGATATGGCAGAAGCATTGGCACATGGTGCAGATGTTAACTGGGTGAATGAAGAGGAAAACAACGCAACACCCCTCATTCAGGCTGTGCTTGGGGGTTCTTTGGTCACCTGTGAGTTCCTGCTGCAGAATGGTGCCAATGTTAATCACATGGATCTGCATGGCAGAGGACCCCTGCATCATGCTACTGTTTTAGGGCACACTGGGCAAGTCTGCTTATTTCTGAAACGTGGGGCAAACCAGCACACCAAAGATGAAGAAGGAAAATGCCCCTTGACTATTGCACTTGAAGCTGCAAATGCTGATATTGTAACACTGTTACTGATGCAGGAATCTGAAGGACTATATGGACAGCCAGGTGACGAGACCTACCAGGACATATTCCGTGATTTTTCACACATGGCATCCAATGATCCTGAAAAATTAAACCGTTGACAACCATCCCGTACACCAAAGTTTTGAAAGATGTGGAGGAGAAAAGTGCACCCTTGTCCTCACCCACACCTGGTGCTTCCGGAGTAAAGTGCCTGGTCCCTGGCTCTTTACCTGACGGGAACATTAGTTTAAGTACCGAACAGTCTGGGACCTCCTACAGCATTTGATTGACACAATGAATATAGGGTCCTTTATATGCGGAAAGACACCACAGTGCACCAGAAATATGGATACCTCAGCAGCCAGTCTAGCAAAGTACTCCTTGGTTTAAATGTATCAAGTTACCACATGGTCTGACTGTCCATGTATTTCACCTTGTGGTACCTCGGCGGAAGGATACACAGATTTGAAGGCTTCTCATTGTAAATCCTAAGTGAAGCAGATGCCATGCTATGTAGTATATGTCAATTCTGGCGTCTGTTTTCCATGTAAAACACACACCAGTTCATGTTCTAAAATTGTTTATACTGTTATTCTAGACGGCAGCTTTTGAATATCTAATTGTAGTTTTCATGTCCTAGTCAACAATGACTAGCTTGCCATTTCAATTTCTTAGCTTCAATAATAGAGGTATCAGTTTTAAAAGATACATTTGGCACATGGTTAAATGGGCACCATGTAGCATTCTCGTTTAGGAATTTATTTACCCATTTTTTAAATTCTTTAATATTGTGAACGGCATGCAAAGTACGAGGTTTTCAGAATCCTTGTTAGCACCTTACTTGGATATAATGAATGTAATTCTTGGAACCAAATCAAGAAATTGCTAGGTGCATGTGTATCCAAATAGTGCAAATTCAATTGAGTCACTTATCAGGTGCACATAAGTTCTAGTTCATCCGTACAGTGCTCCCACAGTGGGATTATTGTAACGTAATCGATTTTTCCAAAAACATTGCACTCCATGCACCTTCTCTTGAAGCATCTCCAGTAGCAACAGCCTTTCTTCGTACCCATGTCATTTTGTTCGCCCATTAAATGCAAGTCAAGTCTTACACAAAAAAATGTAAATAAATTAGAACAGAATTTTACCATTTTCAAAAAGGTATAGCAATGTTCTTCCAACTTGAAGGGAAATGTTATGCAAACAAATGTATGTACATAGTTTACTTCTTGAAGAGACCGAAATCAATAAAAACTTTTTGTTTTGAAACAGTAATTTCCAAAAATAATATTAATTTATTAAGTTCAAACTGGTAATTATGAGCATTTAAGTGGTATACGATTTGCAAAGAGTGTCGAGTTTCGTGTTGATTTCTACACTTTTAAAGCACTTAGGCGTAGTTAATTCGCTGCATGAATTTGGGGGTTGTCAATATGCCCCTCATTTACAAGAAAATGATGCAGCGTTGCGCCGCAAGCTGTTTTTGCTGCGCAGAGCTGCACAATTTTCAAAGCATATGGATGCATTGTGTTGACAACAATGCAATGCATGCGTGTGCTTTCCCCTACGCTGGCACACAATTGGCTGCCACGCCCCAGCGCAGGCACCCTTGAGTCATTTTTAAGGGATGCCTGCATTGTGGCGATGATTGTTTTTGTGCAGGAAGCCCAAAAACAATCAGTGATGACATTTCCTCTTTCTATGCATGCTGTAGAATACAGCATGCATAGAAAGAGAATAGAACGAGGAGAAATAAAAGTATTTCTCCTCTTGCACCACTCCTACCCCTTCCCTAGTGAGGCATAGGATTCTGACGCATTCCCAGCTTTTCAAAACTGTAAATCTAGGAATGTGTCAAGTTGCATGGATGTTGCGTGGAAACATCCACAACAACACCCATGGAATGCCCCTTTCATCCGGAGTAATGTGTGAAAGGAACTCATATTTACAAGGTCATGAAATATGACACTGGGTAACTTTACGTGGCTTGTATATATGGGCAGGCACACTGTGCCGCCGGTGTGTTAAAAAAAGTGACGCACCAGTGGCGCAATGACCTTGTAAATGAGGCCCTATGTTTGCAGTGTCTTGTATACTCTTGTGGATTCTACATTGAAATCTTAATCATGTGTCTTCCCTTTTAGGAAAGAAAGCTTTGCAAGTAAAAAACATTTGTCACAGTTTTATAAAAAAAAATTGGATCTGAAGAACCTATGATCAAGCCAAATGTGGAATTCAGAATGCATCCACTCACACAAAAACCCTACTGCCACAAACACCTTTGTGCACATGTACATGTAGGATCAAGCGCTGTGTACACGGTGGCCAAGCTAAGTGGGCACCACAGGCTGAATGCAGGAAGGATGCAAGGATTTTTTAGCACTCACTCCAGGAAACATAGGGCCTCATTTATAAGCCCGTTGTGGTGCTGGTGCATCACTATTTTAGAAGCACGAGTGGTGCAGAGTGCCTGCCAATATTTACAAGGCTGCATAAAGTCACCTTGCATGACTTTTCATGGCCATGTAAATATGGGACCATTTTACCCATTATTAGTGAAAAGGGCAGTCCATGGGTGTTGCTGCGGGTGTTCCCAAGCAACATCATGGAACCTGACACATTCACAAATTTACAAAATGTCGTAAACCTGGGAATGCTTCAGAATCCTACGACTCTCCAGGGGCAGTGCAGAAGTGGCACAAAGAGAAGAAATACTTTTGTTTCTCCTCGTTTGTTGTTCTTTCTATGTGTGGTGCATTTTGCAGCATACATAGAGGACCAACCCGCCTTTAGTGATTTTTTATCTTGCACATAAACAATCATCCCTGCAACACAGGCACCCTTACTCCATGGTGTCAGGGTGTCTAAGTTGGTGTATGGCTGCTATTTGTGCACCAGCGCAAGGCAGGACAGGAATGTGCCGCATCTTGTAGATACAATGCATTCCTGCCCTTTTATTTTGACTCACGACAGCACTGCAGGAATACTTGCTATGCTGCTGTGCATCAAAATTTAGTAAATGAGGCACTAAGGGAAGTTTTTTAGCTAATGCCCCCCACTTATACTGTAAAATTGCATCCTTCCTTCTATCGGTAATTTGGCTCCATCACCAGAGGCTCCATTCTTCTAGTGTCATTTTATGAAAGCACTGGCCCTGTCAACATAAAGAAAATGCAGGAACTGGTCAGAGGGAGGAAGTACAATCTTCCTGAGGCAGGGAACAATAAGAATGCTGAACTGTGAACATCAAAAAACATTATTCACATTACCAGTGGGTTGCTATAATACTCAGTAGTTCTTCCTAAATTTAGCAATATTAGAACTGATAAAAAGTACAAACATCATTCAGTGGTGCAAGGGGTAACCATGGTCCCTATTCCACTTCTCGCACCCTTATGGTTATCTCTTCCTCTCAGAGCAGTGACAGCCTAAAAACGTAGAAAAATGCATTGACTGACTTGATATTTCCTTGCCACAGTGTTTTTTTTTTTCTTTTCGTTTTTGTCCTCATACGCCACTTCCACCTCTTCGTATCTTATAGCGCCCATTGGTGGTATTCAAGCTCAACTGTGAGAGGTTGATTCCTACTGCTTATGCTACAGACCTACAAACTTGAAAGAAGTTTGGTAAAGGTGGAGTGTCGCGGCCGAATCTGTTGCAGGGAAGCATATAGGTTTCATTAAACCTCCAAGAGCATCCGAAGTGACTTAATCATCGAACGTTATTCACTCCCATCTTTGAAACCAGCAACTATAACTCCCAATTCCCTCACCCGTAGTGATTTAAAAATAAGTTCCAAAATTGGTGTTTCCTATTGTTTTGCCCAGCCATATCCAGTTTAGCTATTGCTCTCATAGCTCTAGTCCACATTAATACTGTCGGGGGTTCAGACGCAATCCAAAGTTTACATATTTCTCTTCGAGCAATCAAGATAGCATAGAAAAACAGCTTCGTATTATCATTAAAGCCCTTACCTTGTATATCCAATCTACCCGAGATGATCTGTTCAGGGCTTACCGTAATTTCTAGCTCCAATATTTTTGAAAGCACTTCACTTACGGCTGCCCAAAACTCTTGAATCTCTGGGCATGTCACGAACATATGAATGTCATCTTCATTTGGGCTTTTACACTTTGGACATAGCACCGTGCCCCCATCTTTGAATTTCGCAAGTCTCTTTGGGGTCCAGTATGCCCTGTGGAGAGTGAACAAGTGATTCCTCCTTAAATTTGCAGGTTTCACCACTTTATATAGAATCAACATATCTACTTGCCATTGTTCTTCTGTTGCGATCCTCGGCAAGCACTCTCCCCACAGGAACTCTGGAAGTAAAAAGGGACCGTCCTCCATTTCCACTATTTCCCAATACCACGTTGCCACTTCTTTCTTCATTCGAATGTTCGAGACCAGCTTTTCTTCAAACTCATTGTGTCGTCCCATTAACTTTCCCTTACCTATTACCCAGCTTTGTATCTGCAAATATTTAAATTTTGCAAAATTGCGACCCCAGAGTTGCTCACAAACTGCCCATGGTATCAAGGCACCTTCACAAAGCAACTCCCCCCAGACCTGTGGGCCTTCTAATTTTAACGCCCTTGCTAAAGCATCTTTCGTCCAACTTGGGGCCCCCGGGCCCTCCCAAATTGGTGCAGCCATGCTAAAATATGGGATTTTTGTCACGCGCCTAATACGATACCATGCCGTGGCTAGGTCTCTTAATACCTTCAGTCTGACTTTTTTGAAGTATTTTGGATCCACGGCATGGTATCGTATTGCCACAGTGTTTGATGAATGAATGAAAGTAGCAAGGACGCAAGTTCTGCTACTGCTGGTAGGATTTGAACCACTTTTGAGTTCTGAGAGTTCTAGCTGCCTTTATTAGCCTGCCTGTCTCATACAGTTTTTTCACCTCTCCTTGAATATTTGGAGGTTAAAACCCCTGCACTGCAGCCTCTATGGTTTAAATCAAGAAAGACTACGGGGTTAAACGGAGAAGAGAGAGGTATGACGAAGGCTGAGTGTCCTTGAAAGTGTGAATGGATGCACCAATGAGGGGGAGAAGGTATGTATGTCTTGTGATATTGGCGGGAATGTATGCATATTTGATAGTGAGGGGTATTTGTGTGTAAGGCACATTTATTTGTGTATGTGGCAGTGCTTGAAATAGGCTGAGCTTGTGTTACTGATGGGAGTGGAGTGTGTGCATATGTCAGTATTTATTTGCTCGTGTTTGTGTGTTGAGAACACACGATAGAGAGGGGTGTGCTCATTTGGCAGTACTCATGGAATTCACATGTGTTGAAAAGCAAGGGGACATTGAGAAGCTGAAGAACATGCACTTGACCCGCAAGAGTAGTTTGTAAAGCAGTGTCTGTGAAAGAGTATATAAGTTGTGAGTGTATGTGTCAATGAGGGTGAGATGTATGCATGTGGCAGGGTGGAGTCAGAAATGTGTATGGGATATTAAGGTGCACGTGTAGTAACAGGCAGGGTGGTGGTGTGTTCACAGAGCAATGAGGGGAAAAGAGGTGTGTGGTTTGAGGGAGAGCTGTGTGACTAAGGACCAAGAGAGCACAAAGGTGAATGAACTGGGAAGTTGAAAGGCAAAGGTACAGGGATGTAGGCCATGAGAGCACAATGATGGAAGGGCCCAAACCGCTGTTGATTTGACCATACTGCACAGTATTTCCTATACCATAACCTCAAGGTACCACCTCAGTGCACATAATGAGAAATAATGCACAAAAACCTTTTTTTGCAAAAGATCTTAAACGTTGTAATACCACTTATAAACAGATTCACATATACAATATGTACCAAGTACCATCAAGTAATGGGCCCACAGCGCAAAACTTTAATGAAAAAAAACATTTGCACTATTTTTTACATTGTTGGCATTACTTTAGAATGAGATTGAATGTGTCTAGTCAAAGCCCAAAATCATTTTAGCAGTTCCTGATTTTAAAGATGTTCCCTTTTTCTGAAGCAAAAACGGATTTTTCTCCATTATGACCTATGTTCACCAAATGGAGCCTAAATTGACTATCAGCGAGCAATATGTCAACTCAACAAAATGCCACTGGTACCATTGGGGGTGCCAGTCCAACAGTTTTGTCTGTTTATCTGCTGTGGAGTCCTGAGTGCTGGGAAAAGTGAGTGAACTTGTAGCTAGGAACACAAGAGCCAGATGTGAGAAGGTGGGTTGGAATATGCTGTCCATTAATTAAAGTGGGCACCTTGTACCAGGCCACACTACCCTTATGATGTATCACTGTTCGGATCTTTCCTGCCCATATTTTAAATACACTCATCCATCATGGATTTCCACCATGGTTTGAGTTTTGATGACAACGCAGTCACTGACATACTGGCTAGGACCCCTTCACTACTAGGGACAGATGGCAGTGCAGCCTCAGGTTCCCATTCGGATGATTGGACCTCACTCACTGCATTAAAAAGAGAATGGATTGAGATCACCCTCCATGGTGCCCTCATGACTGAGTACCTGTGAGCAAAGATCGCTCCTCCAGGTCTAATTGTCAACACCTTCCCCAGGGTATTTCTCGATGACCCTACCTTCAAAAAGGAATAGTCCCTAGTCGCATGGAAGTGCACTAGGCACTGGTTCGTATTAATTATCAACACAACAAAAAGGTTAGCGGACGCTCTTCTGGTCAAAATCCAGATTGCGGAGGGAGCGCTGAATACTGGGGTCCAAATAACCACATATAAAACTAAACTTGCAGAAATCAACATGGAAATCACAGAGAATAAGGATTACCTAATGAAACAGAAAATAAGCAAACTTGAGAAAGACATCAAGAAATTCTCAAAAGAAAAGGCTTATCCCTACCTCAAAGATGACTATACATCAACCAGAACCGGCTATTCCTCTGATGATAACTCCGATACAAGCGAATCCAGCGACAGTACTAGTACAGGGAGTAGGGGCAGTGGCAATAGCCTGACAAGAAATCAACGACCCAACCACGATGAGCGACAAATGTATCCAGGGCCTTCACACTATCAAGGACCACCACAATACAATGGACCACCACAATATAATGGCCATCCTCCTCCCTTTTGGCAGTTTCCCCAATAGCAACATGGCCCACCTCAATACTTTAACAACAACGGCAGCCCGCCTTTTATAGGCAGAGGCTGGGGCAGAGGAAGAGGGCACAACAGAAGAGGTACAAAAAAACAGGTCCTGTGGCAGGATCAGACAACCGGAATGGGCACCAGGAACAAGACACAAGGCAGGAAAACCTATTGGTTAACCTTTCACATCGGACACTTTCTGAGTCTGAGGAATCAGTACACCAGAAGGGCCTTGGCTTTGTCCCCACTCCCAAAATTGACCGGTTTAGGACACACAGTGAAATACACAATTGGTTTTGTACCATACTTCTGAAAGCCTACTTTAAAGACACTCCCCCCAATGAACAAGAGGACTCTGGTTTAAGGAATACGTCTACCTTTACACCATACACCAATATTGTCCCGGTTGAGGTGCTAGCTTTTGAACAAGCAGTCCTGAAAGAGCTAGATCAACCCTTAATGCGAGTGCCCTTCCACAACCTATCGAATTTGGAGAAAGACATGATCATTACCTTAGCAGATGACCTGTCCATTACTATAAAACAAGCTGACAAGGGCGGTGCAACAGTGATTCAATCCACCACTGACTACGATTCAGAATGCACTCGCCAACTCACCAATAGGAGATACTACACTCCAATTACCATTGATCCTACACCTCGGTTGGCTGCCAAGATTTCCTCACTTTTCTATGAGGCAGAATCCAATGACTGGATCAGCATGATGGAGGCAGACTTCCTGATTGCTAAGGAACCCCTACTTCTACACCTTACCCAAAATTCACAAGGGTGTGACCCCGGTTCCTGGCCTTCCCATCGTGTCAGGGATTGGCTCCATTCTGGAACCCCTTTCCATCTTCTGTGAGCACTTCTTGCAACCGATAGTCAGATACACTCCATCATTTGTGAGAGACACCACCGACATCTTGCAAATCATAGAAGGGATTACCAACACAGATGAGATTGACCTCCTCATCACTCTTGATGTGGAGGCCCTTTATACGAATATTCCACAGAGGGCCACCTTAGAGGTTGTTGAATCAGCCCTCAGTTAATTTGACTGGTCTTCTCCTACTCCTGTTGCATTTATAATGGAGTGTGCTACCCTGGCTCTGACAGAGAACTTCTTCGAATACAAACAACAATTGTTGCATCAGAGCCAGGGTACATCGATGGGTAGCACCTTTGCTCCCAGTCTAGCCTATATCTACATGGCACATTTTGAATAACACTACATCTTTGACTCCAATAACCCATACCACAGTAATTTATTGCTGTGGAAACACTTTATTGATGATATCTTGATTTTCTGGCATGGGACACGAACTGACTGTGACGAGTTTGTAGGGTGGATCAATGGACTTAATGACTACCTCAGGTTTCCCCACACGATCTCTGATACATCAATTCCATTTCTGGACATCAGCATCACATTGACAACAGGGCATCTACATACCTCCCCGCATAAAGAAAACATCCGACCGAAATAGCTTACTCTTGTACACCAGCCACCATCCTAAAACACTGAGAGATAATCTACCAGTGGGACAGTTCTTATGAATAAGACGGGTACCTGGAAAAACAAATTAGAGACTCCTTGAAAAGGGCCAGAAACAACCCAAGGTAAGCTTTACTTGTAACCCATCCCAAACCACTGACTAAAAATCTCATGTGCGTAACATCTTTCACCCCTGACTCCGCACGGATCAAAAAGATAGTTCTTAAACATTGGCAGATTTTGAACACAGGGGACCTACAACTGCCCAGACCCAGATTTTCATACAAACAAACTCGCAACCTAAAGGATGCTTTAGTACACACTAGACCCAAAAGAGCCACCCCTGATACCCAGAGGACCCTATGGAGCCTTCCACTGGTAACCGGACACTACCCTGTGCAGAATCCTGTCTGTCGCTGGCAGCATCCATTTTGTGCTGCCCAGGTCATGAAAGCTGGTTCCGGGTAGTCTGATGACCCACAGTAGTGGTTGTAGAAGGGTGGAATCATACCTCCCACACCAGTTACTGGTGTGGAGGTATGATTCCAAGGTGTTTGACACCAATCAAGGCATGTTTCCAAGCAGTCGTTAGCATTTACCGCAAGGTTATAATGCACTTAAACATATATGTCTTCTTGCATCACAGACAACCCCGGAGAATGGTCACCGAAGGCTGCAGAGGGGCTTTGCTCATGCAGGGACACCATTTCATGTAAAACTCAGCACCCTGCCTTCATGATTGATAAGGCCTGCCATAAGGGTGACTGATAAATTTTTTAAGTGTAGTGATTTAGATGGATATAATAAACCTATAATAAACCTATATCACAGTAAGTGGTGCAAGCACCATCTTACACAGTCTGCTGTAGCAGTCCTGTCGTGTCATTTTGAATAGCCTCTCGGGGTGGCATAATTCATGCTGCAGCCATAGGAGGCCTTTGAGGTACGTATGCCCTGGGTACATGGTGTGCCATCTACTAGGGACTCATGGGGGTACCTCAGTATCCAATCTGGAATGTACCTATAGTACATATACAACAATTTAAGGGATAAAGCAGATAGACTGGGGTCCTGGATAGCAGGATCCCAGTGAGACTAGTCAGAAACAGAGGTATATCAGCAAAGAGTGGCGGTAACCATAAGAAGCAGATCCTACTTTCCTACATAACCCCCCAAACATAAGGACATTAAACAAAACTTGACCTGTTGAGTCTTCATGTTCTAAGTAAAAATATCTGGAGAGTCCGTCTGCATTGGCATGGTTACTCCCAGGTCTATATTCCACTGTATAGTACATCCCCTGTAGGGAAATGAACCACCTCAAAAATTGGGGGTTTCACCCTTCATCTGTTTTAGGATTCATTCCAATTCCAGGTGAATTCTGAATCCAGACGCCACATCTTTCGGCAGTTCGCAGCACCAGCTCCAGCTCAAGCAGAGCGGGAGTAGGAGCAGGACGAGAGCGGTAGGAGCGGTAGGATGCTGAAAACTGCTACGGCTCTGACCCCAGTTCCCCTCTCCCCGCTGATTTTTCCACCAGCCCCAGCGCACCGGGGGTCCCACGATAGAGCGGCTGCTTTCACCACAATCGCGACCCGCGTTTTGAGGACTAAGAAGACGCCACGTGGTTCCAGCTCAAGGCTTCTGCTTTTAGCATTGTTCCAGCCCCGCTCCAGCTTCGGACCCCGCTTTCATTAGCGGTCGTCGGGGTAGGCTGCGGCGGATTGCGGTGGATCACAGTGAATTATGGTGGGCTCCAGCGTGCGGCAGCCCTGACTCCCTAGTGACCTGGGGAGGCGGTAGCAGCCAGACCACCCCTCTGCCCCACACCTTCTGATCCCAGTTGCAGTTGCTGGCAGGGCTTGTTTTCAGAAATAAATTACAGCCTACTACAGCCATTGCAGACGGCACAGCGGTGTGAGTAGCACCACGGAACTAGTGGTGAGCAGTGGTGAGGCAAGAACAAAGAGGTGAGAGCAAACCGCAGCGGCATGAGTTGCGTTAGTGCTCCAGCAGCGCACAGTTGGGATTGCAAGAGTCTCTCTACAGCGGCGGGAGCCAGCGCTTCCACAGGGGGGCAGGAGCCACAAGAGTTTTCTCTAAAGCGGCGGGAGCTGCCTTAGTGCCCCCGCAGCAGCAGGAGCCACACCAGGGCCCTTGCAAAATGCCAGGAAAAGTAAGCCCCTTTTCAATTACAGCAGGAGCCTTTCGTTCACGGAAGGGAGCCTTTATTTGGATACCGGTATCTGGACATCCGGAGTGAGATGACCTCCAAAAAATTGCGCTCACGGAGAGTGCTCTCCTCCTCACTCAGTCATAAACTGAGAAGATCATTTAGCGGTACCAGACAATTGCAACTTCTCTGCTATAAATCCCGGATTGGTGTCACTACAACGCGGTTTTTTACATCGCATTCCGTTACATCGGAATTTTTACAACGCAGGATCCATTACATCGGATGCCATTACAACGCATGGCATTACATAGCAGATGCTATTACAACGCATGGCATTACATCGTAAGTATAGGTAAGTATACCTTTTTAAAAAAAATGTAATTAAGTTAATTTAATTAATTTAATTTAATTAATTCAATTAAAATACATTTTAAAATAGTAATTAATTTTATTTAATACATTTAAATCTATTTATTTAAATTAATTTTAATAAAAATTGTAATTAATTTTATTTAATTAATATAATGAAATTAATTTAATTTAAATATTTTTTAATTGTAATTAAATTAAATTAATTAAAATAATTTATTTAATTTATTTATTTTAATTAAGAAATGTAATTAATATAATATAATTAATTTAATTTAACCTAAAAACACCCCTGTACCCCAAAACCCAAACCCTGCCCTGAAACCTAAAAACACCCCTGTACCCCAAAACCCAAACCCTACCCTGAAACCTAAAAACACCCCTGTATCCCAAAACCCAAACCCTACCCTGAAACCTAAAAACACCCCTGTATCCCAAAACCCAAACCCTACCCTGAAACCTAAAAACACCCCTGTACCCCAAAACCCAAACCCTACCCTGAAACCTAAAAACACCCCTGTACCCCAAAACCCAAACCCTACCCTGAAACCTAAAAACACCCCTGTACCCCAAAACCCAAACCCTACCCTGAAACCTAAAAACACCCCTGTACCCCAAAACCCAAACCCTACCCTGAAACCTAAAAACACCCCTGTACCCCAAAACCCAAACCCTGCCCTGAAACCTAAAAACACCCCTGTACCCCAAAACCCAAACCCTGCCCTAAAACCTAAAAACACCCCTGTACACCAAAACCCAAACCCTGCCCTATTTATTTTTATTTATAATTAATAATAATTAAATCAATTATATAATATTAAATAAAATAAAAATAAAAATTATACTTACCAATACTTACGATGTAATGGTATGCGTTGTAATACCATCTGCGATGTAATGCCATGCGTTGTAATGGCATCCGATGTAATGGATCCTGCGTTGTAGTAGCTGCGTTGTAACAGCACTACGACGTAAAAGTTGCGTTGTAAGTGATACACACCATAAATCCCACCCTGTTATTACTGGTTTCTTTCGTAAAAAGCCTCGGATGGATCCGGAGGTGGCAGTTGTGGCCCAAGAAGGCCAGATTTTTAACCTCCATCCTGTACTACCGTTAATCTCTTCCTTATCGCCCGCACAGATTCTTTGTAGCTCCAAGGCAGCCTTGCTGGCAGGCAGGTGCAGTCTAGTGGAGGGTCTCGGTCAGTGGATCAGATTACTGAAAGAGTGGAGGTCGGATCCAGTGTGCAACTGTTTGACGGCCCCACCGGTGCCCCTTTGGACTCGGACCTTCTTGCCAGCCAGTCAGTCAATTATTTTAATAAATGGACCAAAGCCGTCAAAGCAGTCAACTATTGACAGTATGAAGGAGACACCACTGGTTGTTCTATCTCCGCGGATGGGCTTCCAAAAGGGATTAGGCGGGGACGGTATCCCGGATGACCACTCTGGTGTTCCCCCGGTGGAGAAGGCAATACCATGCGAAGAGCCATCGCTAGGGGAAGACTTTACACACCCGGACATTGATATAGAAGCTCAAAAAAGGGTCTTGGGAGACTGTTTCTATCGTAGGCATAAAGACGACCAGTTAAAGAGTGGTCACAGATATGTCAATACTCCAATTGTAAGTTCTTCCCCAAGGTGTCTTTCCATGCCTCTCTTATACAGTAGCACAAGTCATTTGATTGGTACCTCCATGGAGTCTTGCCATGATGTATTCTTGCCTGATTCTCAACCAAAATGGGGAAATGAGAGAGAGGGGGTGCCATCAGAATATCTTGTGTGTATTGAAAACATCTTAAACTCCATATTATCCTTATTAGAGAAATCTGTTTTGAGCTCTGACCATATGCTGGAAATGATTTCTGTAATGCTATTTGAAATCCAAAAGGGAAATAAGTCTGTTACCCCTAAATCTATCCCCACGATTATCCCCCACACGGATACACGGCTAAGGGATAGGCCGGTATTAGACCTTCCCCATGGAGAGTCGAGAGATGTCTCTGTACAGGCAGGAACTCCTCTCTCCCTGGTGCCCCACATGGCTCCTGTATGTAATCTTGAAAAGGAAGAGCTATGCTTAAGTACATTATTTGAGGAGGTCAAACTGAGTCACCCTTTGGAAAACCCATCTTCAAATTATTCCCCCTGTTTAAAAAGTGTAGATTGGGGGGCTTGGGAGAAAATGAGAAAATCAGGGCCTTTGCCAAGCAATCCAAACAGGTGGGGAGGGCAGGGGGGAGGAGGAGGCGCTAACCCCTCTGACTACCTCTCAGGTGTACTCTCCTATATTGTCAGGGAAGGGAGGACCGAAAGTAGGCAACAGGGATGGCCCAGTATCAAAACATAAGGGGGAAAACATGAAAAAGAAACACAAAAAAATGAGACGATTCTCCAAACGGAAAGCGCCAAAACTGCATTTTTCCCGGATTTTGGAAAGCCAGAGCGATGTCCATTTAATAACAGCGAAGGGAGGCCCGAAAACTCCATCAGCAGATGACAACCGTAATAAAATCGTTGATACACCCACTCTAACAGACTACCATTTTCTAAACAATTGAGACACCAATACCAGTTACTACGTATGTACACACTGATTCCTAGGTCTACACACACAGCCACTCATTCACCCATACCGTCACTCATACATGCAGTGACTCATCAATACAACACTATTATAGGCACTCATACACCTATACAAACACTCACACACCGCCACTCATCCAGAATTACTCACACATCTAGTCAGTCATGCAAAGAATCAATCACACTTCTATTTACTCAGCCTTACAGTTTTACACACACAACCTCACTAATTCATACTGATACTAACATATACTTACTCTCTTATACAATCACTGATACAAGTACATACTCATCCATACAGCCACTCTCACATTCACTGAGTCTCTCGTATAGTCATTTATATAGTCCAACTCTCTCATACACTGCGTTTTACAAATGTAATTACTTGGACATGTAGCACTGAGATATCCATTCACTCACCAACACACCCATTCAAACACTCACCCACCCATACAGCTGTTTCCACATGCAGTCTTGAACCCATACACCCGGTGAATAAAGAACTCACAAATCTATGCACAAAGTCACACACCTCTCACGCACCTACACACACACTCTGGAAGCCATACAAATAATCAGGCAACCAATCAATTACCCATATAGACACACATGTAACTATTAATCAACCAATGCAGCAGCTTACACAGCAATAGACAGACTGATACAGACATTCACACAGTTTAGTCACTAACCCATGAATTCAGGAAGACACATTTAATCACTAACTTATACAGTCAGTATACACCTACTAAATCCTTCATCCACACACTTATACACCCACTTATTCTTCAATATACCTTGGGCAATATATTTATGAAACATTTTTAAGCTTTGCAGAAACACACAGTCACTAGATGATGTCATCAGTGATGTCATCAGTGATGTAATTTGGGATGTCATCAGTGATGTTATCAGTGATGTCACTGACCATGTCATGAATGATGTAATAGGTGACGTCATCAGCAGTGCATTGCGGGAGCATGAGTTAGTATAGCGATGGCTAGACCCGGAGGTATCAGAGCACTTTACATGAGTATCAGACCATAGGTACAAGTTACATCACTGCCAAGGTTACAGTTATTAGAGCATAGCGACATTGTTACAAGTTAGGTCGAGACAAGTAATAAGGACAATATGCAGGCAAGAGGAGAGATTCATTGGAGAGGGGGTAGGAGCAGGGGAAGTAGACATTAAATGAAAGGAGGGAAAGAGGAGGGGGAGGGTGAGACACACAGCATGAACGAAGAGGGGTAGGTTGAGAGGGCACCAACCGGTAGACGAGTAATAGCTGCGTCCAGAGTCCAGTAAGCTGTGATCCCAGAGGAAGTGGTATCATTTCCCCAACTCGGCTGCGAGAGGCTCCCCTTATGCAATGGACTCTCTCAGAGGGATCTCTGAGACGCTAAGGCCTACCTACTGGATCCTTCCCCAAAAAGGGGAGAGGGCGTGGTTTGGCAATGGGTGCCATACCATACCTCAACTGTGAGTGACTCCCTTGGCACTGTGGACTCTCTCAGAGGGATCACTGAGACTCCAGAGTATAAGTAAATGGATCTTTCCCCAACAAGGGGAGAAGGAGTGCTTAGCTAAAGGGCACAAGGGACAGGGGGCTATCAAAAGATTACCAGTACTCGTAGTAAAGACCCTGCAACTCTGGTGCGGGTGAAGCACCCAAAAGTATCCATGCCACTGTTCAAAAAATCAAAGACACACAATCCAGTGCTGAATGACAAACAGGCATACGTAGTTTTGCAAATTGAATCCTTTATAACATCTAAGAGCAGCCCAACGCATTTCAGCGACATGCACACTTTATTTATTTTATTTTTTACTTATAAAGTTTTATATAGCACGAACTTGATCCCGAAGGATATCAGAGCGCTTTACAATTTGAGGCAAAGGTAACAAATCAGAACATTAGTCTAACATTGGGAATCTTATGGGCATTGAATCAACTAGAAAAAACATAACAGCTCAATATAACCTGAGTACACGAGTAGGAATGGGCTATGCAATGGAGCATAGAGAAATAAGGGGAGTACGTACAATAATCAGGGGTGTGGTGACGGGTTGAGAAATACTACAGCAACAGCGATCCTTGACCCTCGGGTAGGTCGCTTCCCCACCGCTGCAGCTCAGCCTGCCATGACCGCTGTTCCTGCTTTGCTTCTCCCTCCAGATCGGCGCTGTACTCCTGCCTGCACGATCGCCGCCTGGCCTACCTGTGCCCCTTGTTTTCTGTGCCCCCGTGTGCCTGCCCACCCACCCATTGGCTTCCTACCCTCCCACCTCCCAGCTGACCCCTCCTCCCCTCCTACCCTCTTATGGCAAGCCTGTCTGCGCCCCTCCGTGCCTGCACCGTGCCCATGCCAGGACCCCTGGCCCTCGACGATGCAAACCCACACGACAGACCTACGACGCCGCCACCCTCCATGCACTCAACACCAGCCGCAACGCCGTCTGCTACCAAGCCATCCCGAAATGCACCCCCGGACCCTTCACCTGCCAAGCTTGCAAATTCACTGGCCTCCGAACCTGCACCGCACCCGCCAAGCCAGACACCAGCAACAATCACCTCAAGTGCATCCTACTCAACACCCACTCCGTCCACAGGCACGCCGTCGAACTCTGGAACCTCCTCTACACAACATCACCAGACGTCGCCTTCCTCACAGAAACCTGAATGAACGCCTCCTCAACCCCCGACATCGCCATAGCCATCCCGGAAGGCTACAAGATCACCCGGAGGGACCGCGTCAACCAAACCGGGGGAGGCGTCGCCATCGTCCACAGAGACACCATCCGAATCACGACCAACTCCGACGACACCCTCACCACTGCCGAGCACATTCACTTCCAGATACACACCAACCCTAAAACCACCCTCAGAGGCACTCTCATCTACAGACCCCCGGGACCACGCACACGATTCAGCGAAGCCATGCAGACCTCGTCAGCCCGCACGCCCTAACCTCCTCAGACTACATCCTCCTAGGGGACCTCAACTTCCACCTGGAGAACAACAATGACAACAACACCACTGCCCTGCTGGACAACCTCGCCAACCTCGGACTCAAGCAATTGGTGAACACCCCCACCCACTACGCCGGCCACACGCTTGACCCCATCTTCTCCTCCCGCAAGCACATCTCCTTCGGACACTTCACCGGACTACACTGGACAGACCACAGCTGCGTCCACTTCAACTTCAGGAGAACCACGACCCACCACCACCCGCAACAAGTTCCCCGCAGAAGCTAGAGCAAGATCACCGCCGACCAGCTCACCACCGCCCTCAGCCAGAACCCTCCCACCAACACGACGAACCCTAACAAAGTAGCCTGCAACCTCACACAGTAGCTGACCAACTGCGCCGATGACCTCGCACCACTGAAGAACCTTCCCAGCAGACCCAGCAGCAAGAAAACCTCGTGGTTCACCAACGACCTCAAAAGCTCCAAGAAAATCTGCTGCTCCCTCGAGAAAGCCTGGCGCCGCGACCAGACAACAGAAAACATGACAGCCCTCAAGAACGCCACCCTCAAACACCACCAGCTGATCCGCACCACCAAAAGGACTACATTCAAGGAACGACTGGACAACCACACCCACTACAGCAAGGAACTCTTCAGCATCGTCAAAGAGCTCGCCAACCCCAGTGCCTGCAACAACGACATCACACCCTCGCAAGACCTCTGTGACTCACTCGCCTCGTTCTTTCACCGCAAGATCGCCGACATACACAACAGCTTCGGTGCACAGACCACGCACCCAACCACCGAACCAGCGCCCCCCACCACCACCCTCTGCACCTGGACCTTGGTCAGCACCGAAGACACCACAAGCACGATGAACACCATCCACTCCGGCTCCCCAACTGACTCCTGTCCACACCACATCTTCAACAAAGCCGACTGCATCATCGCATCCCAACTATGGGACATCATTAACAGCTCCTTCGCATCAGCCACCTTCCTGAAGAGCTGGAAACATGCCGAGCTCAGCGCCCTCCTGAAGAAACCCACCGCGGACCCCACTGACCTCCAGAACTTCCGCCCCATCTCGCTCCTCCCTTTTCCTGCCAAAGTCATCGAGAAGACCGCCAACAAACAACTCTCCGCCTTCCTCGAGACAAACGGATCCCTCGACCCCTCGCAGTCCGGTTTCCGAGCAACCACAGCACAGAGACGGCTCTCATCGCAGCTACCGATGACATCAGGTCCCTGCCTGACAGCGGGGAAACAGCTGCCCTCATCCTCCTGGACCTCTCAGCAGCCTTCGACACCGTATGCTACCGCACCCTGATACAGCGCCTCAGCAACACCGGAATCCAAGGAACGGCCTTGGAGCGGATCATCTCGTTCCTCGCCGGAAGAACCCAGAGAGTCCGCCTCCCCCGTTCCGATTCGTGGCCACAGAAGTCATCTGCGGCGTTCCGCAAGGATCCTCGCTCAGCCCCACCCTCTTTAAAGTCTACATGAACCCCCTCGCAGCCATCGCACGCCAATACAACCTTAACATCATCACCTACGCCGACGACACCCAGCTGATCCTCTCCCTCACCAACGACCCCGCCACCGCCAGAGCCAGCCTCCAGGAAGGAATCAAAGACGTTGCGGAGTGAATGAAGCTCAGCCTTCTGAAACTGAACTCAGACAAGACGGAAGTCCTCATCCTGGGACCATCCCCCTCTGCCTGGGACGACTCCTGGTGGCCCCCTGCCCTGGGCATTGCCCCCAAGCCAACGGACCATGCACGCAACCTGGGCTTCATCCTGGACTCCTCCCTCACGATGACCAAGCAAGTCAACGCCGTCACGTCATCCTGTTTCAACACCCTGCGCATGCTCCGAAAGGTCTTCCGGTGGATCCCCACCGAAACCAGGAAGATGGTCACCCAGGCCCTCGTCACCAGCCGACTGGACTATGCAATCACCCTCTACACTGGAACTCCAGAAAAGACTCCAGCGCATACAGAACGCTTCTGCCACGACTCATCCTGGGCATCCGCAGCCACATCGCCGCCCATCTGAAAGATCTACACTGGCTCCCCGTCAGCAAGAGGATCACGTTCAGACTCCTCACCCACGCACACAAAGCTCTCCACGACATGGGACCCAAAAGCCTCAATACCCGCCTCACATTCTACACACCCACCCGCCAGCTCCGATCAGCCAGCCTCGCCCTCGCCACCGCCCCCCCGAACTCGCAAAGCCACTGCCGGAGGAAGATCCTTCTCCTACCTGGCGGCTAAGACATGGAACTCCCTCCCCACCCACCTACGGCTGACCCAGGACCATCTCTCCTTCAGGAACCAACTCAAGACCTGGCTATTCGAGCAGTAGGGACTTCCCCCCTCCTCCCAGCACCTTGAGACCCAAACGGGTGAGTAGAGTGCTATACAAATCTATTTGATTGTTTGATTGATCATAGAAATGGTGAAAATGTGTAAACATAAACGACGGGCAGGTGCTCAGCAGGTTATATATAATGCAAGCAATGCGGCAGCCATATTGCAGTATCATTAATGCATATTATACACAGTTGGCCATGTATATGATGTTGCACATAGCAGACAGTACTGCCAGCAATATAACACGTGAAAGGCAAACAAAATAAGTTACCCTTCAGCAATTATGCACGCAAATCCAAATAAAATGTAAACAGTAATGTACACCCTCTTAAATAAAATAAATGATTGTTTATCGACCATTACTGAACCACAATGTTGAAACCGTCTATATATCCTGCAGACAGAAAATTGTATATGGTGACATTAACATTCAAAGTACATGTGCTCCCTGATGAACTCCTTGTTGAAGGGTAAAAATGTATTGGCTGATTAGGATGTTTCTATATTGTGAAAAATAACACATTTTTGAAGATTCACCTCTACATTTACTCATGTGTTTATGGACGAATGGAAGAATTTTTTGAACTGTCTGGATGGACTTGTTATGACTGAACTGTCTTTTTATTTTTCATAGTGATATGAATATAACTCCCAGTGATTATTTTTGTAGCGCTCCCAAATAAAAAATTTCTTTGACAGTAAAAATCTTGAGAGCAGCTGGGCCTTTTTTGACTGCAGAGCTGAATAGAAAAATTTGAGTATTAACACTTGTGCCATCATAGACGGCCTATAACTGCTCTGTTTGTGTTATGTTTTTTACACATTTGTTTTGATGTGTTTGTTTATACAGAGCCACTTCTCTTGAAATCAGAGGAAGAAGAGAGACTTTTTTTGTGCTTGATCCACATGTGATTACGTGCATTTACCAATATGGGGCCTAATTCACAAACTGCACTTTGTAGTACATTTTGAAGTACTAATGTAGTACTAAAAACTTACTATAAAGTGTTATTCACAAACTGCACTTTTGTAGTAGCTTAAACTTTTAAGTACCTTTACTACTTCTTAGTATTTGCAAACAGCACCAGGAAATTAGTATGTTGCCTTTGAAGATGGAGATAGAAATTACAACTTTTAAGTATCTGTGCTTCCTAATGCCTGACCACCAATATCAAACTATCCTCTGAAGCTTCAAGCTTCTATTTTAGTGAACCACAATGGGAGCAGCTCTGGGGAATTCTGACCTGAGAAGGGAGAGTGTACAGTAAACCTCGCAACCACTCTCTCATACTTTGGTCCATTTTAAGAACATTTTGCAGAATGACACCCTCTAATAATTCTCATTTTGTTAGTCAGAAATCCATATCCATTGTACCTCACCAAGTTATGTTGAATGACAGAATATAGACTAAAATATAATTGGCAAAATATTCACAAAAAACTGTGGTCCAAAATATTAACATTAGGGACCTTCTTCACAAAGATAACTTACACTGTTGAGTAAGTTCATAACTTTTCAGTTGTCAGAAATTGCACTTCTGTAGTATCTCACACTGTTTGTAGTAACTTACACTTTTGATTTAAATCCAGCATTACACATGGCAAACCACTGCTTCTGCAAAACCCTCCCTTACAAAATAATGGAGGTAGGGATTTACTACAAAAGTGTAAGTTTACTACAAAAATGTAAGTTTGTGCAGTTTGTGAATGGCACTTTGTAGTAGTTATGTAGTACTACTGTAGTACTACAAAGCCTACTACAAGTGCAGTTTGTGTATCAAGCCCTATATTTTCAAATCTTTTTCTGAGATATTAATGAGAAAACATTGCACAGAGTACAGCCTAGTTTCTGTCAGCCAGAGAGCCAGACCTCTTGACACCCACATTGCAATTACTTAATATTTGGGTAAGGATGATTTGAAATGTAAATGTAAAAAAAATTGCAATATTGTTAAACGTGATGTCACAAGTTGAAACAAAAACAGAGACATATCAACAATGTTGGCCAACTTGACAATATTAAAAACATAGTCAGCGTGTTCAAATTCCAGTAGATCGAGAAAGTATTGCAAGACCATATTACATTTGGAAAAATGTTCAACTGACTTGGAAGTTAATTTGCAGTAGATGACGCAATAGAGGTGTATGTCAAGAGCAGAAAGAAATGAATCAGTATGGTTATTATATGCTGCAGTGAAGTGGAGGGCGTTATAATACAATGAGAAGAGTGACCTAGTAAGTCTGTATGAGGTGTTGTGATCGAGTACAAAATAAAGTTTTACTGTGCCATTTATAGACTAAAATTGCCTGGAGCATCTTTTAAAATCCCACTCTATGTTTGACCTAACAATTTCAAGTGTTTCTGTACTAAGAAAATGATACATTCATTGAAGAAAATGGATGATTACTCTACATTTAATTACGAATGCTGAAACTTGATGCTCACATCTCATTCTGTCTGTATCCAGGCATCCACCCTCTAAATACCGTGGTGTTAAAATGCAGAAAGGTATGAGTTGGCTAACCAAGATCTGGTTTTACTTCCTTCTCATTCAGTGAGAAATTATTCATTGGAGTGTCCCTCTTCTCTCCACCTGCTGGTTACTGGGCACGTGTCTTGTGGGCTGGCTCCCAATTCCTTTCTGAAGAAGTAACCAGAGACAAACCAATAGGCAACCCCACCTCGAAGCTTTCACATCTTGAATATCAGAAACTGTAGTCCCACCCTTCGTCTATACTGTGTATCACATGGCAGTGCTCAGGAAGAACTAATTAACAACCTTTTTCTAACAAGACCCTCCTTGAATTTCAAAGGGAATCCCTGTTTCCACCCTCCTACATTTCAGTGTTAGGGTCTCTGATCTTTAGCCACAGAAATGCAGGCAACACACCACCCCTGTCTGGAGAAGCTTTTCGGATAGGCCATCTGGACATCTTATGCACATTAAATGAGGGGCATAAAAAATGGATCTCACTGGCCCCAGCACTCAGCCTTATACTACATACAGCGTCCTACTATCAGATGTACTACATGTACTGCACGTACACATATGTGGCATGCACATGGGATGTCAGTGCAAGGTTCTAGGGATTCACATAACAGTAGAACTTTAAATTAGAGGAGTCATGTTGTACATGATTAATTCTCCATCTATGCATTCTCTACAGTTTAAGCCTTCCTTTGTGTTTCCCTTTTTCCTTCCCTTCTAGAATACCTGTGTGGATTCTACCATGTGTGTTATATCAAAAGAAAACATTCTCACTTTCCTCTGATGTTGATGACACTTTGTGTGATGCTGTACAGACTTCAACTGGTTACATGTTGTCTGATATGGATGATTTTGTTGCTCATCCTGTTGTTGTTAATCAAAGGGAAGTGGGTGGTGGTGATGCTTGAGACTCAGCTGAAAATCTGTTGAACACTCACAACTTATAGGAGTCCAGGAGTATAAGATGTTGCAGACCACCTGCTTATTTGAGTGATTACTGTTGTTGAGTATTACTGGTTATCTTTGTTTTCTTATTTCAGGTTGACACTTATATCTTCATGATTGTTTGTATAGAGGAGGAAGATGTATTGTACATGATTAATTCCCCATCTATGCACTCTCTACAGTTTAAGCCTTCCTTTGTTTTTCCCTTTTTCCTTCCCTTCTAGAATACCTGTGTGTATTCTAGCCCAGGTGTCAGACCATTCTATGTTTTGTCAGTTACTTGTCTGCTCAGCTGGCGAGGTGTTCGTTTGGCTGGTGTCTCTATAAAATCCATGAATTACTTACCTGGAGAAGTCTTCAAGTTTCTCACTATTTACAATAAGTCATTAGACTGCACTCACTGACACAGAAAAAAAGATTACATCGAACCAAAGATCCACAAAACATGGTATGATGCCCCCACCCATTTATGTGACCCTCCCCAGGCATGGAGATTAGACTTATGACTACTGCAAGGGTATCTGTAGACCAGGTTCTGGTATTCCTATCACCAGGGGCATGCCTCGACTTCCACACATACGCTAGATTAGTGTGATGCTAAGGTCAAGAAAAAAGTCACAATATCAACTTCATATTCAGTCAGGCACTCATGGCAGGGAGAAAAGCCTGTTTACAATTCAGTACTTTTCCATCCCAACAGCTGCATAGCTAGTGGTCAGACATATGCATAAAACCAACTGGGCCAGCTGATGCTTATTCAGGAGTAGGTTTACCCTCTATGTAAGTAATACGTATGTACATTCAGCCTTATGCATTCAACGGGCGTCTGCATTCTCTTGTGCAGGGTGGTATTTCCAAAAGTAACACATGAGGCAAAAGCTGCTTCCGCTCATCCATTCCTGTGCAGGGGTGGTTACTCTAAGATGTCAAAAAGGTTTTTACTTATTTTATTCGAGAGAAAAATGATGTCTCTATCATCATCATGTGTTTGAAAGAGTGTGTTTACAGTATTCAATCCTGGTATACACATTTACATATGTAAACGGCATTGGGGTGCCACAGAGTAAATCCAAACTTTTTGAGATGACTGAGCTGACACCAACAAAAGAGGCAACAATGGATCTCAGAATGTAGAGCATAGAGTGGAGTGAGCAGGAAAAAACAAGGCAGAGAATGTAAGAAAACGGCAGATACGGGAGTTTGAACAAGGAAGTGAATCCAGATTCCTGCCAAAAGAATGCAGAGACCCTAATGCAAGTTCCCTGATTGTGAAATGTGTTCTCTACATCAACTAAGTCACCAAAGAGTCTAAGGAATTTTAAGATTTTCAGGAAATCAAGGAAAGACACTATAATTTCTTGATATTGCAGGTTGGGCAGAGGATTGTTCCTTGTAGTGACAACAGACCTGGAGAAGGACTGTCTGATTCCCCAATTGTCAAATTGAGAGTATTTAAACACCAAAATGCTGAAAAGTTTGGATTTAACGCTCCATGACAGACACCTCCATTCTGGGAGAAAAAAATCAAATGGCTATAAAGCCACATTGTTTGTTACCTTCACCATAAATTCCCTTCGGTCTTCCATCATAGATACAGCATAGAGACAGTGACCATCCAAGCGACTGATGCAAGAAAAGAAAGATCCTTGTCCATTCAACCTCCTTTATCTTGACTAGCCATGAACATAATAGGTGAACTAGAAATATCCAATGTCACTACACAAATTATTAAATAATACCTACAGGTAACATTCGTAGAAAACAAACTCAGCTCAATTTGGACTGGGCCCTATGCAGTGACATTGAACACCTACACATCAAGCAAGGGACATTTTAATGGGCCTTTAGTGTCTCTCCCTTCATAGGTATTGGTGCAAACTCATTCATCTTCAACATATATGAGAATAATTAGAAACAGCACTGTTCATGCCAAAGTACCAGCCATGGGGCTTGTACTTATAAATGAAGGGCATATAGTCCACACTTACTGATTTTCCAGACGCCGCCCTTTAGCATGACTGAAATCCACATTCCTATATATTGATCACCTAAACAAACTTCCCGCTACGATTGTAATTAAATTATCTCCAGAAAAAAAGAACTGCACTGGCCCCTTCCCTTCCAAAATGCAGTTTAAGACGCAATGCAAAGTAATGGTTTCTTTTTCCAAGTCCCTCGGATGAAGCATGAGTGAAACAAAAAATACATGTCCCTAAAGTAAAAACTGTCAATCAGGAGCTGTATTGATCTATTGATTTTCGGACATTATAAACATCTTGTTTAGCAGAATCCACAGTCCTAATTAAGGTATCTGTAAGGTGTTTAATAATCTGTAACACGTTCAATAGTATACTAGTTTAGCAGACAGGAATCCCCTATTGACAAAGACTCTGGGGAGCAGGAGTCTCTGTGGTTGCAGATACCTTCCTTTACACTCGACCTTTGTGACCTGATAATAAAAAACACCCCAGGTTTGCTTATTTACAGGAAAATAACTAAAGACCACTGGGGTTTATGTACGAGGCCCTTGCGCCACTTAAGCGTCACAAAAGTGGTGCAGGGGGTTGTACATCTGCCCCCACTGCCTCCAATGATGAATTGCCTTATTGCTGAAAATACAAATACATTGGTGGAACCCTGCCGAGGACGACATTCCGATTCTATAATTGTTTCTATGACGCTCGGACTCTTGCATTGTTTTCCGTTGTCTATGTCTATGTGCGTATCTAGGAGACTGGATTGTCTGCCAGCAGGGACAGTGTTCAGAAGTGGAGGACGCGCCGAGGGCTGAGAGCTGAGAGGTGGGCGCTGGGCCGCGGTGAGGCAGGCTGAAGTGTGACAGACTTCAACTGCTGTGCTCAGATCCCCTTATCTTGCTGCTGCCTCCTTATTCCTGCCCTCACCTTGATCACCCGAGAGGGGCCGAGGCCACAGCATGAAGGTGACCGTCAATTTCGAGGAGTGCTTGAAGGACTCTCCCCGTTTCAGAGCCGCTTTGAAGGAGGTTGAAGGTGATGTGACGGGACTGGAAGTGAAACTTGATAAGCTTGTTCAGTTATGTAGTGGCATGATTGATGCAGGCACGGCCTTTTGTGCTGCCAACAAGCAATTTATGAATGGCATTCGGGACCTGGCACAGTATTCAAGCCAGGATGTGGTGATTGAGTCTAACTTGACGAAGTTTTCAGACTGCCTCCAAGAAATGATCAATTATCACACAATCCTGTTTGACGAAGCTCATAGATCCATTAAAACACAGCTCCAGATATTTATTAAGGACGATCTTCGAAAATTCGAAGATGCAAAGAAGCAGTTTGATAAGGTCAGTAAAGAAAAAGAAAACGCACTAGTTAAAAATGCCAAAGTTCAAAGAACAAAACTGCACGAGGTGGAGGAGGCAACAAACCTCTTAATCGCAAAAAGAAAATGCTTCCGGCACATAGCTTTGGACAAGGTCCTTCAAATCAATGTTCTACAGTCAGAGCGGAGGACTGAAATTTTAAAATCGATGCTATCCTTCATGAAGGCACATCTAGGCTTCTTCCACCAGGGCTACGATCTCTTCAGTGAACTTGAACCGCACATGAAAGAGCTTGATTCACAGTTGGATCGGCTTGCTGTGGATGCAGCAAAGCAGAAAAGGGACATGGAACAAAAACACTCCACTATTCAGCAAAATGATTTCATCAACGATGATCTCGGACTTGAATACAATGTTGATACTGCTAATGGCATTGTAATGGAAGGATATCTCTTTAAAAGGTCCACTAATGCCTTTAAAACTTGGAACAGGCGCTGGTTCTCAATACGAAACAACCAACTGGTATATCAGAAAAAAATGAAGGATAACCCCACAGTGGTTGTCGAAGATTTACGGCTCTGCACAGTTAAACACTTTGAAGACATAGAAAGACGTTTCTGCTTTGAAGTAGTCACACCAACAAAGAGCCGCATGCTACAGGCTGACTCAGAAAAGCTGCGACAGGCATGGATTAAAGCTGTCCCAACCGGCATTGCTACAGCATATAGAGAAAAGAGTGATGAGACAGAGAAGCTGGATAAGAAATCTCCACCTTCCACAGGAAGTCTGGACTCTGGCAGCAAGGTGGAAGAAAAATTAGTTAAAGGTGAAAGCGCCTTACAGCGGATTCAGTGGATCGCTGGAAACTCTGTCTGCTGCGATTGTGGTCTGGCGGATCCGCAATGGGCCAGCATCAACCTTGGAATCATCCTGTGCATTGAGTGCTCTGAGATACACAGGAGTCTTGGGGTGCACATTTCAAAAGTAAGGTCGTTAACGTTAGATACATGGGAGCCTGAATTACTAAAGCTGATGTGTGAACTGGGAAATCAAGTTATTAATCGAATATATGAAGCTAAATTGAAAACCCTTGGAGTAAAGAAGCCAGACAATGAAAGTCCAAGAGTGGAAAAGGAGGCTTATATCAGAGCAAAGTACATGGAAAAGAGGTTTGTGAACCAGGACTGCGTTGCTTCACACCCTCCTGATGGACAGAAAAGGCCTTATTCCCAGTGCAAGAACGAAGACCTCAGTAGTTCTGAGAAGTCCCTGGCATCACAGGATCACTTTTCAACATCTTCCAGAAGTTCAGTGAAAAGCAATGACAGTGTAATCCACTTCAGTTCAGAAGGCATTCGAGAACTTCTTGCCTCTATTGTATCCTCAAAGAAGTTGCATGAACCAGTCCTAGAAGTTGAGAAGCGAGATTCTTCAGTATTTCAGGATTCGAAAAAGTTTCATCCAGGGCTGCACCTTTATCGAGCTGCGTATGAGAAAGGCCTTCCTGATATGGCAGAAGCATTGGCACATGGTGCAGATGTTAACTGGGTGAATGAAGAGGAAAACAACGCAACACCCCTCATTCAGGCTGTGCTTGGGGGTTCTTTGGTCACCTGTGAGTTCCTGCTGCAGAATGGTGCCAATGTTAATCACATGGATCTGCATGGCAGAGGACCCCTGCATCATGCTACTGTTTTAGGGCACACTGGGCAAGTCTGCTTATTTCTGAAACGTGGGGCAAACCAGCACACCAAAGATGAAGAAGGAAAATGCCCCTTGACTATTGCACTTGAAGCTGCAAATGCTGATATTGTAACACTGTTACTGATGCAGGAATCTGAAGGACTATATGGACAGCCAGGTGACGAGACCTACCAGGACATATTCCGTGATTTTTCACACATGGCATCCAATGATCCTGAAAAATTAAACCATTGACAACCATCCTGTACACCAAAGTTTTGAAAGATGTGGAGGAGAAAAGTGCACCCTTGTCCTCACCCACACCTGGTGCTTCCGGAGTAAAGTGCCTGGTCCCTGGCTCTTTACCTGACGGGAACATTAGTTTAAGTACCGAACAGTCTGGGACCTCCTACAGCATTTGATTGACACAATGAATATAGGGTCCTTTATATGCAGAAAGACACCACAGTGCACCAGAAATATGGATACCTCAGCAGCCAGTCTAGCAAAGTACTCCTTGGTTTAAATGTATCAAGTTACCACATGGTCTGACTGTCCATGTATTTCACCTTGTGGTACCTCGGCGGAAGGATACACAGATTTGAAGGCTTCTCATTGTAAATCCTAAGTGAAGCAGATGCCATGCTATGTAGTATATGTCAATTCTGGCGTCTGTTTTCCATGTAAAACACACACCAGTGCATGTTCTAAAATTGTTTATACTGTTATTCTAGACGGCAGCTTTTGAATATCTAATTGTAGTTTTCATGTCCTAGTCAACAATGACTAGCTTGCCATTTCAATTTCTTAGCTTCAATAATAGAGGTATCAGTTTTAAAAGATACATTTGGCACATGGTTAAATGGGCACCATGTAGCATTCTCGTTTAGGAATTTATTTACCCATTTTTTAAATTCTTTAATATTGTGAACGGCATGCAAAGTACGAGGTTTTCAGAATCCTTGTTAGCACCTTACTTGGATATAATGAATGTAATTCTTGGAACCAAATCAAGAAATTGCTAGGTGCATGTGTATCCAAATAGTGCAAATTCAATTGAGTCACTTATCAGGTGCACATAAGTTCTAGTTCATCCGTACAGTGCTCCCACAGTGGGATTATTGTAACGTAATCGATTTTTCCAAAAACATTGCACTCCATGCACCTTCTCTTGAAGCATCTCCAGTAGCAACAGCCTTTCTTCGTACCCATGTCATTTTGTTCGCCCATTAAATGCAAGTCAAGTCTTACACAAAAAAATGTAAATAAATTAGAACAGAATTTTACCATTTTCAAAAAGGTATAGCAATGTTCTTCCAACTTGAAGGGAAATGTTATGCAAACAAATGTATGTACATAGTTTACTTCTTGAAGAGACCGAAATCAATAAAAACTTTTTGTTTTGAAACAGTAATTTCCAAAAATAATATTAATTTATTAAGTTCAAACTGGTAATTATGAGCATTTAAGTGGTATACGATTTGCAAAGAGTGGCGAGTTTCGTGTTGATTTCTACACTTTTAAAGCACTTAGGCGTAGTTAATTCGCTGCATGAATTTGGGGGTGGTCAATATGCCCCTCATTTACAAGAAAATGATGCAGCGTTGCGCCGCAAGCTGTTTTTGCTGTGCAGAGCTGCACAATTTTCAAAGCATATGGATGCATTGTGTTGACAACAATGCAATGCATGCGTGTGCTTTCCCCTACGCTGGCACACAATTGGCTGCCACGCCCCAGCGCAGGCACCCTTGAGTCATTTTTAAGGGATGCCTGCATTGTGGCGATGATTGTTTTTGTGCAGGAAGCCCAAAAACAATCAGTGATGACATTTCCTCTTTCTATGCATGCTGTAGAATACAGCATGCATAGAAAGAGAATAGAACGAGGAGAAATAAAAGTATTTCTCCTCTTGCACCACTCCTACCCCTTCCCTAGTGAGGCATAGGATTCTGACGCATTCCCAGCTTTTCAAAACTGTAAATCTAGGAATGTGTCAAGTTGCATGGATGTTGCGTGGAAACATCCACAACAACACCCATGGAATGCCCCTTTCATCCGGAGTAATGTGTGAAAGGAACTCATATTTACAAGGTCATGAAATATGACACTGGGTAACTTTACGTGGCTTGTATATATGGGCAGGCACACTGTGCCGCCGGTGTGTTAAAAAAAGTGACGCACCAGTGGCGGAATGACCTTGTAAATGAGGCCCTATGTTTGCAGTGTCTTGTATACTCTTGTGGATTCTACATTGAAATCTTAATCATGTGTCTTCCCTTTTAGGAAAGAAAGCTTTGCAAGTAAAAAACATTTGTCACAGTTTTATAAAAAAAAATTGGATCTGAAGAACCTATGATCAAGCCAAATGTGGAATTCAGAATGCATCCACTCACACAAAAACCCTACTGCCACAAACACCTTTGTGCACATGTACATGTAGGATCAAGCGCTGTGTACACGGTGGCCAAGCTAAGTGGGCACCACAGGCTGAATGCAGGAAGGATGCAAGGATTTTTTAGCACTAACTCCAGGAAACATAGGGCCTCATTTATAAGCCCGTTGTGGTGCTGGTGCATCACTATTTTAGAAGCACGAGTGGTGCAGAGTGCCTGCCAATATTTACAAGGCTGCATAAAGTCACCTTGCATGACTTTTCATGGCCATGTAAATATGGGACCATTTTACCCATTATTAGTGAAAAGGGCAGTCCATGGGTGTTGCTGCGGGTGTTCCCAAGCAACATCATGGAACCTGACACATTCACAAATTTACAAAATGTCGTAAACCTGGGAATGCTTCAGAATCCTACGACTCTCCAGGGGCAGTGCAGAAGTGGCACAAAGAGAAGAAATACTTTTGTTTCTCCTCGTTTGTTGTTCTTTCTATGTGTGGTGCATTTTGCAGCATACATAGAGGACCAACCCGCCTTTAGTGATTTTTTATCTTGCACATAAACAATCATCCCTGCAACACAGGCACCCTTACTCCATGGTGTCAGGGTGTCTAAGTTGGTGTATGGCTGCTATTTGTGCACCAGCGCAAGGCAGGACAGGAATGTGCCGCATCTTGTAGATACAATGCATTCCTGCCCTTTTATTTTGACTCACGACAGCACTGCAGGAATACTTGCTATGCTGCTGTGCATCAAAATTTAGTAAATGAGGCACTAAGGGAAGTTTTTTAGCTAATGCCCCCCACTTATACTGTAAAATTGCATCCTTCCTTCTATCGGTAATTTGGCTCCATCACCAGAGGCTCCATTCTTCTAGTGTCATTTTATGAAAGCACTGGCCCTGTCAACATAAAGAAAATGCAGGAACTGGTCAGAGGGAGGAAGTACAATCTTCCTGAGGCAGGGAACAATAAGAATGCTGAACTGTGAACATCAAAAAACATTATTCACATTACCAGTGGGTTGCTATAATACTCAGTAGTTCTTCCTAAATTTAGCAATATTAAAACTGATAAAAAGTACAAACATCATTCAGTGGTGCAAGGGGTAACCATGGTCCCTATTCCACTTCTCGCACCCTTATGGTTATCTCTTCCTCTCAGAGCAGTGACAGCCTAAAAACGTAGAAAAATGCATTGACTGACTTGATATTTCCTTGCCACAGTGTTTGATGAATGAATGAAAGTAGCAAGGACGCAAGTTCTGCTACTGCTGGTAGGATTTGAACCACTTTTGAGTTCTGAGAGTTCTAGCTGCCTTTATTAGCCTGCCTGTCTCATACAGTTTTTTCACCTCTCCTTGAATATTTGGAGGTTAAAACCCCTGCACTGCAGCCTCTATGGTTTAAATCAAGAAAGACTACGGGGTTAAACGGAGAAGAGAGAGGTATGACGAAGGCTGAGTGTCCTTGAAAGTGTGAATGGATGCACCAATGAGGGGGAGAAGGTATGTATGTCTTGTGATATTGGCGGGAATGTATGCATATTTGATAGTGAGGGGTATTTGTGTGTAAGGCACATTTATTTGTGTATGTGGCAGTGCTTGAAATAGGCTGAGCTTGTGTTACTGATGGGAGTGGAGTGTGTGCATATGTCAGTATTTATTTGTTCGTGTTTGTGTGTTGAGAACACACGATAGAGAGGGGTGTGCTCATTTGGCAGTACTCATGGAATTCACATGTGTTGAAAAGCAAGGGGACATTGAGAAGCTGAAGAACATGCACTTGACCCGCAAGAGTAGTTTGTAAAGCAGTGTCTGTGAAAGAGTATATAAGTTGTGAGTGTATGTGTCAATGAGGGTGAGATGTATGCATGTGGCAGGGTGGAGTCAGAAATGTGTATGGGATATTAAGGTGCACGTGTAGTAACAGGCAGGGTGGTGGTGTGTTCACAGAGCAATGAGGGGAAAAGAGGTGTGTGGTTTGAGGGAGAGCTGTGTGACTAAGGACCAAGAGAGCACAAAGGTGAATGAACTGGGAAGTTGAACGGCAAAGGTACAGGGATGTAGGCCATGAGAGCACAATGATGGAAGGGCCCAAACCGCTGTTGATTTGACCATACTGCACAGTATTTCCTATACCATAACCTCAAGGTACCACCTCAGTGCACATAATGAGAAATAATGCACAAAAACCTTTTTTTGCAAAAGATCTTAAACGTTGTAATACCACTTGTAAACAGATTCACATATACAATATGTACCAAGTACCATCAAGTAATGGGCCCACAGCGCAAAACTTTAATGAAAAAAAACATTTGCACTATTTTTTACATTGTTGGCATTACTTTAGAATGAGATTGAATGTGTCTAGTCAAAGCCCAAAATCATTTTAGCAGTTCCTGATTTTAAAGATGTTCCCTTTTTCTGAAGCAAAAACGGATTTTTCTCCATTATGACCTATGTTCACCAAATGGAGCCTAAATTGACTATCAGCGAGCAATATGTCAACTCAACAAAATGCCACTGGTACCTTTGGGGGTGCCAGTCCAACAGTTTTGTCTGTTTATCTGCTGTGGAGTCCTGAGTGCTGGGAAAAGTGAGTGAACTTGTAGCTAGGAACACAAGAGCCAGATGTGAGAAGGTGGGTTGGAATATGCTGTCCATTAATTAAAGTGGGCACCTTGTACCAGGCCACACTACCCTTATGATGTATCACTGTTCGGATCTTTCCTGCCCATATTTTAAATACACTCATCCATCATGGATTTCCACCATGGTTTGAGTTTTGATGACAACGCAGTCACTGACATACTGGCTAGGACCCCTTCACTACTAGGGACAGATGGCAGTGCAGCCTCAGGTTCCCATTCGGATGATTGGACCTCACTCACTGCATTAAAAAGAGAATGGATTGAGATCACCCTCCATGGTGCCCTCATGACTGAGTACCTGTGAGCAAAGATCGCTCCTCCAGGTCTAATTGTCAACACCTTCCCCAGGGTATTTCTCGATGACCCTACCTTCAAAAAGGAATAGTCCCTAGTCGCATGGAAGTGCACTAGGCACTGGTTCGTATTAATTATCAACACAACAAAAAGGTTAGCGGACGCTCTTCTGGTCAAAATCCAGATTGCGGAGGGAGCGCTGAATACTGGGGTCCAAATAACCACATATAAAACTAAACTTGCAGAAATCAACATGGAAATCACAGAGAATAAGGATTACCTAATGAAACAGAAAATAAGCAAACTTGAGAAAGACATCAAGAAATTCTCAAAAGAAAAGGCTTATCCCTACCTCAAAGATGACTATACATCAACCAGAACCGGCTATTCCTCTGATGATAACTCTGATACAAGCGAATCCAGCGACAGTACTAGTACAGGGGGTAGGGGCAGGGGCAATAGCCTGACAAGAAATCAACGACCCAACCACGATGAGCGACAAATGTATCCAGGGCCTTCACACTATCAAGGACCACCACAATACAATGGACCACCACAATATAATGGCCATCCTCCTCCCTTTTGGCAGTTTCCCCAATACCAACATGGCCCACCTCAATACTTTAACAACAACGGCAGCCCACCTTTTATAGGCAGAGGCTGGGGCAGAGGAAGAGGGCACAACAGAAGAGGTACAAAAAAACAGGTCCTGTGGCAGGATCAGACAACCGGAATGGGCACCAGGAACAAGACACAAGGCAGGAAAACCTATTGGTTAACCTTTCACATCGGACACTTTCTGAGTCTGAGGAATCAGTACACCAGAAGGGCCTTGGCTTTGTCCCCACTCCCAAAATTGACCGGTTTAGGACACACAGTGAAATACACAATTGGTTTTGTACCATACTTCTGAAAGCCTACTTTAAAGACACTCCCCCCAATGAACAAGAGGACTCTGGTTTAAGGAATACGTCTACCTTTACACCATACACCAATATTGTCCCGGTTGAGGTGCTAGCTTTTGAACAAGCAGTCCTGAAAGAGCTAGATCAACCCTTAATGCGAGTGCCCTTCCACAACCTATCGAATTTGGAGAAAGACATGATCATTACCTTAGCAGATGACCTGTCCATTACTATAAAACAAGCTGACAAGGGCGGTGCAACAGTGATTCAATCCACCACTGACTACGATTCAGAATGCACTCGCCAACTCACCAATAGGAGATACTACACTCCAATTACCATTGATCCTACACCTCGGTTGGCTGCCAAGATTTCCTCACTTTTCTATGAGGCAGAATCCAATGACTGGATCAGCATGATGGAGGCAGACTTCCTGATTGCTAAGGAACCCCTACTTCTACACCTTACCCAAAATTCACAAGGGTGTGACCCCGGTTCCTGGCCTTCCCATCGTGTCAGGGATTGGCTCCATTCTGGAACCCCTTTCCATCTTCTGTGAGCACTTCTTGCAACCGATAGTCAGATACACTCCATCATTTGTGAGAGACACCACCGACATCTTGCAAATCATAGAAGGGATTACCAACACAGATGAGATTGACCTCCTCATCACTCTTGATGTGGAGGCCCTTTATACGAATATTCCACAGAGGGCCACCTTAGAGGTTGTTGAATCAGCCCTCAGTTCATTTGACTGGTCTTCTCCTACTCCTGTTGCATTTATAATGGAGTGTGCTACCCTGGCTCTGACAGAGAACTTCTTCGAATACAAACAACAATTGTTGCATCAGAGCCAGGGTACATCGATGGGTAGCACCTTTGCTCCCAGTCTAGCCTATATCTACATGGCACATTTTGAATAACACTACATCTTTGACTCCAATAACCCATACCACAGTAATTTATTGCTGTGGAAACACTTTATTGATGATATCTTGATTTTCTGGCATGGGACACGAACTGACTGTGACGAGTTTGTAGGGTGGATCAATGGACTTAATGACTACCTCAGGTTTCCCCACACGATCTCTGATACATCAATTCCATTTCTGGACATCAGCATCACATTGACAACAGGGCATCTACATACCTCCCCGTATAAAGAAAACATCCGACCGAAATAGCTTACTCTTGTACACCAGCCACCATCCTAAAACACTGAGAGATAATCTACCAGTGGGACAGTTCTTATGAATAAGACGGGTACCTGGAAAAACAAATTAGAGACTCCTTGAAAAGGGCCAGAAACAACCCAAGGTAAGCTTTACTTGTAACCCATCCCAAACCACTGACTGAAAATCTCATGTGCGTAACATCTTTCACCCCTGACTCCGCACGGATCAAAAAGATAGTTCTTAAACATTGGCAGATTTTGAACACAGGGGACCTACAACTGCCCAGACCCAGATTTTCATACAAACAAACTCGCAACCTAAAGGATGCTTTAGTACACACTAGACCCAAAAGAGCCACCCCTGATACCCAGAGGACCCTATGGAGCCTTCCACTGGTAACCGGACACTACCCTGTGCAGAATCCTGTCTGTCGCTGGCAGCATCCATTTTGTGCTGCCCAGGTCATGAAAGCTGGTTCCGGGTAGTCTGATGACCCACAGTAGTGGTTGTAGAAGGGTGGAATCATACCTCCCACACCAGTTACTGGTGTGGAGGTATGATTCCAAGGTGTTTGACACCAATCAAGGCATGTTTCCAAGCAGTCGTTAGCATTTACCGCAAGGTTATAATGCACTTAAACATATATGTCTTCTTGCATCACAGACAACCCCGGAGAATGGTCACCGAAGGCTGCAGAGGGGCTTTGCTCATGCAGGGGCACCCTTTCACGTAAAACTCAGCACCCTGCCTTCATGATTGATAAGGCCTGCCATAAGGGTGACTGATACATTTTTTAAGTGTAGTGATTTAGATGGATATAATAAACCTATATCACAGTAAGTGGTGCAAGCACCATCTTACACAGTCTGCTGTAGCAGTCCTGTCGTGTCATTTTGAATAGCCTCTCGGGGTGGCATAATTCATGCTGCAGCCCATAGGAGGCCTTTGAGGTACGTATGCCCTGGGTACATGGTGTGCCATCTACTAGGGAGTCATGGGGGTACCTCAGTATCCAATCTGGAATGTACCTATAGTACATATACAACAATTTAAGGGATAAAGCAGATAGACTGGGGTCCTGGATAGCAGGATCCCAGTGAGACTAGTCAGAAACAGAGATATATCAGCAAAGAGTGGCAGTAACCATAAGAAGCAGATCCTACTTTCCTACATAACCCCCCAAACATAAGGACATTAAACAAAACTTGACCTGTTGAGTCTTCATGTTCTAAGTAAAAATATCTGGAGAGTCCGTCTGCATTGGCATGGTTACTCCCAGGTCTATGTTCCACTGTATAGTACATCCCCTGTAGGGAAATGAACCACCTCAAAATTTGGGGGTTTCACCCTTCATCTGTTTTAGGATTCATTCCAATTCCAGGTGAATTCTGAATCCAGACGCCACATCTTTCGGCAGTTCGCAGCACCAGCTCCAGCTCAAGCAGAGCGGGAGTAGGAGCAGGACGAGAGCGGTAGGAGCGGTAGGATGCTGAAAACTGCTACGGCTCTGACCCCAGTTCCCCTCTCCCCGCTGATTTTTCCACCAGCCCCAGCGCACCGGGGGTCCCACGATAGAGCGGCTGCTTTCACCACAATCGCGACCCGCGTTTTGAGGACTAAGAAGACGCCACGTGGTTCCAGCTCGAGGCTTCTGCTTTTAGCATTGTTCCAGCCCCGCTCCAGCTTCGGCCCCCGCTTTCATTAGCGGTCGTCGGGGTAGGCTGCGGCGGATTGCGGTGGATCACAGTGAATTATGGTGGGCTCCGGCGTGCGGCAGCCCTGACTCCCTAGTGACCTGGGGAGGCGGTAGCAGCCAGACCACCCCTCTGCCCCTCACCTTCTGATCCCAGTTGCAGTTGCTGGCAGGGCTTGTTTTCAGAAATAAATTACAGCCTACTACAGCCATTGCAGACGGCACAGCGGTGTGAGTAGCACCACGGAACTAGTGGTGAGCAGTGGTGAGGCAAGAACAAAGAGGTGAGAGCAAACCGCAGCGGCATGAGTTGCGTTAGTGCTCCAGCAGCGCACAGTTGGAATTGCAAGAGTCTCTCTACGGCGGCGGAAGCCAGCGCTTCCACAGGGGGGCAGGAGCCACAAGAGTTTTCTCTAAAGCGGCGGGAGCCGCCTTAGTGCCCCCGCAGCAGCAGGAGCCACACCAGGGCCCTTGCAAAATGCCAGGAAAAGTAAGCCCCTTTTCAATTACAGCAGGAGCCTTTCGTTCACGGAAGGGAGCCTTTATTTGGATACCGGTATCTGGACATCCGGAGTGAGATGACCTCCAAAAAATTGCGCTCACGGAGAGTGCTCTCCTCCTCACTCAGTCATAAACCAACTAAGATCATTTAGCGGTACCAGACAATTGCAACTTCTCTGCTATAAATCCCACCCTGTTATTACTGGTTTCTTTCGTAAAAAGCCTCGGATGGATCCGGAGGTGGCAGTTGTGGCCCAAGAAGGCCAGATTTTTAACCTCCATCCTGTACTACCGTTAATCTCTTCCTTATCGCCCGCACAGATTCTTTGTAGCTCCAAGGCAGCCTTGCTGGCAGGCAGGTGCAGTCTAGTGGAGGGTCTCGGTCCGTGGATCAGATTACTGAAAGAGTGGAGGTCGGATCCAGTGTGCAACTGTTTGACGGCCCCACCGGTGCCCCTTTGGACTCGGACCTTCTTGCCAGCCAGTCAGTCAATTATTTTAATAAATGGACCAAAGCCGTCAAAGCAGTCAACTATTGACAGTATGAAGGAGACACCACTGGTTGTTCTATCTTCGCGGATGGGCTTCCAAAAGGGATTAGGCGGGGACGGTATCCCGGATGACCACTCTGGTGTTCCCCCGGTGGAGAAGGCAATACCATGCGAAGAGCCATCGCTAGGGGAAGACTTTACACACCCGGACATTGATATAGAAGCTCAAAAAAGGGTCTTGGGAGACTGTTTCTATCGTAGGCATAAAGACGACCAGTTAAAGAGTGGTCACAGATATGTCAATACTCCAATTGTAAGTTCTTCCCCAAGGTGTCTTTCCATGCCTCTCTTATACAGTAGCACAAGTCATTTGATTGGTACCTCCATGGAGTCTTGCCATGATGTATTCTTGCCTGATTCTCAACCAAAATGGGGAAATGAGAGAGAGGGGGTGCCATCAGAATATCTTGTGTGTATTGAAAACATCTTAAAGTCCATATTATCCTTATTAGAGAAATCTGTTTTGAGCTCTGACCATATGCTGGAAATGATTTCTGTAATGCTATTTGAAATCCAAAAGGGAAATAAGTCTGTTACCCCTAAATCTATCCCCACGATTATCCCCCACACGGATAGACGGCTAAGGGATAGGCCGGTATTAGACCTTCCCCATGGAGAGTCGAGAGATGTCTCTGTACAGGCAGGAACTCCTCTCTCCCTGGTGCCCCACATGGCTCCTGTATGTAATCTTGAAAAGGAAGAGCTATGCTTAAGTACATTATTTGAGGAGGTCAAACTGAGTCACCCTTTGGAAAACCCATCTTCAAATTCTTCCCCCTGTTTAAAAAGTGTAGATTGGGGGGCTCGGGAGAAAATGAGAAAATCAGGGCCTTTGCCAAGCAATCCAAACAGGTGGGGAGGGCAGGGGGGAGGAGGAGGCGCTAACCCCTCTGACTACCTCTCAGGTGTACTCTCCTATATTGTCAGGGAAGGGAGGACCGAAAGTAGGCAACAGGGATGGCCCAGTATCAAAACATAAGGGGGAAAACATGAAAAAGAAACACAAAAAAATGAGACGATTCTCCAAACGGAAAGCGCCAAAACTGCATTTTTCCCGGATTTTGGAAAGCCAGAGCGATGTCCATTTAATAACAGAGAAGGGAGGCCCGAAAACTCCATCAGCAGATGACAACCGTAATAAAATCGTTGATACACCCACTCTAACAGACTACCATTTTCGAAACAATTGAGACACCAATACCAGTTACTACGTACGTACACACTGATTCCTAGGTCTACACACACAGCCACTCATTCACCCATACCGTCACTCATACATGCAGTGACTCATCAATACAACACTATTATAGGCACTCATACACCTATACAAACACTCACACACCGCCACTCATCCAGAATTACTCACACATCTAGTCAGTCATGCAAAGAATCAATCACACTTCTATTTACTCAGCCTTACAGTTTTACACACACAACCTCACTAATTCATACTGATACTAACATATACTTACTCTCTTATACAATCACTGATACAAGTACATACTCATCCATACAGCCACTCTCACATTCACTGAGTCTCTCGTATAGTCATTTATATAGTCCAACTCTCTCATACACTGCGTTTTACAAATGTAATTACTTGGACATGTAGCACTGAGATATCCATTCACTCACCAACACACCCATTCAAACACTCACCCACCCATACAGCTGTTTCCACATGCAGTCTTGAACCCATACACCCGGTGAATAAAGAACTCACAAATCTATGCACAAAGTCACACACCTCTCACGCACCTACACACACACTCAGGAAGCCATACAAATAATCAGGCAACCAATCAATTACCCATATAGACACACATGTAACTATTAATCAACCAATGCAGCAGCTTACACAGCAATAGACAGACTGATACAGACATTCACACAGTTTAGTCACTAACCCATGAATTCAGGAAGACACATTTAATCACTAACTTATACAGTCAGTATACACCTACTAAATCCTTCATCCACACACTTATACACCCACTTATTCTTCAATATACCTTGGGCAATATATTTATGAAACATTTTTAAGCTTTGCAGAAACACACAGTCACTAGATGATGTCATCAGTGATGTCATCAGTGATGTAATTTGGGATGTCATCAGTGATGTTATCAGTGATGTCACTGACCATGTCATGAATGATGTAATAGGTGACGTCATCAGCAGTGCATTGCGGGAGCATGAGTTATAGTTAGCTCAACTAACTATAACAGCCAAATTTCCATGGTTTTGTATGAGTGAAATGTGCAACTAACTATAACGTCCCTGATACCTATGGTTTTTGCAGGGAATGTATATATATATATATATATACACACACACACACACACACACACACACACACACATATATATATTTATTGCATTTATTTGAAAGGTTTTATATAGTGCTGGCTAGACCCGGAGGTATCAGAGCACTTTACATGAGTATCAGACCATAGGTACAAGTTACATCATTGCCAAGGTTACAGTTATTAGAGCATAGCGACATTGTTACAAGTTAGGTCGAGACAAGTAATAAGGACAATATGCAGGCAAGAGGAGAGATTCATTGGAGAGGGGGTAGGAGCAGGGGAAGTAGACATTAAATGAAAGGAGGGAAAGAGTAGGGGGAGGGTGAGACACACAGCATGAACGAAGAGGGGTAGGTTGAGAGGGCACCAACCGGTAGACGAGTAATAGCTGCGTCCAGAGTCCAGTAAGCTGTGATCCCAGAGGAAGTGGTATCATTTCCCCAACTCGGCTGCGAGAGGCTCCCCTTATGCAATGGACTCTCTCAGAGGGATCTCTGAGACGCTAAGGCCTACCTACTGGATCCTTCCCCAAAAAGGGGAGAGGGCGTGCTTTGGCAATGGGTGCCATACCATACCTCAACTGTGAGTGACTCCCTTGGCACTGTGGACTCTCTCAGAGGGATCACTGAGGCTGAGACTCCAGAGTATAAGTAAATGGATCTTTCCCCAACAAGGGGAGAAGGAGTGCTTAGCTAAAGGGCACAAGGGACAGGGGGCTATCAAAAGATTACCAGTACTCGTAGTAAAGACCCTGCAACTCTGGTGCGGGTGAAGCACCCAAAAGTATCCATGCCAAAAAATCAAAGACACACAATCCAGTGCTGAATGACAAACAGGCATACGTAGTTTTGCAAATTGAATCCTTTATAACATCTAAGAGCAACCCAACGCATTTCAGCGACATGCACACTTTATTTATTTTATTTTTTACTTATAAAGTTTTATATAGCACGAACTTGATCCCGAAGGATATCAGAGCGCTTTACAATTTGAGGCAAAGGTAACAAATCAGAACATTAGTCTAACATTGGGAATCTTATGGGCATTGAATCAACTAGAAAAAACATAACAGCTCAATATAACCTGAGTACACGAGTAGGAATGGGCTATGCAATGGAGCATAGAGAAATAAGGGGAGTACGTACAATAATCAGGGGTGTGGTGACGGGTTGAGAAATACTACAGCAACAGCGATCCTTGACCCTCGGGTAGGTCGCTTCCCCACCGCTGCAGCTCAGCCTGCCATGACCGCTGTTCCTGCTTTGCTTCTCCCTCCAGATCGGCGCTGTACTCCTGCCTGCACGATCGCCGCCTGGACTACCTGTGCCCCTTGTTTTCTGTGCCCCCGTGTGCCTGCCCACCCACCCATTGGCTTCCTACCCTCCCACCTCCCAGCTGACCCCTCCTACCCTCTTATGGCAAGCCTGTCTGCGCCCCTCCGTGCCTGGACCGTGCCCATGCCAGGACCCCTGGCCCTCGACGATGCAAACCCACACGACAGACCTACGACGCCGCCACCCTCCACGCACTCAACACCGGCCGCAACGCCGCCTGCTACCAAGCCATCCCGAAACGCACCCCCGGACCCTTCACCTGCCAAGCTTGCAAATTCACTGGCCTCCGAACCTGCACCGCACCCGCCAAGCCAGACACCAGCAACAATCACCTCAAGTGCATCCTACTCAACACCCACTCCGTCCACAGGCACGCCGTCGAACTCTGGAACCTCCTCTACACAACATCACCAGACGTCGCCTTCCTCACAGAAACCTGAATGAACGCCTCCTCAACCCCCGACATCGCCATAGCCATCCCGGAAGGCTACAAGATCACCCGGAGGGACCGCGTCAACCAAACCGGGGGAGGCGTCGCCATCGTCCACAGAGACACCATCCGAATCACGACCAACTCCGACGACACCCTCACCACTGCCGAGCACATTCACTTCCAGATACACACCAACCCTAAAACCACCCTCAGAGGCACTCTCATCTACAGACCCCCGGGACCACGCACACGATTCAGCGAAGCCATGCAGACCTCGTCAGCCCGCACGCCCTAACCTCCTCAGACTACATCCTCCTAGGGGACCTCAACTTCCACCTGGAGAACAACAATGACAACAACACCACTGCCCTGCTGGACAACCTCGCCAACCTCGGACTCAAGCAATTGGTGAACACCCCCACCCACTACGCCGGCCACACGCTTGACCCCATCTTCTCCTCCCGCAAGCACATCTCCTTCGGACACTTCACCGGACTACACTGGACAGACCACAGCTGCGTCCACTTCAACTTCAGGAGAACCACGACCCACCACCACCCGCAACAAGTTCCCCGCAGAAGCTGGAGCAAGATCACCGCCGACCAGCTCACCACCGCCCTCAGCCAGAACCCTCCCACCAACACGACGAACCCCAACAAAGTAGCCTGCAACCTCACACAGTAGCTGACCAACTGCGCCGATGACCTCGCACCACTGAAGAACCTTCCCAGCAGACCCAGCAGCAAGAAAACCTCGTGGTTCACCAACGTCCTCAAAAGCTCCAAGAAAATCTGCCGCTCCCTCGAGAAAGCCTGGCGCCGCGACCAGACAACAGAAAACATGACAGCCCTCAAGAATGCCACCCTCAAACACCACCAGCTGATCCGCACCACCAAAAGGACTACATTCAAGGAACGACTGGACAACCACACCCACTACAGCAAGGAACTCTTCAGCATCGTCAAAGAGCTCGCCAACCCCAGTGCCTGCAACAACGACATCACACCCTCGCAAGACCTCTGTGACTCACTCGCCTCGTTCTTTCACCGCAAGATCGCCGACATACACAACAGCTTCGGTGCACAGACCACGCACCCAACCACCGAACCAGCGCCCCCCACCACCACCCTCTGCACCTGGACCTTGGTCAGCACCGAAGACACCACAAGCACGATGAACACCATCCACTCCGGCTCCCCAACTGACTCCTGTCCACACCACATCTTCAACAAAGCCGACTCCATCATCGCATCCCAACTATGGGACATCATTAACAGCTCCTTCGCATCAGCCACCTTCCTGAAGAGCTGGAAACATGCCGAGCTCAGCGCCCTCCTGAAGAAACCCACCGCGGACCCCACTGACCTCCAGAACTTCCGCCCCATCTCGCTCCTCCCTTTTCCTGCCAAAGTCATCGAGAAGACCGTCAGCAAACAACTCTCCGCCTTCCTCGAGACAAACAGATCCCTCGACCCCTCGCAGTCCGGTTTCCGAGCAACCACAGCACAGAGACTGCTCTCATCGCAGCTACCGATGACATCAGGTCCCTGCCTGACAACGGGGAAACAGCTGCCCTCATCCTCCTGGACCTCTCAGCAGCCTTCGACACCGTATGCTACCGCACCCTGATACAGCGCCTCAGCAACACCGGAATCCAAGGAACGGCCTTGGAGCGGATCATCTCGTTCCTCGCCGGAAGAACCCAGAGAGTCCGCCTCCCCCGTTCCGATTCGTGGCCACAGAAGTCATCTGCGGCGTTCCGCAAGGATCCTCGCTCAGCCCCACCCTCTTTAAAGTCTACATGAACCCCCTCGCAGCCATCGCACGCCAATACAACCTTAACATCATCACCTACGCCGACGACACCCAGCTGATCCTCTCCCTCACCAACGACCCCGCCACCGCCAGAGCCAGCCTCCAGGAAGGAATGAAAGACAATGCGGAGTGAATGAAGCTCAGCCTTCTGAAACTGAACTCAGACAAGACGGAAGTCCTCATCCTGGGACCATCCCCCTCTGCCTGGGACGACTCCTGGTGGCCCCCTGCCCTGGGCATTGCCCCCAAGCCAACGGACCATGCACGCAACCTGGGCTTCATCCTGGACTCCTCCCTCACGATGACCAAGCAAGTCAACGCCGTCACGTCATCCTGTTTCAACACCCTGCGCATGCTCCGAAATGTCTTCCGGTGGATCCCCACCGAAACCAGGAAGATGGTCACCCAGGCCCTCGTCACCAGCCGACTGGACTATGGGATCACCCTCTACACTGGAACTCCAGAAAAGACTCCAGCGCATACAGAACGCTTCTGCCACGACTCATCCTGGGCATCCACAGCCACATCGCCGCCCATCTGAAAGATCTACACTGGCTCCCCGTCAGCAAGAGGATCACGTTCAGACTCCTCACCCACGCACACAAAGCTCTCCACGACATGGGACCCAAATACCTCAATACCCGCCTCACATTCTACACATCCACCCGCCAGCTCCGATCAGCCAGCCTCGCCCTCGCCACCGCCCCCCCGAACTCGCAAAGCCACTGCCGGAGGAAGATCCTTCTCCTACCTGGCGGCTAAGACATGGAACTCCCTCCCCACCCACCTACGGCTGACCCAGGACCATCTCTCCTTCAGGAACCAACTCAAGACCTGGCTATTCGAGCAGTAGGGACTTCCCCCCTCCTCCCAGCGCCTTGAGACCCAAACGGGTGAGTAGAGTGCTATACAAATCTATTTGATTGTTTGATTGATCATAGAAATGGTGAAAATGTGTAAACATAAACGACGGGCAGGTGCTCAGCAGGTTATATATAATGCAAGCAATGCGGCAGCCATATTGCAGTATCATTAATGCATATTATACACAGTTGGCCATGTATATGATGTTGCACATAGCAGACAGTACTGCCAGCAATATAACACGTGAAAGGCAAACAAAATAAGTTACCCTTCAGCAATTATGCACGCAAATCCAAATAAAATGTAAACAGTAATGTACACCCTCTTAAATAAAATAAATGATTGTTTATCGACCATTACTGAACCACAATGTTGAAACCGTCTATATATCCTGCAGACAGAAAATTGTATATGGTGACATTAACATTCAAAGTACATGTGCTCCCTGATGAAGTCCTTGTTGAAGGGTAAAAAAGTATTGGCTGATTAGGATGTTTCTATATTGCGAAAAATAACACATTTTTGAAGATTCACCTCTACATTTACTCATGTGTTTATGGACGAATGGAAGAATTTTTTGAACTGTCTGGATGGACTTGTTATGACTGAACTGTCTTTTTATTTTTCATAGTGATATGAATATAACTCCCAGTGATTATTTTTGTAGCGCTCCCAAATAAAAAAATTCTTTGACAGTAAAAATCTTGAGAGCAGCTGGGCCTTTTTTGACTGCAGAGCTGAATAGAAAAATTTGAGTATTAACACTTGTGCCATCATAGACGGCCTATAACTGCTCTGTTTGTGTTATGTTTTTTACACATTTGTTTTGATGTGTTTGTTTATACAGAGCCACTTCTCTTGAAATCAGAGGAAGAAGAGAGTCTTTTTTTGTGCTTGATCCACATGTGATTACGTGCATTTACCAATATGGGGCCTAATTCACAAACTGCACTTTGTAGTACATTTTGAAGTACTAATGTAGTACTAAAAAACTTACTATAAAGTGTTATTCACAAACTGCACTTTTGTAGTAGCTTAAACTTTTAAGTACCTTTACTACTTCTTAGTATTTGCAAACAGCACCAGGAAATTAGTATGTTGCCTTTGAAGATGGAGATAGAAATTACAACTTTTAAGTATCTGTGCTTCCTAATGCCTGACCACCAATATCAAACTATCCTCTGAAGCTTCAAGCTTCTATTTTAGTGAACCACAATGGGAGCAGCTCTGGGGAATTCTGACCTGAGAAGGGAGAGTGTACAGTAAACCTCGCAACCACTCTCTCATACTTTGGTCCATTTTAAGAACATTTTGCAGAATGACACCCTCTAATAATTCTCATTTTGTTAGTCAGAAATCCATATCCATTGTACCTCACCAAGTTATGTTGAATGACAGAATATAGACTAAAATATAATTGGCAAAATATTCACAAAAAACTGTGGTCCAAAATATTAACATTAGGGACCTTCTTCACAAAGATAACTTACACTGTTGAGTAAGTTCATAACTTTTCAGTTGTCAGAAATTGCACTTCTGTAGTATCTCACACTGTTTGTAGTAACTTACACTTTTGATTTAAATCCAGCATTACACATGGCAAACCACTGCTTCTGCAAAACCCTCCCTTACAAAATAATGGAGGTAGGGATTTACTACAAAAGTGTAAGTTTACTACAAAAATGTAAGTTTGTGCAGTTTGTGAATGGCACTTTGTAGTAGTTATGTAGTACTACTGTAGTACTACAAAGCCTACTACAAGTGCAGTTTGTGTATCAAGCCCTATATTTTCAAATCTTTTTCTGAGATATTAATGAGAAAACATTGCACAGAGTACATCCTAGTTTCTGTCAGCCAGAGAGCCAGACCTCTTGACACCCACATTGCAATTACTTAATATTTGGGTAAGGATGATTTGAAATGTAAATGTAAAAAAAATTGCAATATTGTTAAACGTGATGTCACAAGTTGAAACAAAAACAGAGACATTTCAACAATGTTGGCCAACTTGACAATATTAAAAACATAGTCAGCGTGTTCAAATTCCAGTAGATCGAGAAAGTATTGCAAGACCATATTACATTTGGAAAAATGTTCAACTGACTTGGAAGTTAATTTGCAGTAGATGACGCAATAGAGGTGTATGTCAAGAGCAGAAAGAAATGAATCAGTATGGTTATTATATGCTGCAGTGAAGTGGAGGGCGTTATAATACAATGAGAAGAGTGACCTAGTGAGTCTGTATGAGGTGTTGTGATCGAGTACAAAATAAAGTTTTACTGTGCCATTTATAGACTAAAATTGCCTGGAGCATCTTTTAAAATCCCACTCTATGTTTGACCTAACAATTTCAAGTGTTTCTGTACTAAGAAAATGATACATTCATTGAAGAAAATGGATGATTACTCTACATTTAATTACGAATGCTGAAACTTGATGCTCACATCTCATTCTGTCTGTATCCAGGCATCCACCCTCTAAATACCGTGGTGTTAAAATGCAGAAAGGTATGAGTTGGCTAACCAAGATCTGGTTTTACTTCCTTCTCATTCAGTGAGAAATTATTCATTGGAGTGTCCCTCTTCTCTCCACCTGCTGGTTACTGGGCACGTGTCTTGTGGGCTGGCTCCCAATTCCTTTCTGAAGAAGTAACCAGAGACAAACCAATAGGCAAACCCACCTTGAAGCTTTCACATCTTGAATATCAGAAACTGTAGTCCCACCCTTCGTCTATACTGTGTATCACATGGCAGTGCTCAGGAAGAACTAATTAACAACCTTTTTCTAACAAGACCCTCCTTGAATTTCAAAGGGAATCCCTGTTTCCACCCTCCTACATTTCAGTGTTAGGGTCTCTGATCTTTAGCCACAGAAATGCAGGCAACACACCACCCCTGTCTGGAGAAGCTTTGCGGATAGGCCATCTGGACATCTTATGCACATTAAATGAGGGGCATAAAAAATGGATCTCACTGGCCCCAGCACTCAGCCTTATACTACATACAGCGTCCTACTATCAGATGTACTACATGTACTGCACGTACACATATGTGGCATGCACATGGGATGTCAGTGCAAGGTTCTAGGGATTCACATAACAGTAGAACTTTAAATTAGAGGAGTCATGTTGTACATGATTAATTCTCCATCTATGCATTCTCTACAGTTTAAGCCTTCCTTTGTGTTTCCCTTTTTCCTTCCCTTCTAGAATACCTGTGTGGATTCTAGCATGTGTGTTATATAAAAAGAAAACATTCTCACTTTCCTCTGATGTTGATGACACTTTGTGTGATGCTGTACAGACTTCAACTGGTTACATGTTGTCTGATATGGATGATTTTGTTCCTCATCCTGTTGCTGTTAATCAAAGGGAAGTGGGTGGTGGTGATGCTTGAGACTCAGCTGAAAATCCGTTGAACACTCACAACTTATAGGAGTCCAGGAGTATAAGATGTTGCAGACCACCTGCTTATTTGAGTGATTACTGTTGTTGAGTATTACTGGTTATCTTTGTTTTCTTATTTCAGGTTGACACTTATATCTTCATGATTGTTTGTATAGAGGAGGAAGATGTATTGTACATGATTAATTCCCCATCTATGCATTCTCTACAGTTTAAGCCTTCCTTTGTTTTCCCTTTTTCCTTCCCTTCTAGAATACCTGTGTGTATTCTAGCCCAGGTGTCAGACCATTCTATGTTTTGTCAGTTACTTGTCTGCTCAGCTAGCGAGGTGTTCGTTTGGCTGGTGTCTCTATAAAATCCATGAATTACTTACCTGGAGAAGTCTTCAAGTTTCTCACTATTTACAATAAGTCATTAGACTGCACTCACTGACACAGAAAAAAAGATTACATCGAACCAAAGATCCACAAAACATGGTATGATGCCCCCACCCATTTATGTGACCCTCCCCAGGCATGGAGATTAGACTTATGACTACTGCAAGGGTATCTGTAGACCAGGTTCTGGTATTCCTATCACCAGGGGCATGCCTCGACTTCCACACATACGCTAGATTAGTGTGATGCTAAGGTCAAGAAAAAAGTCACAATATCAACTTCATATTCAGTCAGGCACTCATGGCAGGGGGAAAAGCCTGTTTACAATTCAGTACTTTTCCATCCCAACAGCTGCATAGCTAGTGGTCAGACATATGCATAAAACCAACTGGGCCAGCTGATGCTTATTCAGGAGTAGGTTTACCCTCTATGTAAGTAATACGTATGTACATTCAGCCTTATGCATTCAACGGGCGTCTGCATTCTCTTGTGCAGGGTGGTATTTCCAAAAGTAACACATGAGGCAAAAGCTGCTTCCGCTCATCCATTCCTGTGCAGGGGTGGTTACTCTAAGATGTCAAAAAGGTTTTTACTTATTTTATTCGAGAGAAAAATGATGTCTCTATCATCATCATGTGTTTGAAAGAGTGTGTTTACAGTATTCAATCCTGGTATACACATTTACATATGTAAACGGCATTGGGGTGCCACAGAGTAAATCCAAACTTTTTGAGATGACTGAGCTGACACCAACAAAAGAGGCAACAATGGATCTCTGAATGTAGAGCATAGAGTGGAGTGAGCAGGAAAAAACAAGGCAGAGAATGTAAGAAAACGGCAGATACGGGAGTTTGAACAAGGAAGTGAATCCAGATTCCTGCCAAAAGAATGCAGAGACCCTAATGCAAGTTCCCTGATTGTGAAATGTGTTCTCTACATCAACTAAGTCACCAAAGAGTCTAAGGAATTTTAAGATTTTCAGGAAATCAAGGAAAGACACTATAATTTCTTGATATTGCAGGTTGGGCAGAGGATTGTTCCTTGTAGTGACAACAGACCTGGAGAAGGACTGTCTGATTCCCCAATTGTCAAATTGAGAGTATTTAAACACCAAAATGCTGAAAAGTTTGGATTTAACGCTCCATGACAGACACCTCCATTCTGGGAGAAAAAAATCAAATGGCTATAAAGCCACATTGTTTGTTACCTTCACCATAAATTCCCTTCGGTCTTCCATCATAGATACAGCATAGAGACAGTGACCATCCAAGCGACTGATGCATGAAAAGAAAGATCCTTGTCCATTCAACCTCCTTTATCTCGACTAGCCATGAACATAATAGGTGAACCAGAAATATCCAATGTCACTACACAAATGATTAAATAATACCTACAGGTAACATTCGTAGAAAACAAACTCAGCTCAATTTGGACTGGGCCCTATGCAGTGACATTGAACACCTACACATCAAGCAAGGGACATTTTAATGGGCCTTTAGTGTCTCTCCCTTCATAGGTATTGGTGCAAACTCATTCATCTTCAACATATATGAGAATAATTAGAAACAGCACTGTTCATGCCAAAGTACCAGCCATGGGGCTTGTACTTATAAATGAAGGGCATATAGTCCACACTTACTGATTTTCCAGACGCCGCCCTTTAGCATGACTGAAATCCACATTCCTATATATTGATCACCTAAACAAACTTCCCGCTACGATTGTAATTAAATTATCTCCAGAAAAAAAGAACTGCACTGGCCCCTTCCCTTCCAAAATGCAGTTTAAGACGCAATGCAAAGTAATGGTTTCTTTTTCCAAGTCCCTCGGATGAAGCATGAGTGAAACAAAAAATACATGTCCCTAAAGTAAAAACTGTCAATCAGGAGCTGTATTGATCTATTGATTTTCGGACATTATAAACATCTTGTTTAGCAGAATCCACAGTCCTAATTAAGGTATCTGTAAGGTGTTTAATAATCTGTAACACGTTCAATAGTATACTAGTTTAGCAGACAGGAATCCCCTATTGACAAAGACTCTGGGGAGCAGGAGTCTCTGTGGTTGCAGATACCTTCCTTTACACTCGACCTTTGTGACCTGATAATAAAAAACACCCCAGGTTTGCTTATTTACAGGAAAATAACTAAAGACCACTGGGGTTTATGTACGAGGCCCTTGCGCCACTTAAGCGTCACAAAAGTGGTGCAGGGGGTTGTACATCTGCCCCCACTGCCTCCAATGATGAATTGCCTTATTGCTGAAAATGCAAATACATTGGTGGAACCCTGCCGAGGACGACATTCCGATTCTATAATTGTGTCTATGACGCTCGGACTCTTGCATTGTTGTCCGTTGTCTATGTCTATGTGCGTATCTAGGAGACTGGATTGTCTGCCAGCAGGGACAGTGTTCAGAAGTGGAGGACGCGCCGAGGGCTGAGAGCTGAGAGGTGGGCGCTGGGCCGCGGTGAGGCAGGCTGAAGTGTGACAGACTTCAACTGCTGTGCTCAGATCCCCTTATCTTGCTGCTGCCTCCTTATTCCTGCCCTCACCTTGATCACCCGAGAGGGGCCGAGGCCACAGCATGAAGGTGACCGTCGATTTCGAGGAGTGCTTGAAGGACTCTCCCCGTTTCAGAGCCGCTTTGAAGGAGGTTGAAGGTGATGTGACGGGACTGGAAGTGAAACTTGATAAGCTTGTTCAGTTATGTAGTGGCATGATTGATGCAGGCACGGCCTTTTGTGCTGCCAACAAGCAATTTATGAATGGCATTCGGGACCTGGCACAGTATTCAAGCCAGGATGTGGTGATTGAGTCTAACTTGACGAAGTTTTCAGACTGCCTCCAAGAAATGATCAATTATCACACAATCCTGTTTGACGAAGCTCATAGATCCATTAAAACACAGCTCCAGATATTTATTAAGGACGATCTTCGAAAATTCGAAGATGCAAAGAAGCAGTTTGATAAGGTCAGTAAAGAAAAAGAAAACGCACTAGTTAAAAATGCCAAAGTTCAAAGAACAAAACTGCACGAGGTGGAGGAGGCAACAAACCTCTTAATCGCAAAAAGAAAATGCTTCCGGCACATAGCTTTGGACAACGTCCTTCAAATCAATGTTCTACAGTCAGAGCGGAGGACTGAAATTTTTAAATCGATGTTATCCTTCATGAAGGCACATCTAGGCTTCTTCCACCAGGGCTACGATCTCTTCAGTGAACTTGAACCGCACATGAAAGAGCTTGATTCACAGTTGGATCGGCTTGCTGTGGATGCAGCAAAGCAGAAAAGGGACATGGAACAAAAACACTCCACTATTCAGCAAAATGATTTCATCAACGATGATCTCGGACTTGAATACAATGTTGATACTGCTAATGGCATTGTAATGGAAGGATATCTCTTTAAAAGGTCCACTAATGCCTTTAAAACTTGGAACAGGCGCTGGTTCTCAATACGAAACAACCAACTGGTATATCAGAAAAAAATGAAGGATAACCCCACAGTGGTTGTCGAAGATTTACGGCTCTGCACAGTTAAACACTTTGAAGACATAGAAAGACGTTTCTGCTTTGAAGTAGTCACACCAACAAAGAGCCGCATGCTACAGGCTGACTCAGAAAAGCTGCGACAGGCATGGATTAAAGCTGTCCAAACCGGCATTGCTACAGCATATAGAGAAAAGAGTGATGAGACAGAGAAGCTGGATAAGAAATCTCCACCTTCCACAGGAAGTCTGGACTCTGGCAGCAAGGTGGAAGAAAAATTAGTTAAAGGTGAAAGCGCCTTACAGCGGATTCAGTGGATCGCTGGAAACTCTGTCTGCTGCGATTGTGGTCTGGCGGATCCGCAATGGGCCAGCATCAACCTTGGAATCATCCTGTGCATTGAGTGCTCTGAGATACACAGGAGTCTTGGGGTGCACATTTCAAAAGTAAGGTCATTAACGTTAGATACATGGGAGCCTGAATTACTAAAGCTGATGTGTGAACTGGCAAATCAAGTTATTAATCGAATATATGAAGCTAAATTGAAAACCCTTGGAGTAAAGAAGCCAGACAATGAAAGTCCAAGAGTGGAAAAGGAGGCTTATATCAGAGCAAAGTACATGGAAAAGAGGTTTGTGAACCAGGACTGCGTTGCTTCACACCCTCCTGATGGACAGAAAAGGCCTTATTCCCAGTGCAAGAACGAAGACCTCAGTAGTTCTGAGAAGTCCCTGGCATCACAGGATCACTTTTCAACATCTTCCAGAAGTTCAGTGAAAAGCAATGACAGTGTAATCCACTTCAGTTCAGAAGGCATTCGAGAACTTCTTGCCTCTATTGTATCCTCAAAGAAGTTGCATGAACCAGTCCTAGAAGTTGAGAAGCGAGATTCTTCAGTATTTCAGGATTCGAAAAAGTTTCATCCAGGGCTGCACCTTTATCGAGCTGCGTATGAGAAAGGCCTTCCTGATATGGCAGAAGCATTGACACATGGTGCAGATGTTAACTGGGTGAATGAAGGGGAAAACAACGCTACACCCCTCATTCAGGCTGTGCTTGGGGGTTCTTTGGTCACCTGTGAGTTCCTGCTGCAGAATGGTGCCAATGTTAATCACATGGATCTGCATGGCAGAGGACCCCTGCATCATGCTACTGTTTTAGGGCACACTGGGCAAGTCTGCTTATTTCTGCAACGTGGGGCAAACCAGCACACCAAAGATGAAGAAGGAAAATGCCCCTTGACTATTGCACTTGAAGCTGCAAATGCTGATATTGTAACACTGTTACTGATGCAGGAATCTGAAGGACTATATGGACAGCCAGGTGATGAGACCTACCAGGACATATTCCGTGATTTTTCACACATGGCATCCAATGATCCTGAAAAATTAAACCGTTGACAACCATCCCGTACACCAAAGTTTTGAAAGATGTGGAGGAGAAAAGTGCACCCTTGTCCTCACCCACACCTGGTGCTTCCGGAGTAAAGTGCCTGGTCCCTGGCTCTTTACCTGACGGGAACATTAGTTTAAGTACCGAACAGTCTGGGACCTCCTACAGCATTTGATTGACACAATGAATATAGGGTCCTTTATATGCGGAAAGACACCACAGTGCACCAGAAATATGGATACCTCAGCAGCCAGTCTAGCAAAGTACTCCTTGGTTTAAATGTATCAAGTTACCACATGGTCTGACTGTCCATGTATTTCACCTTGTGGTACCTCGGCGGAAGGATACACAGATTTGAAGGCTTCTCATTGTAAATCCTAAGTGAAGCAGATGCCATGCTATGTAGTATATGTCAATTCTGGTGTCTGTTTTCCATGTAAAACACACACCAGTGCATGTTCTAAAATTGTTTATACTGTTATTCTAGACGGCAGCTTTTGAATATCTAATTGTAGTTTTCATGTCCTAGTCAACAATGACTAGCTTGCCATTTCAATTTCTTAGCTTCAATAATAGAGGTATCAGTTTTAAAAGATACATTTGGCACATGGTTAATTGGGCACCATGTAGCATTCTCGTTTAGGAATTTATTTACCCATTTTTTAAATTCTTTAATATTGTGAACGGCATGCAAAGTACGAGGTTTTCAGAATCCTTGTTAGCACCTTACTTGGATATAATGAATGTAATTCTTGGAACCAAATCAAGAAATTGCTAGCTGCATGTGTATCCAAATAGGCAAATTCAATTGAGTCACTTATCAGGTGCACATAAGTTCTAGTTCATCCGTACAGTGCTCCCACAGTGGGATTATTGTAACGTAATCGATTTTTCCAAAAACATTGCACTCCATGCACCTTCTCTTGAAGCATCTCCAGTAGCAACAGCCTTTCTTCGTACCCATATCATTTTGTTCGCCCATTAAATGCAAGTCAAGTCTTACACAAAAAAATGTAAATAAATTAGAACAGAATTTTACCATTTTCAAAAAGGTATAGCAATGTTCTTCCAACTTGAAGGGAAATGTTATGCAAACAAATGTATGTACATAGTTTACTTCTTGAAGAGACCGAAATCAATAAAAACTTTTTGTTTTGAAACAGTAATTTCCAAAAATAATATTAATTTATTAAGTTCAAACTGGTAATTATGAGCATTTAAGTGGTATACGATTTGCAAAGAGTGGCGAGTTTCGTGTTGATTTCTACACTTTTAAAGCACTTAGGCGTAGTTAATTCGCTGCATGAATTTGGGGGTGGTCAATATGCCCCTCATTTACAAGAAAATGATGCAGCGTTGCGCCGCAAGCTGTTTTTGCTGCGCAGAGCTGCACAATTTTCAAAGCATATGGATGCATTGTGTTGACAACAATGCAATGCATGCGTGTGCTTTCCCCTACGCTGGCACACAATTGGCTGCCACGCCCCAGCGCAGGCACCCTTGAGTCATTTTTAAGGGATGCCTGCATTGTGGCGATGATTGTTTTTGTGCAGGAAGCCCAAAAACAATCAGTGATGACATTTCCTCTTTCTATGCATGCTGTAGAATACAGCATGCATAGAAAGAGAATAGAACGAGGAGAAATAAAAGTATTTCTCCTCTTGCACCACTCCTACCCCTTCCCTAGTGAGGCATAGGATTCTGACGCATTCCCAGCTTTTCAAAACTGTAAATCTAGGAATGTGTCAAGTTGCATGGATGTTGCGTGGAAACATCCACAACAACACCCATGGAATGCCCCTTTCATCCGGAGTAATGTGTGAAAGGAACTCATATTTACAAGGTCATGAAATATGACACTGGGTAACTTTACGTGGCTTGTATATATGGGCAGGCACACTGTGCCGCCGGTGTGTTAAAAAAAGTGACGCACCAGTGGCGGAATGACCTTGTAAATGAGGCCCTATGTTTGCAGTGTCTTGTATACTCTTGTGGATTCTACATTGAAATCTTAATCATGTGTCTTCCCTTTTAGGAAAGAAAGCTTTGCAAGTAAAAAACATTTGTCACAGTTTTATAAAAAAAAATTGGATCTGAAGAACCTATGATCAAGCCAAATGTGGAATTCAGAATGCATCCACTCACACAAAAACCCTACTGCCACAAACACCTTTGTGCACATGTACATGTAGGATCAAGCGCTGTGTACACGGTGGCCAAGCTAAGTGGGCACCACAGGCTGAATGCAGGAAGGATGCAAGGATTTTTTAGCACTCACTCCAGGAAACATAGGGCCTCATTTATAAGCCCGTTGTGGTGCTGGTGCATCACTATTTTAGAAGCACGAGTGGTGCAGAGTGCCTGCCAATATTTACAAGGCTGCATAAAGTCACCTTGCATGACTTTTCATGGCCATGTAAATATGGGACCATTTTACCCATTATTAGTGAAAAGGGCAGTCCATGGGTGTTGCTGCGGGTGTTCCCAAGCAACATCATGGAACCTGACACATTCACAAATTTACAAAATGTCGTAAACCTGGGAATGCTTCAGAATCCTACGACTCTCCAGGGGCAGTGCAGAAGTGGCACAAAGAGAAGAAATACTTTTGTTTCTCCTCGTTTGTTGTTCTTTCTATGTGTGGTGCATTTTGCAGCATACATAGAGGACCAACCTGCCTTTAGTGATTTTTTATCTTGCACATAAACAATCATCCCTGCAACACAGGCACCCTTACTCCATGGTGTCAGGGTGTCTAAGTTGGTGTATGGCTGCTATTTGTGCACCAGCGCAAGGCAGGACAGGAATGTGCCGCATCTTGTAGATACAATGCATTCCTGCCCTTTTATTTTGACTCACGACAGCACTGCAGGAATACTTGCTATGCTGCTGTGCATCAAAATTTAGTAAATGAGGCACTAAGGGAAGTTTTTTAGCTAATGCCCCCCACTTATACTGTAAAATTGCATCCTTCCTTCTATCAGTAATTTGGCTCCATCACCAGAGGCTCCATTCTTCTAGTGTCATTTTATGAAAGCACTGGCCCTGTCAACATAAAGAAAATGCAGGAACTGGTCAGAGGGAGGAAGTACAATCTTCCTGAGGCAGGGAACAATAAGAATGCTGAACTGTGAACATCAAAAAACATTATTCACATTACCAGTGGGTTGCTATAATACTCAGTAGTTCTTCCTAAATTTAGCAATATTAGAACTGATAAAAAGTACAAACATCATTCAGTGGTGCAAGGGGTAACCATGGTCCCTATTCCACTTCTCGCACCCTTATGGTTATCTCTTCCTCTCAGAGCAGTGACAGCCTAAAAACGTAGAAAAATGCATTGACTGACTTGATATTTCCTTGCCACAGTGTTTGATGAATGAATGAAAGTAGCAAGGACGCAAGTTCTGCTACTGCTGGTAGGATTTGAACCACTTTTGAGTTCTGAGAGTTCTAGCTGCCTTTATTAGCCTGCCTGTCTCATACAGTTTTTTCACCTCTCCTTGAATATTTGGAGGTTAAAACCCCTGCACTGCAGCCTCTATGGTTTAAATCAAGAAAGACTACGGGGTTAAACGGAGAAGAGAGAGGTATGACGAAGGCTGAGTGTCCTTGAAAGTGTGAATGGATGCACCAATGAGGGGGAGAAGGTATGTATGTCTTGTGATATTGGCGGGAATGTATGCATATTTGATAGTGAGGGGTATTTGTGTGTAAGGCACATTTATTTGTGTATGTGGCAGTGCTTGAAATAGGCTGAGCTTGTGTTACTGATGGGAGTGGAGTGTGTGCATATGTCAGTATTTATTTGTTCGTGTTTGTGTGTTGAGAACACACGATAGAGAGGGGTGTGCTCATTTGGCAGTACTCATGGAATTCACATGTGTTGAAAAGCAAGGGGACATTGAGAAGCTGAAGAACATGCACTTGACCCGCAAGAGTAGTTTGTAAAGCAGTGTCTGTGAAAGAGTATATAAGTTGTGAGTGTATGTGTCAATGAGGGTGAGATGTATGCATGTGGCAGGGTGGAGTCAGAAATGTGTATGGGATATTAAGGTGCACGTGTAGTAACAGGCAGGGTGGTGGTGTGTTCACAGAGCAATGAGGGGAAAAGAGGTGTGTGGTTTGAGGGAGAGCTGTGTGACTAAGGACCAATAGAGCACAAAGGTGAATGAACTGGGAAGTTGAAAGGCAAAGGTACAGGGATGTAGGCCATGAGAGCACAATGATGGAAGGGCCCAAACCGCTGTTGATTTGACCATACTGCACAGTATTTCCTATACCATAACCTCAAGGTACCACCTCAGTGCACATAATGAGAAATAATGCACAAAAACCTTTTTTTGCAAAAGATCTTAAACGTTGTAATACCACTTATAAACAGATTCACATATACAATATGTACCAAGTACCATCAAGTAATGGGCCCACAGCGCAAAACTTTAATGAAAAAAAACATTTGCACTATTTTTTACATTGTTGGCATTACTTTAGAATGAGATTGAATGCGTCTAGTCAAAGCCCAAAATCATTTTAGCAGTTCCTGATTTTAAAGATGTTCCCTTTTTCTGAAGCAAAAACGGATTTTTCTCCATTATGACCTATGTTCACCAAATGGAGCCTAAATTGACTATCAGCGAGCAATATGTCAACTCAACAAAATGCCACTGGTACCTTTGGGGGTGCCAGTCCAACAGTTTTGTCTGTTTATCTGCTGTGGAGTCCTGAGTGCTGGGAAAAGTGAGTGAACTTGTAGCTAGGAACACAAGAGCCAGATGTGAGAAGGTGGGTTGGAATATGCTGTCCATTAATTAAAGTGGGCACCTTGTACCAGGCCACACTACCCTTATGATGTATCACTGTTCGGATCTTTCCTGCCCATATTTTAAATACACTCATCCATCATGGATTTCCACCATGGTTTGAGTTTTGATGACAAAGCAGTCACTGACATACTGGCTAGGACCCCTTCACTACTAGGGACAGATGGCAGTGCAGCCTCAGGTTCCCATTCGGATGATTGGACCTCACTCACTGCATTAAAAAGAGAATGGATTGAGATCACCCTCCATGGTGCCCTCATGACTGAGTACCTGTGAGCAAAGATCGCTCCTCCAGGTCTAATTGTCAACACCTTCCCCAGGGTATTTCTCGATGACCCTACCTTCAAAAAGGAATAGTCCCTAGTCGCATGGAAGTGCACTAGGCACTGGTTCGTATTAATTATCAACACAACAAAAAGGTTAGCGGACGCTCTTCTGGTCAAAATCCAGATTGCGGAGGGAGCGCTGAATACTGGGGTCCAAATAACCACATATAAAACTAAACTTGCAGAAATCAACATGGAAATCACAGAGAATAAGGATTACCTAATGAAACAGAAAATAAGCAAACTTGAGAAAGACATCAAGAAATTCTCAAAAGAAAAGGCTTATCCCTACCTCAAAGATGACTATACATCAACCAGAACCGGCTATTCCTCTGATGATAACTCCGATACAAGCGAATCCAGCGACAGTACTAGTACAGGGAGTAGGGGCAGTGGCAATAGCCTGACAAGAAATCAACGACCCAACCACGATGAGCGACAAATGTATCCAGGGCCTTCACACTATCAAGGACCACCACAATACAATGGACCACCACAATATAATGGCCATCCTCCTCCCTTTTGGCAGTTTCCCCAATACCAACATGGCCCACCTCAATACTTTAACAACAACGGCAGCCCACCTTTTATAGGCAGAGGCTGGGGCAGAGGAAGAGGGCACAACAGAAGAGGTACAAAAAAACAGGTCCTGTGGCAGGATCAGACAACCGGAATGGGCACCAGGAACAAGACACAAGGCAGGAAAACCTATTGGTTAACCTTTCACATCGGACACTTTCTGAGTCTGAGGAATCAGTACACCAGAAGGGCCTTGGCTTTGTCCCCACTCCCAAAATTGACCGGTTTAGGACACACAGTGAAATACACAATTGGTTTTGTACCATACTTCTGAAAGCCTACTTTAAAGACACTCCCCCCAATGAACAAGAGGACTCTGGTTTAAGGAATACGTCTACCTTTACACCATACACCAATATTGTCCCGGTTGAGGTGCTAGCTTTTGAACAAGCAGTCCTGAAAGAGCTAGATCAACCCTTAATGCGAGTGCCCTTCCACAACCTATCGAATTTGGAGAAAGACATGATCATTACCTTAGCAGATGACCTGTCCATTACTATAAAACAAGCTGACAAGGGCGGTGCAACAGTGATTCAATCCACCACTGACTACGATTCAGAATGCACTCGCCAACTCACCAATAGGAGATACTACACTCCAATTACCATTGATCCTACACCTCGGTTGGCTGCCAAGATTTCCTCACTTTTCTATGAGGCAGAATTCAATGACTGGATCAGCATGATGGAGGCAGACTTCCTGATTGCTAAGGAACCCCTACTTCTACACCTTACCCAAAATTCACAAGGGTGTGACCCCGGTTCCTGGCCTTCCCATCGTGTCAGGGATTGGCTCCATTCTGGAACCCCTTTCCATCTTCTGTGAGCACTTCTTGCAACCGATAGTCAGATACACTCCATCATTTGTGAGAGACACCACCGACATCTTGCAAATCATAGAAGGGATTACCAACACAGATGAGATTGACCTCCTCATCACTCTTGATGTGGAGGCCCTTTATACGAATATTCCACAGAGGGCCACCTTAGAGGTTGTTGAATCAGCCCTCAGTTCATTTGACTGGTCTTCTCCTACTCCTGTTGCATTTATAATGGAGTGTGCTACCCTGGCTCTGACAGAGAACTTCTTCGAATACAAACAACAATTGTTGCATCAGAGCCAGGGTACATCGATGGGTAGCACCTTTGCTCCCAGTCTAGCCTATATCTACATGGCACATTTTGAATAACACTACATCTTTGACTCCAATAACCCATACCACAGTAATTTATTGCTGTGGAAACACTTTATTGATGATATCTTGATTTTCTGGCATGGGACACGAACTGACTGTGACGAGTTTGTAGGGTGGATCAATGGACTTAATGACTACCTCAGGTTTCCCCACACGATCTCTGATACATCAATTCCATTTCTGGACATCAGCATCACATTGACAACAGGGCATCTACATACCTCCCCGTATAAAGAAAACATCCGACCGAAATAGCTTACTCTTGTACACCAGCCACCATCCTAAAACACTGAGAGATAATCTACCAGTGGGACAGTTCTTATGAATAAGACGGGTACCTGGAAAAACAAATTAGAGACTCCTTGAAAAGGGCCAGAAACAACCTAAGGTAAGCTTTACTTGTAACCCATCCCAAACCACTGACTGAAAATCTCATGTGCGTAACATCTTTCACCCCTGACTCCGCACGGATCAAAAAGATAGTTCTTAAACATTGGCAGATTTTGAACACAGGGGACCTACAACTGCCCAGACCCAGATTTTCATACAAACAAACTCGCAACCTAAAGGATGCTTTAGTACACACTAGACCCAAAAGAGCCACCCCTGATACCCAGAGGACCCTATGGAGCCTTCCACTGGTAACCGGACACTACCCTGTGCAGAATCCTGTCTGTCGCTGGCAGCATCCATTTTGTGCTGCCCAGGTCATGAAAGCTGGTTCCGGGTAGTCTGATGACCCACAGTAGTGGTTGTAGAAGGGTGGAATCATACCTCCCACACCAGTTACTGGTGTGGAGGTATGATTCCAAGGTGTTTGACACCAATCAAGGCATGTTTCCAAGCAGTCGTTAGCATTTACCGCAAGGTTATAATGCACTTAAACATATATGTCTTCTTGCATCACAGACAACCCCGGAGAATGGTCACCGAAGGCTGCAGAGGGGCTTTGCTCATGCAGGGGCACCCTTTCACGTAAAACTCAGCACCCTGCCTTCATGATTGATAAGGCCTGCCATAAGGGTGACTGATACATTTTTTAAGTGTAGTGATTTAGATGGATATAATAAACCTATATCACAGTAAGTGGTGCAAGCACCATCTTACACAGTCTGCTGTAGCAGTCCTGTCGTGTCATTTTGAATAGCCTCTCGGGGTGGCATAATTCATGCTGCAGCCCATAGGAGGCCTTTGAGGTACGTATGCCCTGGGTACATGGTGTGCCATCTACTAGGGACTCATGGGGGTACCTCAGTATCCAATCTGGAATGTACCTATAGTACATATACAACAATTTAAGGGATAAAGCAGATAGACTGGGGTCCTGGATAGCAGGATCCCAGTGAGACTAGTCAGAAATAGAGGTATATCAGCAAAGAGTGGCGGTAACCATAAGAAGCAGATCCTACTTTCCTACATAACCCCCCAAACATAAGGACATTAAACAAAACTTGACCTGTTGAGTCTTCATGTTCTAAGTAAAAATATCTGGAGAGTCCGTCTGCATTGGCATGGTTACTCCCAGGTCTATGTTCCACTGTATAGTACATCCCCTGTAGGGAAATGAACCACCTCAAAATTTGGGGGTTTCACCCTTCATCTGTTTTAGGATTCATTCCAATTCCAGGTGAATTCTGAATCCAGACGCCACATCTTTCGGCAGTTCGCAGCACCAGCTCCAGCTCAAGCAGAGCGGGAGTAGGAGCAGGACGAGAGCGGTAGGTGCGGTAGGATGCTGAAAACTGCTACGGCTCTGACCCCAGTTCCCCTCTCCCCGCTGATTTTTCCACCAGCCCCAGCGCAACGGGGGTCCCACGATAGAGCGGCTGCTTTCATCACAATCGCGACCCGCGTTTTGAGGACTAAGAAGACGCCACGTGGTTCCAGCTCGAGGCTTCTGCTTTTAGCATTGTTCCAGCCCCGCTCCAGCTTCGGCCCCCTCTTTCATTAGCGGTCGTCGGGGTAGGCTGCGGCGGATTGCGGTGGATCACAGTAAATTATGGTGGGCTCCGGCGTGCGGCAGCCCTGACTCCCTAGTGACCTGGGGAGGCGGTAGCAGCCAGACCACCCCTCTGCCCCTCACCTTCTGATCCCAGTTGCAGTTGCTGGCAGGGCTTGTTTTCAGAAATAAATTACAGCCTACTACAGCCATTGCAGACGGCACAGCGGTGTGAGTAGCACCACGGAACTAGTGGTGAGCAGTGGTGAGGCAAGAACAAAGAGGTGAGAGCAAACCGCAGCGGCATGAGTTGCGTTAGTGCTCCAGCAGCGCACAGTTGGAATTGCAAGAGTCTCTCTACAGCGGCGGGAGCCAGCGCTTCCACAGGGGGGCAGGAGCCACAAGAGTTTTCTCTAAAGCGGCGGGAGCCGCCTTAGTGCCCCCGCAGCAGCAGGAGCCACACCAGGGCCCTTGCAAAATGCCAGGAAAAGTAAGCCCCTTTTCAATTACAGCAGGAGCCTTTCGTTCACGGAAGGGAGCCTTTATTTGGATACCGGTATCTGGACATCCGGAGTGAGATGACCTCCAAAAAATTGCGCTCACGGAGAGTGCTCTCCTCCTCACTCAGTCATAAACTGAGAAGATCATTTAGCGGTACCAGACAATTGCAACTTCTCTGCTATAAATCCCACCCTGTTATTACTGGTTTCTTTCGTAAAAAGCCTCGGATGGATCCGGAGGTGGCAGTTGTGGCCCAAGAAGGCCAGATTTTTAACCTCCATCCTGTACTACCGTTAATCTCTTCCTTATCGCCCGCACAGATTCTTTGTAGCTCCAAGGCAGCCTTGCTGGCAGGCAGGTGCAGTCTAGTGGAGGGTCTCGGTCCGTGGATCAGATTACTGAAAGAGTGGAGGTCGGATCCAGTGTGCAACTGTTTGACGGCCCCACCGGTGCCCCTTTGGACTCGGACCTTCTTGCCAGCCAGTCAGTCAATTATTTTAATAAATGGACCAAAGCCGTCAAAGCAGTCAACTATTGACAGTATGAAGGAGACACCACTGGTTGTTCTATCTCCGCGGATGGGCTTCCAAAAGGGATTAGGCGGGGACGGTATCCCGGATGACCACTCTGGTGTTCCCCCGGTGGAGAAGGCAATACCATGCGAAGAGCCATCGCTAGGGGAAGACTTTACACACCCGGACATTGATATAGAAGCTCAAAAAAGGGTCTTGGGAGACTGTTTCTATCGTAGGCATAAAGACGACCAGTTAAAGAGTGGTCACAGATATGTCAATACTCCAATTGTAAGTTCTTCCCCAAGGTGTCTTTCCATGCCTCTCTTATACAGTAGCACAAGTCATTTGATTGGTACCTCCATGGAGTCTTGCCATGATGTATTCTTGCCTGATTCTCAACCAAAATGGGGAAATGAGAGAGAGGGGGTGCCATCAGAATATCTTGTGTGTATTGAAAACATCTTAAACTCCATATTATCCTTATTAGAGAAATCTGTTTTGAGCTCTGACCATATGCTGGAAATGATTTCTGTAATGCTATTTGAAATCCAAAAGGGAAATAAGTCTGTTACCCCTAAATCTATCCCCACGATTATCCCCCACACGGATAGACGGCTAAGGGATAGGCCGGTATTAGACCTTCCCCATGGAGAGTCGAGAGATGTCTCTGTACAGGCAGGAACTCCTCTCTCCCTGGTGCCCCACATGGCTCCTGTATGTAATCTTGAAAAGGAAGAGCTATGCTTAAGTACATTATTTGAGGAGGTCAAACTGAGTCACCCTTTGGAAAACCCATCTTCAAATTCTTCCCCCTGTTTAAAAAGTGTAGATTGGGGGGCTCGGGAGAAAATGAGAAAATCAGGGCCTTTGCCAAGCAATCCAAACAGGTGGGGAGGGCAGGGGGGAGGAGGAGGCGCTAACCCCTCTGACTACCTCTCAGGTGTACTCTCCTATATTGTCAGGGAAGGGAGGACCGAAAGTAGGCAACAGGGATGGCCCAGTATCAAAACATAAGGGGGAAAACATGAAAAAGAAACACAAAAAAATGAGACGATTCTCCAAACGGAAAGCGCCAAAACTGCATTTTTCCCGGATTTTGGAAAGCCAGAGCGATGTCCATTTAATAACAGAGAAGGGAGGCCCGAAAACTCCATCAGCAGATGACAACCGTAATAAAATCGTTGATACACCCACTCTAACAGACTACCATTTTCGAAACAATTGAGACACCAATACCAGTTACTACGTACGTACACACTGATTCCTAGGTCTACACACACAGCCACTCATTCACCCATACCGTCACTCATACATGCAGTAACTCATCAATACAACACTATTATAGGCACTCATACACCTATACAAACACTCACACACCGCCACTCATCCAGAATTACTCACACATCTAGTCAGTCATGCAAAGAATCAATCACACTTCTATTTACTCAGCCTTACAGTTTTACACACACAACCTCACTAATTCATACTGATACTAACATATACTTACTCTCTTATACAATCACTGATACAAGTACATACTCATCCATACAGCCACTCTCACATTCACTGAGTCTCTCGTATAGTCATTTATATAGTCCAACTCTCTCATACACTGCGTTTTACAAATGTAATTACTTGGACATGTAGCACTGAGATATCCATTCACTCACCAACACACCCATTCAAACACTCACCCACCCATACAGCTGTTTCCACATGCAGTCTTGAACCCATACACCCGGTGAATAAAGAACTCACAAATCTATGCACAGTCACACACCTCTCACGCACCTACACACACACTCAGGAAGCCATACAAATAATCAGGCAACCAATCAATTACCCATATAGACACACATGTAACTATTAATCAACCAATGCAGCAGCTTACACAGCAATAGACAGACTGATACAGACATTCACACAGTTTAGTCACTAACCCATGAATTCAGGAAGACACATTTAATCACTAAATTATACAGTCAGTATACACCTACTAAATCCTTCATCCACACACTTATACACCCACTTATTCTTCAATATACCTTGGGCAATATATTTATGAAACATTTTTAAGCTTTGCAGAAACACACAGTCACTAGATGATGTCATCAGTGATGTCATCAGTGATGTAATTTGGGATGTCATCAGTGATGTTATCAGTGATGTCACTGACCATGTCATGAATGATGTAATAGGTGACGTCATCAGCAGTGCATTGCGGGAGCATGAGTTATAGTTAGCTCAACTAACTATAACAGCCAAATTTCCATGGTTTTGTATGAGTGAAATGTGCAACTAACTATAACGTCCCTGATACCTATGGTTTTTTCAGGGAATGTATATATATATATATATATACACACACACACACACACACACACATATATATATTTATTGCATTTATTTGAAAGGTTTTATATAGCGCTGGCTAGACCCGGAGGTATCAGAGCACTTTACATGAGTATCAGACCATAGGTACAAGTTACATCATTGCCAAGGTTACAGTTATTAGAGCATAGCGACATTGTTACAAGTTAGGTCGAGACAAGTAATAAGGACAATATGCAGGCAAGAGGAGAGATTCATTGGAGAGGGGGTAGGAGCAGGGGAAGTAGACATTAAATGAAAGGAGGGAAAGAGGAGGGGGAGGGTGAGACACACAGCATGAACGAAGAGGGGTAGGTTGAGAGGGCACCAACCGGTAGACGAGTAATAGCTGCGTCCAGAGTCCAGTAAGCTGTGATCCCAGAGGAAGTGGTATCATTTCCCCAACTCGGCTGCGAGAGGCTCCCCTTATGCAATGGACTCTCTCAGAGGGATCTCTGAGACGCTAAGGCCTACCTACTGGATCCTTCCCCAAAAAGGGGAGAGGGCGTGCTTTGGCAATGGGTGCCATACCATACCTCAACTGTGAGTGACTCCCTTGGCACTGTGGACTCTCTCAGAGGGATCACTGAGACTCCATAGTATAAGTAAATGGATCTTTCCCCAACAAGGGGAGAAGGAGTGCTTAGCTAAAGGGCACAAGGGACAGGGGGCTATCAAAAGATTACCAGTACTCGTAGTAAAGACCCTGCAACTCTGGTGCGGGTGAAGCACCCAAAAGTATCCATGCCACTGTTCAAAAAATCAAAGACACGCAATCCAGTGCTGAATGACAAACAGGCATACGTAGTTTTGCAAATTGAATCCTTTATAACATCTAAGAGCAACCCAACGCATTTCAGCGACATGCACACTTTATTTATTTTATTTTTTACTTATAAAGTTTTATATAGCACGAACTTGATCCCGAAGGATATCAGAGCGCTTTACAATTTGAGGCAAAGGTAACAAATCAGAACATTAGTCTAACATTGGGAATCTTATGGGCATTGAATCAACTAGAAAAAACATAACAGCTCAATATAACCTGAGTACACGAGTAGGAATGGGCTATGCAATGGAGCATAGAGAAATAAGGGGAGTACGTACAATAATCAGGGGTGTGGTGACGGGTTGAGAAATACTACAGCAACAGCGATCCTTGACCCTCGGGTAGGTCGCTTCCCCACCGCTGCAGCTCAGCCTGCCATGACCGCTGTTCCTGCTTTGCTTCTCCCTCCAGATCGGCGCTGTACTCCTGCCTGCACGATCGCCGCCTGGACTACCTGTGCCCCTTGTTTTCTGTGCCCCTGTGTGCCTGCCCACCCACCCATTGGCTTCCTACCCTCCCACCTCCCAGCTGACCCCTCCTCCCCTCCTACCCTCTTATGGCAAGCCTGTCTGCGCCCCTCCGTGCCTGGACCGTGCCCATGCCAGGACCCCTGGCCCTCGACGATGCAAACCCACACGACAGACCTACGACGCCGCCACCCTCCACGCACTCAACACCGGCCGCAACGCCGCCTGCTACCAAGCCATCCCGAAACGCACCCCCGGACCCTTCACCTGCCAAGCTTGCAAATTCACTGGCCTCCGAACCTGCACCGCACCCGCCAAGCCAGACACCAGCAACAATCACCTCAAGTGCATCCTACTCAACACCCACTCCGTCCACAGGCACGCCGTCGAACTCTGGAACCTCCTCTACACAACATCACCAGACGTCGCCTTCCTCACAGAAACCTGAATGAACGCCTCCTCAACCCCCGACATCGCCATAGCCATCCCGGAAGGCTACAAGATCACCCGGAGGGACCGCGTCAACCAAACCGGGGGAGGCGTCGCCATCGTCAACAGAGACACCATCCGAATCACGACCAACTCCGACGACACCCTCACCACTGCCGAGCACATTCACTTCCAGATACACACCAACCCTAAAACCACCCTCAGAGGCACTCTCATCTACAGACCCCCGGGACCACGCACACAATTCAGCGAAGCCATGCAGACCTCGTCAGCCCGCACGCCCTAACCTCCTCAGACTACATCCTCCTAGGGGACCTCAACTTCCACCTGGAGAACAACAATGACAACAACACCACTGCCCTGCTGGACAACCTCGCCAACCTCGGACTCAAGCAATTGGTGAACACCCCCACCCACTACGCCGGCCACACGCTTGACCCCATCTTCTCCTCCCGCAAGCACATCTCCTTCGGACACTTCACCGGACTACACTGGACAGACCACAGCTGCGTCCACTTCAACTTCAGGAGAACCACGACCCACCACCACCCGCAACAAGTTCCCCGCAGAAGCTGGAGCAAGATCACCGCCGACCAGCTCACCACCGCCCTCAGCCAGAACCCTCCCACCAACACGACGAACCCCAACAAAGTAGCCTGCAACCTCACACAGTAGCTGACCAACTGCGCCGATGACCTCGCACCACTGAAGAACCTTCCCAGCAGACCCAGCAGCAAGAAAACCTCGTGGTTCACCAACGACCTCAAAAGCTCCAAGAAAATCTGCCGCTCCCTCGAGAAAGCCTGGCGCCGCGACCAGACAACAGAAAACATGACAGCCCTCAAGAACGCCACCCTCAAACACCACCAGCTGATCCGCACCACCAAAAGGACTACATTCAAGGAACGACTGGACAACCACACCCACTACAGCAAGGAACTCTTCAGCATCGTCAAAGAGCTCGCCAACCCCAGTGCCTGCAACAACGACATCACACCCTCGCAAGACCTCTGTGACTCACTCGCCTCGTTCTTTCACCGCAAGATCGCCGACATACACAACAGCTTCGGTGCACAGACCACGCACCCAACCACCGAATCAGCGCCCCCCACCACCACCCTCTGCACCTGGACCTTGGTCAGCACCGAAGACACCACAAGCACGATGAACACCATCCACTCCGGCTCCCCAACTGACTCCTGTCCACACCACATCTTCAACAAAGCCGACTCCATCATCGCATCCCAACTATGGGACATCATTAACAGCTCCTTCGCATCAGCCACCTTCCTGAAGAGCTGGAAACATGCCGAGCTCAGCGCCCTCCTGAAGAAACCCACCGCGGACCCCACTGACCTCCAGAACTTCCGCCCCATCTCGCTCCTCCCTTTTCCTGCCAAAGTCATCGAGAAGACCGTCAACAAACAACTCTCCGCCTTCCTCGAGACAAACGGATCCCTCGACCCCTCGCAGTCCGGTTTCCGAGCAACCACAGCACAGAGACTGCTCTCATCGCAGCTACCGATGACATCAGGTCCCTGCCTGACAACGGGGAAACAGCTGCCCTCATCCTCCTGGACCTCTCAGCAGCCTTCGACACCGTATGCTGCCGCACCCTGATACAGCGCCTCAGCAACACCGGAATCCAAGGAACGGCCTTGGAGCGGATCATCTCGTTCCTCGCCGGAAGAACCCAGAGAGTCCGCCTCCCCCGTTCCGATTCGTGGCCACAGAAGTCATCTGCGGCGTTCCGCAAGGATCCTCGCTCAGCCCCACCCTCTTTAAAGTCTACATGAACCCCCTCGCAGCCATCACACGCCAATACAACCTTAACATCATCACCTACGCCGACGACACCCAGCTGATCCTCTCCCTCACCAACGACCCCGCCACCGCCAGAGCCAGCCTCCAGGAAGGAATGAAAGACGTTGCGGAGTGAATGAAGCTCAGCCTTCTGAAACTGAACTCAGACAAGACGGAAGTCCTCATCCTGGGACCATCCCCCTCTGCCTGGGACGACTCCTGGTGGCCCCCTGCCCTGGGCATTGCCCCCAAGCCAACGGACCATGCACGCAACCTGGGCTTCATCCTGGACTCCTCCCTCACGATGACCAAGCAAGTCAACGCCGTCACGTCATCCTGTTTCAACACCCTGCGCATGCTCCGAAAGGTCTTCCGGTGGATCCCCACCGAAACCAGGAAGATGGTCACCCAGGCCCTCGTCACCAGCCGACTGGACTATGGGATCACCCTCTACACTGGAACTCCAGAAAAGACTCCAGCGCATACAGAACGCTTCTGCCACGACTCATCCTGGGCATCCACAGCCACATCGCCGCCCATCTGAAAGATCTACACTGGCTCCCCGTCAGCAAGAGGATCACGTTCAGACTCCTCACCCACGCACACAAAGCTCTCCACGACATGGGACCCAAATACCTCAATACCCGCCTCACATTCTACACACCCACCCGCCAGCTCTGATCAGCCAGCCTCGCCCTCGCCACCGCCCCCCCGAACTCGCAAAGCCACTGCCGGAGGAAGATCCTTCTCCTACCTGGCGGCTAAGACATGGAACTCCCTCCCCACCCACCTACGGCTGACCCAGGACCATCTCTCCTTCAGGAACCAACTCAAGACCTGGCTATTCGAGCAGTAGGGACTTCCCCCCTCCTCCCAGCGCCTTGAGACCCAAACGGGTGAGTAGAGTGCTATACAAATCTATTTGATTGTTTGATTGATCATAGAAATGGTGAAAATGTGTAAACATAAACGACGGGCAGGTGCTCAGCAGGTTATATATAATGCAAGCAATGCGGCAGCCATATTGCAGTATCATTAATGCATATTATACACAGTTGGCCATGTATATGATGTTGCACATAGCAGACAGTACTGCCAGCAATATAACACGTGAAAGGCAAACAAAATAAGTTACCCTTCAGCAATTATGCACGCAAATCCAAATAAAATGTAAACAGTAATGTACACCCTCTTAAATAAAATAAATGATTGTTTATCGACCATTACTGAACCACAATGTTGAAACCGTCTATATATCCTGCAGACAGAAAATTGTATATGGTGACATTAACATTCAAAGTACATGTGCTCCCTGATGAAGTCCTTGTTGAAGGGTAAAAATGTATTGGCTGATTAGGATGTTTCTATATTGTGAAAAATAACACATTTTTGAAGATTCACCTCTACATTTACTCATGTGTTTATGGACGAATGGAAGAATTTTTTGAACTGTCTGGATGGACTTGTTATGACTGAACTGTCTTTTTATTTTTCATAGTGATATGAATATAACTCCCAGTGATTATTTTTGTAGCGCTCCCAAATAAAAAATGTCTTTTACAGTAAAAATCTTGAGAGCAGCTGGGCCTTTTTTGACTGCAGAGCTGAATAGAAAAATTTGAGTATTAACACTTGTGCCATCATAGACGGCCTATAACTGCTCTGTTTGTGTTATGTTTTTTACACATTTGTTTTGATGTGTTTGTTTATACAGAGCCACTTCTCTTGAAATCAGAGGAAGAAGAGAGACTTTTTTTTGTGCTTGATCCACATGTGATTACGTGCATTTACCAATATGGGGCCTAATTCACAAACTGCACTTTGTAGTACATTTTGAAGTACTAATGTAGTACTAAAAAACTTACTATAAAGTGTTATTCACAAACTGCACTTTTGTAGTAGCTTAAACTTTTAAGTACCTTTACTACTTCTTAGTATATGCAAACAGCACCAGGAAATTAGTATGTTGCCTTTGAAGATGGAGATAGAAATTACAACTTTTAAGTATCTGTGCTTCCTAATGCCTGACCACCAATATCAAACTATCCTCTGAAGCTTCAAGCTTCTATTTTAGTGAACCACAATGGGAGCAGCTCTGGGGAATTCTGACCTGAGAAGGGAGAGTGTACAGTAAACCTCGCAACCACTCTCTCATACTTTGGTCCATTTTAAGAACATTTTGCAGAATGACACCCTCTAATAATTCTCATTTTGTTAGTCAGAAATCCATATCCATTGTACCTCACCAAGTTATGTTGAATGACAGAATATAGACTAAAATATAATTGGCAAAATATTCACAAAAAACTGTGGTCCAAAATATTAACATTAGGGACCTTCTTCACAAAGATAACTTACACTGTTGAGTAAGTTCATAACTTTTCAGTTGTCAGAAATTGCACTTCTGTAGTATCTCACACTGTTTGTAGTAACTTACACTTTTGATTTAAATCCAGCATTACACATGGCAAACCACTGCTTCTGCAAAACCCTCCCTTACAAAATAATGGAGGTAGGGATTTACTACAAAAGTGTAAGTTTACTACAAAAATGTAAGTTTGTGCAGTTTGTGAATGGCACTTTGTAGTAGTTATGTAGTACTACTGTAGTACTACAAAGCCTACTACAAGTGCAGTTTGTGTATCAAGCCCTATATTTTCAAATCTTTTTCTGAGATATTAATGAGAAAACATTGCACAGAGTACAGCCTAGTTTCTGTCAGCCAGAGAGCCAGACCTCTTGACACCCACATTGCAATTACTTAATATTTGGGTAAGGATGATTTGAAATGTAAATGTAAAAAAAATTGCAATATTGTTAAACGTGATGTCACAAGTTGAAACAAAAACAGAGACATATCAACAATGTTGGCCAACTTGACAATATTAAAAACATAGTCAGCGTGTTCAAATTCCAGTAGATCGAGAAAGTATTGCAAGACCATATTACATTTGGAAAAATGTTCAACTGACTTGGAAGTTAATTTGCAGTAGATGACACAATAGAGGTGTATGTCAAGAGCAGAAAGAAATGAATCAGTATGGTTATTATATGCTGCAGTGAAGTGGAGGGCGTTATAATACAATGAGAAGAGTGACCTAGTAAGTCTGTATGAGGTGTTGTGATCGAGTACAAAATAAAGTTTTACTGTGCCATTTATAGACTAAAATTGCCTGGAGCATCTTTTAAAATCCCACTCTATGTTTGACCTAACAATTTCAAGTGTTTCTGTACTAAGAAAATGATACATTCATTGAAGAAAATGGATGATTACTCTACATTTAATTACGAATGCTGAAACTTGATGCTCACATCTCATTCTGTCTGTATCCAGGCATCCACCCTCTAAATACCGTGGTGTTAAAATGCAGAAAGGTATGAGTTGGCTAACCAAGATCTGGTTTTACTTCCTTCTCATTCAGTGAGAAATTATTCATTGGAGTGTCCCTCTTCTCTCCACCTGCTGGTTACTGGGCACGTGTCTTGTGGGCTGGCTCCCAATTCCTTTCTGAAGAAGTAACCAGAGACAAACCAATAGGCAAACCCACCTTGAAGCTTTCACATCTTGAATATCAGAAACTGTAGTCCCACCCTTCGTCTATACTGTGTATCACATGGCAGTGCTCAGGAAGAACTAATTAACAACCTTTTTCTAACAAGACCCTCCTTGAATTTCAAAGGGAATCCCTGTTTCCACCCTCCTACATTTCAGTGTTAGGGTCTCTGATCTTTAGCCACAGAAATGCAGGCAACACACCACCCCTGTCTGGAGAAGCTTTTCGGATAGGCCATCTGGACATCTTATGCACATTAAATGAGGGGCATAAAAAATAGATCTCACTGGCCCCAGCACTCAGCCTTATACTACATACAGCGTCCTACTATCAGATGTACTACATGTACTGCACGTACACATATGTGAATGAATGAATGAATGAATGAATGAATGAATGAATGAAATGGCATTTATCATGCGCAGCTATGCCCAATGGGCGTCAAGGCGCCTAAATCAAATAACTAGCTGTCAGTAGTCAGAGACAGAACTTACTGGTATGCTCCAATAAAAAGCCAGGTTTTCAATGACTTCCTAAAAAGATCAAGCGAAGGCAGTGACTTGATCTCCAGGGGGAGTGAATTCCACATCTGGGGTGCCAGAATGGAAAAAGCTTTGCTCCCCCATCTAGCCTTCTTGACTCGAGGGATTACCAGTTGATTGAGCTCACTAGAGCGCAAGCATCTCTTCGGGACGTATCTGGTAAGTAGGGATCCAAGGGCATCAGCCGGACCTGCAGTTAACGCCTTGTATGTTAGACAGAGAAGTTTGAACGTAATCCTGGAGGGAATAGGGAGCCAGTGGAGATTCCTCCTCGCCAAGGTCATCGATGACAGCCAAGGCAATGCCAGGGCAAAACGTGCTGCCGCATTTTGTATAACCTGCAGGCGCTGCAGAAGGCCCTTGTTGGCCCCGGCATAGAGTGAATTGCAATAATCCAGCCTTGAGCCAACAAGGGCGATCACCACCTGTTTCCGTGCCTGTGAGGAAAGATAATGAACAATCCTTTTCAGGGTCCTAATGACACCCCAACAGGTAGCCACCGTTCGATTGACCTGAAGCTCCATAGAGAGCTGGGTGTCAAAGATGACACCGAGGTTCCTAGCAGATTGTGTAGGTGTGGGGCAGATGCCTAACAGAGAAGGCCACCACTCACCTGACCACATGCCCTGGTCTTTGCCAAAGACCAGGACCTCTGTCTTGTCCCCGTTCAACTTTAGGGAGTTGGAAATCATCCACTCTGCAACGAGTTGCATGCAGGCTCTAAAGTTTGACGCGGCTTCGGTCACAGAGTGGGTCAGGGAAACCATAATCTGCGTATCGTCGGCATACGATACTACCTCCATCCCCTGAGATCTTACTAGTCTTGCAAGGGGGGCCACGTAGATGTTGAACAGGGTCGGACTCAAGGCCGACCCCTGTGGCACCCCACATTGCAGAGACTTAGCAGGGGAGAGGTACTCACCTAACATGACACGCTGCTCTCGTTGCTGTAAAAAGGAGCTCAGGAGACTGAGGGCCGGTCCTTCTATACCAGCCTCCCTTAACCTAGATGTTAAGGTAAAGGGAGACAGGGTATCAAAAGCTGCTGTAAGGTCCAGCAGCACCAGCACGGTGGTCTGACCCAAATCAACTTTCCTGCGGATGTTATCCATGACCATAGTCAAGGCAGACTCCGTGCTATGCAGCTTTCTAAAGCCATGTTGGGACCCATCCAGGAAACCTGAAGCATCCAGGAAGTTGGAAAGATGGAAGTTCAGGTGGGTCTCCAACATCTTGGCGGGGGCCGGCAGGAGGGAGATGGGTCTGAAGTTCTTCAGTACTCCGGGGTCTAGGGTGGTCTTTTTCAGCAGTGGTTTTACAATGGCTTTCTTCCAGAGTGATGGGAAGATGCCTTGTTCCAAGGCTCCATTCATTACTTCCAGCATCGGAGGAAGGATGATGTCCCTACAAATCTTTAGTTGTTTCAAAGGGACTGGGTCCAATGGGGAGGACGATTTCGTTTTGTCCAACAGGCTATTCAGTCCCTCTAGAGAGAGAGCAGGGAACTGTACAAGGGACTGGGAGGTGTCTCTACTCCAGGATTCCAGCAGATTAATTCGGGAAAAACCCTCAGAACTCAAAGAGTTCTTCTGCGATTGTAGAGCTATGTAGATATCATCTATTTTTTTATAGAAGAAATCTGAAATGTTATTGCATAGCTCCTGTGAAGCAACCACAGGGTCTGGTACCTGGAGAGAGCATAGTGAATCTACGATTTTAAAGAGCTCTTTAGAAGATGTTAGAGAACAGGTTAGATCAGTAAAATAATCCTGTTTTTTTTTGATCACTCTATTTTTGTACTCTCGTAAGAGGTTCTTATATACTTCTCTATCTCTGGGATCCCAGGATTTACGCCATCCTCGTTCCTTCTGTCTGCATTTCTGCCTAAGAAGCCTCAGATCCGATGAAAACCAAGGGGCAGTTGGCTTCTGTCGGGCTACAGATTTCAAAGAGGGAGGGGCTAGTTCATCTTCGGCTCTGATGATCGCATCGGTGAGTTCTTGAGCCGACTCATCCACCTTCCGCTGAGATGTAATATTGGTGTTAAGAATAAAAGGGGCGAGAGCCTCATTTGTGAGATTTCTGAAGCTCCTTTTAGAATATTTAATGCCGGTGCCCAAGTCAACACCAGAGCAGGGGGTGTCTAGGGACAGTGGGACTGCTAGGTGGTCGGACCACGTGATCGGTACCGGCGTACCGACAGTTAGTCTGGAATCGTTAGAGAAAATCCCATCAAGGGTGTGCCCCGCTTTATGGGTCGGGTGGAGAACTCTCTGAACAAAGTCGCACGCCTCCAGTGAGTTAAGCAAGGAGGAAGTATCTTTAGAGGCCATATCCTCCAAATGGAAATTAATGTCCCCCAAAATGGTGAAATGTGATCTGCCAAAGTAAGGTTCCAAAATTCTGAAGAATTCTGGGCAAAAATTGGCTCTGGGACCGGGAGGCCTATAAAGTAGAATACCAGAAAAAGAGCTCGATGGAGCATACACAATACAGAAATACAGGGCCTCAAAGGGGTCAGTAGGAACTGATAGGGGTTTTATGGTGCAGAAGAGAGTGGATTTGAACAGAATAGCTATTCCACCACCTCTACCGCGTTCTCTATCAAACCTCAGAAGGGAATATCCTTCAGGTATGGCTAACAGAAGGTCATGACCAGAGGAGTCAGAGGCCCAGGTCTCGGTGACGAAGACCCAGTCGGGATGCCTCGTGCTGACAAAGTCATGAAATTCAATCCCATGTCTGATCAAAGAACGTGCGTTGATCAAAAAACCCTGTTTGAAATGGGGGGTGTGGCTAGCAGACGTCGAGGGGGCAGAAGGCCTACAGGCCAGGCTAGAAAAGTTAAAAGAAATTTTACACGAAGGACACGAAAGCGCCTGAAGGAGTACCTCCGGTCTAAGCCGGTGATGACAGACATGCGCAGGGGGTCTTAGTGACAGCAGTTTGCAAGACAAAGCATCCAAGGTGGAACAAGAGGATGAATCAGGAGTCCCAGAGTCCAGCCCGTCCTCAGCGCGGACGGGCGCAGACGGGCTGAACTCTGGCGTAACTCCGGCGTCAATCTGGCGTCCCCGCTGCGCGTACGCGCTGCGCGTCAGCATGACTCACCTATATACCCGCCTAGCGTCCTCCTGGCGACTAGAGCGCTATGCCTGCCAATCAGCGCTAAGACTCGGTAGCAGCCACAACCAAGATGGCGCTAACAAAACGGACCTGCGCTGGGAAGCGGACCCGGCAAACACCGGTGAGTTTCTCCGAGTTAAGGTGCAAGTGAGGGCCAAGCGCAGTCAGCACTATTAAAATCAGGGGGCAAATAAACTAATTTAAACAAAATAAGAAAACAAGGTTATTATTAAAACGAGCAGCAGCTCGATTCCTGCAGTGCACAGAGCACATGCACCGATCAACTGGCAGCTAGGAAGGAAGAGCAGACGGTTTACCTCCCCTAAATACCCGCCTAGCGTCCTCCTGGCGACTAGAGCGCTATGCCTGCCAATCAGCGCTAAGACTCGGTAGCAGCCACAACCAAGATGGCGCTACCAAAACGGACCTGCGCTGGGAAGCGGACCCGGCAAACACCGGTGAGTTTCTCCGAGTTAAGGTGCAAGTGAGGGCCAAGCGCAGTCAGCACTATTAAAATCAGGGGGCAAATAAACTAATTTAAACAAAATAAGAAAACAAGGTTATTATTAAAACGAGCAGCAGCTCGATTCCTGCAGTGCACAGAGCACATGCACCGATCAACTGGCAGCTAGGAAGGAAGAGCAGACGGTTTACCTCCCCTAAATACCCGCCTAGCGTCCTCCTGGCGACTAGAGCGCTATGCCTGCCAATCAGCGCTAAGACTCGGTAGCAGCCACAACCAAGATGGCGCTACCAAAACGGACCTGCGCTGGGAAGCGGACCCGGCAAACACCGGTGAGTTTCTCCGAGTTAAGGTGCAAGTGAGGGCCAAGCGCAGTCAGCACTATTAAAATCAGGGGGCAAATAAACTAATTTAAACAAAATAAGAAAACAAGGTTATTATTAAAACGAGCAGCAGCTCGATTCCTGCAGTGCACAGAGCACATGCACCGATCAACTGGCAGCTAGGAAGGAAGAGCAGACGGTTTACCTCCCCTAAATACCCGCCTAGCGTCCTCCTGGCGACTAGAGCGCTATGCCTGCCAATCAGCGCTAAGACTCGGTAGCAGCCACAACCAAGATGGCGCTACCAAAACGGACCTGCGCTGGGAAGCGGACCCGGCAAACACCGGTGAGTTTCTCCGAGTTAAGGTGCAAGTGAGGGCCAAGCGCAGTCAGCACTATTAAAATCAGGGGGCAAATAAACTAATTTAAACAAAATAAGAAAACAAGGTTATTATTAAAACGAGCAGCAGCTCGATTCCTGCAGTGCACAGAGCACATGCACCGATCAACTGGCAGCTAGGAAGGAAGAGCAGACGGTTTACCTCCCCTAAATACCCGCCTAGCGTCCTCCTGGCGACTAGAGCGCTATGCCTGCCAATCAGCGCTAAGACATGCCATCCCATGTGGCATGCACATGGGATGTCAGTGCAAGGTTCTAGGGATTCACATAACAGTAGAACTTTAAATTAGAGGAGTCATGTTGTACATGATTAATTCTCCATCTATGCATTCTCTACAGTTTAAGCCTTCCTTTGTGTTTCCCTTTTTCCTTCCCTTCTAGAATACCTGTGTGGATTCTAGCATGTGTGTTATATCAAAAGAAAACATTCTCACTTTCCTCTGATGTTGATGACACTTTGTGTGATGCTGTACAGACTTCAACTGGTTACATGTTGTCTGATATGGATGATTTTGTTCCTCATCCTGTTGTTGTTAATCAAAGGGAAGTGGGTGGCGGTGATGCTTGAGACTCAGCTGAAAATCCGTTGAACACTCACAACTTATAGGAGTCCAGGAGTATAAGATGTTGCAGACCACCTGCTTATTTGAGTGATTACTGTTGTTGAGTATTACTGGTTATCTTTGTTTTCTTATTTCAGGTTGACACTTATATCTTCATGATTGTTTGTATAGAGGAGGAAGATGTATTGTACATGATTAATTCCCCATCTATGCATTCTCTACAGTTTAAGCCTTCCTTTGTTTTTCCCTTTTTCCTTCCCTTCTAGAATACCTGTGTGTATTCTAGCCCAGGTGTCAGACCATTCTATGTTTTGTCAGTTACTTGTCTGCTCAGCTGGCGAGGTGTTCGTTTGGCTGGTGTCTCTATAAAATCCATGAATTACTTACCTGGAGAAGTCTTCAAGTTTCTCACTATTTACAATAAGTCATTAGACTGCACTCACTGACACAGAAAAAAACATTACATCGAACCAAAGATCCACAAAACATGGTATGATGCCCCCACCCATTTATGTGACCCTCCCCAGGCATGGAGATTAGACTTATGACTACTGCAAGGGTATCTGTAGACCAGGTTCTGGTATTCCTATCACCAGGGGCATGCCTCGACTTCCACACATACGCTAGATTAGTGTGATGCTAAGGTCAAGAAAAAAGTCACAATATCAACTTCATATTCAGTCAGGCACTCATGGCAGGGGGAAAAGCCTGTTTACAATTCAGTACTTTTCCATCCCAACAGCTGCATAGCTAGTGGTCAGACATATGCATAAAACCAACTGGGCCAGCTGATGCTTATTCAGGAGTAGGTTTACCCTCTATGTAAGTAATACGTATGTACATTCAGCCTTATGCATTCAACGGGCGTCTGCATTCTCTTGTGCAGGGTGGTATTTCCAAAAGTAACACATGAGGCAAAAGCTGCTTCCGCTCATCCATTCCTGTGCAGGGGTGGTTACTCTAAGATGTCAAAAAGGTTTTTACTTATTTTATTCGAGAGAAAAATGATGTCTCTATCATCATCATGTGTTTGAAAGAGTGTGTTTACAGTATTCAATCCTGGTATACACATTTACATATGTAAACGGCATTGGGGTGCCACAGAGTAAATCCAAACTTTTTGAGATGACTGAGCTGACACCAACAAAAGAGGCAACAATGGATCTCAGAATGTAGAGCATAGAGTGGAGTGAGCAGGAAAAAACAAGGCAGAGAATGTAAGAAAACGGCAGATACGGGAGTTTGAACAAGGAAGTGAATCCAGATTCCTGCCAAAAGAATGCAGAGACCCTAATGCAAGTTCCCTGATTGTGAAATGTGTTCTCTACATCAACTAAGTCACCAAAGAGTCTAAGGAATTTTAAGATTTTCAGGAAATCAAGGAAAGACACTATAATTTCTTGATATTGCAGGTTGGGCAGAGGATTGTTCCTTGTAGTGACAACAGACCTGGAGAAGGACTGTCTGATTCCCCAATTGTCAAATTGAGAGTATTTAAACACCAAAATGCTGAAAAGTTTGGATTTAACGCTCCATGACAGACACCTCCATTCTGGGAGAAAAAAATCAAATGGCTATAAAGCCACATTGTTTGTTACCTTCACCATAAATTCCCTTCGGTCTTCCATCATAGATACAGCATAGAGACAGTGACCATCCAAGCGACTGATGCAAGAAAAGAAAGATCCTTGTCCATTCAACCTCCTTTATCTCGACTAGCCATGAACATAATAGGTGAACCAGAAATATCCAATGTCACTACACAAATGATTAAATAATACCTACAGGTAACATTCGTAGAAAACAAACTCAGCTCAATTTGGACTGGGCCCTATGCAGTGACATTGAACACCTACACATCAAGCAAGGGACATTTTAATGGGCCTTTAGTGTCTCTCCCTTCATAGGTATTGGTGCAAACTCATTCATCTTCAACATATATGAGAATAATTAGAAACAGCACTGTTCATGCCAAAGTACCAGCCATGGGGCTTGTACTTATAAATGAAGGGCATATAGTCCACACTTACTGATTTTCCAGACGCCGCCCTTTAGCATGACTGAAATCCACATTCCTATATATTGATCACCTAAACAAACTTCCCGCTACGATTGTAATTAAATTATCTCCAGAAAAAAAGAACTGCACTGGCCCCTTCCCTTCCAAAATGCAGTTTAAGACGCAATGCAAAGTAATGGTTTCTTTTTCCAAGTCCCTCGGATGAAGCATGAGTGAAACAAAAAATACATGTCCCTAAAGTAAAAACTGTCAATCAGGAGCTGTATTGATCTATTGATTTTCGGACATTATAAACATCTTGTTTAGCAGAATCCACAGTCCTAATTAAGGTATCTGTAAGGTGTTTAATATTCTGTAACACGTTCAATAGTATACTAGTTTAGCAGACAGGAATCCCCTATTGACAAAGACTCTGGGGAGCAGGAGTCTCTGTGGTTGCAGATACCTTCCTTTACACTCGACCTTTGTGACCTGATAATAAAAAACACCCCAGGTTTGCTTATTTACAGGAAAATAACTAAAGACCACTGGGGTTTATGTACGAGGCCCTTGCGCCACTTAAGCGTCACAAAAGTGGTGCAGGGGGTTGTACATCTGCCCCCACTGCCTCCAATGATGAATTGCCTTATTGCTGAAAATGCAAATACATTGGTGGAACCCTGCCGAGGACGACATTCCGATTCTATAATTGTGTCTATGACGCTCGGACTCTTGCATTGTTGTCCGTTGTCTATGTCTATGTGCGTATCTAGGAGACTGGATTGTCTGCCAGCAGGGACAGTGTTCAGAAGTGGAGGACGCGCCGAGGGCTGAGAGCTGAGAGGTGGGCGCTGGGCCGCGGTGAGGCAGGCTGAAGTGTGACAGACTTCAACTGCTGTGCTCAGATCCCCTTATCTTGCTGCTGCCTCCTTATTCCTGCCCTCACCTTGATCACCCGAGAGGGGCCGAGGCCACAGCATGAAGGTGACCGTCGATTTCGAGGAGTGCTTGAAGGACTCTCCCCGTTTCAGAGCCGCTTTGAAGGAGGTTGAAGGTGATGTGACGGGACTGGAAGTGAAACTTGATAAGCTTGTTCAGTTATGTAGTGGCATGATTGATGCAGGCACGGCCTTTTGTGCTGCCAACAAGCAATTTATGAATGGCATTCGGGACCTGGCACAGTATTCAAGCCAGGATGTGGTGATTGAGTCTAACTTGACGAAGTTTTCAGACTGCCTCCAAGAAATGATCAATTATCACACAATCCTGTTTGACGAAGCTCATAGATCCATTAAAACACAGCTCCAGATATTTATTAAGGACGATCTTCGAAAATTCGAAGATGCAAAGAAGCAGTTTGATAAGGTCAGTAAAGAAAAAGAAAACGCACTAGTTAAAAATGCCAAAGTTCAAAGAACAAAACTGCACGAGGTGGAGGAGGCAACAAACCTCTTAATCGCAAAAAGAAAATGCTTCCGGCACATAGCTTTGGACAACGTCCTTCAAATCAATGTTCTACAGTCAGAGCGGAGGACTGAAATTTTAAAATCGATGTTATCCTTCATGAAGGCACATCTAGGCTTCTTCCACCAGGGCTACGATCTCTTCAGTGAACTTGAACCGCACATGAAAGAGCTTGATTCACAGTTGGATCGGCTTGCTGTGGATGCAGCAAAGCAGAAAAGGGACATGGAACAAAAACACTCCACTATTCAGCAAAATGATTTCATCAACGATGATCTCGGACTTGAATACAATGTTGATACTGCTAATGGCATTGTAATGGAAGGATATCTCTTTAAAAGGTCCACTAATGCCTTTAAAACTTGGAACAGGCGCTGGTTCTCAATACGAAACAACCAACTGGTATATCAGAAAAAAATGAAGGATAACCCCACAGTGGTTGTCGAAGATTTACGGCTCTGCACAGTTAAACACTTTGAAGACATAGAAAGACGTTTCTGCTTTGAAGTAGTCACACCAACAAAGAGCCGCATGCTACAGGCTGACTCAGAAAAGCTGCGACAGGCATGGATTAAAGCTGTCCAAACCGGCATTGCTACAGCATATAGAGAAAAGAGTGATGAGACAGAGAAGCTGGATAAGAAATCTCCACCTTCCACAGGAAGTCTGGACTCTGGCAGCAAGGTGGAAGAAAAATTAGTTAAAGGTGAAAGCGCCTTGCAGCGGATTCAGTGGATCGCTGGAAACTCTGTCTGCTGCGATTGTGGTCTGGCGGATCCGCAATGGGCCAGCATCAACCTTGGAATCATCCTGTGCATTGAGTGCTCTGAGATACACAGGAGTCTTGGGGTGCACATTTCAAAAGTAAGGTCGTTAACGTTAGATACATGGGAGCCTGAATTACTAAAGCTGATGTGTGAACTGGGAAATCAAGTTATTAATCGAATATATGAAGCTAAATTGAAAACCCTTGGAGTAAAGAAGCCAGACAATGAAAGTCCAAGAGTGGAAAAGGAGGCTTATATCAGAGCAAAGTACATGGAAAAGAGGTTTGTGAACCAGGACTGCGTTGCTTCACACCCTCCTGATGGACAGAAAAGGCCTTATTCCCAGTGCAAGAACGAAGACCTCAGTAGTTCTGAGAAGTCCCTGGCATCACAGGATCACTTTTCAACATCTTCCAGAAGTTCAGTGAAAAGCAATGACAGTGTAATCCACTTCAGTTCAGAAGGCATTCGAGAACTTCTTGCCTCTATTGTATCCTCAAAGAAGTTGCATGAACCAGTCCTAGAAGTTGAGAAGCGAGATTCTTCAGTATTTCAGGATTCGAAAAAGTTTCATCCAGGGCTGCACCTTTATCGAGCTGCGTATGAGAAAGGCCTTCCTGATATGGCAGAAGCATTGGCACATGGTGCAGATGTTAACTGGGTGAATGAAGAGGAAAACAATGCAACACCCCTCATTCAGGCTGTGCTTGGGGGTTCTTTGGTCACCTGTGAGTTCCTGCTGCAGAATGGTGCCAATGTTAATCACATGGATCTGCATGGCAGAGGACCCCTGCATCATGCTACTGTTTTAGGGCACACTGGGCAAGTCTGCTTATTTCTGAAACGTGGGGCAAACCAGCACACCAAAGATGAAGAAGGAAAATGCCCCTTGACTATTGCACTTGAAGCTGCAAATGCTGATATTGTAACACTGTTACTGATGCAGGAATCTGAAGGACTATATGGACAGCCAGGTGACGAGACCTACCAGGACATATTCCGTGATTTTTCACACATGGCATCCAATGATCCTGAAAAATTAAACCGTTGACAACCATCCCGTACACCAAAGTTTTGAAAGATGTGGAGGAGAAAAGTGCACCCTTGTCCTCACCCACACCTGGTGCTTCCGGAGAAAAGTGCCTGGTCCCTGGCTCTTTACCTGACGGGAACATTAGTTTAAGTACCGAACAGTCTGGGACCTCCTACAGCATTTGATTGACACAATGAATATAGGGTCCTTTATATGCGGAAAGACACCACAGTGCACCAGAAATATGGATACCTCAGCAGCCAGTCTAGCAAAGTACTCCTTGGTTTAAATGTATCAAGTTACCACATGGTCTGACTGTCCATGTATTTCACCTTGTGGTACCTCGGCGGAAGGATACACAGATTTGAAGGCTTCTCATTGTAAATCCTAAGTGAAGCAGATGCCATGCTATGTAGTATATGTCAATTCTGGCATCTGTTTTCCATGTAAAACACACACCAGTGCATGTTCTAAAATTGTTTATACTGTTATTCTAGACGGCAGCTTTTGAATATCTAATTGTAGTTTTCATGTCCTAGTCAACAATGACTAGCTTGCCATTTCAATTTCTTAGCTTCAATAATAGAGGTATCAGTTTTAAAAGATACATTTGGCACATGGTTAAATGGGCACCATGTAGCATTCTCGTTTAGGAATTTATTTACCCATTTTTTAAATTCTTTAATATTGTGAACGGCATGCAAAGTACGAGGTTTTCAGAATCCTTGTTAGCACCTTACTTGGATATAATGAATGTAATTCTTGGAACCAAATCAAGAAATTGCTAGGTGCATGTGTATCCAAATAGTGCAAATTCAATTGAGTCACTTATCAGGTGCACATAAGTTCTAGTTCATCCGTACAGTGCTCCCACAGTGGGATTTTTGTAACGTAATCGATTTTTCCAAAAACATTGCACTCCATGCACCTTCTCTTGAAGCATCTCCAGTAGCAACAGCCTTTCTTCGTACCCATGTCATTTTGTTCGCCCATTAAATGCAAGTCAAGTCTTACACAAAAAAATGTAAATAAATTAGAACAGAATTTTACCATTTTCAAAAAGGTATAGCAATGTTCTTCCAACTTGAAGGGAAATGTTATGCAAACAAATGTATGTACATAGTTTACTTCTTGAAGAGACCGAAATCAATAAAAACTTTTTGTTTTGAAACAGTAATTTCCAAAAATAATATTAATTTATTAAGTTCAAACTGGTAATTATGAGCATTTAAGTGGTATACGATTTGCAAAGAGTGGCGAGTTTCGTGTTGATTTCTACACTTTTAAAGCACTTAGGCGTAGTTAATTCCCTGCATGAATTTGGGGGTGGTCAATATGCCCCTCATTTACAAGAAAATGATGCAGCGTTGCGCCGCAAGCTGTTTTTGCTGCGCAGAGCTGCACAATTTTCAAAGCATATGGATGCATTGTGTTGACAACAATGCAATGCATGCGTGTGCTTTCCCCTACGCTGGCACACAATTGGCTGCCACGCCCCAGCGCAGGCACCCTTGAGTCATTTTTAAGGGATGCCTGCATTGTGGCGATGATTGTCTTTGTGCAGGAAGCCCAAAAACAATCAGTGATGACATTTCCTCTTTCTATGCATGCTGTAGAATACAGCATGCATAGAAAGAGAATAGAACGAGGAGAAATAAAAGTATTTCTCCTCTTGCACCACTCCTACCCCTTCCCTAGTGAGGCATAGGATTCTGACGCATTCCCAGCTTTTCAAAACTGTAAATCTAGGAATGTGTCAAGTTGCATGGATGTTGCGTGGAAACATCCACAACAACACCCATGGAATGCCCCTTTCATCCGGAGTAATGTGTGAAAGGAACTCATATTTACAAGGTCATGAAATATGACACTGGGTAACTTTACGTGGCTTGTATATATGGGCAGGCACACTGTGCCGCCGGTGTGTTAAAAAAAGTGACGCACCAGTGGCGCAATGACCTTGTAAATGAGGCCCTATGTTTGCAGTGTCTTGTATACTCTTGTGGATTCTACATTGAAATCTTAATCATGTGTCTTCCCTTTTAGCAAAGAAAGCTTTGCAAGTAAAAAACATTTGTCACAGTTTTATAAAAAAAAATTGGATCTGAAGAACCTATGATCAAGCCAAATGTGGAATTCAGAATGCATCCACTCACACAAAAACCCTACTGCCACAAACACCTTTGTGCACATGTACATGTAGGATCAAGCGCTGTGTACACGGTGGCCAAGCTAAGTGGGCACCACAGGCTGAATGCAGGAAGGATGAAAGAATTTTTTAGCACTCACTCCAGGAAACATAGGGCCTCATTTATAAGCCCGTTGTGGTGCTGGTGCATCACTATTTTAGAAGCACGAGTGGTGCAGAGTGCCTGCCAATATTTACAAGGCTGCATAAAGTCACCTTGCATGACTTTTCATGGCCATGTAAATATGGGACCATTTTACCCATTATTAGTGAAAAGGGCAGTCCATGGGTGTTGCTGCGGGTGTTCCCAAGCAACATCATGGAACCTGACACATTCACAAATTTACAAAATGTCGTAAACCTGGGAATGCTTCAGAATCCTACGACTCTCCAGGGGCAGTGCAGAAGTGGCACAAAGAGAAGAAATACTTGTGTTTCTCCTCGTTTGTTGTTCTTTCTATGTGTGGTGCATTTTGCAGCATACATAGGGGACCAACCCGCCTTTAGTGATTTTTTATCTTGCACATAAACAATCATCCCTGCAACACAGGCACCCTTACTCCATGGTGTCAGGGTGTCTAAGTTGGTGTATGGCTGCTATTTGTGCACCAGCGCAAGGCAGGACAGGAATGTGCCGCATCTTGTAGATACAATGCATTCCTGCCCTTTTATTTTGACTCACGACAGCACTGCAGGAATACTTGCTATGCTGCTGTGCATCAAAATTTAGTAAATGAGGCACTAAGGGAAGTTTTTTAGCTAATGCCCCCCACTTATACTGTAAAATTGCATCCTTCCTTCTATCGGTAATTTGGCTCCATCACCAGAGGCTCCATTCTTCTAGTGTCATTTTATGAAAGCACTGGCCCTGTCAACATAAAGAAAATGCAGGAACTGGTCAGAGGGAGGAAGTACAATCTTCCTGAGGCAGGGAACAATAAGAATGCTGAACTGTGAACATCAAAAAACATTATTCACATTACCAGTGGGTTGCTATAATACTCAGTAGTTCTTCCTAAATTTAGCAATATTAGAACTGATAAAACGTACAAACATCATTCAGTGGTGCAAGGGGTAACCATGGTCCCTATTCCACTTCTCGCACCCTTATGGTTATCTCTTCCTCTCAGAGCAGTGACAGCCTAAAAACGTAGAAAAATGCATTGACTGACTTGATATTTCCTTGCCACAGTGTTTGATGAATGAATGAAAGTAGCAAGGACGCAAGTTCTGCTACTGCTGGTAGGATTTGAACCACTTTTGAGTTCTGAGAGTTCTAGCTGCCTTTATTAGCCTGCCTGTCTCATACAGTTTTTTCACCTCTCCTTGAATATTTGGAGGTTAAAACCCCTGCACTGCAGCCTCTATGGTTTAAATCAAGAAAGACTACGGGGTTAAACGGAGAAGAGAGAGGTATGACGAAGGCTGAGTGTCCTTGAAAGTGTGAATGGATGCACCAATGAGGGGGAGAAGGTATGTATGTCTTGTGATATTGGCGGGAATGTATGCATATTTGATAGTGAGGGGTATTTGTGTGTAAGGCACATTTATTTGTGTATGTGGCAGTGCTTGAAATAGGCTGAGCTTGTGTTACTGATGGGAGTGGAGTGTGTGCATATGTCAGTATTTATTTGTTCGTGTTTGTGTGTTGAGAACACACGATAGAGAGGGGTGTGCTCATTTGGCAGTACTCATGGAATTCACATGTGTTGAAAAGCAAGGGGACATTGAGAAGCTGAAGAACATGCACTTGACCCGCAAGAGTAGTTTGTAAAGCAGTGTCTGTGAAAGAGTATATAAGTTGTGAGTGTATGTGTCAATGAGGGTGAGATGTATGCATGTGGCAGGGTGGAGTCAGAAATGTGTATGGGATATTAAGGTGCACGTGTAGTAACAGGCAGGGTGGTGGTGTGTTCACAGAGCAATGAGGGGAAAAGAGGTGTGTGGTTTGAGGGAGAGCTGTGTGACTAAGGACCAAGAGAGCACAAAGGTGAATGAACTGGGAAGTTGAACGGCAAAGGTACAGGGATGTAGGCCATGAGAGCACAATGATGGAAGGGCCCAAACCGCTGTTGATTTGACCATACTGCACAGTATTTCCTATACCATAACCTCAAGGTACCACCTCAGTGCACATAATGAGAAATAATGCACAAAAACCTTTTTTTGCAAAAGATCTTAAACGTTGTAATACCACTTATAAACAGATTCACATATACAATATGTACCAAGTACCATCAAGTAATGGGCCCACAGCGCAAAACTTTAATGAAAAAAAACATTTGCACTATTTTTTACATTGTTGGCATTACTTTAGAATGAGATTGAATGTGTCTAGTCAAAGCCCAAAATCATTTTAGCAGTTCCTGATTTTAAAGATGTTCCCTTTTTCTGAAGCAAAAACGGATTTTTCTCCATTATGACCTATGTTCACCAAATGGAGCCTAAATTGACTATCAGCGAGCAATATGTCAACTCAACAAAATGCCACTGGTACCTTTGGGGGTGCCAGTCCAACAGTTTTGTCTGTTTATCTGCTGTGGAGTCCTGAGTGCTGGGAAAAGTGAGTGAACTTGTAGCTAGGAACACAAGAGCCAGATGTGAGAAGGTGGGTTGGAATATGCTGTCCATTAATTAAAGTGGGCACCTTGTACCAGGCCACACTACCCTTATGATGTATCACTGTTCGGATCTTTCCTGCCCATATTTTAAATACACTCATCCATCATGGATTTCCACCATGGTTTGAGTTTTGATGACAACGCAGTCACTGACATACTGGCTAGGACCCCTTTACTACTAGGGACAGATGGCAGTGCAGCCTCAGGTTCCCATTCGGATGATTGGACCTCACTCACTGCATTAAAAAGAGAATGGATTGAGATCACCCTCCATGGTGCCCTCATGACTGAGTACCTGTGAGCAAAGATCGCTCCTCCAGGTCTAATTGTCAACACCTTCCCCAGGGTATTTCTCGATGACCCTACCTTTAAAAAGGAATAGTCCCTAGTCGCATGGAAGTGCACTAGGCACTGGTTCGTATTAATTATCAACACAACAAAAAGGTTAGCGGACGCTCTTCTGGTCAAAATCCAGATTGCGGAGGGAGCGCTGAATACTGGGGTCCAAATAACCACATATAAAACTAAACTTGCAGAAATGAACATGGAAATCACAGAGAATAAGGATTACCTAATGAAACAGAAAATAAGCAAACTTGAGAAAGACATCAAGAAATTCTCAAAAGAAAAGGCTTATCCCTACCTCAAAGATGACTATACATCAACCAGAACCGGCTATTCCTCTGATGATAACTCCGATGCAAGCGAATCCAGTGACAGTACTAGTACAGGGAGTAGGGGCAGTGGCAATAGCATGACAAGAAATCAACGACCCAACCACGATGAGCGACAAATGTATCCAGGGCCTTCACACTATCAAGGACCACCACAATACAATGGACCACCACAATATAATGGCCATCCTCCTCCCTTTTGGCAGTTTCCCCAATACCAACATGGCCCACCTCAATACTTTAACAACAACGGCAGCCCACCTTTTATAGGCAGAGGCTGGGGCAGAGGAAGAGGGCACAACAGAAGAGGTACAAAAAAACAGGTCCTGTGGCAGGATCAGACAACCGGAATGGGCACCAGGAACAAGACACAAGGCAGGAAAACCTATTGGTTAACCTTTCACATCGGACACTTTCTGAGTCTGAGGAATCAGTACACCAGAAGGGCCTTGGCTTTGTCCCCACTCCCAAAATTGACCGGTTTAGGACACACAGTTAAATACACAATTGGTTTTGTACCATACTTCTGAAAGCCTACTTTAAAGACACTCCCCCCAATGAACAAGAGGACTCTGGTTTAAGGAATACGTCTACCTTTACACCATACACCAATATTGTCCCGGTTGAGGTGCTAGCTTTTGAACAAGCAGTCCTGAAAGAGCTAGATCAACCCTTAATGCGAGTGCCCTTCCACAACCTATCGAATTTGGAGAAAGACATGATCATTACCTTAGCAGATGACCTGTCCATTACTATAAAACAAGCTGACAAGGGCGGTGCAACAGTGATTCAATCCACCACTGACTACGATTCAGAATGCACTCGCCAACTCACCAATAGGAGATACTACACTCCAATTACCATTGATCCTACACCTCGGTTGGCTGCCAAGTTTTCCTCACTTTTCTATGAGGCAGAAACCAATGACTGGATCAGCATGATGGAGGCAGACTTACTGATTGCTAAGGAACCCCTACTTCTACACCTTACCCAAAATTCACAAGGGTGTGACCCCGGTTCCTGGCCTTCCCATCGTGTCAGGGATTGGCTCCATTCTGGAACCCCTTTCCATCTTCTGTGAGCACTTCTTGCAACCGATAGTCAGATACACTCCATCATTTGTGAGAGACACCACCGACATCTTGCAAATCATAGAAGGGATTACCAACACAGATGAGATTGACCTCCTCATCACTCTTGATGTGGAGGCCCTTTATACGAATATTCCACAGAGGGCCACCTTAGAGGTTGTTGAATCAGCCCTCAGTTCATTTGACTGGTCTTCTCCTACTCCTGTTGCATTTATAATGGAGTGTGCTACCCTGGCTCTGACAGAGAACTTCTTCGAATACAAACAACAATTGTTGCATCAGAGCCAGGGTACATCGATGGGTAGCACCTTTGCTCCCAGTCTAGCCTATATCTACATGGCACATTTTGAATAACACTACATCTTTGACTCCAATAACCCATACCACAGTAATTTATTGCTGTGGAAACGCTTTATTGATGATATCTTGATTTTCTGGCATGGGACACGAACTGACTGTGACGAGTTTGTAGGGTGGATCAATGGACTTAATGACTACCTCAGGTTTCCCCACACGATCTCTGATACATCAATTCCATTTCTGGACATCAGCATCACATTGACAACAGGGCATCTACATACCTCCCCGTATAAAGAAAACATCCGACCGAAATAGCTTACTCTTGTACACCAGCCACCATCCTAAAACACTGAGAGATAATCTACCAGTGGGCCAGTTCTTATGAATAAGACGGGTACCTGGAAAAACAAATTAGAGACTCCTTGAAAAGGGCCAGAAACAACCCAAGGTAAGCTTTACTTGTAACCCATCCCAAACCACTGACTGAAAATCTCATGTGCGTAAAATCTTTCACCCCTGACTCCGCACGGATCAAAAAGATAATTCTTAAACATTGGCAGATTTTGAACACAGGGGACCTACAACTGCCCAGACCCAGATTTTCATACAAACAAACTCGCAACCTAAAGGATGCTTTAGTACACACTAGACCCAAAAGAGCCACCCCTGATACCCAGAGGACCCTATGGAGCCTTCCACTGGTAACCGGACACTACCCTGTGCAGAATCCTGTCTGTCGCTGGCAGCATCCATTTTGTGCTGCCCAGGTCATGAAAGCTGGTTCCGGGTAGTCTGATGACCCACAGTAGTGGTTGTAGAAGGGTGGAATCATACCCCCACACCAGTTACTGGTGTGGAGGTATGATTCCAAGGTGTTTGACACCAATCAAGGCATGTTTCCAAGCAGTCGTTAGCATTTACCGCAAGGTTATAATGCACTTAAACATATATGTCTTCTTGCATCACAGACAACCCCGGAGAATGGTCACCGAAGGCTGCAGAGGGGCTTTGCTCATGCAGGGGCACCCTTTCACGTAAAACTCAGCACCCTGCCTTCATGATTGATAAGGCCTGCCATAAGGGTGACTGATAAATTTTTTAAGTGTAGTGATTTAGATGGATATAATAAACCTATATCACAGTAAGTGGTGCAAGCACCATCTTACACAGTCTGCTGTAGCAGTCCTGTCGTGTCATTTTGAATAGCCTCTCGGGGTGGCATAATTCATGCTGCAGCCCATAGGAGGCCTTTGAGGTACGTATGCCCTGGGTACATGGTGTGCCATCTACTAGGGACTCATGGGGGTACCTCAGTATCCAATCTGGAATGTACCTATAGTACATATACAACAATTTAAGGGATAAAGCAGATAGACTGGGGTCCTGGATAGCAGGATCCCAGTGAGACTAGTCAGAAACAGAGGTATATCAGCAAAGAGTGGGGGTAACCATAAGAAGCAGATCCTACTTTCCTACATAACCCCCCAAACATAAGGACATTAAACAAAACTTGACCTGTTGAGTCTTCATGTTCTAAGTAAAAATATCTGGAGAGTCCGTCTGCATTGGCATGGTTACTCCCAGGTCTATGTTCCACTGTATAGTACATCCCCTGTAGGGAAATGAACCACCTCAAAATTTGGGGGTTTCACCCTTCATCTGTTTTAGGATTCATTCCAATTCCAGGTGAATTCTGAATCCAGACGCCACATCTTTCGGCAGTTCGCAGCACCAGCTCCAGCTCAAGCAGAGCAGGAGTAGGAGCAGGACGAGAGCGGTAGGAGCGGTAGGATGCTGAAAACTGCTACGGCTCTGACCCCAGTTCCCCTCTCCCCGCTGATCTTTCCACCAGACCCAGCGCACCGGGGGTCCCACGATAGAGCGGCTGCTTTCACCACAATCGCGACCCGCGTTTTGAGGACTAAGAAGACGCCACGTGGTTCCAGCTCGAGGCTTCTGCTTTTAGCATTGTTCCAGCCCCGCTCCAGCTTCGGCCCCCGCTTTCATTAGCGGTCATCGGGGTAGGCTGCGGGGGATTGCGGTGGATCACAGTGAATTATGGTGGGCTCCGGCGTGCGGCAGCCCTGACTCCCTAGTGACCTGGGGAGGCGGTAGCAGCCAGACCACCCCTCTGCCCCTCACCTTCTGATCCCAGTTGCAGTTGCTGGCAGGGCTTGTTTTCAGAAATAAATTACAGCCTACTACAGCCATTGCAGACGGCACAGCGGTGTGAGTAGCACCACGGAACTAGTGGTGAGCAGTGGTGAGGCAAGAACAAAGAGGTGAGAGCAAACCGCAGCGGCATGAGTTGCGTTAGTGCTCCAGCAGCGCACAGTTGGAATTGCAAGAGTCTCTCTACAGCGGCGGGAGCCAGCGCTTCCACAGGGGGGCAGGAGCCACAAGAGTTTTCTCTAAAGCGGCGGGAGCCGCCTTAGTGCCCCCGCAGCAGCAGGAGCCACACCAGGGCCCTTGCAAAATGCCAGGAAAAGTAAGCCCCTTTTCAATTACAGCAGGAGCCTTTCGTTCACGGAAGGGAGCCTTTATTTGGATACCGGTATCTGGACATCCGGAGTGAGATGACCTCCAAAAAATTGCGCTCACGGAGAGTGCTCTCCTCCTCACTCAGTCATAAACTGAGAAGATCATTTAGCGGTACCAGACAATTGCAACTTCTCTGCTATAAATCCCACCCTGTTATTACTGGTTTCTTTCGTAAAAAGCCTCGGATGGATCCGGAGGTGGCAGTTGTGGCCCAAGAAGGCCAGATTTTTAACCTCCATCCTGTACTACCGTTAATCTCTTCCTTATCGCCCGCACAGATTCTTTGTAGCTCCAAGGCAGCCTTGCTGGCGGGCAGGTGCAGTCTAGTGGAGGGTCTCGGTCCGTGGATCAGATTACTGAAAGAGTGGAGGTCGGATCCAGTGTGCAACTGTTTGACGGCCCCACCGGTGCCCCTTTGGACTCGGACCTTCTTGCCAGCCAGTCAGTCAATTATTTTAATAAATGGACCAAAGCCGTCAAAGCAGTCAACTATTGACAGTATGAAGGAGACACCACTGGTTGTTCTATCTCCGCGGATGGGCTTCCAAAAGGGATTAGGCGGGGACGGTATCCCGGATGACCACTCTGGTGTTCCCCCGGTGGAGAAGGCAATACCATGCGAAGAGCCATCGCTAGGGGAAGACTTTACACACCCGGACTTTGATATAGAAGCTCAAAAAAGGGTATTGGGAGACTGTTTCTATCGTAGGCATAAAGACGACCAGTTAAAGAGTGGTCACAGATATGTCAATACTCCAATTGTAAGTTCTTCCCCAAGGTGTCTTTCCATGCCTCTCTTATACAGTAGCACAAGTCATTTGATTGGTACCTCCATGGAGTCTTGCCATGATGTATTCTTGCCTGATTCTCAACCAAAATGGGGAAATGAGAGAGAGGGGGTGCCATCAGAATGTCTTGTGTGTATTGAAAACATCTTAAACTCCATATTATCCTTATTAGAGAAATCTGTTTTGAGCTCTGACCATATGCTGGAAATGATTTCTGTAATGCTATTTGAAATCCAAAAGGGAAATAAGTCTGTTACCCCTAAATCTATCCCCACGATTATCCCCCACACGGATAGACGGCTAAGGGATAGGCCGGTATTAGACCTTCCCCATGGAGAGTCGAGAGATGTCTCTGTACAGGCAGGAACTCCTCTCTCCCTGGTGCCCCACATGGCTCCTGTATGTAATCTTGAAAAGGAAGAGCTATGCTTAAGTACATTATTTGAGGAGGTCAAACTGAGTCACCCTTTGGAAAACCCATCTTCAAATTCTTCCCCCTGTTTAAAAAGTGTAGATTGGGGGGCTCGGGAGAAAATGAGAAAATCAGGGCCTTTGCCAAGCAATCCAAACAGGTGGGGAGGGCAGGGGGGAGGAGGAGGCGCTAACCCCTCTGACTACCTCTCAGGTGTACTCTCCTATATTGTCAGGGAAGGGAGGACCGAAAGTAGGCAACAGGGATGGCCCAGTATCAAAACATAAGGGGGAAAACATGAAAAAGAAACACAAAAAAATGAGACGATTCTCCAAACGGAAAGCGCCAAAACTGCATTTTTCCCGGATTTTGGAAAGCCAGAGCGATGTCCATTTAATAACAGAGAAGGGAGGCCCGAAAACTCCATCAGCAGATGACAACCCAAGGGAATCCATTATAGCACCCACAGCATTGACTGGGAGTTTGAGGGACTCCGGACCGGAAGTTCCTCCTCTAAGCCGGTCGTTGCAGTCCCTCCAAGGAACCAAGCCCCCCACTAAGGAGTTACTAGACCCATTGGGTAGAGAAATGCACATGGGTTACGGGGTGCCCTCCCTGCACATAGGGTCTGGGGCCACTGACTCTATTGATTCCAGGGGGGCCGGTACCCAAGAGGGAGGGCCCCAAGCCCCAATTACATTGCTGGTTGGGCCAAATAGAACCCTCATAGGGACCTCATTTCCGCCTGTTGGAAACATCGAGGCCCCAACACCCCATACAGTCTCATTCTCGAATATCCAACAACATGGTGGGACGCAAGTTGCCTGCTTTACGGATAGGGTTCCCTTATGTATCCCATGAAGAGAAGCCCCAAAGAATACTAGCGGGGCACAGCCCAGTTTATCTCCCATGGTGGATTTCACCTGGCTATTTGATACTGAATCCATCCCGGTAATTAGAGGTTTCATTCTTAATGTATTTTCAGAATTAGAATCACTGAAACTGATAGATAGCAAGGATATCTTAAATGTGATGATTTATGTACATGACACTGTTCCGTACTCTAGGGTTACTTTTTGTTCCCTGATAGTGGCCAACCTGGTTTTGAAGAACTGTGTGTTTTTTTTAAACGAGGGCTTGATGTAACATCTGTTAATGAATATGAGGAAAATCAAATTGCGGGCCCTAAAAGCCGAAACCTGAAAGTTTCTAAGGCTACTTATTCAGTGGCACTAGACGCGATGTGCCCCGAAATAGAGTATTCTGCGGTCGGTCCTAAAGATATAGTGGTTTCCGTGGACTGGAGGAGGCGTTTAATAAATGTTGTACCCAACGTAGTAGCTGCCCCTCAGAATCCAGACATAGAAGATGAATTTGCCCAGTGGAGTTGGGTTGCAAGAGCCCTGAATTACACCCATCTGGATGGAGTAAGGAGTGCTCCATTGAGGTAGCCCGGGTGGGCTACTCGTGTCCTGGAATATGGCTGGTCTGGGACCAAATGAAACAAAATTACATTCCTTAAAAATTATGAATCCCATAATTATATGTCTACAAAGAACGTGGTCTTGTAAAGAGTTTGAATGTGATGGCTATTTTGTATACTCGTGTTATGCGAAGCGATCGGAAAGGGGACATGCTAGCGGGGGGTATCTCTCTTGCTTAAAAACTCCATCAATTGGAATCAGAAGGTTTTCCCCCACCCCTCAAATCTCTGTATATGCTTGAAGCTGGCATGCTTGGGAGATTCTGACACGTCTACCTCCTTTCTTGTGGCAAACTTGTATGTCCCTCCTGGGATGAATTTTGATCCTCTTTTGCACTTATTTTTTTCTTTTATTCAGGATATAGCTACTAGGGAAGATTGCCCCCTAGTGATATTAGCGGGGGACTTAAATGCTAACATTTCAAACTCTGCCTCTGAGATTTATGCCAATACTGATAAAGAGGAAATTTGGCACATTCCCAAGATTTTCTTACCAAATAAAGTAAAAACAGACAAGCGGGGCTTCCACTTGCTTGATAGCGTTAGAAGTTCGGATCTTGCTATCTTAAACGGGAGAGTGCCCGCCGATAAAACAGCCCATTTTACCTTTCATACCCATCATACTCAGAGCCTTTTAGATTATGTGATTGTCTCCTACCAAATGTTTGGGGCTTGTGATAACTTTTTTGTTAGTCCGTCGATATGGAGCAACCATTGCATAGTGGGTGTGACAGTGGCCTTTGATCTACCCACACTGGACTCGGGGACTGCCTGTCAGGGCTTGGCCACTTTTAACAAAGGAAATGGTCGGTCCTTTTATGCAAATACTGTTGAAGTAGCTTCCATTATGAAGACGGTGTATGTAGAAAAGCAAGGTATTACTCATTCCAACATTATATCCTTCATTTAGGCTCAAATGAAGAAGATTTGTAATTTAAGATCCACATCTTTGGAACCTCACATGTATAAACAAGATATGTCCCACATGATATTTTTAAAATAGGCAATTAACCATCTTGTTCGAAAACAGCACATACATTTCCTCCTTGGTTGACAGCAGAAAATCAATCGCCTCAAGCGAGTGAGAAGACGTCTCATGCTCAGTGAAAAAAAAGGGAGCTCGATGCGAAGTGGATAGGGCTGAGGGAAGTTGAGGGAAGCTGCAAGGATTCAAGAAAATATTGGCACTTGATCGCTGAATATTGCGATTCAAGACAGAGAGCTACAGCGATACCGATTCCCGAAAAGGAATGGGTGAGTTACATCTCTCTTTTATATGGAAATAATAGTCCAGTTTCTCCTGTGTTGCCTGATGGGGTAAAACCCGTGTTTGCTGTTTTTACTGAATTTGGCCCGCCGCTAGGAAAGGAACTGGTAAAATATATAAAGATTGCTAGAACCTCCGGTGCAAAAGGGCCGGATGGTATCCCAATTGCACTAATTAATAAGGAGCCAGAAGTATGGGGTGATTTTCTAGAGCCACTTTTTAAATATTTTTTCTTTATGAATAAAATCCCCTCCTCTTGGAAGGGGAGCATTATAGTCCCCCTGTATAAAAAAAGACCAAAAAGGCAGAAGGACGAATTATACGCCAAATTTGCAATTTAAATTCTCTGGCTGCCCCACATGTTCTGCGCCTTGAATTTAGATTAGTCTCCTCCTTCATTTTAGTCCAGGCAGCAGTTCTTAGGTGGGGTAACTCTCTCTTCTTGGGGGAAGAGGGTACTCTTAGTGCTGCTCTGAGAACAGAAATCTTTTGCACTCTAAAAGAACAATCCACGTTTTTCAGGTCTTTTTTATGTGCAATTGATAGTTTCGGTCTCAGTTTAACTCCTGCTTCTCTAATGCCTAAATCTGGTTTGAAACAGTTTTTAAAGAAATTCAGATCCCCTATCAGTTTGGTGAGAGACGCTGCTTTAAGTAAATACAGGCCCAGTAACGTGGCAGTCAGTGGGAGCGATTTGGGGAATGAACCACAGCCTTATTTAACTTGGAATATCCCACATGGGATTAGAAGGCTGAAACTCCTACTGAGATTCAATCTGCTGCCTTTAAGAGACGTTACTGGCATCTGGGATAAAACACCTAGAGAGAAGAGAATTTGTGAATTGTGCCAGTTGCAAATCCAAGATCTAAATCATGTCCTATTTGTATGTTCAAAGCTGCAAAGTGCCAGGTGAGTGTTTTTAAAACCAGTATTTATCAGATTTAATATTCACTCTGCTCAGGATGCACGTTCTTTGGTCTTGTCCCCTCCGAATGAAATGGTTTGTTTTAAGATATACCAATTTTTTAGAACATTTTTGCCTATTTATAAGAATTTTGTCTAGCAATAGTTCTCTGGTTTCGATTTAATACCAATTGGTTGGCTATTTAATTGTTTCATGTATTTATAGCATCATTTGCACATCTCTTAGTATGTTTGATATAAGAATTTTTATCGGTCGGTTACGTGATTGTTTTCCGTATTACAGCATTATTTGCACATTTTTCAGTATGTTTGATATCATTGTATAGCAATGTATAAGGAAGGAATTTTGTATTGTATGCAATGTTTGTCTTTTTAAATTGTTGGTGTGTTTTTGTGGACCTCCGTAGGAGTTCCAAAACAAAATAACTAAATAAATTGGAATTGAAATTGGAATCTGTTTTAGCCATAAGAGGGGCTTATGGCCTGTCTGAACAATGAAGTGAGTACCAAACAAGGATGGCCTCAGCTTCTTCAAAGCCCAAACCACAGCAAAGGCTTCCCTTTAAATAGGTGACCAACATTTCTCTCTGGAGGTTAGCCTACTGCTTATAAAAGCTACTGGCTGATCCTGACCCTCCTAATTCAGTTGTGATAACACAGCTCCTACCCCATGAAAACACAGCCTCTACCCCAACTCAGCTACTTAATGGTGGCCCCTGCGGGGACAGGCGAGCAAGACCACTGATTCATTGTCAGTGAAATTGCTCCACCTCCCTTGCAGCTCCTCCATTAAGTGAGGCCTGCCCCTGCACTCTCGAGTGTTGGTGATCAAGGCCCTCCTCCACCCGCAGGTTTCCCTGCGCCTCATCCACGGTGGTCCAGTGGACCTCTGTCTCCTTCCTCTCGCTCTGCTCTTTCATTTTTTATCACTCGCTTTTCTGCCCTCTTCTATATTTCACCTTTCTGCGCTTTTCTGCATCTCTGCTCTTTTGAGCCTTATTTCTCCTTATTTTCCAACTTTCTTTTATCTCCTTTATCCCTTATTTCCCCACCGTTGCTGCCCCCGTGGCCCCAGCGCGACCGGCCCAATTCAGCTCCCGTCCCTGCTCCCGACTCCCAGCTGTCCAGCCCTCCCTGGCCCCTACTTAATGGCGGCCGATGCGGGGACAGGTGAGCAAGACCACTGATTCATTGTCGGTGAAATTGCCCCCCCTCCCTCTCAGCTCCACAATTAAGTGAGGCCTGCCCCTGCCCCTACACTCTTGAGTGTTGGTGATTGAGACCCTCCTCCAACCGCAGGTTTCCCTGTGCCTCATCCCTGGGGGTCCAGTGGACCTCTGTCTCCTTCCTCTCGCTCTGCTCTTTCACTCATTTTTCTGCCCTCTTCTATTTTTCACCTTTTTGCACTTTTCTGCATCTCTGCTCTTTTATGCCTAAATTCTGCTTAGTTTCCCTTCCTTTATCTCCTTTATCCCTTATTTCACCACCACTGCTGCCCCTGTGGCCCCTCCCCCCAGCCTGACCGGCCCGATCCAGCGCCTCTCCCCTCTCCCACCTCCTAGCTGTCCAGCCCTCCCTGACCCCTACTTAATGGTGGCCGCTGTGCAGCCGCGCGCAGAGGGGGTCCGCTGGCACACTAAAGGTGCGCCAAAGCCAGGCCCGTCTATGCCCAACCGCGATCAGCACCAGGAGCCCTGGATCTCCGCCCCGCCAACGCTACGACCCAGTAGCACTCCATGCACTCAACCCAGTCCGCAACAATAACTGCAAGCTAGCATCACCAGCCAACACCCACGGACCCTTCAGCTGTCTCTGCTGCCGGCACACCTGCAGCACCATCAAGAACACAGATCCAGCAAAACCCGCCCACAAGAACACAACTAAACCAAAGACCCTGCAATTCTTCCTCCTCAACATCCGATCCCTCAACAAACACACCACCAAATTCTGGGATCTCTTCGACTGCACCACCCCGGACGTAGAGTTCTTCACCAACACCTGGCCAACACCCCCTCGGGACCGGATATAGCCATCGTCATCCCCGAAGGATACAAGATCTGCAGGAAGAACCCCCCACCCGCTCGGGAGGGGGAATCACCATTGTCTACAAATCCAGCCTCCTCCTGAGCACACTGATGGAACACTTTCACTTCAAGATACTGGCCAGCCCCACCGCCACCCTCCAAGGAACCCTAATTTACCGACCCCGCGGACCCCGCAGACCCTTTTCCAACTCCATCACAGACATCATCTCCCCGCAGGCCATCACATCCACCAACTACACCCTGCTGGGAGACCTCAATTTCCACCTCGATAACCAACTGGACCCCAACACCACATCCCTCCTGGACAACCTCCACAACATTGGACTCCGCCAGATTGTGACCAAGCCCATGCTCTCAGCAGGACACACCCTCGATCCCCTGTACACTACAGGAAACTCCATCACCTTCAGCCACATCACCGAACTCCCATGCACCGACCATCGTTGCGTCCACTTTACCTTCAGAACACCCACCATCCACAGACACCAGCACCTGCTCCCACGATTAAACTGGACCAAAATCACAAATGACCAGCTCACCTCCTCACTGAACAATTTCACCCCAAGCATCGCGAAAAATGACGACCCCAACACAGCAGCCCGAACCCTGCATTGATGGACCTCGGATGGTGCCAATAACTTAGCCCCTGAAGAAAAACAACAATAACAATACCGGCGCGAAGAAAGCCGGATGGTTTACTACCGAACTTTGAGAGTCCAGACTCACTTGCCACTGCCTGGAAAAGGCCTGGTGGAACATAAAATCCACAGAAGCACAAAACAACATCAGAGCCGCCACCAACGCCCACCATCAACTCATCAGCGAAACGAGGAAAAATGCGATTGAAGACAGAATCTCCACCCACGGCACAACAACAAGGAACTCTTCAGCATCATCAAGGAGTTCGCCCAACCCTCCAGCGAGTCTACCGACATCCCTCTCTCACAAGACCTCTGAGACAAACTCAGCATTCTTTTCCACCACAATATCAAGAGCATCTACGACAACTTTGATGAAGACAATCAACACATTGAACCCTCACCATCCACCCCGACAGCCGTAAACTAGCGATTAACAACTGGACAGCCTTCACCACCGAAGGCACACTGAAGACAATCAAGTCAATCAACTCAGGGGCCCCCCACGGACCCCTGCCCCACCATATCTTCAACAGAGCAGCTGATACCATCACACCCATGCTCTGCCACACCATCAACCGCTCCCTGGCGACCGCCTTATTCCCCGACGACTGAAAACAAGCCACGGTCAACCTCCTCCAAAAGAAACCCTCAGCGGACCCCACCGACCTCAAAAACCACAGTCCCATCTCCCTGCTCCTGTTTCAAGCAAAAGTCATTGGGAAAGCCATTAACAGCCAACTCACCACATTCATTGAAGAACACAACATCCTCGACTCTTCCCCATCGGGCATCAGAAAAAACCACTGTACTTAAACCACCCTCCTCGCTGCAACCGAAAGCGTCTGCACCCTACTGGACAAAGGAGAAACAGTAGCCCTCATACTCCTCGACCTCTCCGCGGCATTCAGCACAGTCTCTCACAGCACCCTAATACGCAGACTCTACAATGCAGGAATCCAGGACAAGGCCCTTGACTGAATCCGCTTGTTCCTCTCTGGCAGAACGCAGTGGGTCAGACTCCCCCCTTTCCTCTTGGACCCTACACCTACCACCTGCGGAGTCCCCCACAGCTCATCCCTCTGCCTGACGCTCTTCAACGTCTACATGGCTCCACTTGCCCTCATCGTCGGAACTTACGGACTAAACATTGTGTCATATGCAGACGACACCCAACTCAACCTCTGGCTATCCAATGAGCCCAACACCGCCAGACACAACTTTCGAGAAGGCATGGAAGCCGTCGCCAAATGGATGAAAAACAGCTGCCTACAACTAAACACCAACAAAACAGAAGTACTCATTATGGGCCGAACCGCGATGCCTGGAGCGACACCTGGTGGCCCCCCGCCCTCTGATTCTGATGCGTGTTTCTTGGGTCCCAAGATTCACAGTCACTTAAGCACTTGAAGAGGCTCCATTCATTCAACTTTCAAATAAAGTGTTCACATATTTTTTATGTAATGGTTTCATTTATTTTTCATCAATACGTCGTTATTTGATCATCATAACTTTCCAAAATAATTTTCAATCATTATGCCCGATGCATTTCGAGCTAACTGCTCTTCCTCAGGGGACTTTTTTATCTGAAAAAATACATCAAATCATGTATGGGTACAAAACAAGTAGTTACTTCTTTAATCAACGTCATAACCACGTTACCCCAATGCATACATTGTACGTTTACCTTATTACTGTGGTGTCAGTATACGTGTAACCTTATAGCCCTTCTTATCGTATCACTGACTTTGTGGAAATAACTATACGCTGCGTGCATTTAACTGCCTGGGTGATATTACGTTTCTCACGAGTGCTCAAAACCACATCAACATTGGTCGTTCACTAACCTGTGCGGTTCCTACAATGTCTTGTGCACAAAACTGTGGAGACAAACATTAAACACCACTTTACCATTAAGTATGCAATACTCAGGTCAGATTCCGTAAGCTCGTCAAATAATAGCCGGTATTTCTACTGTATCCGTCTCTTACCGTGTACGCATAAAGCCCGCGACTTCCTAGTCTTTTTAAGTTTGTTTTGGCGTGTGGCGCTCTACCTTTTTTCGTCTCTATGTGTTCTGTGGTACGATTACGTGATGAGCGGACCACATAGACACCGTAAACAGACTCTACCCGTAATATGTATTGACTAAGCATGTCTATTGTGTCAATACGAACTGGGTCATAGCCACAATACTTAGCAAGGTTTACTTGCGTCTGATATGAATATATGCAGGTATATTAACATGACCGATCTGGGAATAAGTCGGTTCTAGTGATACACGATGCGACCATGGCCCTATGGGTATCACGTGGTGTAATAGGGGGAACGGGAACATGGTATTAAGAAACAATACTGTACAAGTCAACAAATTTTGTAAACAAACATCATTAATATACAACATTGAATAATATGCGCAATAGTCTGGAACGAACTACCTAATTACCCACATATTTACATAGTGTCTCATATTACAGAAAACAACTAAGTTCCATCCGTTCATTTAACCCTTTCGGGTGCAGGGTGCACAAGAAGTTCATCCAGAATGTTTCCCTTCTTAATAAGTGATTGTTATAGTCTCTTCCTGGCAGAATAGTCACAATTTCCAATATGCAGAATTTTAATTGGGAAGGATTGTGTTTAGCTTCATTGAAATGTGTTGCCACGGTGGATTTAAGGTTTTTTCAGCCTTATATTACTTTTATGCTCAATAAGTTTGGTTTTAATTTTTCTCTGTGTTTTACCCACATATGATAATCCACAGGGACATCTCAGCATGTATATAACATTACTGCTATCACAAGTTCCTGAAACTTTGAGTTTAACCGGTGTTCCTTTGATGGGGTGATTTATGACATTACCTTTGATGATAGCCGAACAATTTCCACAGTTGTGGCAAGGTAAAGTTCCTTTGTATTTACCACAGTCTTCCTGCTTAGGTTTCTTGATTAATTCCTTAAGATTTTTCGTCCTTTCATATGCAAATATGGGTGCCCTTGAAAATGTTTCTTTAAAAACTTCTTCCAGTGCCAACAGTGGCCAATGTTTAGTTATGGCTTTTTTGATGGAATAACTTTGTGTCGAGAACTTCGAGACAAATACAGTTCTTTGCTCCTCTGGTTTTGTTTTGGAAGATAACAAATGTTGTCTTTGTAATCTGTCTACTCTTTCTGCCGCGGCTTCCAAGATGGATTCAGGATATCCTCTGTTTTTGAATTTGAGTAACATTTCTTTTTTGTGTTTGGTGTATAATTCTTCAGTGGATGCTATCCTTTTTATCCTTACAAGTTGTGAGAACGGAAGGTGTTTTTTGAGTGGTGGTTGATGGAAGCTGTTATAGTGCAAGAGATTATTTCTGTCTGTGGTCTTTGTGAACACACTGGTAACAATCTTTCCTTCTTGGTTTGATATTGCTGCATCCAGAAACGATATCTTGTCTTTACTAATGGTAAACGTAAATTGGATTCTTTCATTAATGTCATTAAGTTGTTGTAAAGCTTTCTCTAAACTGTTTGCCGTTCCCTTCCATAATACAAATATGTCATCAATGTACCGCTTATAAAGAATCAAGTTGTTTTGCCATGTTTGTTGATTCAATATGTGGTCTAATTCAAATCTGTAAATGAACGTGTTAGCATACGTAGGTGCCGCGCAATTGCCCATTGAAGTTCCAGAGGATTGGACATAAAATTTCTCTTTCCACACAAAATAGCTATGGAATAAGGTGAAATGGATGAGCTCCATCAAAAATATCTTCAAGTCATCACTCTTATCCTCATTAACCAAAAAGCTTTCAACTGTGGTCATTCCTAAGTTGTGTGGGATAGAAGTATATAGAGACTTATCATGTCTTTCATGAAATTGGTCTTCTGTTCCTCCAAAATGTTTAAAAAATGGGTGGTATCTTTTATATATGTAGATGATTTTTGGACAATGTTCTGTAGGTGTTTATCAATAAACTTCCCTATTTGCTCATGTATAGATCCCACGGTGGAGACAATTGGACGTAAAGGCGGTCTTGTGGCATGTTTGTTAATCTTTGGTGTCATATAGATGTAGGGTATGGAAGGATTGGTTTTCAGAAGGTAATCTTTCTCTTTCTGACCTATCACACCTTTGTCCACTGCATTTTCGATGATGTTGGCTGGAAATTTTGTGAATTATTTTGTTGGATCCAACTCCATGATCATGTATGTATCTTGGTCTTGTACATGAATGTCTACTTGTTGTTCATAATATTCAGTATCCATGAAGTAGTGTGGCTCACTGGTTAGAGGCGGCAGACCCGAGAGCAGAGGACGGCCCGGGACCAGGGTTCGATTCCCGGCGCGGCAGGTTTCTGGACCAGGGTCAGCGGACTCGATAATTCTCTCGCCTCGGTGCCCACTCTGATCAGCGATCACACTCGGCAACTCTGGGCATTAGCTTGCCTCATCTTCACTAACGGCCCCACCAGACCGCCGGGGATGCCTGGTCTCACCCTGGAGATACCCATTAAGGGACCATCTCTCAGGGAAGCCAGGAAGGGTTTCGCAGCGGTCAAAGCGCCTTGGGACCCTACGGGTAAGTAGTGCGCTATATAAATGCCTATACACATTATGATGAGTGCACCACCTTTGTCTGCTTGCCTGATTGTTATTTGACGATTGTTCGCCAATTTCTGAAATGTTTGTCTGTGTTTTTGAGTTAAGTTGGTCTGTTTTGATCTTGGTTTTTTAAAAATGTCTTCGATTTCTTTTGTCACAACTTTTTCAAACGCGTCTAGTACTTTGTGACTCACTGGGGGGATGAATTTGCTCTATGGTCTTAGGCCCATTAATACATTTTCTTTTAGTTCCGTTGGTGTTTCAATTACGTTAGAGAAAAAATGGCGTAGTCTTAGTGATCTCAGAAATTTATACAGACATACTTTGGTTTCCAATAAGTTGGAGTGGTATGTGGGTACATATGATGATGATCCTTTTTGTAAAGTTTGGATTCCTTTAGTAGTCATTCTGTATTTGGATATGTTGATCACTAGGGCTTCTGACTCCTCGTATTCTGAGCCTCAGTTTCTACTGGTGTTTGTTTTTTTCCCCCTCCGCCCACCCCACAGACCACGCAAGCAACCTGGGAATGATCCGGGACTCCAAGCTCAAAATGGACTGACAGATCAACTCTGTCTCGTCTTCCTGCTTCCACACCCGCCACCTCCTTCGTAAGACCTTTAAATGGATCCCCCTCGATCACCGAAAGACCTTCACTCACGCCCTGGTTACCAGCAGACTCGACTACTGCAATGCACTCTACGCTGGAATGAACAAAAAACTCACCTGCAAGCTACAGAACATCCAGAACGCCACCGCAAGACTGATCCTCAACCTACCAAAACACTGCCACATCTCCCAGCACCTGCGCACACTCTACTGGCTTCACATCGAGGCGAGACTCACCTTCAAGCTACTCACCCACGCACACAAGGCCCTCCACTGCACCGTACCAGCATACCTGAACAGCCAACTCAAATTCAACGCACCCCAAAGAACCCTACGATCAGCCAAAGTCTCCTACGCCGTAGTTCCTTGCACCAGAAAGACCAGATCGGGAAGCCGCTCCTTCTCCTTTCTCACATCCAAAACATGGATCGCCCTTCCGCTCCACCTCAGACAGGCAACATCGATCCCTATCTTCGCAAGAAACCTAAAAAAAATGGCTCTTCGACAGACCCACTCCTTGATGGAATGGAATCTGCACCCCCCACCCTTAGCGCCTTGAGACCCTTACGGGTGAGTAGTCGCACTTTACCAAACCCCTGATTGATTGATTGATTGATCAGTTTGAACAATGAATTATTTGGAATAGTCAGGACTTTGCAGAATGGGAGCGGTGCACATGGCCTGCTTCAGGTCATCAAATGCCTTTTGACAGCTAACTGTCCACTGAACTTTCTTAGGCATTCTTTTGGAAGTTAAGTCATTCAAAGGGTCACTATGGAACTATATCCTTTGACAAACCTCCTGTAGTAGCCAGTCAGGCCCAAAAAAGCTCTGACCTGAGTCTGGGTAGTTGGAGCAACCCAATTCATTATGTTTTGAATGTTGCACTACAATGTTTGACCCTGGCCTCCACCCACAAGGTGGCCCAGGTACACAAACTTACTGAGCCCTATCTGGTGCTTGGTGGCCTTGATAGTGAGGCCTGCCTTTTGCAGGGCCTCTAGAACATTTCTCTGGTGGACCAGGTGATCCTCCTAGGTGAAGCTAAAGACAGCAATATCATCTAGATAAGCAGTACTAAAGGCTTCCAGACCTGTGAGAAACTAGCCTTTGAAATGTGGCAGGTGCATTCTTCAAATTGTTAGTGCCCACTAGGGGTAGAGAATGCTGTTTTCGGTTTAGCTTCCTCAGCTAATCTGATTTGCCAGTAACCAGCTGCCAGGTCAAATGTACTTAAGAAGGTGTCAGAGGACAAAGTGTCAATAGGTTCATCTGCCCTTGGAATTGGATTAGAATCACCATAGTGACTGCATTGAGTCTCCTGTAGTCAACACAGGACCTCATCTCTCTCTTACCACCCTGGGTGTGATGTTTGGGTACTAAGACTACTGGACTAGCCAAAGAGCTATCTGAGGGTTTATTCACTCCCAGTTCCATCCTCTTCTGGACTTCAGTTTCTGATACAGTCCCTGACATGATCAGGTTGCCTGTACATCTTATTCTTAACAGTCAGACTGTCACCTGTGTCAACCTCATGTGTTCACCAGGTAGTCTGACTGGGAGTCAGTAAACACATATGTCTGTACAGATTGAGGAACTTCCTGCAATCAGTCTATTGCTGCTCAGTGAGACTGCCTGCCAAGGCTACACCATCAACTGAACCATCATCAGGGTTCTGTGAGAGGAGGTCAGGGAGTGGGTCACTCTCTTCCTCCTGTCCCTCATCAGTAGCCATGAGCAAGCCCATGTCTTCCCTGTCCTGATCTGGCTTGAGCCTGTTAAAATGGAGCACCCCGTGAGGGCTCCTGGAAGTTCCAAGGTCCACAAGGTAGGTAACCTCTTCCTTCTGCTCAAGTAAAGTATGGTGCCAACCCCACTTGTCTTGGAGAGCTGCTTGGGCCACTGGCTCCAATACCCATACCTTCTGTCCTGGCTGATACACAGTCAACACAGCCTTTTGGTCATGCCAGGCTATCTGTAATTCCTGGCTAGCCTCAAGTTGTGTCACCGCCAATGCCCATGCCCTTACAGCCAATGGGAACTGCAATTGTGGTAGACAAATGCACTTTTGAAAATCGCGGTAGGTGTGCTCCGCTACCCTGGGGCCGGTCATTGATCACATTTGAAAAAAGCTGACCTGGAATACCAATTGCAGCAGCTGAGTACCACTGAAACAACCCCAGGGGGCTATATATGTCTGGGAGAGAGCCACACATTTCAACTGCTTCCAGACACTGCTGACTGACACTCTTCACCACCAACTGCTGCTGTTCCTGTCTCATGGACCCAGTGATGGTAAGAACAGAGAAAATCAGAGCCGTCCCTTCACCACAGAGGAACTGGATTTCCTGGTGGCCGAGGTGCTCTCACTGTATGGGAGGCTATATGGTGCTCCTGATGTCATGGTAAGTGTTTCAGATTGAAAGTAGGAGAGTGCAGTGAGTGCACACATGAAGTTGATCTGCTGCAGTATGTGCATGAGAGTGTGGTTTTGTGTGATACACTGACTGCATGATGACTTCAGGTAAATGGGTATTGTAGCCTGATTTCCACAGATCCCTGGCTGCATTTCAGGACGGGAGGGACATGCAGTGTTTTTGCAGCCATACAGTGACACTGCTGTTTTGGAAAGTGGAAGTCAGAACAGACATTGCCTGTGCTATGGATGTCTGAGTCCATTAGGTGTTCACATGGTCATTTGTGACATTACAAAGACTGTTCGTCCAGAGAGTACAGATGGAAGTGTGTTTGACTTTATATTGCCACCATGGATCTGTAAGCATTATGCACAAGAGTGAAATACCTGAGGGTGACACTCTTGTTGGAAATTCCCATATGACACAGCAGATTATTGTACTTCTGAAACATTCCCCTTCCATCAATTTTATTATGTGTACTGACTCGCATATGTAGGCACTGTATGCCCTCTCATATTGTACATGCATGTGACTGTTCTGAAAGCCCACGTTTAACCTCAGTGTGAGCCCCCCTGGCCTGCACAGTTACTGGCCAATTTGACAGTGACTGAAAAAGTGAGACATGTGTGTTGTCTGCCACCCTGTTCATCAATTAGCTATCTTAGGCCTGTGGATTGCACAAGACAGATATTCTGAGAAGGGTGTGAGAATGTAAGATCATGTCCTTAAATGTGACCTCCATGACACAGTGAGCCATTTACAGGCCAAGGACATTGAGGGGTGTGCAGTGTTGGACACAGTGTGTCTGACCCAAACAAGGATGGCCTTAGCTTCTTCAAAGCCCAAACCACAGCAAAGGCTTCCCTTTAAATAGGTGACCAACATTTCTCTCTGGAGGTTAGCCTACTGCTTATAAAAGCTACTGGCTGATCCTGACCCTCCTAATTCAGTTGTGATAACACAGCTCCTACCCCATGAAAACACAGCCTCTACCCCAACTCAGCTACTTAATGGTGGCCCCTGCGGGGACAGGCGAGCAAGACACTGATTCATTGTCAGTGAAATTGCTCCACCTCCCTTGCAGCTCCACCATTAAGTGAGGCCTGCCCCTGCACTCTCGAGTGTTGGTGATCAAGGCCCTCCTCCACCCGCAGGTTTCCCTGCGCCTCATCCACGGTGGTCCAGTGGACCTCTGTCTCCTTCCTCTCGCTCTGCTCTTTCATTTTTTATCACTCGCTTTTTCTGCCCTCTTCTATATTTCACCTTTCTGCGCTTTTCTGCATCTCTGCTCTTTTGAGCCTTATTTCTCCTTATTTTCCAACTTTCTTTTATCTCCTTTATCCCTTATTTCCCCACCGTTGCTGCACCCGTGGCCCCAGCGCGACCGGCCCAATTCAGCTCCCGTCCCTGCTCCCGACTCCCAGCTGTCCAGCCCTCCCTGGCCCCTACTTAATGGCGGCCGATGCGGGGACAGGTGAGCAAGACCACTGATTCATTGTCGGTGAAATTGCCCCCCCTCCCTCTCAGCTCCACAATTAAGTGAGGCCTGCCCCTGCCCCTACACTCTTGAGTGTTGGTGATTGAGACCCTCCTCCAACCGCAGGTTTCCCTGTGCCTCATCCCTGGGGGTCCAGTGGACCTCTGTCTCCTTCCTCTCGCTCTGCTCTTTCACTCATTTTTCTGCCCTCTTCTATTTTTCACCTTTTTGCACTTTTCTGCATCTCTGCTCTTTTATGCCTAAATTCTGCTTAGTTTCCCTTCCTTTATCTCCTTTATCCCTTATTTCACCACCACTGCTGCCCCTGTGGCCCCTCCCCCCAGCCTGACTGGCCCGATCCAGCGCCTCTCCCCTCTCCCACCTCCTAGCTGTCCAGCCCTCCCTGACCCCTACTTAATGGTGGCCGCTGTGCAGCCGCGCGCAGAGGGGGTCCGCTGGCACACTAAAGGTGCGCCAAAGCCAGGCCCGTCTGTGCCCAACCGCGATCAGCACCAGGAGCCCTGGATCTCCGCCCCGCCAACGCTACGACCCAGTAGCACTCCATGCACTCAACCCAGTCCGCAACAATAACTGCAAGCTAGCATCACCAGCCAACACCCACGGACCCTTCAGCTGTCTCTGCTGCCGGCACACCTGCAGCACCATCAAGAACACAGATCCAGCAAAACCCGCCCACAAGAACACAACTAAACCAAAGACCCTGCAATTCTTCCTCCTCAACATCCGATCCCTCAACAAACACACCACCAAATTCTGGGATCTCTTCGACTGCACCACCCCGGACGTAGAGTTCTTCACCAACACCAGGCCAACACCCCCTCGGGACCGGATATAGCCATCGTCATCCCCGAAGGATACAAGATCTCCAGGAAGAACCCCCCCACCCGCTCGGGAGGGGGAATCACCATTGTCTACAAATCCAGCCTCCTCCTGAGCACACTGATGGAACACTTTCACTTCAAGATACTGGCCAGCCCCACCGCCACCCTCCAAGGAACCCTAATTTACCGACCCCGCGGACCCCGCAGACCCTTTTCCAACTCCATCACAGACATCATCTCCCCGCAGGCCATCACATCCACCAACTACACCCTGCTGGGAGACCTCAATTTCCACCTCGATAACCAACTGGACCCCAACACCACATCCCTCCTGGACAACCTCCACAACATTGGACTCCGCCAGATTGTGACCAAGCCCATGCTCTCAGCAGGACACACCCTCGATCCCCTGTACACTACAGGAAACTCCATCACCTTCAGCCACATCACCGAACTCCCATGCACCGACCATCGTTGCGTCCACTTTACCTTCAGAACACCCACCATCCACAGACACCAGCACCTGCTCCCACGATTAAACTGGACCAAAATCACAAATGACCAGCTCACCTCCTCACTGAACAATTTCACCCCAAGCATCGCGAAAAATGACGACCCCAACACGACAGCCCAAACCCTGCATTGATGGACCTCGGATGGTGCCAATAACTTAGCCCCTGAAGAAAAACAACAATAACAATACCGGCGCGAAGAAAGCCGGATGGTTTACTACCGAACTTTGAGAGTCCAGACTCACTTGCCACTGCCTGGAAAAGGCCTGGTGGAACATAAAATCCACAGAAGCACAAAACAACATCAGAGCCGCCACCAACGCCCACCATCAACTCATCAGCGAAACGAGGAAAAATGCGATTGAAGACAGAATCTCCACCCACGGCACAACAACAAGGAACTCTTCAGCATCATCAAGGAGTTCGCCCAACCCTCCAGCGAGTCTACCGACATCCCTCTCTCACAAGACCTCTGAGACAAACTCAGCATTCTTTTCCACCACAATATCAAGAGCATCTACGACAACTTTGATGAAGACAATTAACACATTGAACCCTCACCATCCACCCCGACAGCCGTAAACTAGCGATTAACAACTGGACAGCCTTCACCACCGAAGGCACACTGAAGACAATCAAGTCAATCAACTCAGGGGCCCCCCACGGACCCCTGCCCCACCATATCTTCAACAGAGCAGCTGATACCATCACACCCATGCTCTGCCACACCATCAACCGCTCCCTGGCGACCGCCTTATTCCCCGACGACTGGAAACAAGCCACGGTCAACCTCCTCCAAAAGAAACCCTCAGCGGACCCCACCGACCTCAAAAACCACAGTCCCATCTCCCTGCTCCTGTTTCAAGCAAAAGTCATTGGGAAAGCCATTAACAGCCAACTCACCACATTCATTGAAGAACACAACATCCTCGACTCTTCCCCATCGGGCATCAGAAAAAACCACTGTACTTAAACCACCCTCCTCGCTGCAACCGAAAGCGTCTGCACCCTACTGGACAAAGGAGAAACAGTAGCCCTCATACTCCTCGACCTCTCCGCGGCATTCAGCACAGTCTCTCACAGCACCCTAATACGCAGACTCTACAATGCAGGAATCCAGGACAAGGCCCTTGACTGAATCCGCTTGTTCCTCTCTGGCAGAACGCAGTGGGTCAGACTCCCCCCTTTCCTCTTGGACCCTACACCTACCACCTGTGGAGTCCCCCACAGCTCATCCCTCTGCCTGACGCTCTTCAACGTCTACATGGCTCCACTTGCCCTCATCGTCGGAACTTACGGACTAAACATTGTGTCATATGCAGACGACACCCAACTCAACCTCTGGCTATCCAATGAGCCCAACACCGCCAGACACAACTTTCGAGAAGGCATGGAAGCCGTCGCCAAATGGATGAAAAACAGCTGCCTACAACTAAACACCAACAAAACAGAAGTACTCATTATGGGCCGAACCGCGATGCCTGGAGCGACACCTGGTGGCCCCCCGCCCTCTGATTCTGATGCGTGTTTCTTGGGTCCCAAGATTCACAGTCACTTAAGCACTTGAAGAGGCTCCATTCATTCAACTTTCAAATAAAGTGTTCACATATTTTTTATGTAATGGTTTGATTTATTTTTCATCAATACGTCGTTATTTGATCATCATAACTTTCCAAAATAATTTTCAATCATTATGCCCGATGCATTTCGAGCTAACTGCTCTTCCTCAGGGGACTTTTTTATCTGAAAAAATACATCAAATCATGTATGGGTACAAAACAAGTAGTTACTTCTTTAATCAACGTCATAACCACGTTACCCCAATGCATACATTGTACGTTTACCTTATTACTGTGGTGTCAGTATACGTGTAACCTTATAGCCCTTCTTATCGTATCACTGACTTTGTGGAAATAACTATACGCGGCGTGCATTTAACTGCCTGGGTGATATTACGTTTCTCACGAGTGCTCAAAACCACATCAACATTGGTCGTTCACTAACCTGTGCGGTTCCTACAATGCCTTGTGCACAAAACTGTGGAGACAAACATTAAACACCACTTTACCATTAAGTATGCAATACTCAGGTCAGATTCCGTAAGCTCGTCAAATAATAGCCGGTATTTCTACTGTATCCGTCTCTTACCGTGTACGCATAAAGCCCGCGACTTCCTAGTCTTTTTAAGTTTGTTTTGGCGTGTGGCGCTCTACCTTTTTTCGTCTCTATGTGTTCTGTGGTACGATTACGTGATGAGCGGACCACATAGACACCGTAAACAGACTCTACCCGTAATATGTATTGACTAAGCATGTATATTGTGTCAATACGAACTGGGTCATAGCCACAATACTTAGCAAGGTTTACTTGCGTCTGATATGAATATATGCAGGTATATTAACATGACCGATCTGGGAATAAGTCGGTTCTAGTGATACACGATGCGACCATGGCCCTATGGGTATCACGTGGTGTAATAGGGGGAACGGGAACATGGTATTAAGAAACAATACTGTACAAGTCAACAAATTTTGTAAACAAACATCATTAATATACAACATTGAATAATATGCGCAATAGTCTGGAACGAACTACCTAATTACCCACATATTTACATAGTGTCTCATATTACAGAAAACAACTAAGTTCCATCCGTTCATTTAACCCTTTCGGGTGCAGGGTGCACAAGAAGTTCATCCAGAATGTTTCCCTTCTTAATAAGTGATTGTTATAGTCTCTTCCTGGCAGAATAGTCACAATTTCCAATATGCAGAATTTTAATTGGGAAGGATTGTGTTTAGCTTCATTGAAATGTGTTGCCACGGTGGATTTAAGGTTTTTTCAGCCTTATATTACTTTTATGCTCAATAAGTTTGGTTTTAATTTTTCTCTGTGTTTTACCCACATATGATAATCCACAGGGACATCTCAGCATGTATATAACATTACTGCTATCACAAGTTCCTGAAACTTTGAGTTTAACCGGTGTTCCTTTGATGGGGTGATTTATGACATTACCTTTGATGATAGCCGAACAATTTCCACAGTTGTGGCAAGGTAAAGTTCCTTTGTATTTACCACAGTCTTCCTGCTTAGGTTTCTTGATTAATTCCTTAAGATTTTTCGTCCTTTCATATGCAAATATGGGTGCCCTTGAAAATGTTTCTTTAAAAACTTCTTCCAGTGCCAACAGTGGCCAATGTTTAGTTATGGCTTTTTTGATGGAATAACTTTGTGTCGAGAACTTCGAGACAAATACAGTTCTTTGCTCCTCTGGTTTTGTTTTGGAAGATAACAAATGTTGTCTTTGTAATCTGTCTACTCTTTCTGCCGCGGCTTCCAAGATGGATTCAGGATATCCTCTGTTTTTGAATTTGAGTAACATTTCTTTTTTGTGTTTGGTGTATAATTCTTCAGTGGATGCTATCCTTTTTATCCTTACAAGTTGTGAGAACGGAAGGTGTTTTTTGAGTGGTGGTTGATGGAAGCTGTTATAGTGCAAGAGATTATTTCTGTCTGTGGTCTTTGTGAACACACTGGTAACAATCTTTCCTTCTTGGTTTGATATTGCTGCATCCAGAAACGATATCTTGTCTTTACTAATGGTAAACGTAAATTGGATTCTTTCATTAATGTCATTAAGTTGTTGTAAAGCTTTCTCTAAACTGTTTGCCGTTCCCTTCCATAATACAAATATGTCATCAATGTACCGCTTATAAAGAATCAAGTTGTTTTGCCATGTTTGTTGATTCAATATGTGGTCTAATTCAAATCTGTAAATGAACGTGTTAGCATACGTAGGTGCCGCGCAATTGCCCATTGAAGTTCCAGAGGATTGGACATAAAATTTCTCTTTCCACACAAAATAGCTATGGAATAAGGTGAAATGGATGAGCTCCATCAAAAATATCTTCAAGTCATCACTCTTATCCTCATTAACCAAAAAGCTTTCAACTGTGGTCATTCCTAAGTTGTGTGGGATAGAAGTATATAGAGACTTATCATGTCTTTCGTGAAATTGGTCTTCTGTTCCTCCAAAATGTTTAAAAAATGGGTGGTATCTTTTATATATGTAGATGATTTTTGGACAATGTTCTGTAGGTGTTTATCAATAAACTTCCCTATTTGCTCATGTATAGATCCCACGGTGGAGACAATTGGACGTAAAGGCGGTCTTGTGGCATGTTTGTTAATCTTTGGTGTCATATAGATGTAGGGTATGGAAGGATTGGTTTTCAGAAGGTAATCTTTCTCTTTCTGACCTATCACACCTTTGTCCACTGCATTTTCGATGATGTTGGCTGGAAATGTTGTGAATTATTTTGTTGGATCCAACTCCATGATCATGTATGTATCTTGGTCTTGTACATGAATGTCTACTTGTTGTTCATAATATTCAGTATCCATGAAGTAGTGTGGCTCACTGGTTAGAGGCGGCAGACCCGAGAGCAGAGGACGGCCCGGGACCAGGGTTCGATTCCCGGCGCGGCAGGTTTCTGGACCAGGGTCAGCGGACTCGATAATTCTCTCGCCTCGGTGCCCACTCTGATCAGCGATCACACTCGGCAACTCTGGGCATTAGCTTGCCTCATCTTCACTAACGGCCCCACCAGACCGCCGGGGATGCCTGGTCTCACCCTGGAGATACCCATTAAGGGACCATCTCTCAGGGAAGCCAGGAAGGGTTTCGCAGCGGTCGAAGCGCCTTGGGACCCTACGGGTAAGTAGTGCGCTATATAAATGCCTATACACATTATGATGAGTGCACCACCTTTGTCTGCTTGCCTGATTGTTATTTGACGATTGTTCGCCAATTTCTGAAATGTTTGTCTGTCTTTTTGAGTTAAGTTGGTCTGTTTTGATCTTGGTTTTTTAAAAATGTCTTCGATTTCTTTTGTCACAACTTTTTCAAACGAGTCTAGTACTTTGTGACTCACTGGGGGGATGAATTTGCTCTATGGTCTTAGGCCCATTAATACATTTTCTTTTAGTTCCGTTGGTGTTTCAATTACGTTAGAGAAAAAATGGCGTAGTCTTAGTGATCTCAGAAATTTATACAGACATACTTTGGTTTCCAATAAGTTGGAGTGGTATGTGGGTACATATGATGATGATCCTTTTTGTAAAGTTTGGATTCCTTTAGTAGTCATTCTGTATTTGGATATGTTGATCACTAGGGTTTCTGACTCCTCGTATTCTGAGCCTCAGTTTCTACTGGTGTTTGTTTTTTTCCCCCTCCGCCCACCCCACAGACCACGCAAGCAACCTGGGAATGATCCGGGACTCCAAGCTCAAAATGGACTGACAGATCAACTCTGTCTCGTCTTCCTGCTTCCACACCCGCCACCTCCTTCGTAAGACCTTTAAATGGATCCCCCTCGATCACCGAAAGACCTTCACTCACGCCCTGGTTACCAGCAGACTCGACTACTGCAATGCACTCTACGCTGGAATGAACAAAAAACTCACCTGCAAGCTACAGAACATCCAGAACGCCACCGCAAGACTGATCCTCAACCTACCAAAACACTGCCACATCTCCCAGCACCTGCGCACACTCTACTGGCTTCACATCGAGGCGAGACTCACCTTCAAGCTACTCACCCACGCACACAAGGCCCTCCACGGCACCGTACCAGCATACCTGAACAGCCAACTCAAATTCAACGCACCCCAAAGAACCCTACGATCAGCCAAAGTCTCCTACGCCGTAGTTCCTTGCACCAGAAAGACCAGATCGGGAAGCCGCTCCTTCTCCTTTCTCGCATCCAAAACATGGATCGCCCTTCCGCTCCACCTCAGACAGGCAACATCGATCCCTATCTTCGCAAGAAACCTAAAAAAAATGGCTCTTCGACAGACCCACTCCTTGATGGAATGGAATCTGCACCCCCCACCCTTAGCGCCTTGAGACCCTTACGGGTGAGTAGTCGCACTTTACGAAACCCCTGATTGATTGATTGATTGATCAGTTTGAACAATGAATTATTTGGAATAGTCAGGACTTTGCAGAATGGGAGCAGTGCACATGGCCTGCTTCAGGTCATCAAATGCCTTTTGACAGCTAACTGTCCACTGAACTTTCTTAGGCATTCTTTTGGAAGTTAAGTCATTCAAAGGGTCACTATGGAACTATATCCTTTGACAAACCTCCTGTAGTAGCCAGTCAGGCCCAAAAAAGCTCTGACCTGAGTCTGGGTAGTTGGAGCAACCCAATTCATTATGTTTTGAATGTTGCACTACAATGTTTGACCCTGGCCTCCACCCACAAGGTGGCCCAGGTACACAAACTTACTGAGCCCTATCTGGCGCTTGGTGGCCTTGATAGTGAGGCCTGCCTTTTGCAGGGCCTCTAGAACATTTCTCTGGTGGACCAGGTGATCCTCCTAGGTGAAGCTAAAGACAGCAATATCATCTAGATAAGCAGTACTAAAGGCTTCCAGACCTGTGAGAAACTAGCCTTTGAAATGTGGCAGGTGCATTCTTCAAATTGTTAGTGCCCACTAGGGGTAGAGAATGCTGTTTTCGGTTTAGCTTCCTCAGCTAATCTGATTTGCCAGTAACCAGCTGCCAGGTCAAATGTACTTAAGAAGTTGTCAGAGGACAAAGTGTCAATAGGTTCATCTGCCCTTGGAATTGGATTAGAATCACCCTAGTGACTGCATTGAGTCTCCTGTAGTCAACACAGGACCTCATCTCTCTCTTACCACCCTGGGTGTGATGTTTGGGTACTAAGACTACTGGACTAGCCAAAGAGATATCTGAGGGTTTAATCACTCCCAGTTCCATCCTCTTCTGGACTTCAGTTTCTGATACAGTCCCTGACATGATCAGGTTGCCTGTACATCTTATTCTTAACAGTCAGACTGTCACCTGTGTCAACCTCATGTGTACACCAGGTAGTCTGACTGGGAGTCAGTAAACACATATGTCTGTACAGATTGAGGAACTTCCTGCAATCAGTCTATTGCTGCTCAGTGAGACTGCCTGCCAAGGCTACACCATCAACTGAACCATCATCAGGGTTCTGTGAGAGGAGGTCAGGGAGTGGGTCACTCTCTTCCTCCTGTCCCTCATCAGTAGCCATGAGCAAGCCCATGTCTTCCCTGTCCTGATCTGGCTTGAGCCTGTTAAAATGGAGCACCCCGTGAGGGCTCCTGGAAGTTCCAAGGTCCACAAGGTAGGTAACCTCTCCCTTCTGCTCAAGTAAAGTATGGTGCCAACCCCACTTGTCTTGGAGAGCTGCTTGGGCCACTGGCTCCAATACCCATACCTTCTGTCCTGGCTGATACACAGTCAAAACAGCCTTTTGGTCATGCCAGGCTGTCTGTAATTCCTGGCTAGCCTCAAGGTGTGTCACCGCCAATGCCCATGCCCTTACAGCCAATGGGAACTGCAATTGTGGTAGACAAATGCACTTTTGAAAATCGCGGTAGGTGTGCTCCGCTACCCTGGGGCCGGTCATTGATCACATTTGAAAAAAGCTGACCTGGAATACCAATTGCAGCAGCTGAGTACCACTGAAACAACCCCAGGGGGCTATATATGTCTGGGAGAGAGCCACACATTTCAACTGCTTCCAGACACTGCTGACTGACACTCTTCACCACCAACTGCTGCTGTTCCTGTCTCATGGACCCAGTGATGGTGAGAACAGAGAAAATCAGAGCCGTCCCTTCACCACAGAGGAACTGGATTTCCTGGTGGCCGAGGTGCTCTCACTGTATGGGAGGCTATATGGTGCTCCTGATGTCATGGTAAGTGTTTCAGATTGAAAGTAGGAGAGTGCAGTGAGTGCACACATGAAGTTGATCTGCTGCAGTATGTGCATGAGAGTGTGGATTTGTGTGATACACTGACTGCATGATGACTTCAGGTAAATGGGTATTGTAGCCTGATTTCCACAGATCCCTGGCTGCATTTCAGGACGGGAGGGACATGCAGTGTTTTTGCAGCCATACAGTGACACTGCTGTTTTGGAAAGTGGAAGTCAGAACAGACATTGCCTGTGCTATGGATGTCTGAGTCCATTAGGTGTTCACATGGTCATTTGTGACATTACAAAGACTGTTCGTCCAGAGAGTACAGATGGAAGTGTGTTTGACTTTATATTGCCACCATGGATCTGTAAGCATTATGCACAAGAGTGAAATACCTGAGGGTGACACTCTTGGTGGAAATTCCCATATGACACAGCAGATTATTGTACTTCTGAAACATTCCCCTTCCATCAATTTTATTATGTGTACTGACTCGCATATGTAGGCACTGTATGCCCTCTCATATTGTACATGCATGTGACTGTTCTGAAAGCCCACGTTTAACCTCAGTGTGAGCCCCCCTGGCCTGCACAGTTACTGGCCAATTTGACAGTGACTGAAAAAGTGAGACATGTGTGTTGTCTGCCACCCTGTTCATCAATTAGCTATCTTAGGCCTGTGGATTGCACAAGACAGATATTCTGAGAAGGGTGTGAGAATGTAAGATCATGTCCTTAAATGTGACCTCCATGACACAGTGAGCCATTTACAGGCCAAGGACATTGAGGGGTGTGCAGTGTTGGACACAGTGTGTCTGACCCGACACATAATTTACAATGCAATGGCTGTCTCGCTCACTCACAAACTGCATCACAGATGTGGGCCTTCTTCACATTGCTTTCTGTGCTGGCATTCTGCATGTGTATGAGATGGCCAGGTACTGTGTCCATCCTGATACCTGCATGCATTTAGGTGTAATTATCTTATGCTAATGTACTATGTGTCATGCTGAATGGCCTCTGCTAAACATATTTGAATAGTTGTGCTACGTTTGTGCATGCTCCTGTACTGAGACACAGTGGTACATAACCCAGTGTTACTGAAATATCCTCCTCTTGTCTCCCACGCCTGCATCTCAAAGTCTACCAGCGTAAGGCCTTATTGAGGGCCGTTGCACGCAAGGTGCAGGCTCTGGGGTCTCCAACCAATGGCGCACACACTGTCACAAGAGGTGGAATGACAGCTGCCAGCTGAGCAAAAGCGTGGCAGAGATGACGCTGGGGCGGCTCCCTCAGACTGCAGGTTGGCACGCAGGAGCATGACACCACTAATGGCTCGCACTTTGGCAGTGACACAGCCAGAGCTGGATGGATGCTTGAGGGCCCATCAGCAGCAAGTTGGGGGTGAGTAGTCTGCGAAGGGTGACTTTAGGTGTGAGTGACTGCATGTATCTCAACCCTGAGCCAGTGCGGAGCTCTGTGATGTTTCATCTGTGATGCTATGGCTTGTAAGTGGTCTCTGTGTTGATTGCAGCTGTCATGCATTTACTCTACATGTACTTTCTCATGTATTTAATATAATGGCCCTTGACATTGCATGCTGAGTTGTGGCCTTATGGCATTGGCTGCATAAGGGGAGTCACGGACATCCCCGGGCAGTGAATGGCAGTGTGCCTTATCTTAGTGGTGTGCTTTCGTCGATGCGTGGAGTGCCTGACCTCGAAATCATGAGAACTACGCATCTGACGCCAAAGTGCAACCGTAGTTGTGCTTCAAAGCACAGCAGGGTGGATAACATGAGCTTATGGCCATTGCAAAAGGACATTTGGGAGTCTGTATCTGTGTTGTCCCTTCAAATTGACACCATATGTGACTGTGGCAACATGTTGAGATGTACATCATTTTTACTTACAGGCACATAGGTGTGCTTACAGGAATCGGAATGTCAGGTTACATGGAGGCACAGGCAAGCTATTTGGCTGTGTGAACATCACATGGGTCATTAATGCCAAGTATGCACGTTACCATGCATCTTATGATTTTTGCATTAAGGATGCACATGCAGACTCCACAGGGGTGTGTGCAACATGGGGGTGTCATCATCTTGTTTTGTGCTTTGCTTGCATATGATGTTTATGAGTATAGCGCTAAACTGAACCAACGTCTCTGTCTCTTGCAGCATCTACCGAAGGCACAGAACCACAGGGGACGGACACCAGTGGTGCGGCATCTTGCATGACTGCTGCACATGAGCTCACTGACACTGATGTGGCCAGCGCCTCAGAGGGGGACAGTAGTACCCTTGAAGAATCACGCCCAGAAACACCAACCTTAACGCCATCTGAGGCCAGCGGTGACTCCTACTTGTTGGCAGGCACAGGGAGTGGGAAATCTGACTCTTCTTCTACCACACATCGTCCAGTGCCCACCCTCCCGGCTACTTCCACTAGTGCTGCCCGTGCCCGCAGCAGTAAGATGGGTAGAGTGTCCTACCACTCAGGCACCACTGCCCCAGCCCCTGTCTCCCCTGCTGCCCTCAGTGTTGAGGAGGTGAACCTTTTGTGCCAGATGTGTATGGGTCAGACTGCTCTCCTGGATGCCTTCCAGGATCATGACAAGAAGTTGGTACAGGTAGTTGCCTTCATGGAGGGCATTCATTCTGATGTGGGTGGGCTACACAGAATTGTCCAGTCTTTGTCCTCCACAGTGGCGGAAGCCATTCAGCTGTCACTGGCTCAGAGTACAGCTCCAGTCCATTCGGCAACCACCCTGCCAGTGGTAACATCTGACGAAAGTGACCACACACCACAACCCCCAGGCTCCAAGTACTCCACATGCAGCACACGACAGCAGCACTACAAGTGTCCCAGAACGCAGACACCATCCCCAAAACAAAAACACAGGAGCGCAAAGGCAAAAGCCCTTCAGGTGACACTCAGAGGCATCAAGACAAGAAGCAGTCCTCAGGCTCACATGCATCCAAATCAGCCCCATCCAAGGACACTCCAGTCCCAAAACCTGCTCCCAAAGACAGCCAAACAGTTGCCGTGCCTGCTGTGAAGCTGGTGCCTGCAAAGAGTCTGCAGAAACAGCTCTCTAAGACAGATTCACCCACAACCTCAATTCCCACACACACCCCTGTGAAGCTGGGACAGGAGGGCAATGTGGGGTGTTCACCTGGTCAACAGGGGATAGAAGGGAAAAGGCAAGGCCTTGCCAAGCGTACCACCAGATCCAGCACATCACCATAGGGAGGGCCACCACCTGCAACTGATGCCCCTTTGGTGGAGAGTGTGCCTGTTGTGCCCACCCCACTTCCCACTCCTGCAAGACACTTCTTGCCTATCGAATCCCTAAGAAGTGGAGAGGCAGCCCTCCACATTCACCCTCACACTCTGTGTTTTACTACAGTATGTGTCCACCTCCCCTTGCCACCACGGCCCCTGGTCCAAGCAGCCCTCCGGCTCCCAAAGCAACTGATGCCTCTATCTCAGCTGGCTCTCTCTCTCCCAGGTCCAGTCCTCCAACTAGCCCTGACAATGAGCCATCCCCCAGTTCGACCGACTGCCAAGTCTGAGGCAAAGTCCCCCTCCCAAGCCTATCTCTCCCACAGCGGTGCCTGGAATGCCCATTTTGATCCCTGAGCTTTGTTGATTCCCATGGCTGTGTATGGCGTCACCCATTCCCTGTGTTGGTTCTCATGCACACTTGTACCTACTTTGAAATATGGACTGGCCACTGGCCTTGCTGTTTGTCACTTTGGATGCCCATTCCCTTTGCAGGTTCTCATGTAGGGGCTGAGAAAAAAGGGGGATCCCAAAAGGTGTTTTCTCCATGTTCATTTCCATAGAAAATTTTGTGGCGAGCTACAGATCGCACTGCCAATCGGAATTACCCCAAATTTGGCAGAAAGTTAGAGTTTGGTTCAGAACGCGACATTTTTTTTAAATGGTATAAATCCGTTCAATAGTTTTTGAGAAATTTAAAAAATAAGAGTAAAAAAATCTATTTTCTATAGGAAACTTTGTTCAAGGTCAGAGCCGAAACTACTGAACATAATTACTCCAAATTTAGCAAAAAGGTAGTGCTTGTGTCAGAAAGCGACCTTTTTTTTAAATGGTGTAAATCCATTCAGTAGTTGCTGAGAAATAAGAAAAATAAAAATTTTGATATCTGGGCAGAGCCTAAGTCCCGTGTAGAGCTTCACAGTGATTGGCTGCCAACACCCTAAACCAGGAAGTGGTGGCAGCCATCTTGTGGCTCGGTAGCAGTGAGTCGCTAGAAAACAGTGAAACAAGGGTAGAAAACAAGATAAAGGGGCAGGATAGAAACACCCTGGCCCCCTAGGCCTGTTCAGGTGGTCCCAGAAGGACCCTCAGGGCCAATGAAAGCATTACAAAAAAAAAAGAGTGTTAGTACACTACAAGGCACAGAATGCAGTGCAAGATTGGCCACGCCCACTTGGCAGGTGATTTGTATTTGAAGAGGTGTACGACCAGAGACTGTTTCTCTGAACCTTCGAACCTTGCCTCTGATGAAAGGATAACTCCTGAAACGCGTTAGGCTCTCATGCATGAAGGTGGTGCTCGGAGCAGTTTGGGAGCGAGCTGTGAAATGGATGCAAAATAAAAAAACGTGCCTATTCAAACTTCGTGTGGATCTGCTTCACTTGGGCTTCCTGTATTGTTTTGGATATATATATATATATATATATATATATATATATATATATATATATATATATATATATATATATATATATATATATATATATATATATATATATATATATATATATATATATATATTCACTGAAAAAACCATAGGTTATAGACCATATATAGTTAGGAATTAGCATTTACAAAACCTTGAAAATTCACTGAAAAAACCATAGGTTATACACCATATATAGTTAGGAATTAGCATTTACAAAACCTTGAAAATTCACTGAAAAAACCATAGGTTATACACCATATATAGTTAGGAATTAGCATTTACAAAACCTTATTTTACTCACACAAAACCATTGAAATTCGCATATATAGTTAGCTGCACTAACTATATATCGCGCACCCGCAATCCACTGCTGATCATGTCACATATTACATCATTCATGACATGGTCAGTGACATCACTGATGACATCACTGATGACATCTCAAATGACATCACTGATGACATCACTGATGACAACATCCAGTGACTGTATGTTTCTGTAAAGTTAAAATATGTCTTACATATTGAAGAATGAGTGGATGTATAAGTGTCTGGATGAAGGATTTAGTAGGTGCATGACTGACTGTATGAGTGAGTGATTAAATGTGTCTCACTGAGTGCATGGGTTAGTGACTAAACTGTCTTAATTTGTGCATCATTATGTCTGTTGTTCTGTAAACTGCTGCATGTGTTGATCAGTAGCTATATGAGTAACTATATGGGTTATTGATTGGTTGCCCAAGTATTTGTATGGGAGACTGAGTGTGTGTGTGGGTGGCTGGGAGGTGTATGACTCTGTGCATAGATGTGTGAGCAGTTGATTGACTACATGTATGGGTTCAAAAGTGCATGTGGAAACAGCTGTATGGGCGGTTGACTGTGTGCATGAGTGTATTGGTGAGTGAATGGATATCTCAGTGCTACATGTCAAAGTAAGTACATATGTAAAACACAGTACATGTGAGAGTTGACATATATAAATAACTGTGCATAAGAGCCAGTGAATGTGTGAGTGGCTGTATGGATCATTGTGAACTTGTATCCAGGATTGTATAAGAGAGTAAATATGTTTTAGTATATGTTTGAATAAGTAAGGTGTGTATAACTGTATAGTTGAGAAAATGGAGGTGTGATTGATTGTTTGCATGACTGACTAGGTGTGTGTGTAACTTCATGGATGAGTGACAATCTGTGAGTCTGTGTTTACACTGAGTATATCTAAGGTTATATTAGAGTCTGAAGAGGTTCATCGTATTATCACATGAATGATGTCATCAGTGATGTGATCAGTAATGTCCAATGAGATGTCATCAGTGATGTCATCAGTGATGTCATTTGAGATGTCATCAGTGATGTCATTTGAGTTGTCATCAGTGATGTCATCAGTGATGTCATTTGAGATGTCATCAGTGATGTCATCAGTGATGTCACTGACCATGTCATGAATGATGTAATATGTGACATGATCAGCAGTGGATTGCGGGTGCGCGATATATAGTTAGTGCAGCTATATATGCGAATTTCAATGGTTTTGTGTGAGTAAAATAAGGTTTTGTAAATGCTAATTCCTAACTATATATGGTGTATAACCTATGGTTTTTTCAGTGAATTTTCAAGGTTTTGTAAATGCTAATTCCTAACTATATATGGTGTATAACCTATGGTTTTTTCAGTGAATTTTCAAGGTTTTGTAAATGCTAATTCCTAACTATATATGGTCTATAACCTATGTTTTTTTCTGTGAATATATATATATATATATATATATATATATATATATATTATAAATCAAGCTAAGAGCAAATTTGCATGGACATAAGTAAACACCAAGGTGAATACAGCCTCTGAAGTGAGTGCAACTGATGCATGAAAATCGGTCTTTTGGTAGTAAGTCTCAATAACTTGAAAGGAAGAATGATGAGGTTTCGATGGGGCAAGTACTGCTTTGCTGTGGCGAAAGACATGCTTTGTTATGGAGCACAGATCTTTCAAGGCGTCAAGACCCATAGCGAAAGGCTGCGATCCTCCTAGCTATGGTGAAATAGACGTACAATTATATCTGTTTTTAATTTATTTCACGCCCCGGTCCTTTCTCTAAGTGTCAATTGGCTAAAAGGCTGGAAAGGTCAACATTGGGCGGGGGGACTGGTTCAGGCGGGGAGGGCGGCCCATACATCCTATGACCCTGGACAAATATCGTAATCTTTAGTTGCCCGTTTGTGATGAAACTGGCCAGATATGACCAGACAACGAAATCGGGGCCTGGATGAGTCAGACCTTTTTGTATTAAAGGTCTTGGGGCATGTGCCTGTAAAAAAATGTAATTAATTAATAAAATAAAACACATGCACCAAGTCAAGGGCCCACAAAGGGGGTCCCATCCAATTTGCAGGAACAAATTGATATGCTTTTACCCTTTTACATATACGTGGACCAAGTCCCCTGCCCCCCCCTTCCCGGCAGTGTGCTCTTGGGTTTTCTTCATCCCAGAGTAAAGAAAAAATACAGTGGAGGGGGTAGTACACCTGGGGAAATACCAATCAGGGTCACTAGTTTTGCAGGGGTCCTCACCGGGGGGAGCCTGCCAGGCGTTTGGGTGAAGTAGAGGAGGTTATTTTAAGTACTGTATTTTGTATCGTGCCTCCACAAGCGGTATCTGACTATCTCCCAATTTTTGATTTCATGTATGATCCATGTTGAGAGGAGACAGTGTTGTAAGACTCCGAACAAGACACAAGCGTGCCACAGCATAATGACAAGAATGGAGCAGAGCACACCATGGCGTTTGTGGGAAGATTGCCGTTAGAGCTTACCAGACGTCAGCGTACCAGAGACACAGCTAAAGGTTGGTATCCTAGCGCGCGAGTGGACCAATGGCTTTGGGCAGGTCCACAGAAAGACCAGCGGGAGGTGCAAAGGGATGACACAGGGTAGGGGGAGCCACAGGAAGACTGAAGCCTCCCTGGCGGCCTGGCAGAAACAAAAGGTTAATTGGTTTGGTAATGAAAACACACCGACAGGGCTGTGTGTATAAGGAGGGCCACTCACTCTGGGATGCCTCACGGCTAGGTGAGTACGCCTGACAAAAATCGGTGTAGCAAACGGAGACAGCACTTGCAGCCCAACCTCCGCCAGACGGCAGGGCACAAGAGAGACTAGTAAGGTAGCGAGTTGGGACCTGGCTGTGGGGAAAGGCTACCCCCCACATGCTACCCCCCACTCGCGGGCCGGCGCCTTAACGGCTGCCAGAGCCCACAAGGAACTGTTCTGTTGTGCACTGGTTTGCACCACGGGGCAATGCTGCGTGGGGAAACCTGCCCAAGGCCCTCTCCTCGTCCCAAGAACAAAGGGAAGAGAGGAAGGGGAGTGGGGTATAAGGTGACACTCCCTCTGGGCAGCTTATCTTTACATCAGGGAGCTGGGGGAGCGGCGCCATAAAACCTTCGAGTTCCACCCACCCACCCAACCACGCGTTGCAGTGCTGACAGGGACAAAAGGAACTAATGATACAATGGTTGTCTATGGAGACTCACCGGGCAGTGTGTGAGAGCAAGGCCACTCACTTTGGGATGCCTTGTGGCTGAGTGAAGTGGTGCCACTCACTTTGAGATGCCTCACGGCTGAGTGAAGTGGTCTAACAAAAGGGGGCAGCAATCGGAGATGGCACTCACAGCCCAGCCCCTGCCGGATGGCAGGGCACAAAAAAGTCTAACAAGGTAGCGAGCTGGGGCCTAACTCTGGGAAGAAGCTACCCCCACGCAAAGAGAGAGCAAAGAGAGCGCAAATCCAACCAAAATGGGATGGAAACAAAATGTGTATTGGTTTGGTTATGGAAACACACCAACAGGGCGGTGTGTAGTATGAGGGCCACACACTCTGGGATGCCTCACGGCTGGGTGAGTACGCCTGACAAAAATCGGGGTAGCAAATGGAGACGGCACTTGCAGCCCAGCCCATGCTGATTGCAGGGCACAGGAGAGACTAGCAAGGTGGCGGGTTGGGGCCTGGCTCCGGGGAAAGGCTACTCCCAACATGCAAAGGGGCGTGGAAAACAACAAAGAATAACCTACGAGCTGTTAGTGTGATTTACGACCCTAGGAGAACCAAATGAGCTAAAGACAAACCAGTTATTTATGGCCAGCCGTTGATTTATGGCTGATGATTTATGATGCACATGCAGAATGATTTATGACAACAAAAGGATGACAGATTTGTGACAGAAAGATTCATGACATCCTGATGATTTATGACCATGATTTATGGCTGCCGATTTATGAAGATCAGGCAGAGTGAATTATGACGACAAAATAATGGCCGATTGCGGGAGAATGATTTATGATACCCAATATTTTATGATGTCCAAATAACACTGAGTGATACCCAATTTGCGATAATGTATGATAATGATTTAGGACCCGGGCCGGAGAAGGTGTCCAGGGGAGTTGTACAAATATGACATATGTAATGAGTAATAAAACTGCGGCCAACAACCATCACAAAATACAATGACGCTGGGTGTGTGTAGTAAGGCAGATACACAGGTATGGTATGGTTCCTGCAGGGGCGGCCTTAGGCATGTGCAAGCTGTGCACCTGCACAGGGCCACCAAACCCCAGGGGCCACCACGCCAACATATATCCTTAATATAATAATCCTCTGAGGATGGATACATATTTGCGTGGCGGCCCCTGGCAGGGATTTGGCGGCCTCCGGCTCTGTTCCACTTCCAAACACCCTGACCCCCCCTTCACTGGCCTCCGTGCTCCGCCCCGCCTGGACCCCCTCGTCCGGGGCCCCCTACCTACACTCCCTGCCCAGGGCCGCCATGAGCCTAGAGCCACCCCTGGTTCCTGGAATGGGAATGGTGCGGCTGTTATTACTTATTTTAAAACAACCAATCTGTTGCAAACATAACTGTACTTCTTATAGTGCTTAGCCATAAAATGGCTGCTATAACTTGATTTTCTGGCTTTGCAGCATCATGGTTTGGGCCCTGCGTGCTGTCCCATTGTAATCATCGCCCACCTTGCTGATGTGGCTAAGCCATTTTTATTTTGTTTTTAAATACTGAATTGATTCTCTCTGTGTTATTCTTTTCGTAGCTGAATCATCAGGAAATGAAAGGCAGTTGACATTAGCCGATTCTATTCCTAATAGAACTGAAGTGGCTCTCCCGTTGACTCTCTTGTTGCCTTCCATTAGGATAAATGCAATGCAATTACTGTGAATTGATGAATACAAAGAGGAAAAAAAATCCATGTGAGTCATACTGTCTCATCCCCTGAATCAGGACTGCCTTCATACACTCTGTGTTCCACTGAGCTGTTTTTCTATTTCATTTACTAGGACATCTGTCTAGACTGCTTTTATTTATCATCACTTTGTTGTATAGCTTCAAGACTTGTCTCTGTCATGCAATTTAGGTAAGCTAAAATTGTTATTCACTCTTCATACAACCATAGACGTCATCAACTCAACAAAATGCCTGGTGTAGCGGAAGCGACATCACACACTCATTGACACTGATGATGTCAAATGTGATGTCACATGATCTTTGACACTGATGACATCATAAGAAATGACAACACTAATGTTGTTTTAAAAAATATACATTACGTTGAAGATTATTAGTACAGCAAGAAAGCTACTTTCAATGATAAAATCTAGCACAGTTTCCACCCTATATTAACTAGGGTTCTGCTATAAGTTTTAACATATTTGTGTGTGTGTATGTTATATGTGAATGTATATATATATAAGTGCATATAGTTGTGGCATATTCATAAGAAAATAGATTACCAAGGAAGCAAAATAATTGTTTCAGAATGAGAAAACTTTAAGTTTACTGGCTAAATAAATGATACTTATGGTATTGACCTCGCTAAGTCGGATTCACAAGTGCAAATAGCTTTAGCAATGAGGTCGAAAATGTTTCCTACAAAAAATAACATTGTGCGTAGATGTCCATGTTATGTGGAACTGTAGCACCTTGCTGCCTAAGAACTTGTAATTTATTTGGGTTTGTATTCCACAACAGAAGTCAATAGATCCATATTTATTTTTGCTTTTTTACAAGGTACTGTATAAAGAACTCAACTATGTAGCCCTGACTGTATAGTACCTTTATTTGAGTGTTATTTCTTTGTGGTTTACCAAATCAGATTTCAAAACTCATCTCCCCTTGGAGGGTTGCCAACTGGGTGTTTCTTTTACTGCATGAACAGTATTTTCATACCATAGTAGGTCAAAAAATTATCATACAAATAACTTAAAGTCACAATTTTTCCCCTTGCCAGTACATATTTGAATTAGTAAATATATAGAAGTAAACACTTTAGATTGTGTACTAGAGATCCTTTAATTACCCCATACTGATAATTAAAGAAAACAAAGACAGTAAGGCCATGTTAAAATTGGAAAAAGACGATTTATGAAGTTCAATTCAAGTATCATGTCCGGGACTTTGCAGACTCGAAAAAAGGTGAACGTATAGCCTGTATTTTCCTCTGGAAAAGGTGGAAACTCTTCCTCCTAAACGAAACCTTAAATGCTCAACCCCACTATTGAGACATTTAGGCGTCCTTGGCATATGTTGGTAAGTACAATATTTCACAAGAAACTTAGGGCCTGATTTAGAGTTTGGCGGCTGGAATACTCCATCACAGATGTGATGGATTTCATGCCCACCTTATTTCAAGTGCCATAAGGTATAATAGTAATACAGCGGACATGATAACCGTCACGTTTTAGATGGAGTATAGCATCTGCCAAATTTTAAATCAGGCCGTTAGACACATATGGTACACATTATTTAATCAGTATTGATTGCCTAGTTGCCACTGATTGCCTTAGGAACTCAAAAGGAAGCCTAACATAGGTCCAAACAGCCAGCCATCCTACAGCGCTCATTGTGACACAGTACTGGGACTCACACAGTGCACACCTTAGACTTCAATTCTGAATTATAACAAATCTGATTTCTAAATACTGGTAGCACATATTTTACAAATGCTCCTCTAGATTTGAGAATGAATTATATTTTGTATTGTGCAGGTAGTTAAAACCATTACAATAGTTTAAAACAGATACATTGAAAGCCATCTTAAATAATCAAAAGAGGGCACATGAATACTAAAAGCATCATAATAATCTAAAATGCTCTTAATGAAGTTGTTCCATGTTGACATAGTACGACTGAGTACTAGTGCAAAAGAGCTCTGATAATCAGCAATATTACATAAAAAAGACATTATAAGAACTAAAATAGGTTTCACTGACGTTATTCAGAGTTAACATAGTAAAACAAGGTGTTAGTGTTCAAGAACCCAATGCAGATCATCAAGGTTGCCTAGCACCTTGGCCATTTAACAAATTCTTTTAAACGCACTAACATTTTGTAGAATTACATAGTAAAAACCTATCTCAGATGTTAAAACTACCTCACAGTGTGCATGCACAATAGATAAAAGCAGTAAATTATTTGTTGTAAAGTGCCATCTAACCAACATGCTTAACAGTAAACTCTCAGACAAAAGAGCATAAAAAATATCATTAATGCTAAAAACTCCACACTGATGTTGTTTCGAGTTAACATAGTACATCAAAGTGCTAATGCAGAGGAACCCAAGAAGATCATCAAAACTGCCTAGCACCTAGGCTATTTAACACATTTTTAAAAACGCTTTGGGATTAAGTAGGATTAAAGCCTATCTCCAGATGATAAAACTATCACACAAAGTGCAGGCATAGTAAATAATAGCAGCAGACTATTTGCTAAAATATGCCTTCTAACCATCATGCATATAAGTTAACTCCCGGACACCTGTTGAGATGCACAAAAAAATAATATAAGCAAATTATTTGTTGAAAATTGCCATCTGACCAACATACATAAGAGTAAATTCCATACATCTGTAAAGAACACACAGAGTTTGAAAGAAACCCGCCATGCTGCATATGGGAAGTACCCTGTAACAACAGTAGATGATAGTAGAAGCAAACTATCCATTGGGAGTAGCGTCAGACTGGATTGTGTGACAGTTTGAGCCACTGCCTTTATGATCTGGGGGTCCACCAGCTGTGCTGATCCAGCTAGGGGCCTACGGGGGGTGGGGGGGAGGGTGAAGCAGAGTTCCCCAGTCTAGAATTAAAATATGATTCAATTTTGAAAGGACACCTTAACCCAGGATTACTAACAATTTGCACCTGATTTGATCACAGAAGAGACACAAACCTAGTTCAAAATGTTATGTGGGGATTTACATTCTTCAAGAAATATGATTTGCTGTGGAAGGTTGCCCAAAATACCACTAAATAGCGCAATGCGCTACTTAATGTCAAAAGGGCATAATATGGGTTAGACATGAGCATTCCCATAAAACCACACAAAGTTTTAATGCAAACCCCTATCAACTAACATTCGCAGACAGAGATTTGTGCAAAAATATTATGCCCCAAAAACATGGCGGCTGGCTAGCGGCGGGTTTCGGGTGATCCCGGAGGCGTGCAGTGAAGTTGACATGATAGAGCAGACGAACGGCGCTGGAAGCTGCCAGTTTATGTGGATTCATCGAGTAGGGTTAATTTAGTGTTTTGCGGGGGACTCACTGGGGTTTGGAGTGCTCTGGAGAGCTAACGGAGCGTCCACAGAGGCAGGAGGTCCTCGAGCTGACTTTTTGATCAGAGAGGCCGTGAGGCGGTGAGGCGGCGAAGCGGCAAGGCTGGAGGTGGAGCTTCAGAACACGGCGGAGCAGCCATGGAAGAGAGCGGCACTGGAGTTGAGGAGAGGGCGTCATGCTGCTGCTAGGTTCCTCTATCGAGGTAGAGGTCGAGGAACCAGTGGGCTGAGTGGGGCCAGTGAGGAGCATGCTTGCAGGACTGAAGTGGAGAACTTATTGAGTGCTAAAACGCTAAAGTACAGTTTGCCCCTTTTTTTCAAGTGGCCCGGGAGCAGGAGCAGGGGATTAATGAGGAGAGCCAGAGTATTAACAAGGGTAAAGGATCAGTAGTGAGGGTGGAGAGTAGATATAGTGCTGGTGAGGTGGCTTTAAGGTATTCACTGAGAAGTGTGGGAAGGGGGGTGTGGCTGATTCCCCGGAGTTGGTGGATCTTTCGCATAAGTCGGTGAAAAAGCAAAGGAAGAAGAGGGTGGAGAAGGAGGTGAAGGTGGGGAAGCCTAGGGTCAGACGGTGCAATAAGGGGACCAAAGTGCACACTAAACTGGCAAGGGGGGTTATTTGGAGCGCAAGATTAGGGTGACACCGCCCCTTAGGACTTATTTTAAGGTGCTCCCGAAAACTTTAGTGTTAAGGAATAATACCACCTCAGTATCAGTGGCGGACCCTAAACAAATATAGGAGTATGGTGATAACTCAGGGGGTGGGGGCAGCCCTGAAGAGATAATGAATCTGGAAGATTGGTCTGCACATTTGAGCCCAAACCGATTTCAAGTGCTGTCTGCAGAGATGGGGGGGGGGGATGGGAGCCACAAGAGATGAGGTTAGTTTGAATGATCCAGAGGGCAGTTTAAATCTTCCAGCGGAGCCTATTTTGTAGGTAGGAGGGAAACTGCAAGTTTTGGAGGAGCTACAAAATGAGTTACCGCTGGTGAAGGATTATGGATTGGGGCAAGATGCTTTAGGTGAAGAGGTAGCAGCCTTAGAAAGTCGAGATCCCTGTATAGGTACATTGCTTAAAACCCTTACTCTTGAGATGCAAGGAAGATTTGACACCTCAGAGTTGAATCAGAAAGGCATAAGGTCTGCATGTGAGTCGTTAGAGAATAAAATATGGATGATCTGAGTTGAAGAACACTGGTGCTAGGAGTTAAAGTTAGGGACCTAAAAGAGGAAATACAGACCGATAGGAAAGAGATCGAGGGAGAGAGCATGAGGAAAGAGTGAAAAGATTAGAAAACTTTCAAAGGAGGAATAAATTGAAGGTTTTAAAAGTTCCAGAGGGTAAAGAGGTAGAAGATATTAAAGGCTTTGTGGTTCAGTTGCTGAAAAGGGAGCTTCAGCTGGAAGAGACTGAGGAGGAAATTGCCAGAGATATCCAGAGGATACATAGAGACTCTTTTAGGTTAAATGCAAAAAGACCTAAGCCTAGGAGAATTCTTGTTAATTTCCTCACTTATTCCTTGAAGGAGAGGATCTTAGCTAAAGCTTTGAAGAAGAAAGTGTTGGAGATGGATGGAGTAAAAATTGAAGTAAGATCAGATCTGTCAGTAGTAACAGCTAATAGGCAGTGGGAGCTGGGAAAAAGAATTGAGCCGCTAAGGAGGCTAGGTGCTTCGGTCCAGCTGAAGTTCTCGGCTCTACTCAAAGTGATGCTAAATAACAAGTTGCACTCATTTCGGTTTGTTGAGGAGGTTGACAGCTTTATTGAACAGCTCGAGGCTGGGAATCGTTAAGAGTTCGCATTTTGTAAGCAATAAGGGGGGTCTCTCAGTTATGTGGTATATTTTATAGATAATGATTTCCTGCTTTGTTTATGTTTTCAAATTTATATGAGGGTGTATAGGTGTGCCGCACGTTGAAGGGTAACTCACAGGGCTTTGCCATGGGTAGTTGGTTAGAGTTTTCCAAGGGAGGGGGTGGGGTGTGGGTTGCACAGGGAGGGGGGCTTAAGGGGAAAAAGTTAAAAATGTTTTCATCAATAGTTTGTGGGTGGAGAGGGTTTTATTGAGATGACAGGGAATGGAATGGAGTTAAAAATTCTGTCTTGGAATGTAAACGGTCTTTAGGTGAAAAGTAGGAGAGATAAAATAATGCAGTATCTGAAGGACTCTTCTGCACAAATTAATATTTTGCAGGAGACACACTTGACAGAGGACGAGAGTAGGGCACTCTTTAAGGTGCAGAGATGGATTGCACATGCAATTTACACAAGGCAGACAGCAGTTACCAAGGAGGTTGCAGTACTAGTTAAGCAGGGCCTGAATATTTTGATAGAAGGCAGTGTTTTGAGTTTTACAGGAAGGTGGCTAATAGTAAAGTTAAGAGTCCTTGGACAGATTTTCAATCTGATGGGTTATTATGGTCCAAATCAGGATGACACAGGCCCGTTGGACGAAATAGCAAATGAGCTTTTGAGTTTCTCCGGTCATATTATTATGGCAGTGGACTTTAATACAGTTTTGGACCATAAATTATATAGATCAGTGAAAAGGAAAGCAGCGGTAAATCCCAAGATGTCAGATAGGGTGAGAGGCCTGATGGCGCAGTGGGATCTCTGCGATTATGGAGGTGCATGGTAGGGTCCAGTATGGGTTGTACATATTACATTAAAAGAAAAAAACATAGGTCGAGGATAAATTAATTTTTGGTGGACCAAACAGTTAAAGACTAGATTTTGGAGGTTGAACATATTGGGGTTCACCTATCAAATCATTCAGCTATCCTTCTTCGGATGACGATAGGGGGGATTACCAGTTCAATATGGTAGCTGGATCGCATGATCCTGTCTGAATGTGAGACAATGGAAATTTTGAATGAGGAAAAACAGGAATAATTTGAAAGGAACTAAGGCTCAGCTCAGATTGGGATAGTATGGGATGCCTATAAGGCCTACTTAAAGGGCAGATTAGGTGCTTTGGTAGCAGTGAAAAGGCAAGTTTATCATCCTAAGGTGGGGGTTAGAAGAACAAATTCGTAGCCTGGAAGCAGTTTTGATTACTGTAGGGAGCCATGAGAAGGAGATGGATGAGATATTACATTTAAAAGTGAATCTTTCAGGAGTTCTGTGAGATAGAGTCAAGGAGAAATGAGAGACCAACCAGCTAGCACATTTTGATTATGGCGAGGGTTGTAGAAAGCTTTTAGCTTGGAAGGCAAAGAGCGATCAGGTCACAAGCTTTATTAAAGAAATCAGATGCGATGATTCAGGTGTGCTTCTTAGTAATACTAATGAAATTTCTTCAGCATTCTATAGACATTTTGGGAGGGTATACAAGGAAGACATGATGGGTACGGAGGAGGGCGTAATGATTTGGTTGGACCATATGGAACCATTATCAAAGGAGGCGATGGAAGTGTTGAACAGGGAGATCCCTGTTGAAGAGTTGGAGGAGGTTATTAAAGGCGGCAGACAGAGAAAAGCTCCAGGCCGGACGGCCTTCCAGTAGAGATTTATGGATCCCTGGCCAGTGCTATAATACCTGTTATGAGGCTGCTCTCTAATGCCATCTTCCTTTCAGGTTCTGCTATGCCAGATTCCTTGAAAGAGGCAAATATAGCTCTGATCCCTAAGACTGGAAAGTCATTATAAAATCCTGCCTCATTGAGGCCTATTTCTCTGTTAAATGCTGATTACAAGCTGTTCACAACGTTTATAGGGTGAGAGCAGCGCGAGTAAGGCGCTGGGCAGTGTGACTGAGAAACCTGCAATTTTAAAAACTGTCTTGTGTCATTTTATCTTTGTAGAAGCGTGTCACTATTTTTAAAATTTACTGCTGGTGGGAGCTTGATTTATTTAAGGGGATACAGACATTGTTGGGCTGATCGTACTAACCCCTTGCAGTGTCCCGGTCCGTCCCCGTTCCGCCACGGCTTTTGTGTGCCGATTGAGCGGAGGGACGCAACTCCTCCCCCAGCTAGCATCACTTCCGGGCCAGTCCCCACTAGAGGCGATGTGCTTCCGGCCGCGCAGCGGACGAGCGCAGCGGGCGCGCCGACGGCGCGCCGAAGTCGCGCCTAAGTCCAGCCTGTCTGCGCCCGTCCGCGGCCGGACTTCGGCCAAGGCCAAGGATGCTGCCCCAGCAGGGTCGGATTCCGATAGGACTGTCTGGTCGAGGCAAGATCTAATGGCCATTAATCGAGGGGGGCCTTGTAAAACTCACTCCCTTGTGGAGGCCACGCTCCCACTTATTTGCTCAGAATGTGGTAGCGCGTGGGCAGGGCCGCTTCTCCTTCCAAGCAGATTCCAGGGGCTGCTTCGGCCCAAGTAGCTAGAGGTCTTAGAGCGGGACTTGTGAATTGTAGATCATTGCCTCAACACAGCACTGACATCTGGCTGCTCTTAGAGAGCCAAGCCTGGGACTTGTTGTTTTTAACTGAAACTTGGTTAAATGAACATAATGTGACAGCCATTTGTTTAGCTGTACCGGCGGGCTTTTCTATGTGCATCTCGAATCGCGAGGATGGCAGGCGCGGGGGTGGGGTGGCAGTAATTTTTAAAGACTGCTTCTCCTTATCTTCCGCAGCATCAGTTGTAATCCCTGGAATGGAATGCTTATACTTCTGCCTTCTCCTAAACCCTCAACTAGCCATTGCTGGGATGGTGGTTTATCGTCCCCCGGACTGCGCTGAGAGCAGCACTGCTCGACTTTTAGATGCGATTACACTGAATGCGCTGAAGCACGAGCACTTCCTGGTTGTGGGAGATTTTAATGTCCACATTGATAGGGATGGCAACACAGCGGCAGAGCACCTGATGGCAGCAATGAGTGCTGTAAACTTGATGCTCCATAATAAAGGTCCCACACACAGATCTGGACATACACTTGATTTAATTTTCTCCACATTAGAAAGCATAGTAGTGGATGATGCACTTCCAGTAGCATGGTCAGCTCATTGGCTTATACCATTCACACTAGCATTAAATGGTGTAGGGCCTAGAAAAAGCAAACACTCTTATATGAAGAGGCAATGGAAAAATCTTACTCCGGCCATTATGAGCCCGATGTTGTCCCATGATCCGCCTAAGCATACTATGAATGTCAGCGTGATGCCCAGGCACTAAGTAACTGGATTAGCAACATGGTAGAGGCTGTAGCGCCAGCTAAAAGGGTGACAGCGCAGAGAACCTCCCCAACTGCCCCATGGTTCTCCGCTGATCTACGACTGGAAAAAAGAGCCTGTAAGAAACTCGAAAGACAATGGAGATTAAACTACTGCCCTCTAGCAAAAAAACAATTTAAAGAGGCCACCAAGCTGTTTCATAAGCAGATTAGGAAAGAAAAAATAGCTATTATGCCTCCGTTGTTCAACAGGCAGAGAACCCCAGCAAAGAAGTGTTTAAACTGGTTCAATCCTTTTTGAAGCCCCACTGTATTGAAAGGGATATTCCTTCATCCGTAGCACTCTGTGACAAGATCTCTATCTATTTTGATAATAAAATACAGATGGTCTATGACTCCTTTGGCCCGCATAAACCTACGGCCAAGGAGGATAGAGAGAGTGGGGGCCGGTCCCCAGTCTCCTTGAGGAAATTTCAACCAATCCCGCTAGATGAGGCAAGGCAAGAGATAACCCGGTGTAAGTCAGGCTCCCCAGAGGACCCATGTCCACCTAAACTGTGGGAACCTTTAGCGGACGCTATCGCACCTATGCTTCAACACATCTGGAACACATCCATTGATACTGGGGAATTTCCGGAGAGCTGGAAGCATGCGAGGCTCCTGCCACTGAAGAAGAAGCCAAACGGGGATGCGGAGGATTTAACTAACCTCCGTCCTATCTCTCTGCTGGCAGCTCCCGGGAAAATGCTGGAAAAACTAATTCAGCGCCAGCTGAATGCTCATGTCGAATCTAATAACATTCTTCATGAGACTCAGTCCGGGTTCAGACCCGGCTTCAGCACGGAGACGGCGCTGATTGAGGTGGCTGATTCTTTGAGGTGGTCGTTAGATTCAGGAGACTCGGCTATGCTGATGCTCCTGGATCTCTCGGCCGCGTTTGATACGGTGGATCATGTTAGGATGGTCCAATGTTTGGCAGAAATTGGTCTGCAAGATCAGGCACTTGGTTGGATGCAGTCCTATTTGTCAAACCGAACGCAGAGGGTCACTCTAGGTACATGTGCTTCAAAGCGTAAGCCACTGAGATGCGGGGTCCCGCAAGGATCTGCCCTAAGACCCCTTTTGTTTAAGGTTTATCTTGCCCCTCTTTTCTCCCTCATTGCCAACTGGGGAGTCACCGCAATATCTTATGCCGATGACACCCAGTTGGTTTTTCCCTACTCAGAGGTTTCAGAAGCGGCATTTGCAAACTTTAAGGGGTGCCTTCAGGATGTCGCATCCTGGATGAATACTAATAAGCTGAAACTGAATCCCGGAAAAACAGAAGTGATCTTCTTTGGCAAAGGCAGTCACCCTCCAGCTGAGCTCTGGTGGCCGATTGAGATGGGTACCCCCCTCCCCCCTCCCAGTGGGCAAAAAATCTGGGGGTCAAGTGGGATGAAAATCTCTCTTTTGTGCCCCAGATCCATCAGGTCACAGGGTGCTGCCTGAGCAAAATGAGGAATCTTCGCCCTTTCCTGAAACTTTTGCCTGAGTCTTGCCGGAAAATCGTGATCCATGCCACCATAACATCGAGACTGGATTATGCTAACGGCCTGTATAGCGGTCTCCCGAAATACTTGGTCCAAAGGCTGCAGACGGTGCAAAATGCGGCAGCCAGGCTGCTTAAGCATATTCCTTTCAAAGAGCATATTTCCCCCCATCTTCGGGCCCTGCATTGGCTCCCGATTGCCAGTAGAATAAAATTTAAAACTCTTACTCTGGCCTACAGGTCCCTCTATGGTACCTGCCCTAATTATCTGAGAGCCCGTCTGCCCAAAGACACACAGACCCGCTCCCTTCGCTCAAATGATCAGGTGCTACTGAGTGTGCCGCGAGTCAAAAGGGCTAGATTGGGCGGCTGGACCTTTTCAGCCAACGTGGCTCGTCTATGAAACTCCCTACCTCCTGAGCTGCGAAAGGCCCAATCAGAAACAAGCTTTAGGAGACAGCTTAAGTCGTGGCTGTTCTCGGTGCCTCTCTAAGCCGCAGACTCCCAGCTAGTTTTCTTGCCATGCCCTCACAGCGCCGGGACGCCTCCTAGCTGAGGCAGCTGTTCGCGCTTTAAAAATACCAGTATTATTATTATTATTATTAAATGGGATTATGTTGAATTTGGTTCATGAAGACCAGAAGGGTTTTATTGGAGGAAGAGCATTGAAGGAGTTGACGTTTTCTCTTATTGGTTCCATAGATATGGCTACGTCTTACGATCTTCTTTTGGCAGCAATATCATTAGATGCTGCCAAAAGCATTAGATCGTGTTAACTGGGTATATCTGCAGACCCTGCTCAAACATCTTAATCTGGGGGAAAACTTCTGCAGAATGTTAAAAGGTATATGTAATGCTCTGGTAGCCAGATTACTGGTTAATGGGGTACTGACGCAGCAGGTGAGGATTATGAGGGGTACAAGGCAAGGGTGCCCCCTGTCTCCACTATTATTTGATCTTTATATTGAGCCACTGGCAAGGAAAATAAGTAGGTGTGAGGATATACTGCCTTTCAAATTTCATGGTTGGAGCAAGAAAATCGGGCTGTATACTGATGAATGTAATTTATACAATCAATTTACAACAAACCATGAGCTGTATTGTGAAAATAACGAACAAGTTTGACAAAATATCAGGCTACGATATGAATAGGAAGGAACTGGAAGCCATGGCTTGGAGCATGGTGACAGAGGGCATTAAATGCAAGAATGAAATGAGATATTTAGGAGTTAGGATAACCCAGAGCATTGTAGCACTTGCTAAGACAAATTTTGATAAGGTTAAAAAGGAAATCAGTGCCAGTCTACGAGGTTGGGTGCAACTCCCACTTACACTATATGGGCAAGTACATTTGGTGAAGAGAGTGATCCTTCCAAAGCTAACTTTTCTGTTTGAAACAATCCCTTTAACCTTTAGGAAAGAATGGTTGTTAAAATTGCAAGGTGAAATTAGTTCTTGCCTGGAAAAAACTTAAAAGAAGGTTAGTGAAGGGAGGCTTAGCTCTTCCAGATTTGTTATTTTATTTGTTATTTTATGCATGGGCATTTCTTTTGAAAAATGGAAGGATGCTTCTGGGTAACGAATACAGGGATAGGTAAGATGTTCAAGGAAATGTTGAGGAAAGAAAAAGGAGCAGAAAGCGGTTTTATGTTTAAGTACGCAGATCCGAAGGTTAGGTTAAAAATGTTAGCGGCTAAGGCGGAAACTTGGTATAGAATTTAAATGTCCTTTAAAATTCCGTTTTTTAGTCAGCTGGCTCTGATGTGGGATGCACCAGGTTCTCCATCTTGGACTAGAGACTTATTAGCTAGACCCTAAAGGAGGCAGGCATTTTAATGTGGAAGCACTTATTTCCAGAGTGCCATCTAATTTCGTGGAATTGGTGTGAGCAGGAACTGGGCCCGAGGTTTTCAAGATTTAAGTACCTCCAGATTCAGAGTTGGCATTTGGCTTCAGGGGAAATGATATGAGGACCAAATGAATCAGAGGGAAAAACTTGTGTCCAGTGTCATGTTTAAGAAAGAAATCGCACTATGATACTGGTTGGTGCTAGAGTTGGAGGATGGTGATTCACTTTACCGGAAGATCTGTGGGAAAGATGCTTGCCAGAGATTGAGACAAAAGACCAATGGCAAGTATCAATGTCTATGCTTTATAAAACAGTTAAACCCGCATATCTGAGTAGGAATCATTTTTTTACATTGCACAGGGCATATTGGACTCCACGGAGGCTATCTAAATTTGGCTCAGGTGGAGTGGCAGCATGTTCTAAGTGTGGCAGTCCAAACGAAGATGATCTACATATGTTCCTGCATTGCCCTAAGATACAGTCTTTCTGGGAGGCCATGAGCAATTGCCTGTCGAGTGTTTTAAGTCTGCAGATCGAGGTAAACGCTGAGCTGGTCATATTTGGAAAGCTTGATCTGCAAGGTAAAATTACGAAAGATGTTGCAAAGTTGCCATTTTATGCTTTTCTGTTGGCCCGCAGAGAGTTATGTAAAGTATGGGTCTCTTCAGCCTCCCCAACAGAGGGTAGTTGGATACAAACAATGAAATTTATTGTAAAGTTGAATATTTTGGATCAGATGAAAAAGAGATATGAATTGTGGACTCCTTTCTTGTCCTGGTGTGGTTAAAGTTGGGTTACTCAGAAAAAAGTTTTGTCCAATGATTAAGCCTTCGTCTGCCTCGGCTGATGATATTTTTTTCATCCTGTGTATGCAGGAGGATAAGAAAGTGGGTTTCGGTTGTTGTGTGGGAGGGTTGCCTAGTAAAATCCAATGGCGCCTAGTTTTTCTGGGGATTTTCTCTGCCCATATGTTTCAACCCTCCCCCTTTTTTTTCCAGCAAATGAGGTTTGATAACCCAGGGCGGAATTGTTAGAAGGAGAGTAGAAGTAGGGCAAATGAGGAATAAAAAAAAAAGATTATGCCCCTTGGAGACAGATGTCAAACTGAAGCAACTTTAATAATCTCCTAATTTTTCCAACTTTGCTGTGTGCTGCACTGCACAGCATAAATACAAAGTAGGAAAAGTATTGAAGCAAAGGTTTTGTATGGGAATTTTTCCCTTCCCAATCAAATGCTATGCTTGACAGCAGGGTCTTGCAGCTCTTCTGGTCTCTGGTACTGTCCAGCCATGGTTTAGACTTTAAAATTCTACCACAGACTAGAGATGGTGCAGTTCAGGAGCGGTATCATCAGTTTTATATTTGTAGCATTTTTAGCTCTGTTATTGATCACATTGGGTGTGTTTTATTTGCTGATAACTCAGTAGGCTATGGATTTAGACTGCAATAGCTAGGGGTCCTACAAAAATTGCATTTCAATTTGGATCCTATTAATAATTACAAATCTAAAAATTCCTGAAATCAATTACATAGCTTAAGATGTTATGTGCAGGAAGGCATGAGGTGTGTGTGCCTTTCAAATCAGTGATGTCACTTGAGATGTCATCAGTGATGTCATTAGTGATGTCACAAACCATGTCATAAGTGATGTAATATGTGAGGTCATAAGCAGTGCATTGCGAGTGGCGGAGTTATAGTTAACTGCTGACTTTCTATGGTTTGTGTGTGTAAAATCTGAACCTAACTATAACGTCCCTGTAACCCTTCGTTTTTCAAGTGAAGTTCTAGGATTTTTTAATTGTATTTCCTAACTATAACATCCCTGTCACCTTTGTTTTCTTCAGTGAATTCCTACAGATTTTTAATGCTTTTTTTTCTAACGTTAACATCTCTGTAACCTTTGTTTTTAGTGCATTTCACCCGTTTTTTAAACATAAATTGTACTACAGTTTGACCCATAAACAATTGACTAATATTCATTTTCACAGTTTTATTAATACATTGTATTCACAAATGCATTCTTATTACATATTTTAAAACTAAATATTAAAGATTAATGTAAGGTACCGTATGTAGGCTTTCCATAAATGCAATGTACCAAGTCTTTCTTTTTTTTAAATTCATTTTATGGATCCACGGATCCATCAAGAATCTGCAGGCAAATAATGGGTCAGCTGTTATATTGCACACATTCAATACTAAAATAACAAGATATTTAATACAAACATATGCTAATGCAATTTCTATGTGTGTATTACTGCCTGTGTGTGTGTCTATGAGTAAGTGTGTGAATGGCTATGTGGGTGTGGGATTGGGTGTATGAGCTGCTGTGTTGGTGTGTGAATAGGTGTTTGAGTGGCTGTCTAGGTGGGTGGGTGGTTTAGTGGGTCTGTGGGTGGCTGCATGGGTGTATGAGTGGTTGTATGGGTGTGCAAGTATGTGTGGAGTAGGTGTGTAAGCAGCTGTGTGGGTCTGTGAATGTATGTATGAGTGGTTGTGTTGGTCTGTGAGTGGGTGTGAGTGACTTTATGAGTGTGGATTGGGTATGTGATTAACTTTATGGGTATGTGAGTGATTGTGTAAGCGGTTGTGTGTGTATGTGGGTGTGTGAGTATGAGTGTGAGTGCATGTGTTAGTTGCTGTATGGGTCTGTGAATGGTTGTGTGAGGGGTTGTGTGTGTATGAGTGGCTGCATGAGAGTGTAATTGGGTGTGGGTGTGTGAGTGCATGTGTGATTTGCTGTGTGGGTCTCAATGGGTATGTGAGTGACTGTGGGTCTATGAGTGGGTGTGTGAGTGGTTGTGTCAGTGAGTGTGTGAGTAGCTGTGTGGGTCTGTGAGTGGGTGTTTGTATGGTTCTGTGGGTCTGTGAGAAACTGTATGAGTGTGTGTGTGTCTATATATGTTTATGTGGGTGTATAAGTAGTTGTGTGAGTGTATAAGTGGGTGTGTGAGCGGGTGGGTGTATGAATGATTATGTGGGTCTATGAGTGGTTGGGATAATGTTTATGTGGGTCTGTGAATGAGTGGTTGTATGGGTGTGTGAGTGGTTGTGTGGGTATGTAAGTGATTTTGTGAGTGTGTGAGTAGGTGTGTGGGTTTGTGAGTGGGTGTATGTGTTTGTTTAATTGGGTTCTGGATCCGTGAATTAATCACAGAACACACAGGGAGTCATGCTGAGCTAAGCAGTGGATCAGCGGATCATCATGAGCTAAAAAGAAACATTTTGGAACAATTTCTTGCCCATGAGGGCTCCCTCACAGACCTTCCATCAGTCCCATGGGTTCAGAGTACCGCTAACCTGACCCCTTCTATCACTTAAAAATGTTATATCCCCCTGGGAACTAAGCCCAATGCATAAAATGGCAGCTGAAACTTTCCTCTCAGACTGCAGCCAGCAAACATGGCCCTGCTGTTTACATATGGATCTGCGGACCCGCTGCGCTGGTCCACAGCTCTAGATATACATATATCGTTTTACTTTAATAACTCCAAAACTCCTGAACAGTTTTACAGCAAATTACAAAAAGCACTCTTTCTGGACTTTCTGCCAAATTTGGTGTAATTCAGTTCAGCGGTTCTGGCAGCAGTCACATCTAAAATCCCTGAAGGGAATTGCATGGGGAAACCCATCTTGGAACCCTCCTTTTTCTCTGCCCCCACTCGTTTGATCACACCAAAACTTTCCAGATTTTCCAAACGGCTCCAAAGTCAGTAGCAAAACAAAAAATGCTCTTCCTATGGAAACTAGGTCCTAACTATAACTACCTACTATATAGATAAATAGATAGATAGATAGATAGACAGATAGATAGACAGACAGACAGACAGACAGACAGACAGACAGACAGACAGACAGACAGACAGACAGACAGATAGATAGATAGATAGATAGATAGATAGATAGATAGATAGATAGATAGATAGATAGATAGATAGATAGATAGATAGATAGATAGATAGATAGATAGATAGATAGATAGATAGATAGATAGATAGATAGATAGATAGATAGATAGATAGATAGATAGATAGATATTCATTAACCCCTTCCATGCTCATGACGGCCCCTGGCCGTCATGAGTCATGCTGGGCGCGTATGCCCGAAGGCCGGGGGCTGTCCGAACTCTGCCCACAAATGAAATGTCTAGCACCACAGTGGAATTTGCGCCGCAGCCAAGGTGTTAAAAACATATTATTTAAAAAACATGTTAAATGTATTTAATGACCAATACATTACTTTTAAATAAGCTACTTTTAATATATATTCCATTAAAGTCATTAGTTATTTATTTTTGCCTGATTTTGGTCGATAATCTTGTCAACTATATTTTTCACACAATATTTTTGCATTTTACGTATTGGGTCACAATCATTTGCAAACAATATTTTTGACAATATTTTTTGTCTCTCATTAATAATATTCACTATTATTGTTATGTCAGTGATCCATTTGCACATCTAGGTGACGGTTGCACACATACTATGATTTACAAGCATAAATTCACATCAGGAACACAAACATTGCAAATTTTGCCCATATATTAAATTACTCATGCTTAAATTCTGTTTAGTTGGCTGACTTTACTGACTAAATATACTCACAGTGGCAAATTATGATTAGGTAAAAACCCAAACCCTGTCAGTATTGTATATTCATCAACCTTTGGCAGACATTTTCTAACCATGTATGTGTCTGTGCTTTACTCCACACAAAGGCAGGAGTCAGTCTGCATTCATAGCTCACGTGGGGACAGAACACTGCCAAAATTGGTAGAGGGGTAGAGGATGGAGGCTGATATCCTTTTATAAGAATATGAGCAAACATTTTGATGTCATGGTTGGTGTTGGTATTAGCAGTATAACACATAAAGAGAAAGATTATATTTATATCCTTCAAGTAATGGTGGAGAGCACTCTGTAATATAGTAGATTTGGAAAGGACTGTAGATTCTACTGTTGAATACAGAGATTTGAGAAACACAGACAATCACTTTTCTATCTGCAAATGCTTGGAATTATGAAGTTTGCGAAAGTCTGTGAAGATACAATATTACACCTGAGTCAAAAGTATACCATCAACCTATTTTACATTTTAATGACTGAACATTGATTATTATGGAGTCCTACACCCCTTTGTTCCCCTCCATGTTCTCCTTTAATGTTTTTGTGTCTCTCCTGTGTTTATGCTGATGCAGTTTGCATAATGCAAATGATGGTTTTCGTAGCTCACTTTTAAAACATACTTCATTAGATGTCAAAATTTCCTTACACTAAATTGAATATTGAAAGTGAATATAAAAAGGTAACAACAATTCTACCCTGGGAAAAAATAATAATAATAATATATTGATGGATAGACCACTCACACTTTTGGGTGCAAAGTTATTAACATTCAAATTTGATGTTACTATTTAAGAGTGCACAAGGATTAAAAGTTAGATATTAAAATATAAGACATAATTTACAAAAATGAGGCTCAGACAGAAAAATTGCACTTATCACTGTTAATAAAGTATATACTCTTCATTGATGCAAAGCTCTGGGAAACCAGCCTCCTAACAGAGTGCCACAGAAACAATCAGAAAAAGGCGATCAGCGCCCACCATACATTTGATTTATTAAATAAGCTGTACAGTCACACACAACTATTATATTTGGCACAGACTCCTTTTCAATTTTCCATCAGGATTTTCTTTATTGATGTCATCTTGTCTTTTTTTTAATTCCCTGTAGCCAACGTGTTTCATCCCTTAAGTGAGACTTCTTCAGGGCTTGGAATATGGTACAAAATACAGACATTCCCTGGAGTGCCAGGGCTACTGATGCTTCCTCCGCAACATCCTGGAGAGTTTCATTACTACCTCTTCAATCCCTGTTCAATTCATGCAGGTAGGTGGGGGATGTACCTAACTATTTTGTGAAGTCTAAACCTGGACATAATGATAATACCTGTAGGTTACTAACATAATAAATGTTTAATGCAACAAAAATACTGGTATGCAGCCATCAGCAGCACCTGTTTCAGATATGAGTATCCCTCATTGCTCCTGTTGTGAACTGAACTTAATGAACTTAATGAAATAAAATAATTTGTTTACAAGTTTGTGTCTGTGTTTTCGACCTCATCCTACAACTTGATAGATTGAAGCAATCATTGGTAATTTAACAAAAGAGTAGAATGGCAATTTCACCATATTTCCCACCATTCTTAGAAGTTGGGATAGTCTGTGATAAGGCAGCAACCACAGCAAGTGAGTGAATTTCCGGCGGCTGCTTCGTTCTTTTCCTTCAGTCTCCCCACAGGTGCAACGTCATATTCGGAATGAAAGGCAACGGATTGAATAAATGCTTCACATCAGTATTGTTCAAACAATATAAAGTGACAGTTTGACAAGACTGTGCCTAACCAGTTATATTGCACACATTCATTTTTTAGGCATGGCAAGATTAAGTGATTTGCCCAGAATTTCAGGATATGGAACTGACGCTGACTCTCTGACCTGGTTCCCCAGTTCGAAAGTTGGCAGCAACACTTCTTCTCCAATGTACAAGACTCAGTGAGTGAAAGACTTGAATTGTGTTTTTGAATGCCAGCTCAGTCTTGAGCCTGTGAATTTTCATTTGCATTGACCATTACCACGCCTCTTACATAAATCCCAACTATCATATCTGATGATTCCAACAACTGATCAGTTTCATTGGGTGTCATGGGAGCGGAACATTGTTAAGGCTCCAGGGAAATTAGGCATTTTATTCAATACTCCGTGGCGGTTTTTAGATCAGGACGGAGAGGATGAGCCCTTACAACTTCACACTATTAGCGATTGTAATTGGAAACAGCAAGTACAAGCAATTACCATCAACTACCATTATCTTAAAAATACATACTCGGCACTGCTTTGGCCTGCCTCACCGAAACGAGCAACAGGAAGCCAGGAAAAATTCCTTGGGCACATGCACTAGTGCGCATGTGCCATTCACAGGATGGTTTTGGTGGTGACTATGTGTATTTTGAGCAGCCTACGTACTGACATGCTGCTAGCCCGCATCTCCAATGCTTGGGGGTCCCAGGGACCATCCAGTAATGATGTGTTGCAGCAGCATGTTTTTAAAGCAGCCTTAAGGCATGTACAGTATCAGCCCTGTACTCCCGGGCTGCTTGTCAGTTATTTAGAGCTGCGTAGAGCCAGCCTCTTCCTTTCCGAAGTCCTCACTTGGGAAAGGGAGGGATTGTAGCCTTTGCTCGAGGACCTGACGTCACAGAGACATGAGGCTCAACTCATGGCTCTGTGAGGCCGGAGGCCAGGTCACATGTGTAAACAGAATACACTGCACAGATGTGTTTGCCTCGTGTACCTATTTAGAGCATTATTACTGCCAGAGAACATTTCGGCTGCAGCCTTGTGGAAAAGAATCTGACTGCTGGTGTGCAGTACACCTGTGGACACCAACCTGACAGAGCTGAGGACAGGACTTTGGGTAAGGCAGTAGCCTTGTCCGTTGTCTCTTTAGCTTTCCTCTTGCTTATCTTTTATCCTTTGATCTCCTTTTGTTTGTGGTTTAAATGCCCACAGCACGCCACGGTTAACCCTTCATTATTCCTTTCTCTCCCTGCTCTCACACGAATCACCTTACTCCTTCATTTTCTTTTTCTAACTATCCTGTTGCAATATCGTATGCACTATCTTCTCCGTTTCTGAATTTCCCGCTATTCTTTCTCCCTCTCTATCTATTTAGCCTCAGCAGCAGGCAATAAATTAAGCATTTGAAAAGTCTACTTGCTCAGATGCAGCAAAGGTGATATTTCTGAAAGGTAGAAGTTTATTCAGCACATACATTCTGGCCTAGGTCTAGAAAGCAAGGTGCCTAATTAAATTCAGCAATGTGCTATCTATACATAGAACATATATTTGTTTTTTAAATGTAGTAATTTATCCCAGAACTATGCTTTATGTTTTGAAATCAAGTTGCCTGATTAGAACGTAAATAGTGTAAATAACTATTTTTCAGAAAGGTTGGAATTGCTGCTTCTCAGTGTGGCAAAATGTATAGAAGGCTAGCTGCTAGTGTGAACACTGGTTGTGTCTGCTGTGCCTGAGAGCCCAAGAATTTGATGACCATGAATTTTGAACACCTTTTGACCGACTAACAGACACTGTGAGAAACGTGCACTGCCTGCAACCTCAACTCCAGGGCTCTCAATCGTCCGCTATTATAAACTCCTGAAGGTGACTCAATTCAAATAATTCACTATACATGAGTAATATGCTACACGAAAAAACACAGAACCCCAGCATCTCGGGCAGCCTACCGTCAGGGAAGGCAGCTGGGCCGGATCAGATTCCAGTGGAGTTCTTCAAGGTATTTCAATCAGTACTGATAGAGGATATGTTCAATATTATGTTGCTGGCACAAAAGGGGGATTCAGTTCTGGAGTCCAGGGGAGGGGCAGATATATTTGTAATACCAAAGAAAGGCAAACCTTTAACGGCCCCGGGCTCATACTGTCCGATCACGCTGATGAATGCTGATGTAAAGGTATACTCGAAAATGTTGGCTAAAAGATTATCACGGGGGATTGAGTCCCTGGTCAGCCCCTCCCAACATGGATTTATTCCAGGCAAAGGGACGACACAGCATATCAGGCAAGTGATTACGATGTTCGACGCAGCGGGCACCCTGGGAGACCCTATGGCAGCACTGTTTCTTGATGCAGAGAAAGCATTTGATAGGGTCTCCTGGGGTTACCTATGGTCGGTTATGAGATGGAATGGTATAGGAGAGGGCTTTATAAAGGCCATACAGACCCTATATAAAAACCCGACAGCTAAGATCAGGGTAAACAGGGGATCCTCGGCAGTGATTAACATCTACAGAGGGACCAGGCAGGGGTGTCCATCATCTCCCCTGCTATTTGCTTTATTTCTTGACCCGTATCTACGCAGACTAGAAGGAAACCCGGAGATTCCAGCTATGAATATAAACGGCTGTATGATAAAAACACTAGCATACGCTGACGACATGGCCATTTTGACTCCGAACCCCACTGTCGCGATTAGGGCGGTGGAAGCAGAGGCTGAATCTTTAGGACAGATTGCAGGCTATAGTCTGAATAAGTCGAAAACGCAAATAGTAGAAAATGCCCACTCCATCTGTAACGACCCTAGAGTTGTGGAGTCGGCAATATACTTGGGAATCGAGGTATCAGCAAGGTTAGACATGGTGGTAGAAAACAACATGAGTCCTTTGATATCACGGGTAAAGGCAGATTTGGAGAAGATGAGTAACTTACATTTGTCACTGGTAGGTTCCACTAATGTTATTAAAATGGTCATCCTCCCCAAGTTTCTCTATTTATTTAGGGCCATTCCACTGTTTTTCGAAGCCAGCTGGTTTAATGCATTAGAGGCAAGAGTGCAATAGATTTATCTGGGCACAGGGTAAGACTCGCAGGGCTTAGAGGTTTATCTCGCTTCCACGAGAGAGGGGTGGATGGGGAGCCCCAGATTTTGGACTCTACTACATGGCAACTGCTCTGCAATATATGCAGGGGCTGATAGGAGGGGCCAACCGTGATCAAAGGGTTAGCAATTTTTCTACAGAGATCTATGAGGTAGTATGTGGGGTGGAGGTCGGCAACTGCTTTTTAAACTGCATTGATTTTGGGTACTTCAAGAGAACAAGGTTTCAAGACAATTGAGGCTGCTGTAAAAGTTTGGAAGGCTTTCTTAAAAAAGTCTAGATTGGGGGAGATATAACAGATATGTTGGGCTGTATAATAATAGATCATTTCCTGTTGCAATATTTGCAGATCAAACAATGTCTGTATGGGCTGCAAGGGGATTCAACAAATTGGCGACTTGCTCAACCATGGGGGAATTCTACAGTTTGAAGACATAAGAAAGGCATATGGCATTGATTACAGAGGTTTCTTTAAGTATCTCCATATTAGGAGTTTTTTAAATAATAAAGTGGGGGGACCACTGGGTTTTGGTAAGAATGAGATCTTGGAGAAAATAAGGCTTGTGGGGGATCGCACAATCCGATCTTTTTACGCTAGTCTGGTAAAGGAAAAATCTGACGACTTGGAAAAACACATTAGCAAATGGGTGGAGAAATTGGGTGGGGAAAGTGCGAGGTTTCAAGAATCACTGGATTTAGGGCGTACAATACTGTGTTCATCCCCCTTGCAATCCCAGCATTATAAAACATTATATTCGCTGTATTTCACCCCTGCCAGGATAGCAAAATGGGGTGGCACTGAAGGGATTAACTGTCCGCGTTGTAACTTTTTTGAAGCTGACATTGTCCATATATTTGCTACCTGCCCTCAACTGCACACACTGTTTAGAGACATAGAGGTTTTTTTTATGAGGTCACTTGGGTTCCTAATAATACTTACTCCATCTTGCATTCTGCTAGGGGTAGGCCCGGACGAGACTGGGGGGCATCGGGAATTTTTGTTTGTTGCCATGGCAGTGTACAGATTAACCATAGCTAGGGCGTGGTTAGATAAGAACCCACCGGTAATGCAAGGGTGGTTGGCTAACCTGCTGGTTGCATATAATATGGAGAAGAATATTTATGCTAGAAAAGGTAGGAGAGGAAGGATCTTAGGTCTGAGAATCTGGGAGCCTATAAAGAAATGGAAGGAGGGTCTTGGGATACATCATAATTGAGGAAAGGAACTGTCGAATTCGGGTCTTCAATTGAATCATAATTGAGGATGTGGGATTATTTATAAATATGTATTGCATATGTATGTATAAAGTGATATTAAGCAAAGTAATGTGAAAATGAAAATGTAAATTGTAGAACGTACAAAGTGTGTGAATATTGGGAAAACATAAAATATAATTTTTAAAAAAAAGGAACTAAAACACTGACATGGATTGCCTTAATGTTCTTTAAGTTTATTGTTTAGAAATCGATTATTGGTTTTATGTCTGAGAAGTTAAGCACATGAACATAGGGTACAACATGGACGTGTTGCAGTTTAAACAGTTGATGTTTTCAGTATCACATAATGCAGTTGCTTTTGCTCATAATATATACAATCAAAACTTGGCAAGGCACATTCAAGTTCAAATTGTTATTGTTTGATTAATTAAAATCATTACAAAACCCCCCTGGAGAAAATAATGAAAAGCTACAAAGGCAAATAGCGTTATCGTGCAATAAAAGAATGGATACACATCACTGTTTTTTGTTATAAAAAGTACATGGCAATAAAATTCAATTATTAAAAAACTTGCTTTGACGATTTTAAAACTCGAATATCAGATTTAACAAAATGTGAGCCCCTTGAAGAGGGTGTTGGGGTGATTTTACACGAATTTATATTTGATCTCTGTCGGCTTGCAGTAGGAGGCTATTAACTGATTTCATGAATTTAACTCCTCGGCATGCCAGGATGTACGACGAGCCCTCCAACCAGCGTATCACTGCTTGCCTGCTGGACTGGATGTTCAGTTCATTAAAGGTTGATTTCAAGTACTGTCTCCTTTGGTCTTGGATGGCTGGACAGGCGCATAATAGATGGGTTAGGGTTTCTTTTTTGAAGCTGCATAGTCGACAGGACTCTGATTTAAAGGCCTTTTTCCACAAAGGGTATAAGTCCTTTGAGTCGTGCACGCCCATTCGAAACTTTATGAAGCTCAATTTTAGCTGATAGCTGAAATGGGCGGATTAGTAAGCTTGTGGCTTTGAAAACCTGCACGAGTTTATAACTGTCCACCCGTGCCGCCTCTTGGTGAGCGCCATTTTGTCCTCCAGCAAAGAATTCTTTTTCGCTGCGAAGTTTACTATTTTGACAAAGCTTCCTCTAGCCATCCCTTTGTCCCATGCTGCTTGTAGTTCCATCTTGACCAGAAAGTTACTCAAAAAACTACCCCAGGAGTTTGGCGTTTCCTGCTCCCTCTGAAGCTTGATGTCGTCCCAGCATAAACTGTTCAGAGTGCCCGGGTCTGAGGAGCGGAATGTGTGGCAAAGTTTTATAAAGCTGCTCATTCCCCGGTACTTCTGATGCTGGAGGCCGAATTCCAATCTGACCTGGGAGGGCGAGGCACATTTTGGCAGATCAAAGACAGCTTTGTAAATCTTTGACTGCAACTCGTTCAATAAGTGCGCATCTTTGCCGCACCAAGGGGCCAAGCCGTAGGACAAGCTGGGGTGGATTTGGGCAGCCATTACTTTTAGCAAGTGGGAATGATTCGGGCAGTCCATTTTTTTGCGTATTAATCTATAAGCATAAATCAATGATTGTGCCTTAGCTTTAAGTGCCAGTTTGTGTTCTTTATGAGTTGCACCCTGCCTGATTATTACGCCCAGATATTTATATGAGCTGTGTTCTTCAACATTAACCCCTTTAGCCATCCATTTGAACTTTGATTTTTTGCTGTCGACTAGACGGACGATTTCTGTTTTCTCTTTTTGTTTTCTCTCTCGCTCCAGCTGTTGCTTGTCCAAGTAGGCAATGAGATTGTTTGTTGATCTCTGTAACCCAATAGGGGTTTGGCTCAGCAAGACTATATCATCCGCATATTGTAGGATAGCAACTGGTTTGTTGGCCAATTTCGGGGGGTGGGAGTCTGGTTTTTCTATATATGGTGCAATATCAGATAAGAACAGGTTGAATAGGCTGGGGGCAAGGAAACAGCCTTGTTTCAGGCCTCTTTGAGTGTGAATGCTTGCGGTGGTACTCAACCCATCACCCAGCTAGACTCTTGCCCAGGTGTCTGTATACAGAGAGATTATGACATTAAGCATTATGCTTGGCAGACCCCATGCTTTGAGTTTCTTCCAGAGCTGACTCCTGCTCACTCTGTCGAAAGCGGATTTAATGTCCACGAAGCAGGCGAACAGACGGAGTTTCCTTTTTGTGCTTTTTCCGTCAAAAGAGCTAGGGTGGCATGGTTGGATATTGTACCCATGCCGTGCCTAAATCCTGTCTGGAATTTTGGAATAATGTTTTTTTCTTCCATCCAACATTGCAGCTGAATTAACAGGCACGAAGCATACAGTTTTGCTTCAACGTCTATCAGTGAGATTAGTCTATAGTTTCCAGGCTTACGGTGATCTCCCTTTTTGAATATGGGGTGGATGATATTCCCCCTCCAGGAAGCCGGGATGTTGGACTGAGTGTAAATCTCATTGAAGAGTGGGGTGAGGATCGAAGACCACAGCTCTGGGTTGTACTTAAAATTGCATTGGGGATGCCATTTGGCCCAGCCGCTCCCTCAGACTTTAGTTTCGCTATAAGACCACTTAGCTCTTTCGCGTTCGTCAGGGAGTTTGGCTCGTTGGTGAGTGAATATGATTGGAATGTGCTGCCTTCTGCAGGAGCCGGGTTGGAGAAGGCTTGAGTTTCTTTCTGTTCGAGGTCTGGCCCGTAGGGCGTTCCTTCGGGACCCGTCTCTGACTTATTGTACAGGGTTTTCACATGGGCAATCCATATATCTGCACCAATTCCTGCTTCTTGCCGAAGTATTGGGCCGGATGTTAATTTGTTTATTATGCCCCAGAAATCGCTACTATTGGACTTTTTGCTGGCCGATAATAATTGCAGCCAGATGGACACTTTATGTGCTGTTTTTGCTCTCCGCAGGTTCCTCCTGTAAGTGCACCATAGCGCGTGCAGCGTTGTTTTTTCTTGTTTTAGACCCTTTTTTCCTACTTGAAATTGACGTCACACTTCTCTCGCGATCTCTCTTTTTTGCTTTCTGAGATCTTGGTTGAACCACAGGTCCCTTCTGGTGACTATTGTTGAAATCCGTCCCGGGGAAACTGGGAATTTAAGGGCCAAAAACTGGGCCAGCTGCTCCCAGAAGCTGAAGTGATCGTTCTCTGGTAGGGGGCCTTGATTTTCCTGGAAAACCTTGACTGTCTCCTGAATGGATTGGGGAGCCATTCCTCGCCATTTTAGCTTGCGAAGATTGAACGTTTCAGGCGGCTGCATGATGGTATTGATTTTTTGATCGCTCTTGACTTTGTTATTCATGTTCAGGATAAACGGGAGGTGATTACTTTCGGCTCGTGGAATGGTTCTAAAGTTTGTTTATTTGTGGGAGCAAGTTATTGCTGATAATTGTAAAGTCAATTGTTGAGGAGACTTTTCCACTCAGATATGTTGCGGCGGCAGGCATATCCCCCGGAGCGTTGCCGTTCATGATTGTCAAGTCGAGGGCTGCTAGTTTACTCACTAACTCACTCGCACCCTGGGTGGCTTTACTATTACTTCCCCGTTGAGTCATTAAAAGGTTACTGTTAAAATCGCCTGAAATCACTATTTGGCAATTTTCGTGGCTTCTCTGCAATGATGTTAATAACTTTGTTAGGGTTATATGTTTTCCCTTCTGCTTTTTTCTCTCCAGATAGATATAAACGTTGATTAATAGGAGTTGTCTCGTTGATTCATTGCTGCTTACCTTAGTCGCTTGGATCCAGTTGGCCCCCGTGTCTAGTTCTTCCGTTGCCCAATTCAATTTTTGTGTGATAAAAGTTGATAGGCCCCCTCTCGGATGACCATAGCTTGAATGTCTTTCTGCCAGGCAGTGTTAGTCTATAAAACCAGGAATTGGGCTTGCACCCAGGTTCCAGGTTTCCTGGAGCAGGTTTATGTGTTGTTGCATGTAGAACGATACGGTTTCATGGTCTTGCCCCATGTCCTTAAATCCGTGCACGTTCCACGTACCTTTACAACAAAGGCATTGCAACGCAAGTCATTGCAACGACTTGCGCTGGAGGGCGCTGGATTTAGGAATTGTATGATTTACTATTCCAACTCAAGTCTACGTACAGTAGGGAAGGTGTTGGAATAGTAAATCACACTATTCCTTAGGTTAGAGCACCATCCAGCGCAAGTCATTGTAATGACTTGCGTTGTAATGCCTGCGTTGTAAAGGTATTGCAGTGTAAACACTGCAATGTAGCCGTTGTTTTCCCTGAACTTAACGTGAGGATAGGTTAAAACTTCTTGCGGGCAAGGGGAGCAGTCAGGGCCCCCTTTTGTGCTTGTACCTCATGCCAGACACCCAGGTGTGCACTTGTACCTCCCTTTGCCTCCCTGAAAGTACATTATAAGCCTGCCTATAAGATGTCTTTTTGGTCCATACTTCACAGAAATAGTGCTGAAAATTGTCCCAAAATCCACCAGTTGTTAAAAAATTTCTTGCGGGGAGGACCCCCTCTAACCCCCAGGTAAATCTCAGACTTGCACGCTTCGCGTGCTCATAAACAGTCATTTTTTGCTCTCATACCTCACCACTTTCAAATTCCACCAGCCAGCACTGAAAATGACAAATTATGGATTTGGGCAATGGCAGATGCTCTAGCTTCCTTTTCCCTGCACATTGTTAATTCACATGATTTCAATCCTAGCAAATGTTCAGGTTCATATTTACTGAGTGTTTTGCAGTGCTATACAGCTGTGGTGCTTTAGAACAAGTAAAGTGTCACGCATATTCCTGCGGTAATCCTGATTGAGACACGAACAGCAGTTGTTCTCACAAAACCGGAAGAAATATATCTTTCCAAATTAGAGCACATCTCAGAATAGGAGTAAACATCCCTCATTGATCAGTTAAACCCATTCTGATGACTAACAGCAAGACAAACGCCAGACATGCAATTTGGTCAGAATGGGACCGATGTGTGCCACACGAGTCTCAAATAGGAAAACATGCCACTAGTCACAGTTAACCTGCTCCCAAACTCGGCCTGAGCATCACCCAATCACAGAATTGTGTGAGGAGACGATGAGAGAGGAGAATGCTCCCTGCATCTGAAAGGGTCCCCTCCCCATCCCCCCGTGTGTTTCCTGGTCGCAGAGCAGGACCCAATCACATTCATTCATTTAGGCCAGACATGGCCTGATGTCAGTGTCATGATTGACAATTACATAGGCAATCATGCCACCCAGCATTGCTTGCACTGGTGTCCTCAGCAGGGCAGAGACAGGAATCTTCCCACAGTGCAAAATGTTATTCCGGCTGAGAAGGGAGAGAAACGTTGCCAAACCGCAACTAATGAAAGAAAAAGCCTTGAGTAAACAATATTGCTCAACAATACAGGTTGGAATCTACAGTCAGCCTGCGGTTCGAACCCTACAGTCAGCCTGCGGTTCTGTTTTATTGGCATTCAGGGGACCATGTAACACCACAAGAAAAACTACAGCTGCTGCTAAACAAAAACGAAGACCAGTGAAAGTTCCTCTATATAGTGCGGTTATCAAATGCCTTGAGGAACAATGTATGTTGGTGTTGTCTCATTTGTGCATAGGGAACATATCATCCTCGGCACTAATCGGAGATCAGTGGAGGCGATATAACAACCTGCTATAGGAAAATGTATCCAGGGCACCCCAATGTGCGCTAACAAATAAACATTCTTTTTTTTCTGAACTCAGTCCTCAAAGTAAATGCGTCATTATAGTGCTTCGAACAATCCAGTATCCACCTGGGCCCATTAGTAAGCTACCGGCCATGCGGCCAGCAGTCTGCAATAACAGAACCTAGACCTCTGCCATATACTCACGCGGGGCCCCTCTGGTTTACAGGCTCGGGGGAGTTAATATTGATGGATCAGCGATAGCAATCTAAGTGTGTGACTTCATCAAAGTAAACTTAAAAAATAAAGCATTTGGGTCTTATAACACTTCTGGACATATATGTATAGATACATTTTTCCACGAAAACTACCATACGCATCTTTGACTCTGTGACAGTTCCAGCATGGTACACCCACCTAAACGCAGACAATAAATCAGACATGTTTGTTTTGGGAAGAACTTCATCACACCCCAGCTCCTCAATCCATGGATGCTGAGACTAAGTAAACCCTGGTCAGCCGCCTGGTTTCCAAACAGGGACGAATTAAACCAGGGAGTCCTTTCAGCTTTCTGAATATTGCAGCATGCGTCACTGGCTCTGCTAGGCTGTGTCAGAAAGAGAGAGCAGTGTTTTGGGCTGTGGCGACCGGCATGGCTTGCTGGTGCTGGGGGAAGGGGGGGGGTTGCATGCAGGGATGTGGGCACTCAATGTATGAAATACTTACCTTGTCGCGTCTCTGCTCCTGCTCTCCTCATCGGACTTGAGGAACAGGAAGGACAGTCAGGCTCCCCTGACCAATCACAACGCTGCAATGCAGCATTGTGACTGGTAAGCACCCAGACTCCACTGAGGGTCCTGGTTCGAAGCTCAGCCAGGTAATGGGGAAGCCTCTATGAATCGAAAATTAAAAATGATGAACGTTTGGATGTAAATCAGTTGAACCCCTACAAGTCTAACTGTTTTTGCATGTCTTGATGACATGCTTCTGTTGCGATATGTCCAGGTTCTGCCTATGTTCCACTAGTTATGTGAGTTCCATTGTTTACTTAATTGAAAATTATATTTTTAAATTAAGAGTTTTATATAGCACAGTGTGTACCTTTTGTTTTCTTCAGAAAGTCACAGTTTAAAGAGTGGTGGTGCTATCATCAATGTTGCATGACTGACTGAAGTCCTAGGGATTTCTAAAGGTATATCAATTACTAAAGAAATCTGTGAGGTACTCAGCATTGTCATATCGAAGTATGTTATGAAGTTCTGTGGTTATTCTGAATAAGCAGCTACCTACGTTATTATCATATGAAATCCCTTTTTTTCTGACTATGTTCCAGAGACCGGGAGGAATACTTTGGCTCCCGTAAGTTGGTAACAATCGCAGTGCCCTACGAGGGGCAGACATGCCCTTTTCTTAATGCATACTTGGAATAAAAAATCCTCACATGGATGGAATTTCATTTATCCTATGACTTCCTGTTCTTTCCCAATGGATGGATGGGAACTGCACTATTTATAGTATATGGTTATTCCATATGTACTATATACAGTTTATATCCAGTTGGATTCTACGGCACACATCTCTTTTACAGCATTTTTTGGCCTGAAGAAGTCCATTTTTTTAGTATGAATCGCATTGGCTGGCTTTTGCTGTGCATTTAGAAAGTGCCATTAAAGAGAAGACTACTTAAGGATTTATAAAACTTTCTTTGGATATTTTTAATTTTTACAAATATTGCACATTTGGTCCACCTCTGGTTTTCATGTATATATGAAATCCCTTTATCGAGGCATAACTACACTTTAACAATTGTTTTATTAACTTTCTTGATTTTTCAAATTAGCTTGCAAATGCTGCATTTTTCCACTCGTTTTTCAAAACTTTCATCGAGGCGGGAACCACCCCGAACTCACCTTATGACAGCTGGGCTCGCATGCTATGCTTGCTCTCCACAGTGCACTCAGCCACAACTTTTATGACGCACCACTTTCAAATGCCACCACCCGTCACTAGTGTTAGAGATGAATGGGTCACAGAGAATGGAAAGAGATACTGTGATCATCTTGTGTCCTTTTACTCTACCAGGAATTCCTGTCCCTCAACCAGCATCTTAAAAACTGAATGTTGAACAACATGTTGCTGTCTTTCTGACTTGCTTTTACCTTGTAGCTAAGCTCGTCCTAAACTACTTACTATCACACAATGTCATTGTTTGTTATTATGGCAAACTAATGCATCTAAAGCACTCTTCAGAACAAATGTCATTGCCACGTAGAAAGAAATGTATTTTTAAATATTCTTAGGCTACCGTTAAAGTGTGCCTAGTAAGCACAGAGGGTAGGATTCAAATATATCAAAAAGGGGCACTCTATAGGGCTATTTACAAGCCCCTTGTGCCACTGGTATGTCATTTTCCCCCATATTAAAAGTGACGCACCGGCTGTGCAAAGGGGCTTGTAAATAAACCCCTAAGGTCCTCATTTATGAGGCTGTGCGTCACTTTTACGCCGCTGGTGCGTCACTTTTCGTGACGCACCAGTAGCGTAAAAAATGTGACTTGTTGCGCCATATTTACAAAGTGACGCATCTAGGTAGATGTGTCACTTTGTAAACCCCTGTGCCACATTATACCCACGCCAGGTCAGGTATAATATATGCAAGGGGGGTGTTTTGACGCAAGAAAGGGTCGTAGAAGTGACGCAGTGAAATCTATGAGATTTCACTGCGCCACTTCTAGGACACAAATGCGTCAATTTCTTACGCCTGCCTCACAGCAGGCGTAAGACTGACGCAGGCCGTTTCACATGGGGCTTGCCCCATGTGAAAGGATACATTGCTGGAGTTGCGTCACTTTTATGACACACTCCAGCCATGCGTCACTTTTGCGCCATACAGATACGTCAGAAATACTGACGTATGGGGGCTTGGCTTGGCGCCCGATGGGAATGGCGGCTCCTGGGTGACGCTCTTCGGAGACCTCGGCAGGCTGTGTACTTTCGTGCCTCCTCAGCGCTACTTTTCAGATGTGAGGACGTCGGAACATCTACTCCTCCCTTTTGGATCTTTCCGGCTCTCCTATACGACGAATAAACAACTTTATCGACAATGTGAGTTTCTGCTTGCGTCGCTCCCGTGCGTCCGCCATTTTATTTTTATTTTGGCGCTGAGATGCTGACCTTTCATATTTTCTGGAAAGACTGTGGCTTTTTTCTATCACGCTCATGTAACCCTTTCTAACTCAATTACTCCTCTTCGACCTGCTGGGCTTTTCTCCGAATCTACAAATACATCTATGATGCCTCTTCTTTGACTGACTTTGTTACGGCGGCCATTTTGTATTATCCTGCTCTTCGCAATAACTGCGTCATTTTTGGCCGTGTTTTTGTTTTCTCTCTTTATGGGCAGACTGAAAAGCACTCCCTCTTCGAAAGCTTCCACAAAGCATATTTTCATCAAGAATTCGAAGCTGTTTACCGAATTCTCCCGTTTACAGGACTCGCCATCTCCTCCTCAGGCAGACGATATGGCGGCGTCGGATCCTACTACGGCGGCTTCAGGGAAATCCCTCACTAAACGCCTTAAACACAATCCTCCTTCCCCGCCTAAATCTACCTCCTCTGTCTCCATGGAGATTTTATTGGAAGAGATTAGGGCTCTGCGCCCTTTCATGGAAGAGACGAATGCAAAATTACAGGTTCTCACCGACAACTGGTCACAAATTGACAACAGGGTTACTGCGGTGGAACACTCTATTTCTTCCCTCATGGATACCTGTGTGAAGCTTTCTCCTCTTCAATCGCAAGTATTTACTCTTCAGCATCAAGTCGAGGAACTTGAAACCGTAATAGATGCAATAACCTCCGTATTTATGGGCTAGATGAAGGACAGGAGGGGTCTGACCCTATTACTTTCTTCAAATCCTTCATCCCCAAAGTCCTTCATATGCCTGACGGTACCAATCTTAACATTCAAAGAGCGCACAGATTGGGTCGTCCTTCCTCTACTGCTTCACCCTCACAAAAACCGAGAGGAGTAATCCTATATTTTCTAGAATATACAGACTTATTGAAAGGTCTCTCTGCAGCTAAATCATCTCAGCGAGTTACTTGGTCCGGTTCTACTTTATTTTTCGCCCAGGATTACGCCAAGGCTACTGCAAACAGAAGGAAGGCTTTCCTCAACATGAGACCCGCTCTTCGTGCCATGGGCGCTCGATACGGACTATTTCATCCTTGCTCCTTCAGAGTCACCTTTAACAACAGGACAACGAGTTATGAAGACCCCCTCTGCCTTCAAAGCTTCATCAACGCCCACCATTCAAGCGACATGGATTCTTTGTCCTCAAATGCTGGCTGATATTTGTTCCTCATGTTTCTTTGTCGTACTACCTTGTCAATTTGCTAACTGATTTTTAACCTTTTTGTGCCTTCACCGTTTTTTCATTACCTCCTTTCATGTTGTTCCCTTTCCTTCCATAGCTCTTCCCTCCTCGTGACATGAAGCCTCCCGGTCCTCCGTCCTGTTCGTTCCCGGTTATACCGTTCATCCTGTCTGGTTCCTTCCCTCCCCTTACCTCCTTGAATCCTCCCCCTGTAGGTATGTTTTTCGGTCTGTTTTTGCCATGGTTGCTCATTTGTATTGTTTTTGTATTGTTCTCTCTCTTCTCTTTTACTTCTTCCCTTTCCTTTTCCTCTCCTTCTTTCTCTACCTTCTCTTCTTTCTTATTATTTTTTCCTCTCTTACACGATACTTCTATTCTTTTTCTTCTCCTATATCTATTTTCTCCTTACCTGTTTTTCTCCTTTTTCAGCTTCTTTTCTCCTTTCCCTTTTCCTTTTCCTGCATTTCTAATTCCACCTTTTCTTATTTCCTTCAGAATATACCTTTATGGTTCAGTATTGCATTGTATGCTGTGTATGATTCTATGATTGCTTTTAATCTGTTACATTCAAAGTTACCTCATGGAATGTTAAAGGATTGAATAATCCCATTAAAAGACAACGTGTTTTATCCCACTTGGCCCGCTTAAAAACAGACATTGCCATGCTACAAGAGACCCATCTTTCGGACACAGAAGCTTCTAAATTGAAAAGACTTTGGGTCGGAAATGTATGTTTTCCTCCAGCCGTGGGTAAAAAGAATGGGGTTGTTATTTTAATTCACAAAAAGTTTACTGTTTCTATTACTCATCAGGATGTTGACTCTGATGGTCGCTGGGTCATTACCAGACTGTTGATTGATAATATACCCTTGGTTGTTTTTAATGTTTATGCACCAGTTTCAGTTGATAATACCTTTTGGCCACTTATTTCTGACAAATTGATTTCTCTTGACGATGAGTATATTATTTTTGGTGGTGATTGCAATCAAGTCCTTGACCCTATCCTTGATAGACATTCCCCCGTTAAATTTGTCCAGTCCAGAATGCATTCCCAATTTACCACTGCAATACGCCGCAAATCCCTTACTGATGTCTAGAGACTCTGCCATCCTACCCTCCAGGAATTTCGTTTTTTCTCTCCTCCTCACAAATCTCAATCCCGCATTGATTATCTCTTTCTCAGTAAGTCCCTCACCCAGTGTACCCTTGCCTCAGACATAGGTTCTATCCTAATATTCGATCATGCCCCAGTCAGTGTTGACCTTGACCTCATCCCCTTCTCCTCTTCTCAAGGCAGATGGCGTTTCAATAATTCTCTCCTAGCGGACCCTAAGTTTTCAGGCCAATTCAGTTCCTTCATTGAGGACTTTTTTCACACTAACACTACTTCCGACTCTTCCCCTTCTATGATTTGGGATTCCTTCAAGGCGACTGCCAGAGGATTTATAATGAATTACGTCTCCCACAAGAAAAAAGACTTTGAACGTCAATCTTCCCAAATCCTTCCCAAAATTAAACAACTGGAATATTCCTATTATCGCTCCCCTACCAATTCCTCTTTGAATGAGCTTATCTCTGCCAAAATTGATTTTAATAAAAAATCTACCGACGCAGCGGCTTCTTATCTTTTGAAAAGTAGTGCTAGGTATTATGGTGGCCAAAACAAAATGGGTAAGCTCTTGGCTACTTGTCTAAAAACTCATCAAGATCGTACCCGCATTTCTTCTATCACTGACTCTACTGGCACTTCTCACTTTAAAGACGCAGATATCTTACAAGAATTCGTCACATTTTATAAACAATTGTACACCCCTGAATCCCTACCTCTTTCTTCTGAGCTGTCTTCCTACTTTCACTCCATCGCCCCTCCCTCGTCCTCCCATATTGACTTCACTCCGCTTGAGAATGATATCACTCTCAAGGAACTTTCCCATGCAGTCTCTGTCTTACGACGTGGCAAGGCCCCTGGTCCTGATGGCTTCTCTATCGAGTTTTATGATCATTTTTCCAAACCTCTTCTTCCCCATATGCTCCTTCTATTTAATTCCTTTATTGCTCGTGGTTCCTCCCTTGGCACTTTCCAAGAAGCCATGATCTGCCTTATCCCCAAAGATAATAAAGATCCCTCTTTTTGTAAGAACTATCGCCCCATTTCCCTTGTAAATACGGATTATAAAATCTTTGCTAAGTTGCTTGCTTTGCGTATTGATCCCATCCTTCCTGAACTCATTGGCCCCGAACAATCCGGTTTCGTCAAAGGTCGCCTGTCCTCTGATAACTCTAGAGTCTTCTTTAATGTGCTCAGTAACACCTCTTCTTTATCATATCCGCTTGCAGCCATTACTCTTGACGCCGAAAAGGCTTTTGACAGGATTAGTTGGGATTTTATGTTTTGTGCCCTTACTTGGATTGGCTTCCCTCCTAAATTGATTTCCCTAATTTCCCTTTTATACTCTGGCCCTAGAGCTTCTATTTTCGCTAATGGGAAAGTCTCTGACTATTTTTCCCTCTCCAGAGGCGTTCGTCAAGGTTGCCCCCTTTCCCCCTTGTTATTTATTGTAGCGCTGGAACCCTTTCTTACAAAATGGCGACAAGATGCCCAAATCACTGGCTATAATCCTGGTCCCAACCAAGTCAAATTGTCTGTTTATGCAGACGACATTCTTTTATATTGTTCTAACCCGGAGTCCTCTCTACCTGCTTTTTTGCGTCAGGTTGACGCCTTCTCTATGGTCTCCGGTTACCACCTTAATCGTGATAAATGCGAAGTTTTGCCCCTGAACCCCCTTTGTCTTCGACACTATTTTTCTCACACTGGGTTTTCCTGGCAACCAACCAAAGGCAAATATTTAGGGTTGTGGTTTTCCCCTTCTATCTCTGATACTTTAAAAGTTAATTTTGACTATATCACAAAAAAACGTACCGACTCTATTGCTAGATGGAATCCTCTCTTTCTTTCATGGTGGGGCAGATTAGATTCAATTAAAATGATGCTTGCCCCTGTCATCCTTTACTCACTCTCCATGATCCCTGTCCGTATACCTAATTATTATTTTAAAAGACTGGACTCACTCCTTCAGAAATTTCTTTGGAAAAACAAGCCTCCACGCATTGCTTTGTCCTCTCTAAAAAAGGATAAGATGGTTGGTGGTCTTAAGTTCCCGGATTTTAAATTCTATCACTGCTCTTTTACACTTAAACAAGCTTCTCGTTGCCTTTCTTCGGACACTCCCACCCACCCTCCAGTCTGGTTGTCCTTGGAAAAATCCCTTATCTCGCCATTTGACTTCTCTGAAGCTCTTAGTTTCTCTGCTAAATCCTCGATTCTCCACTCCCCAGTCATTGCTCATTCTTATCATCTCTTGTATCCACTTTTGCCCTCTTCCTATCCTTCTCTCCTATCTTTATCCCAACAACCCATTTGGCACAATAAGCTTCTTCGTATCAAAAATCGTTCTTTTTTCTGGAAATCATGGAGATCCAAGGGTTTATTCTGGATCTCTCAACTTCTTTCCGATAACACTCCTTTATCTTTTCACGATCTTCAAACTCAATTTCTTCTTCCCACTTCTTCGCGGAAACAGTATGATCTTCTACTTCCCTCTCTTCTTCAATACCTTCACTCTCTACCTGCTTCTTCTGTCTTGCCTTCCTCCTCCTCCACACTCTTTCCTCTTTTGGATACCTCTCCTCCGGCTTCTCGCATTTACAAATGTCTTATCTCCTCCTCTGATCGTCCCAAATCCAAAACTGAGTTGGCCTGGGAACGGGATCTCTCAGTATCCTGGCCGGTCTCCTTGTGGGACAAAATGTGGATAAAACTCCATAAAACGTCCAGAGCTGCCAATACTACCCAAACTCTCTATTTCCTTTACCAACGCTTACTATTTACCCCAACTAAACTAGCCTTGTTCTCCCCTGTTCTCTCGCCCAAATGTTGGTCCTGTCCTTGTCACTCTGCAGACCTCCTCCACATGTTATTTTACTGTTCCCCCATTGCAACCTTCTGGAGTTCAGTTTGGTCCCGTATTAACATTATTTTTAACATGTCCCTCCCCTTCTCCCTTTCTAATGTTTTCCTAGGTTCCTTATCTCCAGATTTACCGAGGTCCCCTTCCCACTTTAAACTCCTTGACCTTTTTCTTGCGGTTGCTTTCCATTTGATCACCTCCAACTGGAAAGATCTCACAAAAGTGGAACGGTATTTGTTTTCATCATCGCCTTGATACCAACTATGTCACCCCTGTCTCCCTTGCCATAAAGAGAGATCTTCTATGGATTCCACTTACTACTTACCTTTCCACACTCTCCTCCCCATCTCCCATCACAATTGTTTCTCATGCCAACTCCTCGGATGAGGTTCGGAAGCCTCCAGGATTTCTTATTAGTTGTCTTTTTTCCTTTCAATTTTCCCCATGTATGAGCACTGCCATGTATTTTGCCATCTTATGCTTTTCTTTGTTCTGCTTTTATATTGCAAACGATGTTATACTCTTCATATGCCTTATTTAGTTTTGTTTATTTCCTTGTTTTGTTTCCTCCTTCTCCCCCCCTTTTTTCAGACTTAGATATAAGCGTTTATTGATTCCATTTCTATGCACCTTCTCTTTATTTAGACTTTGTTTTGTATCATCTCATTCTGCTTTACTGCATTTTCTCCTGTTTTTTATTATGCTTGGTTTCAATAAACTTGAACTTAAAAGAGAAATACTGACGTATCTGTAACTCCTTGCGCAATGATGCGTCATACTGTAAATATGACGCATCATTGGTGTAGCAAGGATGGCGCAGTGAAAAATGACGCATTGCTGTTTTCACGCACAGTGATGCGTCACTTTTCATAAATGAGGCCCTATATATTTAGTTTAGTGTGCCCTCACAGTGAAAGAAAATCCAAGAGGCTATTACACTGTGTAAACTCTGCTAGACTTTTTCCCAAGTAGACTTAGATAGGATTACATTTTTAGGACCGGATTTACTACGCATTTTAGTGATTGCAAACACTCTGATTTGGTGCTTCTGACTGTTAAAATGCCTTTTTGTATGTAAAATGGTCATTTTAGGAGACTGAAAACTTTTGTTGACTGTTTCGATGACATTGCACATTCATACCAATTCACTATTTGGAACAGGAGTGCTGTAGCCATGCCCTCCAGATTGCGAGTTGGTGTGAGATTTATCAATATTTTGCAATCATAATCAAGCCTCAAAACATTGAAAAGTAACAGCCTATCAAGTTGGGGTGGTATTAGCCGCAAAGGGTAGAGGGTCCCTTAGGGATCCCTTACCATTCGTGAATTAAAATATACGTTTGTTTAGGAGCAGACTTTGGTTCAAGGGACGAGTTAAAAAAGTAAATGTGTTTTACATCTAGCCCCATTTCCAAGAAGGAAAAAAGCTGCATGCAAAATAGTTTTATTTATTGGGAGGCAATCAGAGACAGACATGGTGGTCTGCTGACCTTGAAATTCAATTTGAATGTTATTGAGGTTGGTCAAATTATAAACCCACTTCGAATATGTTTTATACAAACTGACCCATTCCTATATAGGTCAGCTTATTAGAAACTTACTGGTCACAAAAATTCTTTTTGTACATTGCGACTATTATTTGTGACCAGAAAGTAGAAACAGTCAGCCCTATGTTTCATACCGCTACTTAGAAAAAAGTGAGGAAAATTCATTAATGCAATGTCTTGCTTGTTTTTTTTTATTCAGATTTAATTGTGAAATCATATTTTTGAGCAGAAATAAAAATAAACTTTAGGCTGCCTGAGCAAAAACTGGTTTAATTATGGTACTGATTACACCTTCAGAGCTGGAATACAAATACGTGGCTGGTAGAGTTAACCTTGGGTCACAGCTAGGGCCGGACTGACTACCAGGCAGTTTGGAATACTGCGGAGCTGGCGGCTGATTTCACTGCGGTGGGGGCTGATTTCGTTCATGGAGACCTGCGTGTGCTTCAAAATAATTAAAGCAAAACTTTTCATTTAGCACACGCAGGTCTCCATGAACGAAATCAGCCCCCAGCTCAGCAGCATTCCAAACTGCCCGGTAGCCAGTCCGGCCCTGGTCACAGCACAATGGCCTGCATCTGACTCCAAAAAGGGTCAATGGCGTTAAATGCTGATCACTTAGCAAGCTCTCAGATAGTGGACAATGGAAATTAGCAGAAAAAAGCAGCTTTACACTTCCTATTTTGACTTGGAGATGCCAAAATAATTTTCTCCTGTTCATTCCCAAGACTCTCTCAGATAGCCAGTCTCTAGTAACAGTGGGAGAAAACACATTTATGACCCTGTCAGGTAGGAGAAAAGCTCATTTGAAAATAGGAGTGACTTAGATGAAGAAATTGGGCCTTCTGGGTAGCAGTAGAGTGTTGGCACCTTCAATAGGTTCACCTGGGTAATTTTGCGGTAACGCAATGGAGGAAGTGCTGCAAACGGTGGTGAAGGGACTGCAAGAAAATAGGTAGAATTGCATGGTTAATAGTTAATAGTTAATAGTTGTAGAATGTATACAGTCACTGGGTAGTGCACAGGATAAATCTGGCATCACCATCTATTCAGAATAGTCCTGTACTTGGAAAGACTCCATCTAAATAAGAAGACCCAGTTGAAAAAAACTCCTGACTCCTTTTAGAAGTAGAGGACTCTTGCAAATACTTAAGGACTTCTAAGTCCTGCTGGCACCCAGAAACTGGAACTTGTGAGAAAGCAGATTATTAATTGGGGTGGATATGAGTCCTCTACGAGGAATAAGACCACAATGTTTCAAGGTAAAACACATTTTCAATAATTTAAACCTGGGCTCAACCCACTGGTACCTATGGCACAGAGCAGACAGGCTTAACTTAGAAAAATGTGTAAAGCGTATAGGAATAACAAAACAGTCAACACAAAACACAATGAAAATACCACAGCTAGTTTAGAAAAATAGAAAATACATTGTTGAGTAAAATTACACCAAACCAACAAAAATCCTGTAAGGGGAACCTGATATATGAATTTTTAAAGATTTTAAAGATTTGTAAGATTTTAGACAAAAACAACAAGTAGTCATTGTTTGCGGTTGACTGGAACAAGGCACAGTTTCAGGCCAACTGCAGTGAAGCATGGGTCGACTACATCAAGCTTATGAGCAAGGAGTCGTTTTGTACTGAGGAAGGAGCCTTTGTTGCTGGTTTTGCCTGCGGTGGTGACCGGGGTAGGAGAAGCCGTTAAGAACCCCACACCTCGCGGCACCCACTCCGCGGGTGCCGCTTTGTCGCGGGAGTCTCCCTACCTTTGCTTTTGACGCAGTTGGTGTCCTGGGGTGATTTGGCCACGAGGTGAACTGCACAGCCTGCCAGCAGGGACTCACAGTACCAGGAGTCCCTGCTTCTTCAACACCTGACCCGGTTTCAGGCTGTAAGCCACGCCCACCCACCAGTGAACGCTAGATATAAAAGTGACTTAAACCCCCGCTGCGCGGGATCGTGCCCAGGGTAAGCCCGGGACAAGGGCGGGGCCATCTGCGGCCGGAGGAGGCCGGGCTGGGCCACCCCTCTAACTTCCTGCTTAACCCATGGACCTTAACTTGCTGGCATTTGGTTTATTTGCTGTGTTCTTATCACTGTATTGCTTGGTAGCTAGTGGGGTATAGCCACGTCCAGGTAAGCAATTAGTCCATGCCAATGTCAACGCGGTCTGGGAAGGGTAAGAGGGTGGGGGGAGGCTGTGTAAGCGGAACTTTGGATCAGTTTATAACACGGGCGTATTCTGTGCTAGAAAAGGAAATTGCCCTCACGGAACGCCGCCTCTCACTTGAACTCTTTAATCATAAGCGTTCCTCCTTAGGGCGCCTTGCACGGTTGGTTTCGCCTGCTAATAGCATTGTGCATACTGATGGCGAGACCCCGGTTATAGCCCTTAATAAAATAGGCCCCATAAGGGCAAGTTTGGAGAGGCTTAACGGGGCTGTTTCCCATAGGCAACTGTCCACCTTGCCTATAGAGAGGACTGCTGTTATTACTAAGGAAGCTGCCCGCCTAGTAATCCCAATATCTCTAAGGGCCCCCGAGGGCACTTGCAGCTATCAGGTGTAGTAGGACCCAGCCATTGCCCCCTTAAAAGGAAAAGAGCCACAGATTGTACGAAGGGTGGGCGCCTCAAACCTGCTAAGAAGTTTAAGGCCAAAACCCCTAAGGGTGGTGTGAATTTCTCGCGGTTAGGGAGGGCTGAGGTATCCAAGTCAGCTGGAGGAGGGGTGTTGAACAGAAGCCAGATCCCGCTAATAGAGCTTGCGAAAGGTAACTCAGTGCCCACTTCTGCCTTAGGATCTATACCCTCTATTGCTCAGATAGAGAAGTTAGTGAAGTCATTGATCCTGTTCTGGAAAGGGTAAGAGTTATGACGGAGAGGCTGGACAGATTTGAGCAGGCCACTCTTGACAACGTTTTCTCCCTTAAATCACTAATTAAGCTACAATCTAAAAACAACCTGATTGTGTCAGAACAGGAGAAGAATAAAGCGGTGGTCGCTGTACCCGCAGAGGCGCGGGCGACAATAACCCCTGAAGCGGCCCTCGTGTCCACAACTGGGTCTTCTGACGCAGTTTTAGTCGGACCATCCAATTGTGTGCAGTCAGCCAGCTTAACCGCCAATCCTTCAAACCAACTAGGTCAAAAAGGTGCCTGTTCGAAGGGACCTAAGCAGCGACAGGTCCCACTTCCGTCCACAAACAAAAGTGTGAGTTCTACCACCAATCCTCCGTCAGTGGCCCAACAGCCCGTTCCGGGTGTAAAGATTGTTATTAGAACTTCTTATGTTCACCTTCCGCCAGACTGTTTGCCGTACGTTGTTGTGCTCATTGGTGTCCCACAACTTAAAGCAGACAAACATGAAACCTATCAGGAGCTCAAAAATAAAACCATGTACTGGCTCAAGGAGAACAGACCCCTCCCAAGATATCTAGATGGACAGGTCCTCCATGTTAGAAGGGTTGGGTGGATCGGCAATTGGTTCAAAGATTGTTCGGGGGACTGTATTTTGGTCAATTTTAAGGATGTTAGGGTCGTGCGATTTATCTGCAACCAACAGTATGGGTATGGCTGTACAGGAATCGGGACTTTTGACCTAAGTTATTTTTATAGCAAATCAGCAGGCCGACCCAACGTCTGTAACTTGCATTGGGAAGGAAGGCAGTATGGTTCTTTCACTACCAACCACCAGACTCATATGGCTTGCCCCAAGGGAGTTGGGCTTGAACCATATGGGATGGGTCGAGGTTACTGACCTTGGGTTTCTACTCTTGATAATAATACTTTGCAAAGGTCAGTGCTCTTACCCAAGTCTAGCCAGCTGAGGGAGGTTAGCGCACTGTCTAGTCCCTCCCCCTTTATGGTTAGTACCTCTATCATAAATGCTCCCTGTCCCAGGCTGATGGTAGTTCCCGTTACTTCCCCCGTCCAGAGTAGTCTTAGGTCTGAGACTAGCGAGGGTACGCTAATAACTTCCTCTGGGAGGCCAGTATGTTCACAGCTAAGCCACCTATGGAGCCGGCTGCGACAGACCCAGTCCTTAGGATCCTTAGCTGGAACATAGCGGGTATCTCCTGGAAATTAGATCTCCCTGAATGGAATACCCTAGTTGAGGCTTTTTCGATCTGCATCTTTCAAGAGACCTGGAGGAGGGAGCCCTGCCACAGGGTTGGTTATACCACATACCATGTTCCAGCGTTTTCTTCACCTTCAGGGAAAGGCCGCCTCTCCGGAGGTCTTCTTATATGGGTTGATATCTCGCTGGGCTGCCAAATTGTCCAGAGAGAGTCCAACTGCCCTGACATACTTAGAATTTCGGTCAGGGGTTCACGGAGAGGTTGTACCCTAGAAATCTTCAATATTTATGCTAGAGGCACTAAAGGGGGCTCGTCGTCTCCTACAGTAGCGAGCCTGGAGGCCCAACTTAGGCAGTGTCCGGTCTCCACGCATGTCCTGGTCGCGGGCGATTTCAATTGTACTTTTGAGCCTCTCGCGTCCAATGACATTCTGGACATTGCTGCTGAGGACGCTAGGAGGGGTATACCCTCATTATCCACCCATCCTATAAGGAGGTGGTCCCAACGGGCCATCCAGTTGAATACTCTGACCTTAGAATTCAGATTGAGGGCAGTAAATGGCAGAACCATGTCGGACCCATCTGGAGCTCACACCTTTAATAGGGCAGATCACACCTCAAGGATAGATTATATCTTGCTTGATTTTAAGCTCTGGAATTTTATGCACGACATGGCAGTTCTGCCAACAGTGGACAGTGATCATAACCTGCTCTCCTTGGCCTTGCACCCTTTGTGGCCGAGCACGGTAGGCACGGTTAAGCCTACCAAAATGCTCTCAACCTTGGACGTTTGCCCTACCAACTGCAGGAGGCGCCTCAAATGGTGCAAGGTCGCCATGGATGAGGGGAAAGATCAAGCAATAGGGGAGCTAGTGACAGCAGCTCAGAATAAGCTGGACTGTCCTGCTGTGGACAACAGTGAGGTGTCTGTTCTTTTCTTTGAGACTATTAAGGCATTGGGGGATCTAATTTTGGTAGCAAGTAGGGATACTGCTCCAGCAGACTTTAAGAGACTCAAGAATAATTTGGGCTGGTACAACAAAAAATGTAGGGAGATGAAGACTGCACTGATTATAGCAGTTAAAAGCAAATCCCAGGTTCAGATCCAGTCGGCCAGAAAAGAATACAAACTGACCATCAGTGTAGCTAAGAAAGAATGGGAGGACCAGTACTGGTGTGAGTTAAAGGAAGCCAGTGCCGGGAGGGACTCCAGAGGGTTCTGGAATATAGTAAGGGCCAAGAATAGGCCAGATAATACACTTATGACGTGCAACATCTCGGGTGAAAGCTGGTTCAGCCACTTCTCTTCCCTATATACCATCGATCGGGAGGTTAGCCAGGGGTCGTCTATATCTTTTTTAATTTCAACTGACCTCTCTGGGGAATTACCAGGGCTCCCCTTTACATCTAAGGAAGTGGAGAATGTGATTAAAACCTTGGTCCCCCTTAAAGCAGCTGGCCCAGTTGGGATCCCGGGAGACTTGCTACGCCTCAATTATATCGAGTGGGGGAGGATAATATCGTCCTTACTTAACGCCATCCACAATGGTGCGCCAGTCCCAGACTCCTGGAAAGGAGCGGAGGCCGTCCCTATTTTTCAAAAGAGGCGTAGGGACGACCCCGCCAATTACCGACCAATCAGTCTAATTGACTCCTCACAGAAGGTTGTTGGGAAAGTTGTTCTTGGGAGGGTCCTCCAGTGGGTGGAAGACAATAATATTCTTTCCGATTACCAAGCTGGCTTCAGGACGGGTACAGGGACCATTGAGCAGGCCTTTAGGCTAGTGCTCATCTATTGGAAGGTGGTCCTTCTGGCCAAAGGCAGTCTTTTACTTGCGTTTATAGACTTAAAGACTTTGACCTAGTGCCCTGGGACCAGCTTTGGGGGGTCCTGTCCGAAATGGGAGTGCCCTCGTATATTTTGTCCTTGCTGGTGAAGTTACATACTGGTAACTTCGCCCAGGTGAAGTGGGGTACGCAGGGCCAGAAAACCGAAAGGGTGCCAGTGAATAGGGGTGTCCGCCAGGGATGTGTGCTTGCTCCGACTCTATTCTCTCTTTATGTGAATGGAGTGGTTGAACATTTAACGAAAATTCCATCAGATGCACCGTCCCTGGCGGGGAAGCGTATACCAACTCTCCTTTTCTCGAAGTCTCCTGTGGGCTTACAGAGTCTTTTGGATAGTTTTGAGTCCTTCTGTAAGACCAGAGGGCTTATAATTAATCCGGATAAAACAAAGTACTTGGTGCTGAACCCCCGAAGAAACTTGGACATCCACCGGCGTGAAACCTCGAGCCATTGGAGAGGGTAGCGGAATTTGATTATTGAGGCATCCGTCTCACAGACACTATGCAGTGGAATTCCCATATCCAGAAGATGTTACTTAGTCATAAAAGGGTAGTGGGAGCACTCCTCCTCATCTAAACCTATCGCCCCTGTTGTTGACATCTATAAGGCTAGAGGAGTTAGCGTGTCCCTATATGGGGCCGAATTGTGGGGTACTTGTAATGTAGATGTGTTAGCCAGATCCGAGAGTAAATTCTTGAAGGATTTGATGGCTCTCCCACAGAGTACCCCGAGTTTACCCTTGTTGTTAGATATGGGATGCCACTCGATTAAAGACCAGGCTCAAATTCGTCCATTGTTAGTATGGGCCCGGTTGTGGCGAGTGCCGGATCTAGCCTCCTATGCAGACGGCTTGCGGGATGTAATGTCGTTGCATGGCTGGTCAAAAATCAAGTGGCTGAAAGACGTTAAATTTCTGCTTGGTGAACTGGGACTCGGGGATGCTTGGGAATCTAGATCCCCCCCCCCCAAGCTGTTCTCAAAAAGTTATATTGGAGCTGGATATCCAGCAAAAACAGTTCTAACTCGTTGCATGGCAGAATAACTGTAGAGTTTTTAAGGATCAAGGATGTGGCGGTTTATGAACCGTACCTTGATACTATTTTGAAGCCATCTGATCGTGCCTTGTATTTCAGATTTAGGGTGGGTACCCTTCCAGTAGGTGAACTGACTGCGCGTTGGAACCCTCCGCATCAGACTTCACCATTTTGCCCATTCTCTCTGACTAGAGTAAAGTCCGTTGCTCACATGGTGTTTGAATGTCCGGCTTATGAAGCACCGAGAAAATGCTGGTTCCGCCCAATCTGCAGGGAATTGGGCACCCGGCATCATATTGTGGCACTTCGAATTTTTATGTCAGATACCCGTACCCTTTTTATATGTGGTGTGTCCAAATTTTTAAGATGGACTTGGTCCATCCGATCAAAAAGGCTTTCTGTACATATCTATAGAGTGTTTTTACTTGTATCTTTTTATGTAGTCTTCTCTGTTTTTAAGCAAGGTTTAATGATCAGCAACATGAATGATGTATAGATTGTGATCTTTTATTGTGTTGTTAATGCTTTTAAGATATGTTTTTATCGAAATAAAGCTTCAATCAATCAACATCAAGCTTATTCATCCTGGTCAAATATATTAACTTCTGACTTAGTCTCTAGAATGGAAGTTAAAGTCCTCCAGTGGGTAAAGGTTGTAGGCTGTGTCTACTGAAGTGATTTTGAAACCAGATAGAAACTGGCCAAGGTCAAAGCCATTGGTTTTAGCTTGGAAATCATCGAACAGTAGAAATTCAAATTTAGGCCTGTCAAAGTACTTAGAATTGGGTAAATCCTTTCCAGTCCTTTGCACAGTCAAGGTTTTTACCTTCAGACTTAGCATTATTTATTGCATCTCAGAAAACTACCAATAGGGCAAATCCTGGAGCTGTTTCTGAAAAAATCTTTCACAATCGAACAACTTTGCATCAAAGTCTCACTGATGCTCCAGAGGTCTTGGAAGCCCAGATATTTTCACAACTTTTCAGCGTTTCTGGAAGAGCTTCTTTTGGTCACTTCTAGGGCTTCCAGGACCTCAGGGATAGCAATTAGGGGCCACTTCAGCAGAGGCCACCAGCAGGGTGCGGTCCAGTTCCAGTGCTACTGGTCAGGTGGTCACTTTAGGAGAAAGACCTCATACAGCATGTTGTGCACTGTAGCCACACAGGAGATCAGATGACTGACCCTTGGACTCCTTTTTCTGAGTACTCAGTATAAGCAGGAGCAGATACAAACGTTCAGTCTCCACGCAGGTCTAAAGAGCAGCTCTAGTCATCTTCTGTTCATTTGCAGGTCCAAAGACTGTTATGCTAACCCACCTAATTGAGGCGAGAGGGTTATTTTGACATGTTCACCTGTAGCTGCAGGTGTCAGATTACACAGGTAGGCATGAAGCCCTGTATTCTTTGTCACTCTAATAGATTGCACACTAAGTGTTGCAGTTCACAGGAAACATTTAACCTTCTATGCCATTGGTTTATTTTTCCACACCAAAAACTGTGGTCTTACTGTAAAGTTAAATATATTTATTGGGGCTTAGCCAATTTTACCATATTTTATGGGTCGAAGCATGTCCCATACACTATGGCCTGGAGAGGCAGTGCTCCAGTAAGCAAAGTTCAAAAAATCAATATCAGTCTGTAAAAAATTCGAGTGACCATGCATAACATATACTTTCTCACACTGCTATCACCTAGATTAAAGGTAAGCAGGAACTCAGCCAGTCGATTGGCAGTTCTCATCAACTAAGGGGAAAGCATGTGCAAAAATCACCTGCATTTGTGCGACCAGTTCCAAACTCACATCCTAATATCAAGCCCTCTCCCTATAGGAAGAAGAACCTCCTCAACAACTTTGGACCTTCCCTCATTACCTGAATTTGACAGTAGTGCACTCTGTCACACTTAGCCCCAGCCACTAACCTGACCCATGGGGAACCCTTCTTATCTGCAGACCTTACCTGGGAAGGTACAATCCCTCACCTACCAGCATATGCACCACAGCAGATTAACAATTTTACCATGACCAACAAAGTGGTGTGGCTCACTCTGCTCCCTAGGTCAGACTTCTGCCCTCAGCTTACAGTCAGTTCTACCCTGAAGGAAACATCGAACAGAAGCCACTGACAGCTTAAAGTGTCATAAACCAGGCCACTGGCCATCTTCCAACGCGTGGATGCTTCTGTCCAGTAGAACCACACCTCTAGAGGTAGATTGGCAAGGAGTAATCTTCTTGTTCCAGAGGTGTTCCAGGCCTGTCCTCCTAGGTATGGGGGGAGGCTAAACCATTAGGCTGCAGCCATCCTCCTTCCTCTAACACTTCTACCGCCTCATTGATGTCACCCTAATGCTGTGCAATTGCCATGTAGACCAGAACATCTAAAGTGGACACGCAGTTCCCCTCAAGGATGACACATTCTGCCTGTGTCAGGCAAGCATCTACCTGGTCAAGGTCTTCGGAGTCCTGACTCCTGTCTCTGCGGCAGCACAGACAGTACCTCCAGGACAGAAGTAGCCTCACCACTACCAGTATTGGGGTCCATTCCTGTCGGAGCAGGTAGCCCCTAGCCCTCTGATCTTCCCAGTGCAGGTGATACCCACTTCCTAACCCTTACGTTACCTCTGGGCCTCTGAACTTTAAACTTAGGGACAGTGACCCCAGAGGTCTGTGGTGGCCAACCTGGGTGCTCCCATCAACTTGCTTCTGACCTGCAGAGGGTAGCTGAGTCTCAAAAATGCCATCCATGGGTAAGTGGGAATATACAAATACCATTCTTTTGGTAACTATCTCTCTCCACGCTAAGGAGACCATACCCACAAGATGGCCAGACTCTCCCCATAGGCAGTCCATACCCTACACACCTATCTTTGCCGTTAGTGTTCTCAAGAAACCGACCTTTACACTACCAGGGTCTGACTAGCACAAGTATCCCACAGAGCAGTGACAGGGTCCCCATTTATAATTACCCTGTGGAATTGATTACTACCACCCTTGGGGATCACCAGCTTACCGTCCTGATCCACCTACCAACTAAGGGACAGTAGGGTATGATCTATGCCTTCCTAGGGGCAATGCTTCTCCCCAGTGTTATATGGGCCACCCTTGTATATTGCCCACTTGTGAGCACCTTCTACTTGGGACATGAGGAGTCACCCCTCTTGTGCCCTGACTATAAACAGTCAAAACACCTGACTTGCTCAAAGGGCCTTATCCTCCGGGGTTTCCAAGTCCCTGCTTTTTGGAAGTGGTTTGGGACTCTTACTCCTTGTTATAATTTTGTGGACTAAGGAGTTCTCTTTTTGAGGCGTATTACTTAGCTCCTTTCCTGCAGTGGACAGTAAAGAGAGTGCATTTCCTATATTATTTGGACACATTTTAGATTGTTTATCCCTTAGAATAAAAATATGAAGAAAAGTGTCGACAAGTCACTTTCTTCTTTAATTACTTTACGGTGCTTGGGACTCCCGGGCAAGAAGTGAAATTAAAACTATATATCAGGTCCAGCTCTTCCTATAAAGTGATATTGCGAAATGCAAAAACTGGATTTACCAGTCTGATGGCTTCATAGGGTCCACGCTACTGAACTCCATGTGAAAGGAATGGCCGAACTGATTTGATCCATTTCCTCGTAACAAAAAACGACCTCAATGAACATTAGAATTTATTTTAGGACCACATGATCCACAATTTACTTTTACCGGTGCAAAAGAGCATTTCCCCTCTTGAAATTGTAGGGTTCTATTCCTTCATAGAAAAGCAAACCTTTCTTTCTTTTCAAATTTCTTTCTAATAATGGGCTACAGTAGCAGGTAACAACTCGCTACTTTCCTAGTGTCAAACAAAGGGATAGATTATTCCATAAATGTGGATTAGGCGTGATTATATAACTTTAGCATTGCTACATGACTGTTTAAATCTTTCTGTTAAGTGGCTCACCTTTCTAGCATCGTTCTCATGTTAGTGGGTTTAATTGGTCTCATGCTGTTAAAGCCCATTTAATTAGGGGGCATACTTTTAATCCATAACGTTATTTTTTTCTGGGTGTCAATAATAGAGCAAAGCAGTCATACCAATGTCATGCTCCTCAGCACTTTACACCGGTTTGCAAACCTCCATTTTTCTTTTTCCTCTAGCTATATTCAGCTTTCACTTTGTAGACTCCCAGCTATCATCCTCTCTTATTGTCCTCTTTCGTTAATCCACGTCTCCACACACTCCAGTGCTACAGAGAGATTCCAGCATGTGTCTACATTTCTACCATTCCATACCCCCACTTATGATTACCATCCCCCACTATTTTCCAAACTTTGTCAATTTGTCATCCCCATTAACACAAGATCAATGCATAACATCTTCCTGAACATCCACAGCATAATGAACAACTCCAGTCCAACCTTTATCTATATCTATACTACTATTATAAAGAGAGAACACAAACCTTTGAGCCAGGTAAACTACAAAAGTAATGCACCAATCACTACACCCAATACACCATTTGAAAGGGTAGATGTGGCTGAAGGACATAGGCTATAGATATGTACGCCATATACATTAAAAAAGCAAAAACGCCAAAAGTGGTAAAGTAGTCCCTTGGGGGAGTGGTCGTGGCCGTGGGCGTCTCAAACAACAAATGTGGGCGTTTACAGGGCCGTGCCAAGTGCAAATAACAAACATAGGCCAAGCGACTTCAAAACGCACTTACATATGCACACATAGAGCGGAAATGCGCTTTCACTGAATTTAGAACGCACAATATGCAGACATAGAGCGGAAATGCGCTTTCAATGAATTTCTAACAAACATTTGCAAATACCAACACATACAGCGGAAATGCGCTTTCAATGAATTTAAATTCACACATACAGCGCGGTAACACCAATATACAAAAACAGCAGAGGTGCGCGCTATAAGAAATATACACACATTCGTTGCAGTTACCCAGACAACATTGACGCATTGGCATTAAAAACCGGGCGGGCCTTCCATCGATGAGGAGTGTCAAATGACGCCACACAGGGGGCAGGATTAATCGCATACTACACCAATCACAACGCACTAAAGAAAACACACACACGACTTCGGCTTACCTAAAAAAAAAGTCTTTAACCATTGGTCATTGACCAACGACGTCACAGGGGGGTAAACACAAACAAAAACAGCCGACATTTCTTAACGGAGAAACGCAATCGACTGCGCATTCACAAGACTTTCCTCACATCTTGCGGACAAGATAAAACGCTTACAATAAGACATACGAATAACGAAAATAACACAACTGCCCATAATCACTCGAGCACTGCCAGGACTTCACCACACAATTGACAAAACGAAAGGGAAACTTCTTTGAAGTGATACAAAAACGAACACACGGAAAGAGCCTTCGAAAGAAAAAAAAACATTAAACAGGTGACACAACACTTTCCTCATATCTTGCGGACGACATAAAACGCGGAAAACAATACATACGAATTAAAAAAATACACAAGTGGGCCAAATCAGTTGAACAGGGCCAGGACTTGCACAGACAACTCTTCTCTTGGGCGGGCGGGGGCCCTGAAGCAGCCTTTTGCTCCCCGACAATGTCGGGACGGGCTGCTAGTCAACAATATAAAAGCTGACTGGGTTATCATACAGCCCCCACTCTGCTCAGTCATATCCTAGTGTGCCACCAGTAACTGGTAAGAAACCGCCCAAATTAGAAGAATGGCTTCCTTTAGTTTGGGGCTCGTCCGGGATTCCGCGTTTAGGGTCACCCCCTCCCATAAGCGAGAGAAGAGGGATAGGGGGGAGTTCTGGTCAAAGGGGTGGATAAGAAAATAAGGATCCTAATTGCAGAGCCAGTTTTTGGTGAGATTCCACTATTGCGCCCAGAGGTCTCCCCAGCTGCTATTGACCCATCGCCGGAATCCTATAAGGTGTAACCCAGGAGCTGACCGTGTTGGTCTTCAGGGCACTTTGTCAGGAGCTGGCAATGAAGAATATGCAATCAGACCTGAGTGCACCAGGTGAGTGAATTGTATTGTTGGTGTCTTTTGGAATAGCACTGTTGAGCGGTGCTTTTGGAAACAGTTAACTGTATTTGGAATTTGGTGGTTAGTGAACCACAAGGGAATCTGGGGGTCTGGCATGGCAGTGGTGTGACTGCACGGGTAAGATGCCCCACAGACTTGTGTGGTGATTAATTGAGATTAAACATTGGACGCCCTAGTGTTGCAAAAAGGGTTTTTGCTCACTCGGCCGAATTCTCTTCAGAAAAGCCCTAGGAGCAACTGGGTAAGCTAGGGTTCTGGAGCTACGCGCCCAGACGCCCGGCCCAACCAGCACAGGACTATGGGATGGTTGGTAAGAGGGTTTGTGGTTCGCCTGTCTGATGATCTCAGGGCAGTCTTTGGACTGTCTCTTTTGTGAATCGGTGTGGTCTGGTATCTGATTTGATCGGTTCCCACGAATGGGAGTCTACGGGCTCCGTTCTAATTTGGAAGACATGTCACTTTGGTATTTGGAATTGACACCTATTTTGCATTTTGTTTTGGTTAATAGCGCAGGCTGTTTCCTTGCTTTCAATCACTTTTTGAAAAATATGTGTGAGTGGTGGATATATTACTGCATTATATAATATGGGAGTGTATGTAACATGGCCATTTAAATATGAGATTGTATGTTTGTAAGATTGCTCTTTTGAGTGGAAGTAAGCTACTAGTGAATAAGAATGTTGTGTTGTGGTAAATTGTGTTTTGGATGTTGCTGGCGCCAGAAAAAAGCGTGTGATTGGATGACTGTGAATAAGTGAAAGAATTTTGAGAAGTGAAATTGTTAAGGAATAAGTTTTATCTGGTCTCATCGCCGTCAATGCGTCGCAAAAGGAAACTTGAAAGGGGTGTAGCTACAGAAAAAGCAACCCCTGTGATTTGATGACAACCTTAATGTACAAAAGTACTAATGAAAAGTAATTAGGGACAGGTTAAAAGTTTAGTTTGAGAAAAATTGTGGGTATTTCGAATTTAATTGTTCCTATGCAGGTTTATGTTCTTGGTGGTTCTTAACATCATGGTTGTAGGTTCTGATTCAAGCTGGGCCTGCTACAACTTTCATCCATTAGAGGTTGATAAAATAAGTACCATTGCGTGGAGTAATAACCAATATCTGTTCCATGCTAGTATGTTATATTTTTTTTTAGGTACTGTAAATTATTCACAGTGAGCGTTTTACTAATCTGGGCATAGAAATAAAAGTATGACCCCTGAACAGAATTTTACATAAAAATTATTTTTTTAAATAGGGTGAATTATTGCAGGTTAGAAGTAATTAGGAAGGCCTTTTGCCTTTGACAGCCTTAGAGTGCACAGAAGGTGGGGGCTAGGATCTGCAGAGGCTGGCTCGCAGTGCGCTGAGGTGCTATCTTTAGTCTCTCCGTAAGCAAGATGTCGACATCTGTGACCTCGTAAATTAGGGCCTTGTCTATGAGAAGTGCATTTCTGAATGGCTTTGCTAAAACCGGGCCTCTGAAACGGGGGTTTCTACATTAATAAATTAAAGAACTTTATTCTAAAGAAAATATATAACAAAGGGTTTCTTTGAAAATCCCAACATCATGCTAAATGTTCTGCAGGAATGATACATTTGTATCTCTGCTCTGGAAAAAGAATGTCGCTAGTTGTTTTTCCCTAACAGAAAATGAAATGTTGCATTAAGTCCTAAGTCCTAGACAAAAAGTAAAATGATGCTCTTCCTTGAAATCTTATGGGCTACATGCCTAGGTGAAAACGATTTTCAAATTAAGAATTATTTTTCACAGAATAAATTGTGGCACGAGGCTAACATCGAGTGTCAGTACAGTACAGCAATTTCACTTTTAGTAACTTTAAATTAAGGTGGCTTAATGTTGCAAGCTGACTGATAGGAGGATTGCAGTTAAGTAGATTTTTTTAAATTTTGTGGTTAGTTAATGTGTATTATGTTATACCACTTGATTTACAGTTACAGTTGATATTTAATGTGTTATGAGAAGTGTCTCTGTTTGTGTGCTGTGTATTTTTTGTTTCTGCCTACAGATCATTTATGGATTGTTACTGAGCAGACCCCGCTGGCAGCAGCCCCGCCTTCCTGACGCGCTGAGAGACGCGCTGCTATCTCCTGCCGAGAGACCCAGCACCGGCGCTTTCGGGCAGCCCTCGCAGGCAGCCTGGAATATCGAGAGCAGAGAAAGAGATACCATTCCTCATTCATCCTAAATTCCAGGTACAGAACTGAATAACCCCTCACAGAGAATTCTTTAGTTATTCACTTGGCAAAAACAAACTTAACTTAAACTGTAACTTTCTATTCCCGCCCACGCATTAGACTTAGGTCAGGTACACGGGGTAGGCGTATTTAGAAACACCAGTTGAGTACGTTTAGTCAAATGTATATGTGTATGTAATATATTTTAATCATTTTAAACATCATATGGCTCAGAAACCATATCAATGTTTTTACAGTATTACTTTATACTATTGCTTTTAATGTATGCACTTTACTTAACTATAAGTATTGCAATAATATCGATCCATTTCTCTTGTACGAGAAAAGAGACTGATCAATAAATGACACCTTTTTATTGAACACGCCCGTCTCTTCCTTTTCTCTGTAATCTGATGAATCTAAGAATGCACGTACTGACTGAGTAAAATAATTGCCTTGTGCTCACACGACTCTCGAGATTGACTCTTGATTAGGGGAGAGCAAAGTTGTCATGTTCTATGGTTGTCAGAAACTAAATCCCTTCTTGTCTAATCAGGGGAGTTAATTCTTTCCTGAACATTCGAGAAAGTTTCTAGCGAACTCTGAGCTACGCTGGCAAACCCAAAACTTAAGTCTAGTATCGACAGTAGTAGACCTAGTTAACGTCTGGCCTAGGCCTTTACTGCTGTAGGTATTATTCCAATGCGCAGAGCCTATTGGGAAGATAGGAGCTACACTACAAGTTGGATTGGCAAACAAAAATAAAATGTCATTTTTGTACATTTTGTCCTTTTTATTAATTGTTCCTGCTGGTCCTGTGTGTCAGGAGTGATGCAGTAAAGTTTAGCTGACACCTGTTCATCATAAAGATGAACAGATGTCAGATGGGGGTAAGAAAGGCAAAGAAATCAGTTATTGATTTTAAGCCTGACAAATTAAGCAGGCCGGAATGTTGGATTTTGAGCTGCAGATTCAGTGTTGTGCGTCACTGCTCATTTATATATGCTATTGTAATTTGTCTATGCTTCATGTGCTTGGTATACAGCAAAGTATACCTGACGGCTTGACCTATGTATTTCTTATTTTATATATGATTTTGTCTTTGTGTCGTATTGACAAATGTATTTCTTTAATACTAGCACAAGTTCCCCTGTGATGTAAGGAGACGGCCGTGACGATGTCCATCTCTGCACAACATTTGGCTGGAACTTGTTCAAAATTACTAAATTCCACAGATATGATATTATTATTATCATGCTGTAAATATGACAGACAACACTTCACCAGTGTATGTCTTATTGGAGACAAACAAAAGAGATATACCAGATTAAAATATGTGTCACCTGCAGTAGCCATGACTGCCTTTTCCCTTATGGCAGGCAGCTGCCCTTGATCAGATGTTTCTTGATTGGACATTAAAGAAACAATTATAATTTGTGGCTCTTGCAAAAGGTGACCTGAACTTTTCCGATGCTACAGAATTTTCCCTAGTTATATTGTATTAGACATTAACAAGCAAACACATCAGATGAATACATTTTAAACTTGAAATGTCTGTTTGAAATAAGACTGAAACCATGATCATTTTGCAATACTGAGAAGAGCTCTTACTGCCGATGAGCAAAACAACTGTTGTTTTTATAGCCCACAAATAGCCAGGAATGTTTACTTAGCTTTACTTAGCCAAGACTTCCTCAGTTAAACACGAGTAAAAATTCTGCATTTTAGAATGCTGTAAAGGGATCCCACAAATGAAGTTCAATATTTTGGATGACGAGATACTATTTAACAGGATTTCTTTTTCTTAAAAGTTTTCTTTTTATAAGCTCATTCTTGTAAATAGTGGCAAAGAAAGTTGTCATGTTTTCAAGTTAGGGTTCTGTGCTTAAGATTCTGAATGGAGGCGTCTAAATATGATAGGCAAGGGATGCAGCTTGGTTTTATAGGTGGAATTATTGTAAAAAAAAATTGGTTTTTATTAAAGGACAAGTTAATAATTATGAAAATCATGAAAATGTATAAGTACTTTTAAAATTCGTTTTCTAATATTTATGAAGCTTAATACTCATGTTATGACCTCCTAGCATTGAAATATTGTTTAAGTTATGGTGTTACATAATAAAGACATTTGCATATGGAAATTTCACTCAGCGCAGGCGTACAAAAGTCATTTTTCTAAGGATTTACATGGGATATATCTAATGTGCAATCTCTGCAGTTAGTAGAAAACATTCTGAGGATTTTTAATATGTAAAAAGTATTTAGGATATTCATTTTTAAGTACCCCAAACAGCAAAGTCGAAATTAGGCACCATAATACACAACAATTTGTGTATTCAGAACAGTTTTAATCTGCCTTAGGTTTCAGTGAAATGTATGCATTTGGGTATAATGTAAAAGGCTGACTTCTATATTATGACCCAAGTATATGCCCGCTGCTTATAATTATATATGTGAACTTTGATTCCCAGATCAGCTTTGCCATATTTATACAGCCCTCATGCTTATAGGTTGAGGCAATGTGATTTGCTACGGGGATTTCTAGCCCTTTCAAAATTGCTCTGTAACTTTGTTTTTGCCCAGATGCTACACACAGGGATTGATAGTGTTGACAGAATTGAAACCTGTTTCAGATTTCCTCCTGTCAAACTGGAGGTTAGGCAGAGTGCAGAGTTCTTTTGTATAATACATGATTGACCCTTCTTCACTGCCAACTGACTGATTAGTGATAACTGGTAAATGGGAAGAGGCTATTGGTAAGAATAGCTTCATAGCTTTATGGTAATGTAATATTTTGAATTCCTTCAGACGACATCAGGACCCTGGTGGACAACAGAGAAACCGCGGCCCTCATCCTTCTGGACCTGTCAGCTGCATTCAACAAGGTTTGCCACCGCACACTAAGAGCACGCCTCCACAACGCCGGAATCCAAGAAACCACCTCCTTCCTCTCCGGCAGAACTCAGAGCCTCCGCCTACCCCCCTTCTCCTCCGAAGCCTCCGTGATCATCTGCAGCATACCCTAGGCTCATCCCTCAGTCCAACGTTGTTCAACGTCTACATGGCCCCGCTCGCCCACGTCGCCTGACAGCACAACCTCAACAACATCTCCTACGCCGACTACACCCAGCTGATCCTCTCCCTCACCAATGACCCCCACACCTCCAAAACCAACCTCCAAGAAGGAATGAAGGCCGTCGCCGACTGGATGAGTAACAACCGACTGAAACTGAACTCTGACAAGACGGAGGTACTCATCCTCGGATTCACCCCCTCGGCCTGGGACGACTCTTGGGGGCCGACCATACTAGGAGAACACCCTACACCCACCGACCACGCACGCAACCTAGGGATCAGCCTCGACTCCACCCTCTCCATGACGAAGTAGGTCAACACCGTCTAATCCTCCTGCTTCAACACCCTCCACATGCTTTGCAGGATCTTCAAGTGGATCCCTACCAAAACCAGGAGGATGGTCGCCCAGGCCCTCATCAGCAGTAGACTGGACTACGGCAACAAACACTATGCAGGAGCCCCGGCCAAACTCTTGAAACAGCTCCAATGCATCCAGAACGCCTCCGCACCCCTGAACCTCGACAATCCTCGCCGCTGCCACATCACACCCCACCTGAGAGACCTGCACTGGCTCCCCATCAACAAGAGGATAACCTTCAAATTCCTCACCCACGCACACAAGGCACTCTATGAAAAGGGACCAGCGTACCTCAACAGCCGACTCAGCCTCTACACCCCCACCTGCCAGCTTCGCTCCGCAGAACGCGCCCTCGCCACCGTCCTCCGCATCCGAAGATTGACCGCCAGCGGCAGATGATTCTCCCACCTCGCCGCAAAGATGTAAAATACACTCCCTACCCGCCTATGGCAGACCGAAGACCTCCTAACCTTTAGGAGACTCCTCAAGACCTGGCTCTTCAAACAGTAGCAGCGCCCCCCCCCCCTAGCGCCTTGAGACCCTCACGGGTATGTAGTGCGCTTTACAAATGCTATGATTGATTGATTGAGTGTGACACAATCAGTTTTTCAGGCCCTGAAGACCCCTTTAACTCCCATGCTCTGGGTACCACTTGATAGAGATTTATAAGGGGGTTAAAGTTCATGTCAATTGGGGTTACCAATTCACATATATCAATATCAAATATCAATTTTAAGGAGCGAGCCCTGGCCAGCGAGCCTGGTTAGCTGGCTGAAGTGCACTTTCAGACTCCTAACCTTCAGCATTAGAAATAAATGAATGGGAGTGACCAAACAAAAGGAACACTTTCCTAAATTACCTCCCCAGATGAAAGGTCATGAGTGTGAGAGAGTGCCCTCTTTCTGAATGGTAGCCCCCACTTTTTGCTGAACTGCTGACATGCTTTGACTTAGTGTGCCCTGGGCTCCTGCCAATCAGGTGCCCAGGGCCTATGTCCTTTCCTTAAACCTGCATTAAAAATAAAACCCATTTGGCATCTCTGTCCACAGGTCAGCCCCTGGTAAATGGTACCGCAGGTACACAGGGCACTGTGACCAGGGAGGACCTCTAAGGGAAGCAGCAGTTATTGTGCCACCCTTAGAGGCCCTGTACCATTACTTTCACTCACTGCCATTGCGGGCTGCGTGTTTTAGTGCAGAACAAAGTGAAGAGTCGACATGGCACACTTCCCTGTGTGCCATTCCTGCAACCCATTGCCCTGGCATGGATCAGAAAGCCCTCAAGCTGGGTGCCCTATACCAGTTGTGAGGGTACAGGTGCATGAGCCCTGTACCCCTACAGTGTTCAAGTCCATTCTTAGACATTGCAAGTGCAGTACTGCCATTAAGAGTATATGGTGCTGGAAGTTTGTAATAACTAACTCCACAGCACCATAATGGCTGCACTGAAAACAGAGAAGTTCGGAATCAAACTACTCAGCACATTAAACCCACACTGATGCCAGTGTGGCGATTAATGAAAGATGCACACAGAGGGCATCTTAGAGATGCCATTGAAAAAATGACTTACCACTAGTGTCCAAGCTGAGTGGCTACTTTCAGTTGCCACCACCGGACATGTTTCTGGACCCCTGGGTAGAGAGCCTGCTGCTCTTGGGGTCCTGAAATAATGCCTATCCTGTGACGAGTTGTCAAGCCTCCTCCCTCAGGGTGGGCAGGGTCCATGAAGGGGGAGCTTCAAAGGCTTCGATCCTTTGTGAACTTTCCTAGGCCACGTGCTGCTTTCAGCAACCGGTCCTCACTGGTTCTGACCCCCACTTTGGGTGGGAGAACCAGTGAGGGAAACAAGTGAGGAAGAGAGATGTGCCCACCTCAGCCAACTCCACCTCTCGCTGGGGGAGGTGAGGTGAAGCACAACTCTCAGTCCCTGCAACTTTGCAGATGGGGGGCCCAGCCAACCAGGGAAAGGCTTATGCCACCCTCCCACCGGACGGTGGCATGAAAGGGGGTGTACCCACCCCAGGGATGGGACCTATTGGTCCGAACCTTTTACCTATCTGTAAGTGGTATAGTATTCAGGGGCACCACTAAACCTTGCTTCCTCAGACAAGAAACCAGACGAAGAAGAGAAGACGAAGGACCGAACAGCAGTGCCAAAGCTAACAAGAGGAGGACGTCCACTGACATGGCACCAGACCTACCATTCGGTCTCCACCTAGAACCTGCTCCAGCGAAATCCTGGTGTGTCCTGCAGCCAGCAACCTTGAGAAACCTGGTGGACCTGCCTGCCTTCCATCCCAAAGAATCTGTCTCCTGTGAACACTGGATTTGTTCAACAACAGACTCCAGCTCCGCAAGGATCCGCAAGTTTGCACCACTCTGCACTCAACGCCCACGGTCTCTAAATCGATCCTGACCCGAGATACGGTGACCCCTGACCTGCCTCAAGCCTCCAGCCGACCCCTGCAGCCTTAAACCGGAAGGTCCCCCCAACCGCAACCAGGAGCTGGTAAGAAGATCCGACCCTAAAAGTCAACGATGCACCCGACACCCCACGGCCTTAGGTGGACCCCCTGACAGTGCCTACCCAACACCCAACATCCCAACCTACTTCTCCAAGTGGTGGTTGCACCCAGAAGACCTTCGTCCCGAGCCTGCAGTGTGTTTGCAAACCGGAGACTCCATGTTGAAATCTACAGGGCACCCGATGCCAAAAGAGCACTTTGTGCCCGGCCGCCCCAGTGCTGCTGAGGGTGCTGGCCTGAAGCCCGATTTGCCCTGAGCTTACGTCCAGGACCTTTGGTCCCACAACCCAGTGGCCTGCTTGTCAGCAGCCACCAACCGGAGGTCCCTATCCCCGATTGGATAACATTGGGCCAAAGCACTCTGCACCCGGCCACCCTAGTGCTGTTGAGGGTGTAACAAGAGTGCATCCTTGACACTGGGGGACCCCTGAGTCTAACTCCAGAATACCAACTCCCAAAACAAAGTACTTACCTTTGAACCAATAACACTATTTTACTCTACAGGATAACAATGATTGTTTTTCTATGAAAAAGTTTCTAAGTGTGGAGTTGGAAAATCTCAGAAATCCTGTACTAAATACCAAAACGCTTTTACTTACCTGTTTACAGGAAATGTCCCCGTGTAGTATCCAGGTATACTACCCTGTGTAAGAAAAGTAATCTGAAAGTAATGTACTGGTCATTTTACTAAAAATCCCATTCAAAGTATATGTACTGTATTTCCAAAGCATTGTATTGCTCAGGAACAGTACTGTAAATCAAAACAAAGTGCATATACAAGTACAATCCAAACTGTGTGACAACTGTATATTTACTACAAAATGTTTATAACTTAACTGTGCCAGGCGTGCTTGATTCTAGGAAATAAAATAATTAAAAGAATATTTTTATACAAAAACAATTGGTCTGAAGTTCAGTCTTTGAATGTATGAATTCCTTCGCTGACTGAGTGTGTACAACAAATGCTTAACACTGTCCTCTGATAAAGCCTTACTGCTCGACCACACCACCAAAAATAGAGAGTGAGGTGCTATCTACTTTACCTCTGCCTACCTTTGGGGTTCCACTGGCCTCTGTGCACACTATACCTCACTTTGGTATAGTGCATACAGAGCCAGCTTCCTACAATGAGAAACTAGCCTCTCTCCTGCTAGTTCTCATTATCTAAGTGGAAAAACCTGGAAAGGTCATCTGCATTGGCATTGTCTATCCCAATCTGTGTTCTTCTTTAAAATCCATACCCTGTAAGGAAATGGACCACTTCTACAATTTGGGTTTCTCTCATCTCATCTGCATCAGCCACCTGAGAGGCCTGTGGTCACTTTGAACCTTGAAGTGAGGCCCAAACAAGTATAGTCTCAGCTTCTTCGGTATCCCACCACAGCAAAGGCTTCCTTCTCAATGGCACTCCAATGCTGATCTCTAGGGAGGAGTCAACTGCTAATAAGGGAAACGGTTAATCCTCGCACTCATTATTTGTTGTTACCACATTGCTCCAGTCCTATGTTCTAAAGCATCTGTTAAGACAATGTACTCGATTCCATAGTCTGCTTTCAGGACAGGTGCTCAGCTCACATCATCTTTCAAGGTGTCAAAGGCCTTTTTGCTATCCTGATGCCCAGATAACCTTCTTAGGCAGATTTTTGCAGATGGGCCACAATGGTACCACACCCCTTCACAAACCTCCTATAGCACCCAGTCAAGCCAAGGAAACCACTGAATTGGGTCTGAATTTTGGGAGCCTCCCAATCCAGGGTGGTATGGATTTTGGGATAGAGAGGTTGTACTTGACCTCCACTAACACCGTGCCCCAAGTAGACAACTGAACTCTGCCCTATCTGGCATTTACTGGCCTTGATCATTAGACTTGCCTGCTGCAAGGCCTGTGGTCTCTTCTGCCAGAGGCAAGATAACATGGCAACCCTCCTCCTTCTTAGTTGTTCTGGTAATCTCATTATCATGTCCTTCATGTTTTTGTTGAATCTCTCAACTTACCCCACTCTGGTAAGGATACCAAGTGGCCTTTGCCACTGCAGGGGCAGTGACAGTCCTGAGGGCAAATGTCTCTGAGTACCAACTAGCTTGGTGCACTACTGCTAGAATAAATCCGTTCACAGATGCAGTTTGAGGGTAAAGGGACCAACAATGTCAATTCCTACCTCTTAAAATAGGGTGCCAACCATGGAAATGTAATTAAGGGAACCTTCAGTTGTCCACCAGTCTTGAAGGTGGCTTGATAGGTGACACAAATGAGCAGCATAACTCCTTCACTTTTTCAGACATCTGGGGCCAATAGAAAGGGTAACTGACCTGTCCCAGGTTTTGGTTTGTCCCAGATGTCCTGCTGAGGGATGTCATGGGCTATAGTCAGAATTAACTCTCTATATACTGGGGGACCACTACTTCCTGGCTGCTCCAGGCTTGGGGTGTCTGGCCTCGGAGTACAGGAGCCCATCTTTCCAATGGACCCTGTGGGAGCCACTGACAACTCCCTGTTCTTGCTTTTCAGTCGACCCAGGAACTTTGCCAGGCCACAAATGCAAAAATAACAAGTAATGGACAGAATGCAGATCAATGTCATACATTCAACCCAGTTCAGAGATATGGGCCTAAATCTATTGAAATTTTGCTCCCCATGCCATTCCAGTTTCAACCCAGCTATATGCTAGTCAGTCTTGACCCTGCTTTCTGTGGGGACAGTCCAGCCCAAACTGCCAGGCCAGGTCCTCCCTTTAGTGGAAACAATCATCCTAGGACCAGTTTCAGGGTTTCAGACCTCATCGGCCAGGATAGCTTGATTCCAGTGACACGGAGAGCATGGGGCCCATGTCTGGGCATACCCGTCCTACTCGAGGTGACAAACTTAAAAAGAACAATAGATGGACAGAATGCAGAACAATGTCATACATCCACCCCAGGATAGAAATCTGGATCTAATTTCATTGTCTTTTTTCTCCCCATGCCATTCCAGTTTGAACCCAGCCGTATGCAAATCAGTCTTGACCCTGCTCCCCATGGGAACAGCCCAGCCCGAACTGCCAGGCCAGGTCCTCCCTGGATTGGAGATAAGCATCCTAGGACTGGTTTCGGGGTTTCACCCATCATCAGCCAGGATAGCTTGACTCCTGTGGCATGGAGAGCATGAGACCCATGTCTGGGCATACCCGTCCCACTCGAGTGATAAATGCAAAAAGAACAATTGATGGACAGAATGCAGAACAATGTCATACATTCACCCCAGTATGGATGTCTGGGCCTAATCCCATTGTCTTTTTGCTCCCCATGCCATTCCAGTTTGAACCCAGCCATATGCAAATCAGTCTTGACCCTGCTCCCTATGGGAACAGTCCAGCCCCAACTGCCATGCCAGGTGCTCCCTGGACTGGAAGCAAGAGTCCTAGGACCGGTTGCAGGGTTTCAACTCTCATCAGCAAGGATAGCTTGATTCCAGTGGCATGGAGAGTCAGACCAGGCTCCCTCAGATGCAGTTACCTCCTCGGGCACCAGGGCATCTCTCTCAGGAGAACTCTCTCCCTGGTCCTGTGAACTCTGTGAAGCTGACTTGCCAGGCTTCTTGCCCTTTCTGTTGCTTTGCGAGGTTTGAACCATTATTCCATGCGCCCACTCAGGCAGACCCAGCATTTCTGCATGGGCCTTCTTTTCAACTTCTTCCCAAGCAGAGGTCTCCAGACCATTTCCCAACAGAGACTCCACTGGGATTTACATTATAAGAGTCAGAATCGAATCACAGCGCCAAGACGCCTATGGCAATCGCGCGCTTTACAAATGCTCAAATCAAATCAAATCAAATCATGTCAAGAGACACAACCACCTTCTTTTGGCCCCTATCCCCTTCCCATTCTAAGCTTACCAAGGCCATTGAATGCTGTATAGTCTCACTGTCTGCAATGGTCAACTGAAGACTAACACCAGGTATCATTTGGGCTGGGGAAATCAGTCTAGCTGCCACCATAGTGACACTGACACCTGCATCCCTCATAGCCTCTACCTCACTCCCATTGATCCTTGGACTTTGTATGTACTTCTCCATGCTTGGATATAAGACTGCCAGGCAATTCAGTAGCTACCCCACTCACAGACACTACAGTAGAATCTGTGTAACCTCTGGCCTTTCCAGAGTACACATTCATCCCCACTCCTATGCAGGCCAATCCCTTGGACTGTCCTCCATTGGATTACTTTTTGAAGCATTTTGAATCTCCTCTATTATGCCCTGGCATATGACAGACGTTGCATATCGCAGAAGCCTTTGCAGGGTCCCAGGTCTTACCCCGATACCCCCTACCTTTGAATTGTGAAGAGTCTTGGGGCCCAGCTTCCTGAGAAGATATTTGGGGCCTTTATAGAACTGCTTCTTTTTCTCTTTGTAGTTGCTCACATCTTTCCCCTGCTGAGAAATATGAGCTCACTTTTTCTGATCACTCCCACCATGGGCCTTCTTGACACCCTGGCTCTCCGGGAGAAGACAACTTTGAATCTACCAAATGCTCAAACAATTTCTCTATGGTACAATTAGTTAAAATGTGCTCTTTCAAAATGAAAGTATATAGCCCATTGTAAGTGTCCACCTCATTGCCTTTTATATATTCTTCTACCGATTTGACTGAGAAGTCTAACAAGAACACCCATGTCTGGTTTTGACCTTTATGGGTGTCCCTAAACTTCATGCTGTACTCTTCTGTGATGAGTTCAAAACCTTCTATTAAAGTTCCCTTTATATGCTTGTAAAACTAAGTCACATCCTCATTAAGGGTCAGAAGTCAATCTCTGACCTTGACTAATAACAACTCCCACAGTAGAGAGTCCCGGTGCTGGTGACCTATCCTTCTCATTTTGCAGGCACTCTCATAGGCTGCAAATCATTTGTCGATGTTGTCACCATCACTAAACGTGGGGACAATCTCTTTGGGGATCTTAGGGTCAAAAGCTTCCTCTTTTCCACTATTTGTAGTGCTGCCAGTATTATCATTTGGCTTTAGGCCCATCTTGACCATTCTTTCTTTGAGGGCTAATCTCAGTTCCTTGAGTTCAATCTTTTTCTCCTCTAGTAAGAGGAGGTCAAGCTTTTACTCCAGGCTAACAACGTGACTAGGAGGGTGGTTGCTAGAGTGCCATCTGTGACTGCCTGCTTGTGAAGGGGGTCTACGAAAGGGTGTGGAGTTGTATTCATCACCTTCTTCCCCAACATCTTCTACTTGGGCCAAGGCCTCATCCTCTGCAGGATCTTCTTCTAAGAAATGGCGTTCCCTCTTCAGCTTTTTTTTCTCTAGGAGCTGAGGGCTTTCTCAATGTCCTCCTTTTTTACTGTCTTTCTGAAGCAAATAGCCCTAGATTTGCCCAAGGCTCTCAGATCACTGATCTTCAGTGCTGGGAGAACAGACAGCTCAAGGTTCTTGTCAGCCTCCATTCTGCACAAACCTTTTTGTTTAAAAGTTGGGACCTTTTTAAAACTTTTAAAACGTTTTCCTAACTTTCTAACTTTTTTGTTACTTTGGAATGGGGGTCTTCACAGGGCCCTAACAATTGCATTTTTTTGAAGAAAAATCTGAAAAAATAATTTGGGTCTAAGGTAACTAGTGGATATCTCATGCAAAGTCACTCATGGCGAAGTGGTACTTCGAAATACGGGTTGAGTATCCCTCTGCTGTAACACCACTGTAGGAAAGTGGGGCATTATGTAGTGAGGTCCTTTGGATTCACACTAATAAATCCTTAGCTCAGTCCTGGTTGAGTGGCACAGAGAAGTCAGGCTTTACTAAAGGAACACATGTTAAGCATTTCAGAATATCAACTTAAATGATATGGAATCAACACGACTCAAAAGAAATCCGACACCAATTTATTAAAAAAAGCAGGGGCCTGATTCACAAAAGTAATCTGAAACAAAATCTTAACTTTATGACTTTCGGTATTCACAAAGGGCATTTAGGAGTAGTAAACTAAGGATTTCTAACTTTACTATTCCTAAATGCCCTTTGTGAATACCGAAAGTCGTAAAGTTAGAATTTTGTCTCTGATTACTTTTGTGAATCGGGCCTCAGATTTCTATGTAAATTTAGACACCAAAATAAAGACAATTGAATGAGCATAATCGGCGTAATGGATTTTAAAAGAAAAATAAATCAGTGCATTTCACTCATGTCAGACTTAAACATTGCCGTCAATGGGGAAAAACACTAGTGACAATCGATCATTTGCAGGTTGAGTTCAGTGGAAACCACTGGGTGGTAAGGTGATATGGGTCCTAGGAACAGGGTCCAACAGTCAGTTGAATTTTACCTGGCGCATTGGGTCCAGGTGCCACATTTTTCCTGGCTGTCCCTGGTGCTATAACAGGAGCTGCAGATCTTCAAATTTTACTGATTTTAGACTGTGCTGGTGAGGAAGCAAATGAAAAAGCTTGACAACATGGCCGCTAAAGCAGAGGGTTGAAGGTGTTGCGGTGTTCACTTAACCCACAGAATCAAACAAAGGTAGTGGCAGCTGGATTGACCACCAACAAGAATTGGCAGCGGCAAGCTCAGCTTTGGGTTACTACGACATCCTGGACTCCTGAGGAAAACAGTAGACACCTGAAACTTGCTGGAGTTCAGGGCTACATTTCCCATAATACACTGGACCATTTACTTTTGGGGTATCCATTAGCAGGCCCAATGGCCATTGATTCTTTGGTTCCGGGAGCGTGCTTTACCTGCGAGCTCTGGTCCGGGACACGTTCGAGTCGTACAGTTGCAGGGTGGATGCCACAGGTGCAGTTTATAGCACCTTTGCTTTGTGCATATCCTAAAGTCGCACACGCGGATCTCTTCTTTGTCATTGGTAGCAAGTCGATGAGATCTGAGGTTACGGTGCCAGGGGAGCCCCTTATATCCTAGATTTAGGTATTTAGGGGTGTGGGTGCTAGTAACCAATAGGCTACTAGCCCCAGTGGGTAATCTGCCCCTGAGATTAACACTTTCTGCTGAAGGAGGTACATTTTCTGCCCAGAAGCCTCTAATTAGCCACTTTTAAAAGTGGCAGAATCCTTCTTCATCTGTACAGACCAGGTAGCTTCCTCACTGTTTCAATTTCCCATCTGCTTGGGTTGCAAATGTGCCTTGAGCAAGTGGTTGGCTTTTTCCTCCTCGCGAGGAAGCCAGATTGCACATCAGAGGTGGTGGGAGCTTTGAAGCTCACTGCCTTGATGTGCCACTTCACTAGCCATCCTGTCAGAGAGGGAAGTGACACCCCTACCTAAGCTGACCTTTGTTTCTGCCTCCTGAGAGAGTTCACATCTCTTGCCAGGTGGTCAGATTCCTGTCTTGGCAGCAGCAGCTGCAGTTTGTCCTCAAGGGCACAGGAAAGGCTGGGGCATGCAGGCGGGCAACCTCTAAGGTAGCAACCTGGGTGCATGCCACATTAAATCCGACTTTGGAAAAAGGACGGGTTTGACGAAACAATTTGGTTGATACCAATCATGACATAGTTCAGTGGGACCATAATGGAGCTGGCAAACTCTGGATGCCCGGGCCCCAGTCCATGTTAGCATATGTCCGCCTTATCACTTATAGTAGCCCCTAATGGAAGGAGGTTAGTATAGGGACATATAAGCTTCAACTTATATGTCCACACATTTAATATCCTGGACTCATGAAACCTACCCTAGGGGTGACTGACATATATTTAAAGTAGTGCTGGGACCTTACCATTCATGGTGAGGGCAAAGTTGAGTTGGAGCAGTTTGCACTCCTGCAGATTGCAATGGCAGGCTTGCATCATCTGTTTACTTGGGTCACTAAGTGTGGCACAATCTGTTCTTCAGTCACTGGTCACCCCTTTAACTCCCATACTCTAGGTTCCACTGGTATCACTTACCAGTGACTTGTCAGGGGGCTAAAGTCCTTGCCAAGTGGGGTTAACAATTCATATACGTCATTTACAGGGAGGGAGCACTGGCATTGGGGCCTGGTTAGCAGACTCCAGTGCACTTTTAAAGTCATAGCCATCAGCACTGAAGAAATAAAGTGAGAGGGTAACCATACACAAAGGGTGCTTTCCTACAGACCTCACATGCCACTCTTGAAAACCTGGGGCTTGGAAAATAGTTGGACTTCCATACCCCCGGAGGATCAGGACTAACCGCCTCAGACTATCTGACCAAGGCATGACCTTGCTGGGCTAAGAAAACAAGTTTCTCCTGCTCAGAGCTTCTCTGTAGCAGAAATATGACTTATTGGACCTGCCGGTCGAAGGTTTATGGCCTTGTGTATCACAAGTCAGATAAAGCCTCAACTTTGCCCCAGGTAATAAATCCAAGCTCCAAAGAAGAATGTAAGTCTGAAGGTGAACATCTCAACTGGGCAAAACACATTATTGACATGCAAAAGTCTAAAATTTGAATTCCTCCAGCTCTGAGCTTTTCCTGTCAAAATCAACAGCTTTAGTTGGACGTCGTCTGTTGCTTACTTGACTTCATGAAGATTTCTTCAGGTTCAACCTGGTGCCTTTGCCCCACTGAAGAATTTTCACTTCCGGAAAGAAGACTAAGTCCAAAGATAAAAACTCAGACGGGTCACACCTGGTTGATGTAGACAGTCTGGACTCAGTCATGGTCAGTCTTAAATCATGCATAGGTCCTGTTCTAACACAACCATTGACTACCTCGGTGTTTTCTGCTTTTTGGTGCTATTTTTCCTTAAATAATTAAAACTCATATCTCTAATTCATTGCATTTCGATTTGTGTGGTTTTGGTGTCATTTTATTCATTATATTTTTATCTATTTTTATAAATTGGAGTGAGTTTTTTTTGTATCGTTTTTTTTTTTAATTTTAACGGCTCTAATACTTCTAAGGGCTTTACACAATTTATCCAAGTTAAACCTGTCGGCTCTGCATCGTAGCTATAAGGGGCTCAGGTTTAAATAACTGAAACGTTTAGCTGTAAGTATTAAGTTAGTGTCTTTATTACTTGTGGTGGACATTAACCCACCTGTACTAGTAAGCCACCTTCTCACAGTAAGGCATGAGTTGTGTCAAGTTTGCTGATCCTTACTAAGGGGCTAAGGGGTGATGGAGTTCGCACAGCTGCGCTACGTGGAACTCAACGAAGCGGCAAAAAAACCCTGCCAAGCTACGCGGAGTTCCGTGAGTGGGCAGAAGTTGCGTGTCCTGCCCGTTCGAGTGACATTTTCGATGTACAGCAATGTGGATTGCGTGTATGGGTAGAAATATTGCGCAAACTGCACCACGTGGTCACGCATGGGTGCAGCCATCTTGTTTCTCTGTCTGTTATGGTGCTTGGGCCTACTTTTTGATCCTTTTTTAATCTTTTCCAACCTTGATTTCGGAAACTTTTTGCTGATCTTTTTTATTTATTTTCTTACTCTTTGTCTTTTTTGTACTTTATTTTTTATCTCTACTTCCTTATTATTTTTTTTACTTCTTCCCTCTTCTTCCTGTTCTTTTTTTATTGTTTCTACATTTTCTCTCTTCCGCCCACCCCCCCAGCATGATGGCAGAGAAGCGTGCCCCAACAAAGCTGTCACCCGGAAGGGGTGCAGCTCTGGGCCTCCTTTCCGAGGTAGAGGTGGCAGCACTTATATTTTTGTCTGGTGCCACCTCCTGGCCTGGGTCAGGGTACGTGCTCTTGGACCAACAGAAGTGCTGGTCAAGGGTGCCCCATGAAGTGTATCACTGCTCTAGGATCCAGCGTACCCACAATCGGCTGTTGCCCCGGTGGTTCCACATCCTGGATCAAGAGCAGGACCTGCTAGGTGAGTAGCTAATTATTAATGTTACTATTACTTGTGTGTTCTATATTATTGCTAATTTTGTTTCCCCAAATAGCAAGCATGCTGCTCACATGCAGGTAAGTTACATTTGCAAATCTTATATTATGTGATCGTTATTCTAGGAAGGTGCTCGTCGTTACCTAATCGTACTTGTTTGTGACTTTTGTGCTCACTTGGGCTGATTATGTAAAAATTTAAGTAATGCAGACTACAATGAGACACCTTTCCTTTTTCCTGTCATTAAGATAGTGGTAGTAGTTAGAATTAGTAATTTAGTGCGGCACTTCCTCTCACTTCAGTTTTTAGAACCACTTTTGTACCTCGTACAGTGACAAGCAACAAATCAATTTGGCATATGCATGCGTTTATCCTATGCATTTAAAGTCAAAATGACCACTCCTCGGCTGATGGCTCTGCTGGCCCCAGTGATTTCTCCTGTTGTTAATATTAATATATATTTCCCTAACTTTTACAGCTCCATATTTAGAAGTATTTATTGCTACCTGTTTACTACTTACATTTTTTCCCCAAATCCTCTTCAATATATCAGTTACTAAATTTGTGCTATCCCTGCATTATCCTTTTTGCTTATTATATATTTCTAGTGTCTATATTTTACCTCAAACTGTCTCTGTCTGTAGCTCTCGTTCTCCTGGTTTTTCAGTCAGCTTTCCCTGCCCCATTATATATTTTGTGGACTGTCTAGTGGTGGTACTGTACGACTCAGAGAACCCATCGATCCTGGCCACATACTAGTACTACTACTTTGCCATGCAGATTGCATGCCCAAGTAAGGTATTATACGCATGTTTGTTGAGATGAGAAGGTGTTTTGTTTTTACTTTCTCATGTCATTGCTCAATCAGTAAAACAAGAGAGTGGCCATTGTCACATTGAACACCCCCCCAGGTGGTGTCTTCTTCTTATCTAGGCCTGATGTTATTAGCAACAGTTCATGATGAACTGATTACAGTGCAGCATGGCTGGAAAAAAGTATGAGGAGGAGGACTGCCCCATTGCATTTGCCAACCAAGACCTTATGTCTGAGGTTCTGAGATTCTGGACCCATTTCATAAATGTCGTCGTACCATGACGATTTTGGTATCAGCGAACCGAAAATGGCGAGCGTACGATGTATGCGTGTTTTCGTCATGTCCGAGTAGCGTGTTCCCCATGAGATCAGGGATTCCGTTCTGAACTCTTGGGTTCCATTTTGTGTACGGCAGACATTTTGTGGTTGCCCTCACATAGGCCGATGACTAAGGCCAAACAAGTCCTTGGGACACGTACACCTTTAGCTGACTTCTGCGTGACCTGGGCAAGTTGACTCCGTCGCCCGAGGCCAAACTTGTTGAGCCAGTTCCTTCCTCGGCAGCTGGTCAATATTGAGGATCAGGGCGCAGGACATCATAACCCTTTTATTGCAGACAACTATGTCTTATCTTACTCACACCTGTCTCTGCTCCTTTCTTTATGGTCCGTTTTACGATGGGGAGGTGCCCGTTTTTATTAGGGGTCCGCTCGACTTATCTGATAAAGAGTGGTGGGCCTTCCCGGGTAATTGATGGTGGGCTGGATAATGAAATGTGGGCTTGTCATGCAATGCTTGTTGTCATGTACACATGGGATTGGTCAACTGTAAATAAGGAATGCTTGCCTGAAGCACAATATTTGGTATAAAAGGGATGGCTTGCTTTGTAAGATTGAGCAGTCTCCTACGAATATACAGCCTTTGTACTTCGTGGACCTCTGTTACTGGTTGCAGCCAATAAATTCGATTCTTTGACGTCACCAAGAAGAGTCCGCGTTTCTGTAGTTCTGAGACAGGTGAATCCGGAGACTTCGGGTGTGTCCCCTGGCACCGCTGGGTTCGAAATAACCCGGTTCTTCATTTGGCGCCCAACGTTGGGCGACTTCAGCGGTACCGGTCCAAGCCTGAAGATCGTGAGGAGCTTTGTGTGAAATTCTGGAGGAAGGCCAACCACTTCATCGACCCCTGTATGTCGTCGTGGTCCGAAAGTCTTTGCTGCGAGGTTCCCCGCCTTCCGACGGCTACGAAGGACTGCTGCCCTGACTGTCGCCCTGTCTTGGAGCCTTAGATGATTTGTAGAGCGAGATGATAGACGGGTCTTCTGGTGACGTCATCAATACCTCCGTTAAGTATGAGTGGGGAGTCTCCCAGTCCTTAGTTTTTGGATATCCCTTGGGATCTTTGATTTGGGTTCTTTGATTTGGGACTTGCAAGTACCAAAGCCGAGGGACTTGTGTATTCACGAGACTGTCGTATTCGATACTCCCTTGAAGTTTGAAGCTAGACTAGAGAGCAAAGATGCCTGGTCTTAGCAGACTTGGAAGATTATTTTGTTGTGGTCGTAATAGGGATTCCCGATTGGAGGACTCGTGTCCGGTTCCTCCGATTGGAACTCCAACCTATGAGCTATATGTGAAGCATGGCGTGGGCCCCATCACGTATGATGAAGTATGGATTAGGTACACTAGGAAGGATGGTGTCCTCAAATGGCCCCGATATGGTAGTTTTGATACGGGAGTTTTAGATAATCTAGAGGTTAGACTTTTTAAGAAGAAGGCCCGGCCTGCGATGTTTGACTCTTTCTGCCTATGGCTAAAGGAAGCCAAACAGAAAGAAATTAAATTAGCAAAGAAGAATAAAAGAGAGAAGGGTATCTCGGTAATACAAGCTGCTATGCAGTTTAAAGATAACGAAGAAGAACAAGCGAATGAGCAGTTGCAAAGGCAACGTACAATGGCGATTGATAAATGCTACCCAGCTTTGCCGCCTCTTCAACAAGATGCAGCGAAGGAACTTGAGAAAGATCCCTTGATGTCGCATTTGTTGAGTTCGCCACCCCCTTATGTGCAGAGTGCTACAGCACCTCCGCAACCTTTAGTTGTGCAACCTCCAGTTGTGCAGCCTCTTGTTTTTCCGCAACCACCAGCTCCTCTTCAGTTGGCTCCTACTACTTTGGTGCAGCCTACTCAAGGGCCACCGACTTTGCTACCTGCTCCGCCTTTAATTCCTGCAACTTTTTCACCTGTTCTTGCTACCTCCTCTGCTACTGTTCCTACGTTGACCTTTTCTCAGTCCGCTTTGTCTCCTGTCCTGTCAACCTCCCCTTCTGTTTGTCAGAGAATGACGGATACTGTTACTGGTCTTTTGTCTCCTTTCTTTGGGTCACTTAATATGACCCCTGTTTCAGAGCGTAAGCAGTTGCGTAGTCAACTGCCTGATTCCCGAGAGAGGGAAGTATTGGATCAGTTAGCACATAAATGGGTCACTCGTCCCTTGAGATATGATTTAGAGTCTGTTATGGATGTCTTCCGTCAATGGGAAGCATCAAAACAGAGATATGTCTTCGATAAGATGTGCGGTTTTCTTCGTGAGGAATGGGAAGATGATGATTTGGGACAGACTCCGCTGGAGTTGTCCAATGTGCAATCCGAGTTTGCAAAAGGGACGATTGTGGGTCTCGATGTTGAAAGAGCAGTCGCGACGTTGTTGTCGTTTAGAAGTGAGTCTCCTTCTCAGCCGCTGTTTGAGCCTGACGTTTCTGTTAGGAGAAAGGTGCGACAATATCCCATGAGAGAAGTTCCCCCAGTTTGGAGATAAGGGGACCCAAACGCTAATCCAGCTGTTCCGCCACATTTTCAGCGTGTTTGGGTACATGTTCCGTGGAAACGTGCAGAAGTTTTTGCTCTTAAGCAGACTTTGCCTGACCCCCGTAAAAATCCTGCAGGATACTATAAGGAATTATCACAGACTGCAGACTCATGTGTTATGAATCTAGCGGATAAAGACATGCTGTTTGGAAATGTGGTCCCGCAGCCTTTATGGGGTATGATTCGTCATACTGATCATACACAGGAGCTAGGTGATACATGGGTTAATATTAGCGCTGCAGACGGCCGACAAATTGGTGGCGCTAAACCTGAGCCTGTAGTTGCAGAACTCCCTGGTAAGATCATTACCTACATGAAATCGTTAATGCCCGCTATGCGAGTAAACTGGGATAAATTGTCTGCATGTAAGCAGAAGAAGGATGAAACCGTGTCTGATTTCTTCACTAGGTTTGAAGAAACGTTTATTGACCATAGTGGTCAAGACATGAGTACAGAAGGTGGTTAACGTTTGTTTGTTGATAAGTTCGTGCACAATTTACTTCCCGAGTTGTGTACCAAGTTAAAGGATTCAGAGAGTTCTTAGGCTGTTTCCTCTTCAGCACAGATATTGGCTACTGCACAGTACTACGAAAATAGAGATAAGGATGAGAAGGATAGAGCAGACAAGAAAACTAAACAGTTGAAGACGAAGGTTCTTTTACAGCAAGCGTATCCGCCTCGTAATAACCAACGTGATTATCAGCAACCTCAGCAGTTTCAGAGAAACTCGCAAAGGTTCGAGTCTCCTCAACCGCGTTTTCTGGTAGGCCCCAATCAGTGTTCATATTGTAAGGATTTCAAGTATAGTTGCCCTATTTTGTTGCAGCGTACGAATGGTGTTTCTGGCACAAGAGGTCGGGGTATTCCGCAAACTGCTAGAGGTAGGGGACGTGGAGGTTTCCCCCAGAACGCACGTTCCCTTCCTCCACAAAATTCGATGAATAGTTTTGACCAGCAAAATAATGCATCTGGCAGAACGACTCAGTACTATGCTGACGACTACTATGTTGAAGGTGAGAATGTGGATGGTAATGATTGCATGGACAAAGAGAGGGAGTTGTTTCAGTTCCAGTAGATCAGAGTGGACCATATGTTGAAGTGATTACAACAGGTGTGTCAGAGCCTTTTCTGTTGGATACTGGTGCTACGAAGAGTTCTATTATGCACTCTAGACTCCCTGGCGCACCTTTGTCTGGCTCAACGAATGTTTCAGTAGGTTTTTCTGGCGCCCCAGTTAGAAACCCGATTTCTAGTCCATTGTCTCTGTCTGTTGGACATCTTGAATTCGAAGCACCCCTTATTCTGACGACAGGTTGTGGTGAGAACTTGTTGGGATTGGATCTGTTGTAAAGATTGTATGCGACATTGTATTGTTCTCCTTCGGGAGTACAACTTACATTAGGTAAGAAAGTAGTCTCTTCGATGTATTTGTCGAGGGATCAACTTCCGGCAGAATTGTCTTCTCTTCTTGATACTATTTGGGCTACTGGTCCTAATGACGTGGGTCTTTTGGAGATACCGCCATATATTGTGACGCTGAAAGCGAACGTTAAAATGCCACGCATTCCACAATATAGGATCTCTAGTGATGGTGAAAGAGCGTTGCTAGCGATTATCCACGATCTAATTGAGAAAGATGTAATTGAAGAAACGAGAGGTAATGTGTGCAATAGTCCTGTTTTGCCTGTCTTGAAATGCACTGACTCTTCTCAGCCACCTGTTTACAGGTTTGTGATCGATCTTAGAGAGGTTAACAAGATAGTAGTTCCGCAATTTCCTGTTGTTCCAGATATCACTACCTTGCTAACCATGATTCCAGCTTCAGCAACTTGGTTTTCGGTGATTGATTTGAAGAATGCTTTCTTCAGCATCCCGATTGCCGAGGAGAGTAGGGATAGTTTTTGGTTTCTCTTTAGGAGGTCAAAGCTTCCGGTTCAAGCGAGCTCCTCAAGGCTATTGTGAGAGTCCGTCAATATATAGTCAGGCTTTGAAAACACAGCTTGGTACGATTGCTTTACCTAATGGTGCTGCTCTTCTCCAATACATTGACCATTTGTTAGTTGCTGCCGATACTGAGGAAATTTGTAAGAAAGCTATTTTGTCGTTGTTGCGTCATTTGTCCGATTTTCATCACAAGGTGTCTCTTTCGAAGTTACAATATTGTCGACAAGAAGTGAACTACTTAGGTCATCTCTTATCGAAGGAGGGAAGAAGATTGACCCCAGAACGAATTCAAGCGATTGCGAACATGAGTGTGCCAATTACACAAAGAGAAGTGCGTGCTTTTCTGGGTATTACGTCTTATTGCAGACAATGGATACCAAATTTTTCTCTCCTGGCCAAACCACTGGTGGCATTGACCTGTAAAGATACACCGAATCCCCTCCCGTGGTCTGAAGATTGTCAGAAAAGTTTTTCCGAATTGCGTGATGCATTGTGTTCGGCTCCTGTGTTGGGTACCCCCGACTACAGCAAGCCTTTTACGTTGTATGTCCACGAGAGAGAGGGATGTGCGTTGTCAGTGTTGACACAATCTTTTGGGGACAAGCAGCGTCCGTGTGCGTATTTTTCGTCGACTTTGGATCCGGTAGCTAAAGCGTTGCCGAGTTGTTTGGGAGCCACAGCAGCTGTTTCTATTCGACAGTCTGCTGGTTTGGTGATGAATAATACACTGATTGTGATGGTTCCACATGCAGTGGATACTTTGTTAAACAGGACCAAGACACAGCACTTAACTAGTGCTCGATTGTCAGGTTATGAGCTGACGCTTTTAGCGAGTCATGTACACATAAAGAGATGTAATACGTTAAATCCAGCCACTTTGTTGCCGATTTCAGTAGAGACAGATGTTTTTGAACAGCATGATTACTTTCTTAGGACAGAGGAGGAAACAAAAGGGAGAGTAGATCTTAGGGACACTCCTCTTGTGAAGTGTGATGGTACCTTATGGGTGGATGGTTCATGCTTCAAGCTTCCGAATGGTGATACGACTGCGGCATATGCTGTTACTACTTTGCATACGATTGTTGAAGCTGCATGTATCCCACATAATTCAGCCCAAGCAGCGGAGTTGATTGCACTTACGAGAGCGTGTGTGTTATCGAAAGGAAAGAAAGTGACCATATATACCGACAGCCAGTATGCGTTTGGTGTGGCTCATAGTTTTGGACGCCTGTGGAAGGAACGTGGGTTCCTCACGTCTCATGGAGCGAAGATTCAGAATGGTTAGTTGGTGAACGAGTTTCTAGAGTCACTTACCTTGCCATTGCAAGTTGCGATTGTGAAATGCAGTGCACACAAGAAGGTTACCGATGATGTTGGTCGTGGTAATGCGTTTGCAGACGAAGTGGCGAAAGACGTGGCAAGAGATGTGATGAGTCAGATGTATGTTGCGGGTCCGGCAAGACGGGTTCCGGATAGAGGAATGTGTGAGGATACGATAGAGAGTGTGAAGTCTATTCAAGCTGAAGCTACAGAGAAAGAATTGAGTGTGTGGAGAGAGAGTACGGGTAAATTGGATGCGAATGGTTGTTGGGTTGAGTTGTCATAGCAACAGCGATGGTTGTTACCCGATGCGTACGTGCTTGCAGTGGTTACGATGGCGCATGGAATGGCTCATATCAGTGTGAAAGGGATTTGCAAGTTGTTGTCTCCAGTATGGCAACATGCTGAAATTCCTAAGTGTGCAGAGAATGTGGTCAAGAATTGTATGGTGTGCTTGAAGTACAATCCTGGTAAAGGAACTCCAACCCCAGCTGGTCACTTTGCGCCTCCGACGTATCCGTTCGAGGTTTTGCAGCTAGATTTTATCCACATGGAGAGATGCAACAACCTGAAATACGTACTCGTGGTTGTTTGTGCCTTCTCAAGATGGGTGGAAGCATATCCCTTGAAAGATAATACCGCCTTGTCCACAGCTAAAGCCCTTGTCAAAGAGTTTTTCCCTAGGTATGGTTTTCCGAGAATGGTCTGGAGTGATAATGGGAGTGAATTTGTGGGTCAAGTGATGAAGAGAGTGTGTGATGGGTTAGGAATACGCCAAAAATGCCATGCTGCAAATCACCCCCAATCAGCTGGACTAGTAGAGTGCTTTAATGGCACGCTTAAACTGAAACTCGCCAAGATACAGGCGAGCTCTGGTCTTAAATGGCCTGATGCTCTGCCATTAGCACTTTTGTCAACCAGGATGACTGTACATTCCCGAGTAGGACTTAGTCCTTATGAGATTGTGTTTGGTCGCCCGGCCAACATATGGGGAGTGCCGAGGCCGACGAAATTTAGCGAGATTGAACACCCTGTATTACTTGATTATCTGTATGATTTGACGGCTAAATTGCGTGTCTTACACCAACAGTTTCACGATACACTGCCTCAGGTTTCTGAAGATCCAGGACATGTCATCGATCCTGGCTCATGGGTGCTGATAAAAAACTTCCAGCGGACAAAGAACGATCAGCCTCGCTGGATTGGTCCCTACTTGGTACTTTTATCAACGCGATCTGCGGTGCGAGTGCATGGAAGGAAAAACTGGATCCACGGCGTACACTGTAGGAGGGTCCCTTTGCCTCTGCCGTATGACCGGTGGGTCCAGGAGGGTATTCCTGATTCAGAAACGGACACTGTGCCTCGTTTTCTGCCTTTTAGCAATGCACGTTTAATTGGGACAACTTCTGAGCAAGAAAGCGATGATCTTCTGCAAAAAGCGGTGCCACCGTCAGTTCGTTTGGACACTACTGAGCCTGAACTCCTGTTTTGAGATCAGACATTGCCTGGGAAAGGTCGTTATAATTTGCGACCAAGATTCATGGACAAATAAACTAAAGAGATTTCCTTTTATGATCTATTTTTGAACATTCAGCTCTCCCATCTGAGAAACTGTTTTGACCGATTTTTGTTTTTCGAGCCGCCATCCGGGTTCAGCTGTAAGGTCGCGGTGTCAAGTCTTTGGAGTGCAAGCCGGAGACACAAGGTCGACGGTTCTGGTTGGTCCTAGGGCGTTCCAAGGATTGACAGACGCATTCCTTAGCACGGAACACCCAACAGCCGCGAACAGCACGGTTAGAGGATGGAGTTTTTCAAGATGGACAGACCTGTTGAAGAAATGAATTTTAAAAGCAGAATGTGTAAACTCATGAGCAGAAAATGTTTTTTAATATTGTGTCTTTTCATGTTGCTTAGCTTAATGATGTTTTTGATGGAATATATAATATTCTCTTTCCAAGTGACGTTTGCACCCACTACACAGCCCATACCTTCCTCTACTGTTTCTCCACATTCTTTTCATCCTCTGCCTGAACATGAGTCCATTAGAAGATTGGAATTTGTTAATAACTCTTTTGTTCAGCTTCTGAACCAACACCAACTAGTAGTGAGCACAACTAACTGTTGGGTGTGTGGTCTTATGCCTCATACTACTGATAAAGGTATTCCTTACTTGGTCCTGCCATTCAGCTACAATGGTTCCGTGTAGGCATACAGAACGATGTTCATATATGCTCGCGAAGTCTACCCCCTACGTTCTGTAAAGGACAATCCAAAGAATAGTGCTCTAGTTAAAGGAATAGTCGACATGATTAGAGGAGTTAGCTCCTATGAGACAATCCCGAAAGATGAGACACTAGCGTATATTGGATGGAACGTAACTGGATATGGAGTTAGTCTGAGTGAGAACCAGCGAGCGAAAAGATCCTCTCCGATTTGGATCGTACCCCATCAGGGCCATCTTTGTCTGCAAGGTAATGGCAAGAATCCGAGAGCTCAGTTAGGGAAGAGTATCTGCACTGAGACATATGTTTTTGCATCCCAGACTTCCCCATCGTTTCTAGCAGCTAAGGGTACCTATTTTGTCTGTCACGATAGAGCGTACACATGGTTGCCCCCTGATTTTTCGGGCACATGTTTTGTCTCGTTCCTGTTGCCTCCTACCTACACGGCTGCGGCAGATTACCACAAGACGAGAGTTGCCAGAGGTGTCTTCAGTAAGGAAGATACTGCAGGACAAGAGTTAGGAGATTTCTTGAAGGGTTTTCTGCCGTTTTGGGGACCGATGGTTAACAGCAGGAACATACGGCAATTAACGAGAGTGGTTGAGGCCACCGAAGTTGAAACTGCCGGTGCCTTCAGTAACTTGACTGCTGAGCTCCAGTCGGATCGTCTTATGACTCTCCAGAACAGAGTTGCGTTAGACGTCATACTTGCAGATAGAGGAGGGGTATGTAAATTGATCCAATCGAGCTGCTGTGTTTTCATTCCCGACAATGCTCCGACAGTATACCAGGCCATTTCCAAGTTACATAAAATCTCCGAATCTATACACGTGGATAAAGGAGATTGGTCGCTGATGGAATGGTTCTGGGAACTAATATCCACATGGGGATGGAAGACTCTGATGGTCATTGGGATGATCTTAGCCGTCCTTTTCCTGTTCTGTCTTTGTGTACAGTGTGCTCCTGCTATATGTGGCCTTTGTGCTACATCATGTGTAAGAAGACCTGTATCACGAGACGTGCTAAGTAATAGGATGATGCTACAGCAACATCTTGATGATCTGATGAGTATAGACCTGGATTCAGACTGACATGGGTTTAGGTTATTGCCTATGTAAGGGCAAATGGAGGGTCTGAGGTTCTGAGATTCTGAACCCGTTTCATAAATGTCGTCGTACCATGACGATTTTGGTATCAGCGAACCGAAAATGGCGAGCGTACGATGTATGCGTGTTTTCGTCATGTATGAGTAGCGTGTTCCCCATGAGATCAGGGATTCCGTTCTGAACCCTTGGGTTCCATTTTGTGTACGGCAGACATTTTGTGGTTGCCCTCACATAGGCCGATGACTAAGGCCGAACAAGTCCTTGGGACACGTACACCTTTAGCTGACTTCTGCGTGACCTGGGCAAGTTGACTCCGTTGCCTGAGGCCAAACTTGTTGAGCCAGTTCCTTCCTCGGCAGCTGGTCAAGATTGAGGATCCGGGCGCAGGACATCATAACCCTTTTATTGCACACAACGATGTCTTGACTTACTCACACCTGTCTCTGCTCCTTTCTTTATGGTCCGTTTTACGATGGGGAGGTGCCTGTTTTTATTAGGGGTCCGCTCGACTTATCTGATAAAGAGTGGTGGGCCTTCCCGGGTAATTGATGGTGGGCTGGACAATGAAATGTGGGCTTGTCATGCAATGCTTGTTGTCATGTACACATGGGATTGGTCAACTGTAAATAAGGAATGCTTGCCTGAAGCACAATATTTGGTATAAAAGGGATGGCTTGCTTTGTAAGATTGAGCAGTGTCCTACGAATATACAGCCTTTGTACTTCGTGGACCTCTGTTACTGGTTGCAGCCAATAAATTCGATTATTTGACGTCACCAAGAAGAGTCCGCGTTTCTGTAGTTCTGAGACCGGTGAATCCGGAGACTTCGGGTGTGTCCCCTGGCACCGCTGGGTACTAAATAACCCGGTTCTTCATGTCCAGTTGTCCACTCTAATTTTTAAAAAAAAACTCAGATTCAGCAATAGCTCTAGCCACTCCAATCCTTTACAGGTTATCTTCTTGAGAGGCTTTTCAAAAATTGCTACCCACTAAAAGCCCAACCGGATATTTTTGATAGAAGATACTGTCTGTATCTGAATGTTAGTAATGTGTGTGGTGTATTTACAATTTTTCTGCAATAAAAATAAATAGGGGAGGCGTATCTGACATTTAAAAAATGTGTACTATTTTTTCTTGCCACACCGACCTCCAGTGACGGGGCTAGCAGGGATGCGGCGCCAGTCAGGTAGCAGATGCAGCAGCTGTAGGGGGTGAGCCAGCAGGAGTGGTGGGTGGTGGTAAGTCATATTGCTTGGTTATTGACAATTCATTATTTTCTTGCTGCAAGGGTGTACACAGTACTGTTGAGACTTGTGAACAGTTAAGCACACCCCTCTTTACTTAGCATATACAGCGGGAGTTGAGTAACTAATGGCCTCTTCCATCTTAAATTCAGCAGAGAAAGTTTCATGAAGAGTCCGACCTTGATGAGTTGATGGAAAAGGGAAAGAAGACAAGGAGGAATGACAGGTGAAATGTAAAATGACTGGAAGAGAAGGATGCATGGGTGAAAGGATGCATATACTATAGGTGGCTGATAATATGCATGGGTGGGTGAAGGATGGATGAAAAGTGAAAGGAAGCCTGTCTGTGTGGGTGAAAGTGTATGGGTGAAAGGAATCCTCTGCTGGGTTTGATAGGTCAAAGGATGCATGGGTGGTAAAATGACAAATGTTTGTTGGTGAAAGGTTTGTTGAGAATGAGAGCCAGGATTGGATTGATAAATATATGGATTGATGGATGTTATTTATCACAGCAGGATACTAGATGGCAAAAATGTAAAACTTAAACAATGACTGTGTAGCAAAGCCAAGGGTGAAAAAGGAAAATACTAGAAAATCAATGAAATGGTGAATGGAAAAATACCTGGCAAGAAGAGTAAACAAGGAATGTTTTTTTTTATTAAGGTTTTTATCCAAAGGGTTGAAGTTGTATTTCAGACTACTCTCTTGACTCACAGTAGTTTCAAAGTGCAACATATGTTATGTATCCCTTCCTAGTACTACTCACCCATCATCATCAATCGCCTCCCTCCGAGTCCCTACCCATGGCATTTTGCTAGTGACAGCCATGGGTGACCTATCAGCTCCATGGTTACTTCAACAGCACTGCATTGTTGGCTGTGTAATGTGCGTCTGCTTCAGTTAATGTGTAGGCCCCTTTACAAATGTCAGTGAAATGTCTGCCTATCTATCTGTCTATCTCATCGAACTTACCTGCAGTTGACTAAGTTAATAAATATTTTCCTTACTGTCAAGCAAATCTATTTTGTTGGGAACAAGAAATGTCAATTGTGGTGACGGGGGATGAGGCCAGGGAGTAAAGTGGGACTAAAGAGTAGGTGACCTTGCATTTTGTGGATTGGACATTCTGTGATGAACATGCCAAATAGAATATCATGTTCCTTAATCCTTTCTCTCTGCTGTAGTGCATTGCTTTTCCTTTGTCTGTCTGCATAATTGTTTTCTGTATTATTAGTTAGTAGTACCTCACATGACGTATATCATTTATTGTAACTATTCATCTGCCTGGTTGTAGTCACTGTGAAATTGAGGCACCTAACAGAGCATGGCCATTATAGGAAAATAGATAACTGTCTAGTACAGCTGCCCCACCTGCAGACAGTGGCAAAGTAAAGTAACGCAATACGAGTATGTCTGTCTAGGGCGCAAGCTGAGCTGGCATGCCTACAGTAAATTAGCTCAACAAAAGAGAGAAGAATACTTGTATACTCCATAGTGCTTAGAGCCAGAAACTTTAATCATATCTCAATCTAATAACTCGAGGATACCAGCAAATTTTATGCACTGTTAGTGCTACTGTGCCTCTGTAATCAATTTATTTGTTTTGCTAAGAGTATTGGTTACAATTTGTCTTTTTATCTTTCTTAATATAGCTACTCCTGTCAATACATCACAACCTTCCAACAGGCAGGAGGTAGCAGCCAGGACCCAGCAAGGAACGCTGGAGGCCATCAGGGCTGACTACCAGTGGATGGTGGCAGAGGAGGAAGAAGAAGGTGGCAGTAACTGCAGCTTGAAATGCCCCGGGCCCCAGTGCCTCTGGTAGTCTGGCACAGTGGTCACAAGCACCTTCCAGCCACCACTCCACCACTGCTGCTCCCACCAACTTTACAGCCTTTCAGCGATGCATGCTCCGTAGGCAGGCACACATGGAACTCTGGATGGAAGAGCATTTGGACAAATAGTAGAGGAAGCTCCTAGCCCGCCGCTGAGGTGAGACTTGTTTGGGAGAGGGTGGGAATGTGGGAGTTAGGGTATTTTTGGTGTTTTCTTATTTATTTCTTCTTTATGGACAATTATGTTTTTGGAATTTCACTTTGGATTAAGCTTACTTTTGACATTGGTTGGGGGAAAGGTAAATTCGTTAGCTGCTGCTCGGTAGATTTCCTACCCGAGCGGCAGGAAAACCAGCGCAACCAGCAGTTCGCACTGCACTCCACCACTTGCGGAACTCTGCAGAGTTTTTTTGTTGCTTTGCAGAGTTCCTACACCGATGTTTAGTAAGAGGGCCTGTAGATTGAAAAACAAAAATTATATTGAAGAATCAAGGAGAAAAGTTAAACTGCATAAGAAGTGCAACAAGAAGAATCAGAGGCAGCATGGCTAAATGTTTCCAGTTACCTCCAACAACAGGCCCCCCATCCAACCACCACTTATCTTCAAATTTGAGCCAGACAGCACTGAGCACACACACACCCACCTACATAGCATTTTCCCAATCAAGAAAAATCAACACTTTGCCGTCACCCACCACTCACCACCACTACGCAGAGTTGAGTAGGTCTGTTGTTTACCATAGGCCACTTCAAAGTCATCACCAAATCGGTTGGTTTCAGTGAATTTGAAAACTTCCATCTTCTACTTGTGGAAGTTCTTGAAGTAGTCACACCCACACCCTGAGTTAATCCATCATCTCTGATCCTCCTGAGCCTGACTCTGAGTATTGTGTCCAACTCAATACCAACTGTGCCCTGAGTCCCAACACAAATGTAATAGATCAGTCGGTAGTACAATTTTGTTGTTGTACAACAAGAAGGGAAAGATTGAGTAATTTGTTGTGTAGACTAGTTTTGTGTTTGCGTTATCTAAGGTGCTGGTCAGGTCTGACTGTTTCAGGAGGATAAAGCAGAAAACAATAAAACAAAGCAGCGTGGATGGGGAAGGAATCTTGCTATCTCTCAAAGGGGAAGTTAAAAAAATAACATTCAGGGGGAAATTATCGATTAGCCGTCGGTAGGCCACAAACATTGTTAATCATCAGAAACACATTTTAAGCCAAATAGTTAGAGATAAACAAACACCCAGTGTCACACTGCCTACCACCACATGAATCATCTCTTCTCAACACACATTTATGACACATCACAACAGGTTCACAACAAACAACAATAACTCAGCGTGCAATGCATGCCATTGACCTGTTCTTCCGGTGTGCTCACCGTGATCGATTCGTGGGACATTGCCGAATGCAGATCTATTTGTTGGCGAACCAGAAAATGGTCAGTGGGAATCGAATTATAATGTCACGTGTGGGCCAGTCCCTCTAGGGTAGAAAAGGATAGATAGTGACAGCCCAGGGTTGGAGGCAGGCACACAAAGATTTGCTTTTATTCTCTATCCGATGCACAGCTTGAGGGAAATGGGTGTGGGGGAGTCAGGACTTCTTCACTGCACACAGTTGCAACTCCAATCCAGCAATAAAATGTGTCTAAGCGTAAGACTTGGGAATAAATTGGTAAACCAGACAGAAACAAAAATTAAAGTAAATAATAATGTTCGGTAGTAGCTAAATATATTTTTGGTGTCAAAGAACGAAAGAAAGCAGATCATCAATAGCCTAGAGACTGAGAGAAAAGTTATATGTTTGTTGTTTCCCCAGGCCTATTAGTCAGGGAAGTAGAGCTCATACTCAAACTCTGGTGGTTCACCCAGAAGTAGGTAATCTAAAACACTACTTCCATGACCTGAGTCTCCCTCATCTTCCTCCTGTGGTACTTCAGGTATAGAGTAATCTGATGGTATAACGTACTGATTCATTTTGATCATGGTTAATTTCTCCATGTTTTGGGGTGAGAGACTGGCACCAGCAGCACTGAAAACATGCTCAGCAGGGTCATTGGCTACAGAGCAAGCCAGAGAGTTTACTGCCAGGTTGCTGAGCCTTTGGCATCTCTTCCCATACCAATAAACCGATGGGTTTTGATCAAGGTAGTCCTCTGTTGTGTCATCCAGATCGGCCTGGGCCATTCGCTCAATGTTCCTTACTGGTGCTGCACATTGATTTACCTATTTCGCCTTTGCCTCTGCACTGAACTTACGCCGTGCCAGTAGAAACCACCCAGTTGCAGATTTTGGGGTTGATGCTTATGTCTTGTTATTGATTGTGTTCTTGTTGTTGGTTTTGGCTTCTGTGAGCCAACAGCACTGCCCTCAGCCTCTGAAGTTGAAGGCTGCCCACAATACTTGTACTCTTGAGGAGTGGGCCTCTAATTACCTGATGTCCTTTTTCTAGCTCACTGCCATGATCAGCTATCCATGTTTTTTATTTTCTAACATCCCCATCTGAAACATGAATGAAAGTGGATAGTATTGTTTTGTACCGTGGATAGAGAATTGTGACACAGATGAAATGTTTGAAGAACATATTATCGCTATGCACCCTTGTATTAGCAGACAAGCAAAGGATAAAGCTCTCTACCAAGTCATATGCATCTCTTTTTCCTCCACACCTGTGTACATTGCAGACATGTCCTTTAGCTGTTCCTGTAGCATGTGCAACAACAGGATAGCTTGGCCCATGGTACTGTCCTCTTTGCTGACTTCCAAAGTGAACACCTCAAAAGGAAGCCACATCTCTTTCAGGCATTTGACTAGGCCCCTTTGGCCCAGCTCAATGATAATGCCTTTCACAGTTGCATCCCCTCTTTGCATGACATATCAATTGATAGGTCTGTACAGCTCAAACAGGCGTTGAAGCATGTAATAAGTCAAATTCCAAAGTGTTGGCAAATAGTGTACGAGTGCTTTAACTGGCATTCGATTATCACGCTGAAGACCCTGAGCTGTTTCTGGCTTACAATAAATGGCTGAAAAGAGTGCAGATTCTTCTGCAGGTTGACTTTAAGTTGCTTACTTGGTCTTCTTTTTTGAGAAAGTCTTGTACAATGATGTTGATGCACCGCACAAAACACAGGGCCCTGAAATAACCACCATCGGTCATGGCCTTAACTATATTACTGCCATTTTCCATGACAACAAATCAAATCTTAAGCCCTCTTGGTCGCAGCCATTCAAAGACCTTGTTTTTAATGTCTTCAAAATGTTTCCAGCTGCATGGGATTTCTCCATGGTGAACATGGCTACTGTTGCATGCTTCCGAGTAGCTTTACAAATCTCAACAGTGTCAACATCTGCAGATATTTTTTCTCTAGCCCCACAAAAGAGATTCAGTGTGCAGGGATATACATGTAATCAGTGGCTTGGCAACTGGTCCACATGTGTATTATCAGGTAGATGCTGTGAAAAACGTATTCAAGCAATTCTAGCACATCATGATGTAGCTCTGGAACAGCAAAGCTAGCAAAATAGGACCAGCTGTAAACCTTCAATTTCGGGCAGATGGCGTCAACAAATTCAAGAAAATCCACCCTTTCCACAAAAGAAAAAAGAAGGAGGTCCAGTGCTAACATTTTAGCCAGATTTGCGCTGTACAAACATGCCGTTGGGTGGTTGCGTTAATGCTGTCCCTCCGGCTTAAATATGGCAGGAATTGTAGCCTGAATGTTTTTCTTTCCTGATGCTACTGATGCAGGTGACTTCTCGAGAGCAGGCAGCAGAAGGCTCAATGTGCTATTCCGTGGGACAGTCACTGTCCTCTGTTGCCTTGGTGTCTCGACCTGAGTCTTGTGCCCTTGCGATGTTGCTGACTCAGGCGATACTCCTGCACGGCTGGGTAGTGGGCTGCTTTGAGTAACAAAGATGCCTTCCTCTTCTTCACCTTTCAACGTGATCAAATCAGATTCAAATTCCCTGCTCAGCCGGCTTTCAACCCCTTCACCAACAACACTTGCAGTTTTTGGGCCGCTAAGGTGCGCCTCCCAATGGAACGGATGGTGCTTTCTCAAATGGGTTGTCTGTCCCCCGGTACTATAGTTTTTACCAAGCTTACTCCAACTAACACTTGCACGACAAAGAGGGCATATGGAAATGTTCACATCCATCTGGCTAACTGAAAAGAATTCCTAAACCGGGGAGCTGAACTTTCTGGCGATGGTTCCACTGTCAGTGTTGGATGAACTGGTGATATGCATGTGTTTTGATGTTTGACTCTCTATAGTATCTACTTCGACTGAGGTTGTTGTGGAAGTAGGTCACTGCTGGGAAGGTGCAAATATGGCAGCTGGCAGTGGTTGGATCTGTGGTGCCATTGCCACATCCCCCCTGGGAAGTTGGGAGGGTAACATAGGTCTCCACTGCAGCTGGGCTAACATCCATGATGACTGGCTCATCATCATCCTCCTCTTCTACATCTGCCTCCATAACTCTAAGGCTTTCTTGAACCTTCCTTTTCCCTAACCTCGTTTTGTGTCATGTCTCACTCTCAGACTGAGGTGGGATCCAGTGGTGTCTAGATCATCAGAAGGAGGGCTTGAAGAAGAAGATGATGCACCACTAAACCTCCTTCATCTAGCTGAAGATATGGAAGACAATGGATCTTCTGAAAGAGTATATTGCTCTAGTTCCTCAGCATGAAGTTCAATCTCTTGAACTGCACCTACTTCACAAGAAACTACTATTGGCGGTTGCTGCTGTTGTTGTTGTCGACTTCTCTGAGTTTCCTTCAATGATCGGGTACTACTTTGCAATAAGTCAATTTCAACTTCACTGCTCGTCTGTGTTTCTGTGATTAGATTGACTGCCTCTGTGACAGATATGGGCTTGGGCCTAGATTGGGGTGGATCCACTGATTTGGGGGGCTGCTCCCAGCTTGCTCCCCTGCGGCTGGTGCGGCAGGCACTGCTTTTTTTCCACAAAAAAATCTAGGGGTGCCAACGACATACCAGTTGTGAGAGGTGGGGTTGGTATATGCTGTCCACTAATTAAAGTGGGTACCGTGTACCAGTGCACACAACCCTTTTGATGTATGAGGTCAAAGATAACCTTTATTTATAGTTATCCTAGTGGTAGCTGTAGGAGAGTAGGATCTGCTTACAATGGTTACCCCCAATTTTTGCTGGTGCTTCACTGTTTTTCGACTTTAGTCTGGCTGGGGCCCTGCTATTCAGGACCCTAGCCTAGCTGTTCCCTCTCTAAAATGATTGCATGTACTTTAGGTACACTCCAGATTGGTTACTGGGTTACCTTTGTGAGTTCCTAGTATATGGTACCTTAGGTACGAAGGACATAGGTACCACCGAGTCCTACCAGGGGCTGGAGCATGTATTATGCCTCCCCCGGGAAACCATCCAAAATGGCACCACAGGTCTGCTACTGCAGCCTGGGTAAGATGGTGCATGCACCTCTTACTAAGATATAGGTTACCTATATCTACCTTTAATCACAGACACATATAAACCTATAAGTCACTCCTATGGCAGGCCTTATCAATCATGAAGGTAGAGTGCTTGGTTTTGTGTGAGAGGATGCCCATGCATGAGCAGTACCACTCTGCAGCTTTTGGAATCTATTCTCTGATGCTGTTCTGTGATGCAGCCAGACCATATACTCTTAAGTGCATTATAATCTTGCAGTAAATACTAACTTTGGAATGGCTGCATGGAAACATGTTGTGTTTGGTGTCAAACAATTTGGAATCCTACCCCCCGGCCAGTCCTGGTAGCAGGGGTAGAATTCCCCCCAGAAACGGGTCTGATCTCCTGCTGCTGAGTGAAACTCTGGCAGGGGAGGCCTGGACAGTAGGTTTCCTGTCACAGGGAGGTGTAACCACCTCCCAGACAGGATTTAGTGTATTGGGGCTGGGTGGATGCATTCATACAATGTAAATGTAAATCCAGTACTTGTATAGCGCACGAATCTCAAGGCGCTGGGGGCCGTTGGGAAGATTAAGCGAGCTATTGCCAAGAGTGGCATGGTGCTGAGCAGACCCCTGCCACCGAAGCTTGGTGTACGAACAGTGTTCACCAGCATCCAGCGTCAGTCGCCCTGGCCGTGATGCTTTTCAGACATTGCTGGGGCACACTTGGTAGCCCTGTGCATTACCCAGTTCAAACCGGTTGCAGGGGCACTCAGCCCCAGCTCTGGCGTGAAACTGGACAAAGGTAAAGGGGTGTAACCACCCTCCTCCCTGGATCCGACTATACGTGGATCCATAGAGTATGTCCAACCCCCTAACTTAGTATAAGTATGGGATCCCAGTCCTAAGGACTTCAGATTACACCTGAAAGAAACTCTACAACATAAATCCGGGAACTTCGACATTCTATTTCGACTAGAAGACGGAAGAATCTCCCTTGGGGTCAATGAGTGACTACCCTGTTCAAAAAGGCACCAAAGAAGCATCTTACTGGTCTGCATTTCCAAGGCTCCAACCAGATCCCGATGGATTTGCGACTCATGACATGGACTTCCAGACTTCTCAGAGGGAGACACGCGATCCCAGCAAAGCTGAGACCCGCAGCCCTCACGAGTGACGTGGAACCGAAACCCCTGGACACCGTGCACATTTGCAAGGTCATCAACTTCCCGAGCTTTCCCGAAGTTGTGCATTGGCTACTTGTAGTCCAAGCCCAAAGCACCATCTACACTGAAGATTGTGGGCCTACTCTCCACGAGTGTTCCATGGGCCCGCTTCTAGCATTTCCGCTTGAGGCTCCTTCGCAATCCCTGGTCCATCAACTAGTGGGTCCCCACAAAGGTAACTCTTCTGTTCCTTGGAATTTCCTGGTTGCTCAAGACTTGCCCTGACTCCCCACCAAGTGTTGAGTCCCTCAGACCTTGCTGGTCTGCACCAAAGCCAATCTTTGCTTTCTGCATGGGTTGCTGTTGCCAAATCTTGTTGGGTCCAATCTGGATACCGACACCACAGCACTCGACATTCTGTGTGAGACAGCACGAATCCAGCTCCTGGTCATTGTCAACGCCTCCTGGTCCTTGTGGCTGAAGAGTCAAGCTTCACCTTCTGCACCTGAAATCACCCAACATCGGGAGGCATCTTCTCATGGCCTTCTTGGTCACTGGCAAGTGACCCAGACTCTGTCCCCTCTGCTTTCAGGTTCTTCACATCTCCGATCCACCCTTGGATCCACCCGGAAACTTTCCACTTGGATGCCAGCAGCAGTGTTGACTCTAGAACCTTCTAGTTCTAAAGGGGTTTGCTCCAAGTCCTCTTCAAAGTGTCCTTAATCTGTAAAATTCTAACCGCGACTTTCCCCATGGAACTTAATGCTGATTCGTGGCCGGTTTAGACACTGCCCGCGTCCCCCGTGGGTCCCCTGCGTCACTACCATTGGTGGTTCTTGGTGGCCCCAGCAGTTCTAAAGGCTCTAGGCCTTGTATCTATGTCAGTTGTGGTTCTTATATCACTTTCTTAATATATGGCTTGGTACGCCCCAGGGCTCAACGTATATTGTGCTAATTTACTGTGTGCTAAATAAGTTTACTGAATGTACTTTTGCCTCTAGCCTCATAAAGAGAATAGAGGGATGTGTTTAGAATAAATACATATATTTTATATATATACCTGGTGTGGTTCTCCTTTCATTTGGTCATTCATGACATTATAGACTGGTAAAACAAACTGCTTTACTTTCCTTCAAGACTTAGCCTGAAGGCTGCTCTCCACAGCTACCACTAGGATAGCTTTCTATATAGGTTGTCTTTAAACGTACCATCAATAAGGGTCATTTGGACTGGTGCAAGGTACCCACTAGAATAGTGGACAGCATATGCCAGGCCAACTTCTCACAGTAGCTATCGAGAGTAGCCTTCAGGCTTAATCTTGAAGGAATTAAAGCAGCTCCTTTTACCAGAATATCACCTCCTAAATGACAAAATGAAAGGAGAACCACACAGTAGTTATATAAAAATATGTATTTATTAATATAACTATCTCTACTAATCTCTGAACATAAAGCACACAATACTGAATCAATAGAACATTCGTATATAGCACAATACCCGGGGGGAGAATGAACCATATACTAAAGAAATGGTATAACAATCACGACTTCAATAGACACAGTATCTAGAGCACGTAGAATCGCTTGAAACCCAAGGAACCACCCAGAGAAGTGACACAGGGAGCCCATGGAGGACAAGTGCAGTGAGGAAACCCAGATGCGTGCTCCATACAACTCTATGGGAAAGTCGCAGTTGTAAAATTTCAAGTTAAGTATGCTTGGTGCTTCAGGTGCAAAGAAGGAATGGTTGACTCTACAGCCACAGGGACTAGGAGATGTCTAGGACAACCAGAATCTGGAGGTAAGTTGTCCCACGAAGGATGTCGAGAGCTGAGGGGTCGATGTCCAGCTGGAGCACCAACAAGCCTTGGCAACTGCACCCATGTGGTTAGAGGAAACAGGTTATGGGGTGGACCAGCAAGGTCCAAGGAACTCTCCTAGCAATGGAGAGTCAGGGCATGTCTGGAGCAACCAGATAAGCCCAAGAATTCACAAGGTGACCCTCAATAGGACCCACAGGCGAACGGATTTGGGATTACGAGGAGAAATCAAGCACGTAAGCAAAAGACCAGCCCACAGGACACTCAAGGAGTGGCGGCTGGAAATCTTCAGTGCAAATACTGCTCAAGGGCTGGAGTACACGGAGTCCAACGCACAGGCTCAGGAATCATCACTAAGCATATGCAACTTCAAAACCACGCGGTGCGCAGGGGTCAGGTTTGCACCGTCCCCACGAGTGATACTGGTCTCAGAATTGCTGAGAGGGCAGATCAATCTCAGGGACCTTCGGGAACCCACCTCCTGTGTTGCTGAAATCTTCTGAGCCTTTAGGAGCCCTGGAGAAGCAAACCTGATAGATGCATTTAGGTGCCTGCTTTTGCAGGGGAGTAATTCCTTTACTCCAAGAGAGATTCTTCAGTCGTGCAGCATCCTGCACAGTAGCGGTCGGCAGTAGGAGTTACTGCAGGGCGGTGATGTGGGCAGGGGGAGGGGCAGGGTGGGGGGTAGTAATGTATGGATTACGGAGTTTTACAGGTGAGTAAACATTTAAATAAATAAAGCGAATTTCGTTGCGCGCACTGCATCCCATTTGGTGATGCAGTGCACGCAACAAAATTTGTTTTATTTATTTAAATGTTTACTTACCTGTAAAGCTCTGTAATCCATAGATTACTACCCCCCACCCTACCCCTCCCCCTCCCCACGTCACCACCCTGCAGAAACTCCTACTGCTGACCACTACTGATCCTGCAGGCAGTCGAAGTACTTGGTTTCTTCTAAGCAGAATCTTGTCCAGGTAAAATGTAAAGTTCTGTAGCCAGGTAACCCACTTTATACCCAATGGAAGGGGTTGGAAAGATTATGTGGACCCTCCTTGGGGCAGGCCAGAGGGGTGGCTACACCCATGTCCTTTGTCCACTTTTGCGCCAGAGCAGGAGCCAATCGCTCCCAGATCTGGTTTGAGCTGGGCTATGCACAGGGACACCAAATGTGCCCCCAGTGCAGACTTTCTAGTACTCAGAGAGTGTACCCGCCCAGCTCCAATACACTAAATCCTGCCTGGGAGGTGGTTACACCTCCCTGTGACAGGATGCCTATTGTCATGCTTTCCTCTGCTGTAGCTTGGCTCAGGAGCAGGAGGGCAAACCCATGTCTGTGGCTGGAAGCATCCATTTTGTGCTGCCCAGGTTGAGAAAACTGGTTCCGGGAATACCGGTGACCCACAGTAGTTGTTCTAGAAGGGAGAAATCATACCTCCCACACCAGTTACTGGTTTGGAGGTATGTTTCCGAGGTGTTTGACACCAAACACAACATATTTCTAAGCAGCCGTTTTAAAGTTAGCATTTACCGCAAGGTTATAATGCACTTAAACATATATATCTGGCTGCATCACAGACAACTCCGGAGAATGGACTTTGAATTCTACAATGGGGCTCTGCTCATGCAGGAGCACCCTCTCACATAAAACCCAGCACCCTGCCTTCAGGATTGATAAGGCCTGCCATATGGGTGACTGATAGGTATTTAAGGGTAGTGATTTAGAGAGATTAGTGAACCTATATCTCAGGACGTGGTGCAAGCACCATCTTACACAGTCTGCAGTAGTAGACCTGTTGTGTCAATTTGGATGGCCTCTAATTGGCATGATAGATGGTGCAGCCCATTGGAGGCTCCTGGGCTACCCCTGCCTTGGGTACATGGTGTACCATATACTAGGGACTGATAAGGGTACCCCAGAATCCAATCTGGAATGTACCTAAAGTACATGTATTGCAATTTAAGGGAGAAAGCAGATAGACTGGGGTCCTGGATGGCAGGATCCCAGTCATACTAGTCAAAAACCAACAAACACCAGGAAAAAAGTGGGGGTAACCATGCAGTCAGATTTCACCTTGCTTCATCAGTGATGGTGGTAAGCTCCTTATTCTTCTCACTGGCCACTTTCTTGGTAGCACCTTTCTTTGGGGCCATCTTGAAGCTGTCAGATAGCAGTGGCACTTAGCTTCACAAGTTGAAGAGATGTCCGTGATGTGTGGGTCACTCAAGCATCACACTGTGCACAGACCTTCTTTTTAGCAGTACTGTGGGTGATGATGTCTCATGTGCACCTAAAAGAAAAAAAGTAAGAAGGACATCATTGAAATGTGGCATTTTTGCAGTTCAATTAGTAGTACAAACAAACACAATATCATTTAGTGTGGTCACTGGTAACTCCCTATCATATAAATAATTAACAATACAGTGTATCTATTCATAAAACGGAAAACCACACCAACATAAACGTTCATGTTGACTGACTGTACACTCAGGAAGGATAAGATAAAGCAAAAACAACAACAACATACAGATGAAACTGTTTGCTTTATATAGGTTATGTGACGTCACTCACGTGTTATGTAGCTGACAAATGACTATCGAAGGAGTAATCTCTAGACAAATAATGTTGTTGTGCATCTATAGATGTAGTGAAAAATGGTATGAACATTTTTTAATAAAAAAAATAAAAAATATAATTTACAGATTAATTTAAAAAATCGAAACAATCAAAAAATGTTTTTAACAGAAGTGAAGTTATCCTCTAAGATATAATATTGTGTTATTAAACTGCTTTCTCATTGCTCCTCCATCCATGCTGCCTATGACAAAGGGCCAGAGTGGTCGATGCACAAAATGGCTGCCAGCCAGTGCCTCATTGTCATCAACAGTAACAACAATGAGCAGGAAGGCAGTGGGAACAAAGAGAAGACATGTAGGCCTACAGGAAAAGCACTCTGACTGCCTACACGAAATGGCTACCGACCACATGTCACAAGAGAACACATGTCGGCCTATGGGGAAAGCCCATTGGCTATCCAATGGTAACACAAAATGACTGATTGTCATATGGTCACAACAACAAGAGGAAAAAGGGCATGGCCTAGAAAACAAAGAACACATGCAGACCCATGGACACTGACTGCATAAAAATGGTATTAAACACAAAAGAGGGGCGAGGGTCAAGTCAATTTATACTCTACCACCCCAGACCCCCACGAAACACTAATGTACACACAAGGGGGGTGTATAGAGTGGGTAACAAAAAAGAAATAAACAAACAGAGACGGCCCCAATAGGGCAAATCGCTCTATTTGGAAAAACTGCCCTCACTCACATACCGAAGTATGTGACATGCTTCATCATTGGGCCTGCTTACAATACGCCCTGGTGTAGCCACACACAGGGCGGAGCATAAGGGAAGGGGAAAAAAATAATAAACTTCTCTAAACAAGACATACAGTCAAGACAAGTAGACATAGACGACATGTAACACAAATCTTGGTGAAAGCCATGCAAGCACCAAGTGACCACCACTGAAAAGTGCGACGAAAGGTGCAGTTAGGAAAAGTGATTAAAACTGATCAAGGATGCCAACCAGAACACAACCTTTATTAAGCTTTTCTTGACACCCCTATCAGGATTCAAAAGAGGAAAAGGATGGGAAAAAGCCTCAGCGAGATAATTAGGAATCTCAAAGCTTCCCTCCTACCACTGCCAGAGTCAACATGTTTCGACCGCTCTGTATGTGCCCATAGGGTCACTCCGGTCTTCTTCAGGACCGTCGCATTCAGTGCCACTCTGGGTTTCTCCGTACTTCGGATAATGATACCCCTGGGGTGAGGTAGGTCCACTAGATCCGTACCCCTCCCGTGATGTGTGTGGAGACAGTTCCCTCAGATGCGGGAGAACTTTCACGAGTTCATAGTATTAATAAACTCGAACTGGTGTCCGGTGGGAGGGACGCCAAAGAACACAATCGTTCTGTAGGCGAGTCCCTGTTTATTCACCTGCAGACCGTGACACCGCGCAGATGATATAAAAATGGTCACTGGTCACATTGCATGTGGAACAAATCGCAAATTATGGCTTATGGCAAACACAAACACACACTGGCCAGACAAAGGAGTCATGGTAAAACAGCATTAATTCAGCAAGGCCAAAAATGAAATTTAACAGGACTCAAAGTGTTTAGAAGAGCACACATCCTTTAAAGGCATTGCCTACACTGTGTGCCTGATAAAAAACATGAAATACCAGGGGAAAAACACATTTTGTATTTAAATCCAAATTCATCTGTGGCCTAATAAAGCAGTTTCATCCAACAGAGAACACAGAAACAGTTGTTTCATGCACTGATCAATAGTACTGGGCCTACTGGCCGGAAAGCCCATTGGCAGACTAGGCCACATAGTGAATTCAACTAAAAGACTATTGCACATGTATTAGGAAACATGGAGAAAATGTACTAAAATGTGAAACATTTTTCTGTACAAATAAGGAAAAGTACATGCATAACAGCAACAACAACAACCAAAGAGGCATGGTTACAAATAAAGAACAAATGCAAGCCTATGGCAAATGCACACTGACTGTCTACACAAAATGGACACAAGCCACGTGGTCATCACAACAAGATGCAGGAGGGCTAGAAAACAAAGAACGCATGCAGGCTGAAGGCAATAGCACACTGGCTGCCTACACAAAATGGCCACCAGCCACATGGTCACAAGTACAACAACCATCCAGAAGGCACAGCCACAACAAAGAAGACATGCAGGCCTATGGCAAAAGCACAATGGATGGATACACAAAATGACCACCAGCCACATGGTCACTCACAACAAGAAGCAGGAGGCCAGCAAAACAAAGAGTATATGCAGGCCTATGGCAGTCCACTGACTATACAAAACGGCCCCTGGCCAGTGGTCACATGGCATCTGGAACAAAGGCAAATAGTGACCTATGGCAAACACACACACACTGGCCAGACAGGGAGGTGCAGCAAAACAGAGAACACAGCATTAATTCAGCAATGCCATCAACAAAAATTAACAGGGCTAAAAAAATGTTTACAAAAACACACATCCTTCAAAGGTATTACTCCACCTAGTCCTATAAAAAGTTTGCAGAAACAAATGTGAAATACCACCAAAAAACACATTTTGTATTCAATCCAAATCCATCCACGGTCTAAAAAAAAGCTGGTTCATATTCAACAGACACCAAAGAAACATTTGTTTCCTACACCCATGACTAGCACTGGGCGTATTAGCTGGAAGGCCAGTTGCCAGACTAGGCCACATAGTGAATTAAATCAATATTGCAAATGTATAATAAAAACATGGAGAAATAAATGTAGTAAACTGTGAAACATTTTCCCTTTACAAAAGAAGAAAAATTAAATGCAGATAAGTCACTACGCCCCTACTGAAAGAACAGACACCCACCACAATACATTTAAAAAATCCATTAAAAGACCAAATAAATTCAGGTGCATGGCTCCAATCAAACAAACAACACCAGTTTTTCAGCTTTCTTGTGAAATCTCAAATACAAAGTACTTAAATCCAACGGGACATCCAGAAGACACAATGAATGATCTTTCCAGCTCCAAATCCAAATGAAAAGTGATGAAGAGAAGGACAAAGCACTGGGGGGAGCCTGCTGGGCAGGAACAGAAAGTTGGGGCCTCTGGGGCACTTCCTTCCAGTTGGATAAAAAAAGTAAAAAAGGACTCCTCACACAAAAAAAACAATGCCAAATGTCAATTCAAAGAGATTTTTAACTCCAAATCGTCAGTTCAGGAAGATTTTGATGCTTCTCGAGGAGAGAATCTTCCCCATATTGCAGCCGCAGTAGATCCTGCGCATTCAGGATCACGTACAGCAGAAAACATTTGCCATATGTTGCTGGAGCGCTTGAATGACGTGTTGGCGACCGCAAAATCTCGTGAGAGCATGTGGCCGGCTAGCAAATCTCGTGGTGCCTGCAAACAGCCCTGAAAATGTCATGGGCAACCCGAGCACCCGGCAAGTTGCACCCGTGCGTACCAAAGGACTTTTCAAGCTTGCCAATCCTTCACTCTGTTGCTCTGTTCCAGAGTGCAGGGTTTAAAGGTAACTCTGCAGTTTCTGCAGACACAGCAGAGTTATCAAATTCTGTAAAATCCGCAAACGGAGCGGAGCTGTACACCTGCGCCTAATCCTTACATCAGGCTATCATGATAATCTTTGCCTTGTGGTAATTCTTTAGTGCCTCAATCCTATTATTGTAATAAAATCTGAAGATTATTCACACATATTTGGTCACAAGAGTTGTCTAGGTATCTAAAATAGATATCATCACACACCTTATCCAGACTGGTCAAACTGTCAAAGAAGCATCTTGCTAGTTAACTACGCTCCTGCCTTAAGATATGTGACCGCATGGATAAAGGCCTTGTGGACTTTGGGTCATGCCATAGCACATAAAAAAGTGGCTATCCTAGTGATCTATGAGCTTTCCAAGATAATTATAAGACAGTTGCCCCCCAGCTGATGGATTTTTATGTGGCGTTGAATGAAGCCAGTCATTCCATTCTGTTATAGGGTCCAGTTCTTCTTTGGTTTTCCTTTATTGTGGAAAACTGCACCCAGTTTGTGTCTCACTCGTCATTTCACTACCAGTCAAAATTGGATCATATGCATGTTCTGAGTTCGAACATATGAAACACCATAGCATTTTAGGATAATGAGACAAGGAATGAGCTTAAACATATGAACAAGCACCTGTGATATTTGTAGACTATGAAGTCATGCATAGGACAGGAGTGTTGGCAGGACCATAGCAGGCCTAGCAGGCCTAGCAGGCAGCCAAGAAGACCAGTGTCCAAGGACAACTTGCTTGTTAAGAGGGCACCATGACCAGACTGCAGGCAGGGCTCCCCTCATATTTCAGGCCACCCCAGATTCCACAGAAAGGCCACATATAATAGAAGGACAGTGGCCTATTGAGGCGAGGATGGACCGATGAGGGAGGCCACAGTTAGCAGAGTTGGTCCTGCTGCGAAGAAAACATGGTATATATCATCAGGGAGAAGTCTTAAGGCTGGTTCACAGTATGCATAAGACTATGTCCGACAGGAACAAGCCTGATGTGCCTCAGTGTGCCTGTGGTGTGGCAGTATTGGGCAATGTGGGCAAGAGGCAAGAATGCGGTCCTAAGATATTCTGGAGGCCTTGAGAGGCCATAAATGTATCAAAGGATAAAAGCTTACCCAAGTGTGGGAGGAGCAAAGAAACAGGTCAGTTATAGAATGGGGCCTCAGGGAGGGGCGTGGGTTGGCACCCAAGGGAGATGGCGGCGCACGGGTGAAGCTACCCGGTGTGTCCGGACTGCTTGGCTAATTGCGGTAGATGGCTATAGATAGCGGAAGATCTGCTGAGCATGATGTAGCCTTTGGCGCCCCCTTTTAAAGCTAGCAAGTATTTTGTTTTAACAGAAAATAGCTCACTCGCAGCCGCGTATTTTCACGGATGCCATTTTGTATTTTTAACTGCAATTGCAGATTTTACACAAACCGAGCCATGACTCTCAGTCAATGTTCTCCTTTCATCCCCAGCATGCTTGACAAGGAGGAAAATATTTGATTTACCCAAGAAACCTTGTCTCATTATGCTGCACTTTCCTGTTGGAAGTTTAATAAGGGATCCTTGAGGACTGAGCTAAGCGGCCATTTTGTGTCTATCTGCAGTTTCTCAGAGAAGATATATACCTTCATTCTCAATGTGCTGAAGTGAAATGAGATGAGCACCAATTGTGAATTATAATCTCTTTTTTCCATTTTAAGGAGAATCCTACTTTCAAATTTTTACAATCATTTTGATAAAGCAGTGAGACTTTTTCCCACTTCCATGACTTTTCCCTCCTAGTGTTTCTCACATTTCACAACTTAACTTTTTGCATATTTACATCCGGAGGAAGTGCTTAGACAACGCTTTATGGGCAGAATAAAGACACACCATACTTCACCATCTAAGAAACGTATTTTTATAAAAAAATTAAAACTTTTTCTGAGTTTTCCAAGCTTGAAGGTTCTCTGTTGTCCATGCCTCACTGCTCAAACACAACAATGGATCCTTCCTCTGTAACTCCTGAAAAATCAATCACTAAACGTCTTAAAAAAGACCCTTCCTCACCAATTAAGTCAGTCTCGCCTGTATCGTTGGAAATGTTGCTCAAGGAAATTAGAGCTCTTCGACCCTTCATGGAAGAGACTAATACCAAGATGCAAGTCTTAACAGATAATTGGTCTCAACTGGATCCGAGGGTCTCTGCAGTCGAGCATACAGTTTCTTCCTTAAAAGAAACATGTGTTAGTGTCTCTCAATTACATGCACAAGTCTCTACGCTTCAAAAACAGGTTGAGGATTTAGAAAACCACAATAGATGGAATAATTTACGCATATATAGCCTGGGAGAAAGACTTGAGGGATCTGACTCACTTACTTTCTTCAAATCATTTCTCCCTAAACTATTTCACATGCCAGAAGGAACTGTGGTCAACATTCAACGGGCTCACAGGTTGGGTCGTCCTCCATCTCACATTACACCCTCACAAAGACCAACAGGAGTCATCTTATACTTCTAACACTGACTTGTTGAAAGTTCTGTCGGCGGTCAAAGCTTCTCCAAGAATTACATGGTCAGGCTTGTCTTTATTTTTTGCACAAGACTACGCTAAAGCTACTGCTAACCGACGTAAGGCCTTTCTTAATATGAGACCTGATCTCCATTCCATAGGTGCCCGGTAAGGCCTTTTCCACCCGTGTCTCTTCAAGGTTACGTACAACAACAGAACAACAAAGTACGAAGACCCGATACGTCTACAAAGTTTCATTAACTTGTGCAAAATGGATGTTATGGACTCCTCGGGCCCTTCTTCCTCATTTAATGCTTGAATAGATGTTTCTCTTTTTCTTTCCCTCACAGGTTGTTCAGGTTTTGTTTTCTTCTTCATAATATCCTGATACTCAAGAAATGATTTTCTTTAGTTTTTGATAAGCTTGTTGTTATTACATTAGTTCCTTTTATGTCAATTTGTTGTATGTTATAGCTTGTTTTTACCTGTTATTGTCTGCTCCAATATTTATCATGATCCTTATTCTTTGTTAGTCTCCGCAGATTTAATATCCCTGTATCATGGTTTCTTCCCGATCCTCCGTTCAGCTGACCCCGGATGTGTTGCTTGTTCCATGTGGTCCATACCCCTTCCCGAATATATCTGAATCTTCTTTTTGTAGGTATGTCATCTTCCTGCATTTCCTTTTCTTTTTTCTTTTTACTCCAAGAATTTCTTCTCTTTTCCTTTCCAAATAATCTTTTCCTTTTCTTCTTAGGTGTCATTAATTCTCTTACTTCCTATGTCTTTTTTTCTTACGTTCTGTCTCTCCTTCTGATCCTCTTCAATATTGCTACTGTTATATTCCAGCTTTAATTGTTGTTCACTCCTGTCATCACTTTTTTACTTTCTTTTATTATCCTTTTTTATCACATTCCTATTTCTGTATTTAGTTTACTATCTTTGTATCCTCTTTTTGTCGTTATATCAGCTATACTTTTCGGTCATAATATTTTATAGATCTTTATTTCTTTCTATATTAGTCCTTGTGATTACTCATAGGATATACTCTTTCGTTTATATTCTTCATCAGTGTTCAATTGAATTGGGTTGTTGGTATGTACTTTTTTTCATTCATTTCTCCTTCTAAGATGTTATGCCACTGAAAACGCAGAGAATTTTGACCCATTTAGCTAAATTAGATGCAGATATGATATTCCTCCAAGAAACGCATCTCACTGAAGTTTAATCGTTAAATATGAAAAAGGTTTGGGTAGGAGAAGTTTTCTTTTCCAAAGGTGACGGAAAACTTAACGGAGTTATGATACTTGTTTGAAATTCACTTCATGTTATGTTATGTTATGTTATAGAACGCTTATATAGCGCATGGCTACCCCAACAACGAGGCATCCCAGCGCTTGCAGACAGGTCCAATCACATAACAGCCGGAGGAATGCGGCAAGATATCTGTTCACCGCGGAACCCTAAATAGAGGAAAACAGCCAGGTTTTTACTTGTTTTCGAAAATGTAGGTGGTTTGTGATGGAGCGTACACCTAGAGGGATAGAGTTCCAGAGTTTAGGGGCCAAAAACTTAAAAGAGCGGCCACCCGCTCTGCATCTCCGGATCCTGATAGTACAGGCAAGGAAAGGGTCCGCAGACCGGAGTGCACGCTGCGGAACATAAAAGGAGCAAATTCCTCGCAGGATTTTGGGACCTAAACAATGTAGCATTCTATGCATAACACACAAGGTTTTAAATTGTATGCGCTGTTTGACGGGCAGCCAATGGAGCCTTCGCAGGACCTGAGAGGTATGGCAGCGTTTTGGCAGGCCGAACAGGGTACGAGCTGCGGCGTTCTGAGCTTTCTGTAGTCTATTGATGACTGTCAGATTGGACCCAAGCATTAATACATTGCAATAGTCTAGATGGGATAAGACCATAGCCTGGACAATTGTCTGACGGATAGAAGGTTCAAAGAAGCCAAGAATAGGTTTCAGAGAGCGCAGGCGACCATAGCAAGTACCGGCTATTCTCTTCGCATGGGAGTCCAGGGTGAGAGCATCATCTAAGATCACACCCAGATTCTTAACTTCCTTCTTAGGCGTAGGCGGAGAGCCCAATGTAGGGGGCCACCACCGCATGTCAAACTTATTTCACAAGAATCTGAGGTTGAAGGCCCCTGGCTTAATGTTAAGTTGTGGTTGAAGGATGTTCCAGTCTCTCTTTTTAATATCTATGCACCTACTGGTGGTGACTCCTCTTTTTGGTCCTCACTAGCAAGGCAAATTACTCTTGGTATGGAAGATAATTTCATACTAGCGGGTTAATACAACCAGGTATTCGACCCATTTATAGATCGTAACTCCGAAGCCTCATATGTTTATTTTTTTTATTTTAGGCGTTGACCTGACCCGAGGGTATCGGAGCGCTTTACAACAGTGGGATTTAAGAATTACATAGTAGAGGAGTCTTAAACATAGAGGAGTCCTAACAAGTCGCACAAATCCTTCATCCATGCTATTACCCATCATAAACTTATAGATGCATGGAGATTATGCAACCCAGTCACTAGAGAATATACCTTTTATTCTCCAGTCCACCACTTGCAATCACAAATTGATAATGTTTTTATATCACATAACATATTGCAAGCACTCATGAGTGCAGAAATAGGACCTATATTATTATCAGACCATGCCCCTATTTCAATCTGCCTTGACATTATACCCAAAGTTAATACCCCCAGAAAATGGCATTTTAATATTGCTCTCCAGCATTTTCCTCTTCATTTACTACCTATTTTAATTAATCTATACTACTATTATAAAGAGAGAGCTGAAACCTTTGAGGCAGGTAAGATCAAGAATTAAAGCACCAGTCACAACACCCAAAACAGCATTGTAAAGGGGAGTTGCAGCAGATGGACATAGGCTATACAGCAGCCCAACATATACTTTGTAAGGGGAAAAATCATTGTGGGGCAAAGTAGTCCGTAGGAGTGGCACCAGCTCAGAGGTGGGTGTGTGAAAAGCCTTATGCAGCATGCGAACAGCATTTTGGGCGTGTAGTTTAGCGTTGGGGGCATGTGCGGTCTGATACTCACGCCTGCAGCATCGGCGTCAGGATAGCGTTCTATCACGTCGCGAATAGCGTTTTGGGACTGCCGTTTAGCGTTGTGGGTGTGTGCAGTCTGATACTCACGCCTGCAGCATCAGCATCAGGATAGCCTTCTATCACGTCAGGGTGTCGATGGGAGCGGACACTGACGTGGTGTGTGCCATTTAGGTACCCCGCGCCGTCTTTGTGTGCGTCTAGCGTCGGCGGGATTGGACACTGATGCGGTGTGTGGCGTCTAAGTGTCCGGACAAAGTCGGGACGGGCGGGAGCGGACACTGACTCGGTGTGTGACATGTAAGTGCCCGGACAACGTCGGGACGGGCTGCTAGTCTTTCTTAATAAACTAAACTGACTCCCTACCCTTTTCAACTATATGGGATGCTTTCAATACCTCAACAAGAGATTTTATAATAAATTATGTAGCCAGAAAACGTACTAACACAAGCAAACGTACTTAAACTATTCTCCAAGACATAAAGAGACTGGAGCATTTTTTTATACTTCTAACTCAAAAGATGTTTTGAACAAACTTATAAAAGCAAAACTACAGTTTAACAAAGAATCAACGGATAATGCTTCATTATATCTGTTGAAATCTAGTGCGAAATTTGATGTTGGTAAGAAAAAGTAGGGAAAATCTTAGCTAATTATTTGAAAACCAGAAATAATAAATTGAACATCGAGTCTATTAATGAAGAACAATCGGCTCTAAAATTTAAGGATGAAGAAATGTTAATGTGGAGCAACATATGGACCAAGATACGTAAATCTTCAAGAGCAGCTAGTCTAACACAAACACTTTTGTTGTCCCCAAATAATTTGAATAGAAGATTTCCCAATGTACCAGATACCTGTTGGACCTGCACATCTCCAAATGCTGACTTATTCCACATGTTATTTTCGTGCCCATTAGTGCATAATTATTGGAAAAGTGTATGGTCTCAAATCAATGTAATCTTTGGCACCAATGATCCCTTCTCTATCATGAACATATTTTTAGGAATTATCTCACTGATCTGGAACAAGCATACAAGCAAAGTTAAAATTGTTGATCTACTAATAGCGGTTACTTTTCAACAAATAATAAAGAATTGGAAAGACTTCTCAAAAATTTCTTACAAAGCATGGTGGTATGATATCTGTCATAATCATAGATTGGATACCTTTTTCACCTATCCTACACATATGGCTACAAAACACATTCAGTTATGGTCACCTGTTACAACGTTGTTTGATATTTTTGCCAAGCAACCTTCCTCACTGCATCCTGCCCAACAAGAAGTACTTAAACCCCCTTGAGTCTCCCAGAGTTTCCAAAAATGTCTATCTTATTTTTTATTATGATAATCTTCAACCTCTTATGACTATTGTTCTATTTGACAACCCTATTCATGTATTACTGCTCGAATGAACAATTGATGTATTGATTGTTGAGTAGTATATGTATTGTAGATTGATACCTCTACACCTTCAATACAATTCTTTTTTTTTTAATTTAAAAAAGAATGGGGCATCAGGTAGTAGGTCCACTTCTGGTAAATGGATGGCATTGCAGCTGTTGTAGGTAGTTTCCAAGGCCAAGATCCACAAGGAAAGGGTTGCATCCAATGGGACAAGCCCAACGTGTCCCCAATGCGGTTCTAAGGTGAAAATGTAGTGCAATGTGGCCGAGGACGCTGTTGCAGACCTAGGGCACTCCAGCAACTATGAAGCTTTGCAACCAGAGAAATTGCTTCATCATTGTGGGCACTGCTGGTAGTCAAGCAGCCAATCTGTGGGCAGCAATTGGCTCTAAATGCTTCAGACCTCATGTCCCAGTGGATGGAGCAATGTGGTGCTTTCAGCTGGTCAGAATTCAGGGGAAGACGCGGGTCAGGAAGCATTAACAGGAGCTGGCCATCTTGGGTAGGGCCAGACTTCTCCTCCCCCCCGTCCCTTCAATTCTCAAAGATTCCCCTGTCATCTCAATTGATAAATATCTTTACGGGAGCCTCGCCCTATTGTATATGTGAGCCTTTTCTGAATATTTACAAGCTAATGTTTGGGTACCAAATATGGGCAAACTGAAGAATTTAAAAACTGATATTTTGAGGCAAAACATATTTTTCACAAAATGACAAACATTTGTTTGGGTAAAATGTTCACAAACTAATAAGCTGATGTAAGAGTTAAAGGGTGTTCTTTAGAGTTTGAGGGATGAGTGAATATATGTTTCTACTTCCTAAACAGGGTGAATACCGAAAATATTTAAATTCTAAAATCAATTTAAAACTAATAGTTGAATGATAATTCATGCTGTTTTGAGGAGATTGATTGTTAATGATATTTCTTTGGTGATCGAGGGAGATTGATGAGATGGTTAATCTTTCATTACTCATGTAGGTCAAAGTCAAGTACAGCTTTAGTCGATTTTCATAAAACAAACCATAAAAGCATGCAAAAACAAAGATAATTTTTACGGTCACAATCATTAGCAGTTAAACAATTGGGTTCTAAAAACTGTCAGTAAAATCTCGTTGTCAATTAGCCATTTTCTTTCTGAGATGAATCACAGAGCATAAAAAGCTAAAAATCCCCCAGCAAATAAGTAAGGAGGTAAGTTGATGTAAAAACAGTAATCCAGGATGACATTGTTTAAAATCGTAGTTGTGTAGAATAGGCAATATATAAAACGTATCTGATGAACCTTATGAAAAGTGCAAAAGAACATAATTTGCAAAGTGAATTTGCTAGATAGATCATCACTGGGGTATTTAATCAGTACTTTCGACCAGTCGCTAATGTTACGAAAAGTGACTCAGTAGTAAAAAAATATGTAATATAAAACACGTGAACACAAACCTCTGATAACAATTCTGCAGAGAATTAAGTTACAGGAGCAGCTGCACTGCAAGAGCGGTGGGGCCGGTTGGGGGGTATTTCGAGAGACGATCACCAGGGAAAATTAAATAAATAATTATTTTTCCACTGCAGGCTATAAGTGCAAAGGATCATCTGATTTTTTATTACACTGGGTTTCACTAACTCCTGGGATAATATTCATTCTTTAAGCAAACACAGAGATTGCTTCTTTAGTTCGTTTCTACTGATAGAATGAAGTACAGCAGGGTTCTCAAAATATTCAACATGGTCCAGTTCCAACCAAGACTGTTTGACAAATCTAAACCATGGGATTGATTGAACCCATATCATTTTAGGACAGTAATGAATACATTTTCAATTTAACACAGTGTGTTCAGAAGTCCAAACTCTGTTTCATAATAAAAATACTCTAATCAGATGAGTTAAAATCAGAACCCCAAGCTCACAGCGGCATACAAATGAAGAATAACTCGGAGGGAATGACAGAAGTTTCCTAAGAAAATCATTATCATCCATCTGGAGTTGGTTGATGTTACTGTGGCCTCAGAGCCCCAACCCATTTACGGCTGTCGACACAGACTTGGCATTATGTATCTCCCTCACAAGTTTTTTTCTGAGCTTAATGGCACATTTTTGCAGCACAAAAGTAGATTTTTTTAAAAACAGTTTCAAATAATTATCAACATCACAAAATAAAATGATGGACAGAATTTTGAAACTTTTCAAACACTCACCCCCAGTCAAGATATGGATTTTAATCCATTGTTATTTTGCTCGCCACCTCACCCAAGATTGGACCCAACCATATGCAAATCAGTCTTGATCCTGCTTCCAATGGAAACGGTCCAGCCCAGCCCGAACTGCCAATCCAGGCCCTCCCTGTACTGGAAACAAGCATCCTGGGACAAGTTTCAGGGTATCACCCCTTATCAGCCAGGCTATCAAAAATCCAGTGGCGCAACAAGCAAGGGACCTACGTCTAGGCATACCCTTGGCCACTTAGGGTGCACATAGCAACATCACAAAATAAAATGATGGATGCAGTGTTGAAACTTTTCAAACACTCACCTCCAGTTACAGATCTAGGTTTAATCCATTGTTATTTTGCTCGCAATGTCAGACCAGTTTGCAGGGCCAGACTGGCTACCGGGCAGTTGTGTGTGCTGCCGTGCCAGGGGCTAATTTCGTTGATGGGGACCTGCGTGTGCAAAACGAAATTCGTTTTGCTTTTTTTATTTCAGATCGCACGCAGGTCCCCATCAACGAAATAAGCCCCCACCACAGAGAAATTAGCCCCTAGCTCGGCAGCACACACAACTGCCCGGTAGCCAGTGCGGCCCTGCCAGTTTGGATGCAGCCATATGCAAATCAGTCTTGACCCTGATCCCCATGGGAACAGTGTAGCCTCAACGGGTTGTAACTTTCTCCAGGGAGTCAAGTAGTGATATGTGCGTTGGATCGTTCCCCTTTCTTATAAATAGGCACTATCATGGACTCCGACCAGGTCTCCAGTATTGCGAAACAACAGGCCCCAAGCACCCTTGTCAAGATAGGGCCCATAAAGGTACATTGGCTTCAAAAAGATCAATGTTAATGCTGCCCGCGTCAGGGGATTTACCACCCTTACTGTCTGAAACTGCCATGTTACTTTCGTGCAAGTAAAACATAGGTGACTAATGGGCGTAGCCCAACCTTAAGCAATTATGGGGCTAGAAGCATAGACCTGGATGCTATAAATGGAATAGTTTTTTGAATGTAGGTATTTTTCATATTGATAAAGGCTTTAATGACTTGACATTGCTCGTTTTAGCCATGTTGGATTTGCTGTGGTCAGTACTGTAATTCCATCTTATATAGCCACTATTGTAATTGTGTTGATATTTGTGAATCGAGGTGATGTCCATTGGTCAGAAGCAGCTTTCATATTATAAACAGATGGAGAACTGTGATCTAGAGCATTTGTAGAACTAAAGGTACTTTGAGGATGGCAAAAGAGTATGAATTGTTGTTATGTAATATCTTTATTTATACTTGCATGATTTTACCTATGTTTGACGGTCACAGGAGCTCCAATATATGTTTCTTGAGCTGCGTGTAATGGACAAAGGAGGTTCTGTTCTATTCTTTTCAAATACTTTGCTGTTACTAAATTTGTAGTGTTCTGACTCTGGAACACTTCATTAATAGAGTTTCTTTTAGTTTTGTTATGCCCTAACGAGTCGTTATGTCCTTTGCTGAATTCAAACAAAGACTGCTCCAACTGTTCTATATGTAATGTTTCCTTCCAACTCATACCAGTTTGTGAGGATCCATCTCTTAATAGGGTTTAATTCCAGCTATTGTACTAAATGGTTAAAACACAGGGAAAATTTCTGATTGGTAAGGGGGGGGGGGGCTGAGATTGGTGGTAACATCATGCTGTCTCTGCAATAATTATCTATGGCCTCTTTCCGACCAACCAGGGCAGATTTCTGTGGTTAGTTCATTCTGATTGGTAAGCGGATGGCAAATTAAAAAGACTGGGCAGCTGAATACACCGGCTGTAAAAAACAGAAGGCAGATGTGCGCCAGCATTTGTCAATGTTCTGTGGCCAGAGGCAGGGCTGATTTAATTCCAAAAAATACAAACAAAAACATGCTAATTCTACACACCGATATGTTATACATTTTTCACCAATTACCACGAAATAGGAAATGCATATTTTTATTGTATCACACAGATGGAATTGAATACCATAGTCGGCACCATTCACGTTATGGGCAATCCAAATATCAAGTTAAGATGTCTCTGAAAAGAATGAGATTTGGTTTAGAAAATATATGACTAACTGCACTTTTATCAACATTTATCCAGTCAGATACCTTGCATTTATGTATTTTGTAACGATTGTGCAAAATACTCCATAAACATGCAATAAAATAGCAGCATAATCCTGCATTATTAGGTATGATATACATTGAGTTAAATGCAATAAACCAGCAGTACGATTCAGATGCAGAAGATATCTAATTTGAGAGAAATAGCTTGATTTGTCTGCAGGGAGAACACGTTGTAACTATTATTAGAGGGCATTTACAAGAATGGTTAGAGAATTCAAGAATCAAGAGTGTATCCTGAAAGAAGTGGCTCCATTCAGTTGGTATTGAAAAGCCAAACTTTCAGCAGATATCGTCGTCCTCGACTACTTTGCAATATGGCCATTTCTATCGGGCATACACGTCATAACTGAGGGGAGGAGAGGTCTGGTGTACAAAGTATTCTGCCTTTTGGAGGTAAGTAAAACAAATCTAGCTGCTGGATGTGCACGAGCTCACTTATGTTGTTCAAAAGAGAAAAACGTGATCCCTTTAAGTAATCAATCAACATATTGGACGGATGATTTAGACCACAAAGTAAGGAATACACCAAGTGAAAAAATTGGAATAAAGGTATTACAAAATAATAATTTGCTTGGAGTAATAATTAAAAAAAAACTTGATCCAATAAGAAATATATTGCCAGATGATAACGTAGACAGAAAGAGCCTCAACTCTTTCTCTCTTACAGAATGAGGGGCCAATGAAACCAGTATGTGGTAGTGAGTCACTATATACATGATAAAGACACCACATTGTGGGGCATAGCCTAGCAATTGAGACATCTAAGAGAGAACGTAGCCCGATGATAAAACTGAATGCATGGGAGGGCACATCCTTCCTTATTCAAAGGCAACTGAAGAAAAATGTACTGTCTATTTTGTCAAAAAAAGTGAATCAAGGAACGCTCCACTCCATGAAAAGCATGTGGAAGGAATCCATAATGGTAGTGCCCCACAATGCAAAAAGATACAAAAAATGAGGCAGCATAATTATATGTATGGCTCTTTGCCTGCCGATCTGCCAGAGGTGGAGTTGACCACACTTGTGCATATTGAGAATAGTGGTGGAGGTAAGGGTTTCATAATTAAATTATTTAATGTGGCCAATCAGATTTGAGTGCTTGACTCCAAGATAGGTAACGGATACATAAACTGTGCGCAGTTATGATCCTAAGGTCTATTAAAGAGTCTGACACCTTTATTTTGGTTCAGTAGATATCCTGGCACTTGACCAAAACATCAAGTTTCTTGTTCACTTGCATACCTGGACGTGCAATAGGCCTGATGTGAAACTGGCTATGTCATCAGCAAAGGCGGCAAGCTTAAATTCAATCTAATGGGATATCTGTTTTGACATATTTTAAAAGGGGCTCTGTATACAGGACGAATAATTGATTTTGAGAGTGGAATCCTTGTATTGTCCCTTTAATGTTATCTAATTTACGATATATCCCATTAAAAATAATTATTACCCAAGTTAGGAATCATACCAGTGTCTACACCCAGAACTTCATGTACATCAGTCGTTTTACATACCAGATTGTCAATCATTAACCACACAGGTGCAGAAAAAAAGTCAGAAGAAGCTGCATGAATTTGCATCTTAGAAGGTAATATATACCTACAAGTTATACTTCTAGAACACAAGTGAAATATACGGAGGCCCCTTCAGGTTTTTTTGTTAGAGGGAGTAACGGTAAACGGGTGGTATCTGCAATGGAAATTGTATACTTTTATGGTTGTAACAAACCAAATAAAGTTTTATTGACTGACTGACTGGGTGGTATATGCAGGTCAGCCAATCCGCTTTTCTCCTGCCCCATTTAGAGATGGGGAATTGTGGATTACCATTGGAGGAGCCACCGCTCGTCTGCCAATGGAAACCTCCAACACAGCAGTCTGTCTGCAGCAGGATTGCCGGAACGCACAGGAGCCTGCCACGCCATGTTGAGGGCAAGGAGGCCTTCAATTGTTTCTTTTCTGATTTCCACCAGGAAGGGAAAATGTAGAATGGCCCCAACACGTAAGGCGAAATCGTCCTCTGCTTTGAGGCTACTTGTTCAACGAAAACAAACCCCTACTTTCAGAAGTTTGCTTTTTCTTCACAAAAAAGTTTGGCAGACAGGAGTCAGAAGCAGTACATATATCCCGGCCAGGAAAGCGAGAATCTCTAAATAAGGCGGAGAAACCTTCTCCTGGCACTGGGAGACGTTTCCATTGTCGCAGGCTGGCAGACTATCCACCAGGCTATAAATGACTCTTATAGTTTTGTTAATGCTGTGCTCTTCCTTTTTAAGGAGCTTAGTCAGAACACTTATGTGTTGTGCTGACATTGCGCAATGTATATTGGTTTTGATATACACATTTGTTAATATTGCATGTCATTTCAAAGAGCTGCTGCATTCACCGGAAGAACATTAAATGCCTTAAGTTTTATGATTTCTGAAAGGAGGTATGCATCAGGATATACCCCATTCTGCTTAACGATGTAAAAATAAAATCGCATTACCTCCAATATTTTTCATATTATGGGCATGCTACAATTTACCTGTCAAAAATTATGTTTTGGAAAAAAATATCAATGATAGTTACAGGGAGAAAAAAACTGGAAAAAAAGCTATTTCCCTTCCATGTCAAAAGCGTTCCTGGATTCCTTGAAGTTCAGATTTCTTTCTGGCTTCCAATGACAAAGAGAAACTGCTTCAGATAATGCTGACAGCATTGATGAGGCATTCAGAATGATTGATCGCCAAGCTTTTAATCGGGAAATGTAATCTTAATGCACTGCTGATAGTACAGTATGCTCACTGATTGCCGCCAACCACAATCTATATAGTCCTCATTATGCTGCTGGCTGTGGCAGTGGAGACACCTCTATCACTAACACATTACTGACATTTAGCTGACCACTCTGTGCCCGTGCATGGCTTTGATTCACACAACGTGAAATGAGCGGAAATGAGCTCTTGCATGTTACAGGGATTTTGCTTAGGAACGGAACTGTGCTTGTGACCATAGAACATCAGCATGTAGGGACTGATTTACCATACTACATCAGTGTCCATGGGCTGAATCCGACTAGCTATAGTGTCTCACTTGCCCTCCTAAACTTTCCTAAGAGACAAGTGATTTGGCACAGCACAACACAACACTCCAGACCCTATCATGGATTTCGGTAGCAGGTCAGCCCCTTTCGTTCTCTCACTGGTACGTGTCCATAATAAACAGAAAAGAGGCACAAAGGAAGTTTACAATGTTTATTTAAACTATTTTGCTCTAATATGCAGTATTTATGCAACAAACAAAAAATACTGGTCAATAGTGTTATTAGCATGATTAGCAGACCATATACAATAAAAAGCCCTGTCATATTATCTGACAGATTTGCCTAAACCCATCCTCACTACTGAAGCAAAGTGATTATAAATCTCTGGTTTTAGTAGTGGACCCCATACCTCAGCATACATAGATAGTTGCTTTACATCCCAGCTGATGCAGCCCTCTCATCTCAGGACCATTGGTTTGTCGGCAAGTCTCCACTCTGTTTTTTATAAACTGCGTATCCTCGATTATATAACTAAACATATGTTCTCAAAAACAGTACTGGGTGTCTCTATTATGTCTAGGGGCTAGTGGCTGACCACAGAGAATAACAAGAAACAATGTTGGATGAAGGAGAACTGGCTAAAACGTAATACTGAGAAGACTGAGATTGTGGTTTTTGGCACAGATAATTCTGCGTGGTCGGTGCTCTGGAGGCCTGTGAGGTGTGGCCCTATACCCATTCCTGAGGCCTCCCCTATAATTTTTTGGAGTGATTTTAGATATAACTCTTACCTTTGTCTCTCAGGTCAACAGGACGATGAGCTCTTGTTTCTTCAATATTAAGATCCTGAGGAACATTTTTCTGTTCTTACGTGGGTAACTAAGAGTTCCAATGGTTATATCCCTTATTACATTTTGCCTTGACTACTTTAATGCCCTATGATTTGATTTTTAAATGTATAGAGCACATCTTGTACCTGGAAGCATCTTTGTATATAACTACAACTTTATATGATAGACCCAAAAGTGGTACACTGAGTGGTAAAGAGTAAAGAGTCCAGGCAAGCCCCAAAGGAATTATAGAGGCACAAATAACACCCCAAATGCTCTCTTTCGTGGTAGTGTGGGTGAGCAGTTAGGCATATCAGTGGGTATTGCTAAGCATTTATTGCACCCAGGAAGGCAGTAAGGGAGACACACATTCAATAAAGAAATCCAACACCAATTTATTAAAATAACACATATTTTTATACGAATTTATATACAAAGATCATCGGAATCAGGTAAGTACTTTTTGAATTATGAATTTTTGCAGTTTTCAAAAGTTGACAAGGCAATTTTGGGGAGCAGTAATGTTATCCTATTGGGGGAGACAAGTACTTCATTCAGGCACATAACAATGACTTACAAGACCAATTGTCCGGACTTAAGGTGAGCATGGGGCAATGTCCAAGGCAGCACCAACAGGTCACCTTGGGAGGTTCTGGGGCAGCTGGGTGCAGAGGTGCTTTTTAGCGTTCCGCGCCCAATGGTATTCTACGGGAGAAAAACATGTACTGCATTCGAGCACTTCAGAGTGACTTAAGGTGAGTTTGGGGCATGGTCCAAGGCGACACCAACAGGCCACATTGGGATGCTCTGGGGTTGCCGGGTACAGAGGTGCTTTTCAGCGTCGGGTGCCCACTATTACCCTATGGGGTAAAAACATATGCTGCATTCAGGCATTTCACAGAGACTTGCGGGACCGATCTGGACTTAAGGTGAGTATGTGGCAAGGTACAAGGCCACACTAACAGGTCACCTCGGGAGGCTCTGGAGCATAGAGGTGCAGGGGTGAGTTATGGCGTGGGGTGTACCATTTACCATAATGGGGAATAGACCGGTTGCAAAGAGGCTACAAGCTGGGACTGGAAGGCCATTCAGGCTAAACCAACAAGGAGGCTGTGGTCTTACAATGCTCAGGGAGATGGGGACATCTTTGGTCCTCTTCTCCTCGGGCCAGGGCAGCTGGGTGCAGAGGTGATCTGAGGTGTCGGGTTTATGTCACTGGAGGCACCTGTGGTTTAGGGTGCCTGCAGAGGCTTCAGGGGGCATCAGTGAGTCCACTGTGGGCAAACCCCAGGTAGACTTTGTCTCTGGAAGGTGAAGTGACCATGCTGGGACCATTGTGGGACACCCCCGCGCCGCACGGCCACCAGCTGCTGCGTGTGCCCCCTGCCTGCCCTCTGCCTCACTGCTGCCTCGTCTGCCGGTTGCCGGCTGCCTCCGCTGCGGGGATTGTTTTCCCTTGTTTTGTCGATTATTTGTGCTTGTTTTTGTTTAACTTCGTTTAACTTCATTTTTCCCTTGTTTTGTCGATTATTTGTGCCTGTTTTTGTTTAACTTCGTTTAACTTCATTTTTCCCTTGTTTTGTCGTATATTTGTGCCTGTTTAGCTTAATTTCATTTTGCCCGTGTTTTGGCTCTCCTTCCTTGTTGTCCGCCTACCTCGCCGCCCTCCGCCCTCCCTTCCCGCCACCGCCGCTTGTCCCCGCCCCTTTTTTCTCTTCTGTAACCCTCCCCGCTCCCGCCTCCCAGCTGCTCCGCCCACCCGCGCACTTCGCCTTAAATGGCGACCGTGCGAACGCGCAGCGGTCACGCGCAGCGGGCGCGCCGATTGTGCGCCGAAGGTAAGCCCGTCTGCGCCCGTCCGCGCCTGGACCGCGCCCAGCGCCAGGACCCCTGGACCTCGAAGATCCCGACCGACCCGCAGGACGTACTCCGCCGCAACACTCATCGCACTCAAGCCCGGCGGAACCCACGGATGCTACCGAGCCACTCCGAAGCACACCCACGGACCCTTCAGCTGCCACGCCTGCAAGTTCACCTGCATCCGGACCAGCCTCGCACCAGCACCCGCCAAGTCGAACACCAGCAGCACCCACCTCAAGTGCATCCTGCTCAACACCCGCTCCGTCCACAGACACGCCATCGAACTCTGGAACCTCCTAGACGCCACAGCCCCTGACGTTGCCTTCCTCACGGAGACCTGGATGAACACCTCTTCAGCTCCCGACATCGCCATCGCTATCCCAGAGGGCTACAAGATCGTCCGGAGGGACCGTAACGTCAACCAGATGGGAGGAGGCATCGCCATCGTCCACAGGAGCACCATCCGTCTCACGACCAGCACCGACAACACCCTGACCAGCGCCGAACACCTGCATTTCCAGATCCACACCAACCCGAACACCACCCTCAGAGGCACCCTGATCTACCGACCCCCTGGACCACGCACACAATTCAGCGAGGACATCGCCGACTTCGTCAGCCCGCATGCCCTCCCCTCCGCAGACTACATCCTCCTGGGGGATCTCAACTTCCACCTGGAGAACAACAACGACCGCAACACCAGCACCCTGCTCGACAACCTCGCCAACCTGGGACTCAAGCAACTGGTGTCCACCCCCACCCACCTCGCCGGACACACACTCGACGCAGTCTTCTCCTCCAGCACAGACATCGACTTCAGCCACGCCACAGAGCTGCAATGGACGGACCACAGCTGCGTCCACTTCACCTTCAAGAGAACGACGACCCACCACCACCAGCAACAGGCCGCCCGCAGAAGCTGGAACAAGATCACAGCACACCAGCTCGCCACCTCCCTGAGCCAGCACCCTCCTGCCAGCTCAGCGAACCCCAGCCAGGCCGCCGACAACCTCACGAAGTGGATCAGCAACTGCGCGGACGAACTCGCCCCACTGAGGACCCCGCCTAGCAGACCCGGCAGCAAGAAGGCCCCATGGTTCACCGATGAACTCAAGAGCTCCAAGAAGAACTGCCGAGCCCTCGAGAAAGTCTGGAGAAGGGAACCGACACCGGACAACAGGACCTCCTTCAAACTTGCCACCCGGAAACACCACCAGCTGATCCGCGCCGCCAAGAGAACAGCATTCAAGGACCGGTTGGACAACAACGCACACAACTGCAAGGAACTCTTCAACATCGTGAAAGAGCTTTCCAACCCCAGCGCAGGAAACAACGACATCACCCCATCGCAAGACCTCTGCAACTCCCTCGCGTCATACTTCCACAACAAGATCGCGGACATACACAACAGCTTCAACAACCAACCAACGCACACCATGACCGAACAACCACCCCCCACCACCACCCTCCACGCCTGGACCCCGATCAGCACCGAAGACACCATCCGCACGATGAACTCCATCCACTCCGGATCACCGACCGACCCCTGCCCTCACCACGTCTTCAACAAGGCCGACACTGTCATCGCACCCCACCTGCGAGACATCATCAACACATCCTTCGACACCACCATCTTCCCGGAGAGCTGGAAACACGCCGAACTCAGCGCTCTACTCAAGAAACCATCAGCAGACCCAACCGACCTCAAGAATTACCGCCCCATCTCGCTCCTCCCGTTTCCAGCCAAAGTCATCGAGAAGACCGTCAACAAGCAGATGGCCGCCTTCCTCGAGACAAACGGAGCCCTCGACCCCTCACAGTCCGGCTTCCGAGCCAACCACAGCACCGAGACTGCCCTCATCGCCGCCACCGATGACATCCGAGCCCTGATGGACAATGGAGAAACAGCGGCCCTCATCCTCCTAGACCTCTCCGCGGCATTCGACACGGTCTGCCACCGCACCCTAGTACGGCGCCTCAGCAACATCGGAATCCAGGACAAGGCGCTGGAATGGATCATCTCCTTCCTCGACGGAAGAACACAGAGAGTCCGCCTACCACCGTACAAGTCAGAGGCCTCCGAAGTCATCTGCGGCGTCCCCCAAGGATCATCTCTGAGCCCCACCCTCTTCAACGTCTACATGAGCCCCCTCGCGGCCATCGTACGCAAACACAACCTCAGCATAATCTCCTACGCCGACGACACCCAGCTGATCCTCTCCCTGACCAACGACCCCGCCGCCGCCAGAGCCAACCTGCACGAAGGGATGAAAGAGGTAGCCGAGTGGATGACGACCAGCCGCCTGAAACTGAACTCGGACAAGACGGAGGTCCTCATCCTGGGCTCCTCACCCTCCGCCTGGGACGACTCCTGGTGGCCTCCCGCCCTGGGCACCGCACCCAAACCGACAGACCATGCACGAAACCTGGGCTTCATCCTGGACTCATCCCTCTCCATGACCAGGCAAGTCAACAACGTCTCCTTGGCGTGCTTCAACATCCTTCGCATGCTACGGAAGATCTTCTGGTGGATCCCCACCGAGACCAGGAAGACCGTCACCCAAGCCCTCGTCACCAGCCGACTGGACTACGGCAACGCCCTCTACGCCGGTACCACCGCCAAGCTCCAGAAGAGACTCCAGCGGATCCAGAACGCCTCAGCCAGACTCATCCTCGACATCCCACGAACCAGCCACATCTCCGGACCTCTGAGAGACCTTCACTGGCTCCCCGTCAACAAAAGAATCACCTTCCGCCTCCTCACCCACGCACACAAAGCCCTACACGACCAAGGCCCGAGCTACCTCAACAGCCGAGTCAACTTCTACGCTCCGAAAAACCACCTCCGATCAGCCAACCACGCCCTCGCCGCCGTCCCCCGCATCCGAAGAGCGACTACAGGAGGAAGGTCCTTCTCCTACCTGGCCGCCAAGACCTGGAACTCCCTCCCTCCCGACCTGCGCCGGACCCAAGACCACCTCTCCTTCAGGAAGAAGCTGAAGACCTGGCTGTTCGAGCAGTAGCGCCCCCCCCCCCCCCCAGCGCCTTGAGACCCTACGGGTATGTAGCGCGCTCTATAAGTGCCACTGATTGATTGATTGATTGGCCCACTTCAACTCGGGCTAGGGGGCACAGGTGCAGTGGTGCTTTCTGATGTCTAGTTTGCTGTGGTCTGGAGTCCCAAAGTACTTTTGGAGCGCCAGCAGATGCAGGGAAGCAGCTCCGCTACTCCACTGGATTTCATGGTTCTGAGTTGAAGGCAGGCAGTCCTTCCAGGCTTTTGGAGGCACAGCAGCTGCAGGACGAGATGACTTTAGCATAATCTGGCATGAACTGCAAACAGGCCTGCAGGGTAGGCCCTAAGTCAGTTGCATCTCCACAATCCTTGCTTCTCACAGCTCTTCAGTGTCTTTCTTATTCTTAGGTCCGCCAGAATCTGATTGCCTGGTGACAGGGGCTCGCCTAAATACTGGATTTAAAGGTGTTAGGGATGTGTAGGGTAGTAGCCAATGGGCTACTTACCCCTTCTTTCACTATGCCCCCTACATGACCATTTCCTGTGGGAAGTGGGCATAACCCTGCCCCAGAGTTCCTAATTCTACCATCACAAAGATGGCAAACTTTTAAATTTCTTATCCACATCAGGTAGGCCAACTTCGGGGTGGAACAAGCCTGAGGTTGGACACGCCTCTCTGAATACAAATGCCCCCCATGTTCTGACACCAAAGGGACCCTGTTCAGGGAGGTTGGCCTTCCCTCACCTCTGAGGGAAGCCAGATTTGTATACCAAAGGTGGTGGACTCTTTGAAGCTCCCTGCCTTGGAAGGTTAATTTATCAGCCTTCCTGGAGGCGGTGTAAAACACCTCCCCCCAGAGAAGGCACTCCTGAGAGCGTGGACTCTCACTCCTGTGGGTCAGAAACCCATGGGCTAGTCAGCAACCACACTAGAGGGCTGGTACATTTCAGGTGGTAAATCTAAGGTACCCTCTGGGTGCATGCATTAATAAATCCATCACTGGAATAACTGTGGGTTTATTAATACAAGGTGTTTGATACCTAACACCATATGTTTCAGTGGAGCAATTATGTAGCTTGGGAACTCGTTTTGACCAGTGCCCAGTACATGCCTTCAGATGGCTTCCCTGCTTACTTGCAATATCCAGTAATATATATCTAAACATCACAGGGGCATATCTGCTCATTTAGCTATGCCCTTGCATAAAATATAATGCACCCTGCCTTGGGGGTGACTTACATATATTAGATGCAGTGACTTTGCCATGACACACAGGAGTGTACCATCTCATGTTTTCAATCATGGTTTGCACCATGTCACGCTGCCAGCAATAGTAGTTGGTGTGGGATTTGTGTGTGGTCCCTTAGGGTGGCAAAAGATATGCTGCAGCACTTTGGGACCTTCTTTAGCAATAATGCCATAAGTACGTGGGGTACCATTTACCAGGGACTTCCAGGGGTGCTAAAGTCCTTTGCCACTTGTAGCAAAATTAGACAACATCTTCTTTTGCTGAAGGAGCACTGGCACTGAGATCTGGTTAGCAGGCCTCAGTGCACTGTCAGAGCTGAAAATCAGCATCTCTTTCTGTTAGGGAGGGATTGTGTTCACTTCACTGGTTACCTGTGAGGATGCAGGGGATTTTCAAATCTCTCTGCATGGTCTATAAGGCTCTTCACCAGTGGGGCCCACGCAACCTGAGAACCACTTTCAACTGGTATTCTCCTCAAATACAGTTTAGATCTGCATCACTGAGGATTGTGATCATTCCCAAGTTCCAGAAAGCTAGATTGGGAGTCTGCACTTTATTTCGGCGGCAGTAGCCATGATATTTATCACGTTACCAATGCATATTGCAAGTCTGAATTCCTACACTATGTTTCATAAGCAACTCAATACCTGGTTATTCTTTAAACCTAATGATGTTTTTGTAGTCTAACCCCAGCTGTTTCTGACTGGTTCTAGCACATAGACACTTTTCCGACTTAATGCGTTTAATATCTACAAATAACGGTCACCGAGTGTATGTAACACCGCCTCGTGCCAGGAAGATAATTCCAGCTGCAATTAGATTTGGCCTCTGAACAGCATGCCAAGCAACAAAAGCGCCGGTGAATAGGGAGTAACTGCATTAGTAATAAAAAGGCACCGCTTGTCGCATCGATAAGCTACTCACAGAAGTGATTGATGAAAAGTGAAATGTTTAATATATATGATAAAAGCCAATGTGTGACTCAGCAATAATACATTAGCTTCATATTAAATATTAAAACATTGAACGCGTGGCTTGTGATTTGATTTAAAGTGCAACCTTTTCAAGATGATCAATAAAGGGATCAGTGCTCATTTTTTTTAGGCTGCAGTATAGGAACCTTTCTAATACATTCAGAAGAGTGCATATGTCACCTAAGAACGTATTTATTTTACAAAACTGAAATCATATTGTCCCATTTTCTAGACTGAGCAAAAGTAAGCAAACAGACAAGTCCAGTCATTGATTACTCTGGTTTTACGCCTTGGCTGACAGAGTTGTCCTTCAACTTTACTATCAGTCCATGGCATTTTGCAGATTTGAACACTTAGGGAATAGTCTATACATACTAAAAATATTTCCATTTATAATATATATATATATATATATATATATATATATATATATATATATATATATATATATATATTCACTGAAAAAACCATAGGTTTCAGGCCTTATATAGTTAGGAATTAGCATTTAAAAAACCTTTAAAATTCATGGCTGCCAACACTTCCTGGTTTGGAGTGTTGACAGCCAATAAGCATGCAGCTTTCTCGGAAAGGTACGCACACTGTCCGCATACCGTACGCGTACGTACGCGGACCCGTGCGCGCACGGTACGCGCACCCCGTGATTTTTCGAAAAAAACATTTCGTTTTTTTTGCCTTGGGGGTGCTAGTGGGACCCCCTGAGCAGGCCTAGGGGGTCAGGGTGTTTCTACCCTGCCCCCCTTTTGAGATCTACACGTTTTTTTTCTGCTTTCTTGTGCCTCAGTCTACCGAGGCACAAGATGGCTGCCAACAATTTCTGTTTTGGAGTGTTGACAGACATTGGCAGCCAATCAGCATGCAGATCGCGCCCGCGAAGGTCCGCGCACGTCCGCGCACGTATATATAAATATATATACATTATAGTTAGCTGGACCATTTACTCATACAAAACCATTGAACTTCCCCCGTTATAGTTAGTTGTACTCACTATAACTTGCGCGCCCGCAATCCACTGCTGATGATGTCACATATTACATCATTCATGACATGGTCAGTGACATCACTGATTACATCACTGATGACATCTCAAATGACATCACTGATGACATCACTGACGACATCATCCAGTGAATGTGGTTTGCTTTGATATTTAAATATGTATTATAAATACAGTACTTTGCATTGAAGAATTAGTCGATATATATTGTGAAGCAGCAGCCAAGGGATCTATGGACATCTGCATCCCGGGGCCCATCCAGGGCTATGAAATGGCAGAACACGCACCCATACAGGGAAGAGACACGAACTACAAGTCCCACAAGGCAGTGCGTTCCAACTCACATGAGTTTGCTCATCTGAGGGCGGTTAAATAGTGGCAGTGTCAAAGGGTCTAACTCAAGTCGAGCCTCTGAAGACGAGCGTAGGCTCAGAAACGCGTCAGGCTTTTAATCGAGACATGAGAAGCTGCAGACTGGGGTGAGGAGATGTCTTTACCCGTTCGAAGCAAGGGCTGCTGGATGAGTGCATCCTTAACCTGTGGGTACCTTGGAGCTTTCATATATATATATATATATATATATATATACATTCTTTTTGTATCCAGAAGGTCTGGTCCTGTGCTCTCTGTCTCTTCTTACTCCACCTGGAAAGTTATTGATGCTTACCCCGCAGCCTTTTTAAGTCACAGCTCTAGACGACCCGCATGCACTGTCTCAAACCGAAATATGCTGTATTTACATCTGGGCTTGCAGTCCACCTATACTCTTCTCATTGGCTGGCATTATCGTCGCTCCATTCTTTGTCCTCCTCATTTGTAAAGTGAAGCTTGCCACGTTTAGTAGAACTTAATAAGTCGTTGTTGCTGCCAGCGCACTCCTCCCTGTTATTGCTGTGTCTTCCATTTGTCACACTTTTCCACATTTCTCTGCCCTCTGTCTCCTTCAGCCCCCTCTTGTGTTTTTCTCACTTTTGCTATGGATCAAAGTCTCAAGGAAAAATAGGAACCAGCCCTTACAATGAGAGCTGTGGCTGCCCCGTGACCACCGATTCAAATTAAGCATTGCAACTTCTGCCAGTGAAAGGATCCTGTAGAAACTATTTCAAACTGGACGTTTCCTAAGGTACCAGCAACAATAAACGCGATAAAGTTAATGTTTGTGTATGCCCCCTCTTTAATCAGGTCCTTGCTGTCAACTCGTTAGCTGATTTCTCATTTTATTAAGGGAGTAAACACGCCTTGTATTTTATTTACATGACACACACATACTTCATTGTTTGTTTAGTTTACAGATTCAATAATGAGATCTCTGATTTTAAAACAGCAGTCCAAGTAGCAGTTTCTGTAAAAGTGCTAGAAGCACTGGCAACTCAATTTTTATATGGCTTCTCCTAAATTTACATCGACAGCTCCATACCACAGTACCTCCTTGTGTTGCTGTTTGAGCAGTGTATGTTTGGGGGCCACCCTCCCGCCGTGACTGCTCACGTGTGGCCCTTGCAGCGCGCTGCTGAATGACGAGGCGCACACAATATTGCGGCGTGGCGCAGACGGCCTCGCAGCTCCACCCATCTTTAGTTATAGACACTCTCACACCAGCCGGCGTGAGCTTAGGGGCGGTGAACTTTGGGTGCGCACCAGCTGTAAACGCGGGTGCGCTAACTGTCACATCCCATTTCAACTCAGTCCTTGACTGGATCTCAAAAGTCTCATGGTTCACTTACTTGACAGGCAAAGTCTCTCAGACGAGTGCTCGGCGGAGGATTCCCCCTTAGGGCGTACCTGGAGGGGCCCGGGCCGGTTGTAGAGGCAGGGACTGGGGTGCGGGGTCCTGGAGGTAGACTGGGGTTTTCTCATGCGGCCTCCGGACTTGGCGGCATTGGGGTCACCCCTGGATGGCCGTCAGCTTCTTGGGCTCCCCTTGGCTGACTTCAGTCTCCTCGGCGTGCTCTGTGACAGCAGGGGGAGGTTGGGCCTGTCCACTTGTTTGAACCACAAGATGTTGCAGGTCACTGTCTCTCCCTCCTTCTCAACAGTCACCATGGTCTCAGGTCTATTGATCACTGTCCAGTACCCCTGTTCATACCCGGTCCGGAATTTCCCCCCGGGTCTCCTGTCCTTCAGTGCTGTAACTGGCGGAATGCCGCCCTCCGAGCTTGGCTGGTGGTGTTATTGTGCTTCTCTCTCCTCCTGAGGGCACCTGTTTCGTCAAATGGGGAGGGAGACCACACTGGCGCAGTGGGGAGACAATCTCGGTGGTTGCCATGGAACATTAGAACCCAGGGCGCTTGGTTAATTGAACAGTGCGGTGTGATCCGATACTCCAGCAGGAACCTCTGCAGTTTTTGTTCTGGGTTGTTTTGCTTTGCAACAGTGATGCAGAAGGTTTTGTTTATTGTTCTCATGAGGCGTTCAATCTCCTAATTGGCCTGGGGCCATTGTGGGGTGATGCGGTGGAGCCGGATGCCATGGTGGTGCATGACCTCGCTGAACTTGTGTCTTTGAAATGGGGGACAATTGTCGCTGCGGAGTTCATCCAGTCATCCGAACATGCTGATTATCTTCTCTAGAGCAGGTCCAATGTGCAGGAAGGTGGTTTACTGCACATCTTCTACCACTGGGTACTTTGAGTAGCTATTGATGAGGGCTAGTGGGACATGACCATCAGGGAAACTCCCAAAATCCACGCTCACTTTTTCCCATGGACATTGGCCGTGTCCTTCTGTAAGTATGGGTGCTGGCCTTTTGGGCCCGCTGGTTAATTGACAGGACGGGCACTTCCAGACTGTCTCTTTTACTTGAGTGTCCATCCCCGGGAACCAGACCTTCTCCCTCAGGCGGACTTTCATCTTTTCCACTCCTTGATGCCCCCCCATGGGTGAATTGCGTTGCCCGTAGCTGCAGGGATGCTGGGACGATGATCCGGGATCCTCTGAGGAGAATGCCCCCTTTGGTGAGGCTTAGTCCATTCCGGACCCTCCACATGTGCATCAGGCTTTCATTCTTTGGGCTTGACCAGGCGTTTGCAGCCTGCAGGAATTGACGCCACAGACCTCCTTGGATAGTGTCCTGGACCTTGATCATGACTGGGTCTTGCTCGGCCGCGGTAGCTACTTCTTCGAGTGTCAGTGCTCAGGGGCACGTCAGTGCCATGATTATGTTCAGGTGTGCCTGAGTGTCATTACTGCTGGGTTCTCCATTGCCTTCTCCAGTTGTGTCTGGGTGTTGTGACAGAAAGTTAGCCGGGTTCTTAGCGTCAGGCCGGTAAATCACATCCATGCCGTAGTGCTGGAGCCAATGGCCCATCTTTCGATGTGTGGCGGCAGGAAGCGTACTGATCCTTTAAATAGCGGCACCGGTGGTTGGTGATCTGTGACTACGGTGAATGGGTGTCCGCATATGTATGAGTGGAAGTGTCTGCAACCCCATCGGATGGCTAGGGCCTCTCTCTCAATTTGAGAATATCGCTTCTCAGTCAGGGATAGCGCTACGCTGGCGTTTGCTAGGGCAGCCCATCGTACGGGCTCTTGTTCTTGTGTGAGGACAGCCTCTAGGCTCTAGCGTCTACTAGTATTTCTGTCTTCTTCGCCGGGTCGAAGTACACCAGTGTGGTGTGGTCGAGGAGGGCTTTCTTGACTGATTGGAATGAAGTCTCCTTGGCCTGTCCCCACTGCCCCTAGGCATCTGCCCGAGTGAGGTTTCGGAGGTGCTCTGCAAGGGTGGCCAGGTCCGGAATGAAGCAGCTACAGTACGTGGCCATTCCCAGGAAACTGCGTACTTCCGCCACAGAGAATGGGACAGCTGCTGTCTTGATGGCTTGGGATTTCTGTGGATCAACTTGTATGCCCTCTTGGGTAAACGTGTAGCCAAAGAATTCTATCTTTTGGTAGAACAGTAGGCACTCTCTTTGTGTAGGGTGACTCCATGATCTAGGAGTCTCTTCAGTGTGGCTCTTAAGTGCCGGTAGTGTTCTCCCACTGTCTTGGAGTGAATGGGGATGTCGTCACTCACGTTTAGGACGCCAGGTAGTCCAACCAGGATTTATTTGACAGCATTCTGGAATATTTCTGCGGCAGAGGATATGCCGAAATTCAGTTGTTTAGACCTTCGGAGGCCTAGGTGCATGCTGAAAGCTGTTATGTATCAACTGTTTTCGGAAAGGGCTAGTTGGTGATAGCCCGTATTCAGGTCCAGCTTCAAAAACCATCTGGACCCATTCAGGTCAGCCACGATGTCATCCATAGTCAGCGTTATGTGGCGTACACACCAACTGGCCTTGTTGGGGAGACCCATGTCAATGCAGAGTCTGATGTTCCCCGGTTCACGCAGTTTTTCCGCGATTACCATCAGTTACACCAACGGCGTGGGCCTGGACACTTTCTCTATGACCCCTTGATCTTCGAGCTTTTGCAACTCTTTTTCCACCCGCGGCCGTACGTGGAAAGGTATTCTCCGGTGACTTAGGGCGGTTGGCGGGACAGCCGGGTCTATGTGTATTTGGATGGGGGCTCTCTTAATCTTCCCTAGCCCCTTCAACAGGTCTCCAAACTGGCTCAGTAGTTCTTCCATCTGGTTTGCTTGTATTCTCTTGGCGAACATTACCAGAACCAGGTCTTCAGCTGTGTGGCTACTGAGCAGCGTGTCTACCTCTTGATTAATGAAGTGGACATCAATGGTGATTTCTGTGTCTTCTGACCGCACTGGCATAGTCATTTTGCCTCGGAGGGGCAGTGGCGATTCGGCTTCCATACGCGAAGATCTGGGACTTCGACGGTCTAAGTTCCGGTCTGGGCCTTAGCTTGTTGTATTGCTGGACCCCATTACAGTCACTGAAGCTCCAGTATCGATTACTGCATTGACAGTACAGATCGCAGATCCCTGCCATCTGTACTGTGCAGCAGGGTTGGGGTCGCGCCCTGCTCTTCAGGGCTTGGATGAATTACATTTGGTACGTCTCCCGTTCGTCATTTGATATGGACTCATCTCTTTGGTAGGCTGTTGGCTCCCTCATCCTTCTGGCTTGTGATGCTAGGGAGACTTACAATAGTTGTCGGACCATCCTTCATATGTGCTTTGGTCTGTTCACTTTCTTGCGCTGTGTTTTCTTCCAGCACACTGACGCAAAGTGGTTCCCAATGCCCCAGTTAGTGCAGGTCTTTCCTTGGGCCGGGCACACCTATGCGGGATGTTCTTCGTACCCACAGTGGTTCTTTGGGGTCTGCGGCTGGCGATCCCGTGGTCAGTAGGTCTTATTTCATGTTCTGACTGCATCAGCCTTCTCTGCTTTAAAAGTGACGCACCTTTCTGCCCCACGCACCAATGCCATGTCCATTTCTTCCGCTCGCGCTGCCGACAGGTCGTGAGACCGCACCAGTACGAGGATGTTGTTCATCAGTATGTTCGGCTGCCTGAGTATGAAACCTTGTAGGACTTTCCTGCATATCCCCAGGATTAGCTGGGCTCTGACTTCTTCCACAGCTCGGTCTCCCCTGAGGTGAGTGGCAGCTAGTTCCCTGAGCCACTCGTGAAAAGCATCCACTGACCCGCCCTCTTTTTGCTTGGCTTGCCTCATTTTAAAATATTTGAAATCTGAGTTCACTTGGGGACTGAAATGAGCATTTAGGGCTGTGACCGCTGCAGTGTAGTCCTCCGGGGGTCTTGTGTTTGGTAGATGCTTAAACAAGTGGTAGATCTCCTCCCCTGCGTAATGGAGCAGCAGCGAGCGTTTCACCGCTCTATCCTCTTCCCTCATGGCGATGAATTAGTTTTCCAGGTGGTCAAGTAGGTCTGCCACCTTGGCACGACCGCGGAGGGGTCTGCCGACTCAATGAATGGAGGCAGGACTCCTGAGGGCGGGTGATGGGGAGCCGCCGGCTCAGGGGCCTGGAGGCATCATCTTGATTCCCCATTGAGCTAAACGTAGGTGCAGATGAGCGGCCTAGTGAGGACGCCGGCTTCTCTTCTTGGGCCTAAGCATATGGGTGCTGGCACAAAGGCACTAGGCATCATGTGGGCCCACATGTATTCAGGGGCCAATACTGAGTCCTTGGGCTTCCCCTGGGGCATTCACGACTCACCCCTGTATCGCGGAGCCGAAGACCTCCATGGTGGATACGAATGCAGGAGAGAACAGCTGTGCCCGTTGCTGTCACCAAGTAGCTGCTTTTGTAGGAGCTGCGGCCGGGCAGGGTGACTTGGGGTGTCACCTTGTGGGCCTGCCACACTCTGGAGGTGTCTTCTTGGCTTTACTGCTGTGAGCTGCAAAGCTTAGTAGGGCAGGAACAGGCATATGTTGCTCCCCGCCCTCGTAGCCAATGTGATGTTCGCGGGGGCCACCCTCCCGCTGTGACTGTACGTGCGGGGCCCTTTCAGCACGCTGCTGAATAATGAGGTGCACACAGTATTGTGGTGTGGCGCGGACTGCCTCGCGGCTCCAACCATCTTTATTTATAGACGCGCTCACGCCAGCCGGCGTAAGCGCAGGAGCGGATGACTATCGGTGCGCGCCAGTGGTAAATACTGGTGCGCTAACTGCCTCAAGCAGAGGCCCACACCGAAGGGGGCAGAGGGGCCAGCACGTTAAACAGAGCCAAGGCCCGAGAATGCAGATGTGTCCTGAAAGGGGAAAATAGGGCTGGAAGAGCTAGCACTGAGCCAGCCGCACGCTCAAGGTGGGAGTCACCCTCTTATAAGGACAGTGCCCCGGTAGCCTTGCTGTGTGGCTACGGCATAGGGGAAAATATACAGAAGGGGTTGAAGGCTCCTGAGAGCCAGGGCTGGAGTGCCGAGACATCGGCACAGCCCCCCCTAGGTAAGGTTGTTGGGTTAAAAAAAGCGCTCAAGTGTTGTAGTTGAGCTGCAGCTCAGCCATATCATAAAGAGCTCCATAAGTTACAAGCAGCAAGACAAAAACACAGGGAAAGCCCAGGTGGGTAATGCGATTCGGGGTCAACAGCAAAGGCCACACGCGGAGACAACTTGATTGAGGTGACACAACCTGTTAGCTAAAGAATGGTGGAGCAGCTAGGGACAGCTCTCAGTGTTACTTTGAGGTGGCAACGCAACCCAGACTGCATGGCACCAAGGCCAGAGTCAGCAAGCAGCAGGGACAGCCAGTGTTTGGGGGCGCGACCTGCCTGTATGTGAAGGAGGATGGTGGAACCAGACAGCAGCATGGGATAGGAGGAGCTAGAGGACTTCATCAAAGCAGGAAGGGAGGCTGCAGCAGCACATGGTGCAGACTAGCTGATGAGGCAGATAAGAGGAGAGGCAAAGAATGGCCCAGAAGACCCCAGTGACAGCGGGGAAAGTGAAGAGCCAAGCGAGGTGCAGCCACAAGAAAGAAAGCAGCAGCGAGAGAGTGAGCCAATAGAAGAGCCAAAAAAGCAACAATGAATTTCCAGCAAGCCCAGGCCAGCACCCAGTGCAAGCAAGAAGGCCAACACTGCAGAGCATGAGCAAATAAGCACAATTGTGCAAGCCTATTTAAAAAATCTAGCACCTTTGCGATTCACCAACCCTGGGGAGTCTGACAATCTGGGGGAAACAAGGATATGTCTAATGAGGGTGTAGAAGATGCGACTGGGGCACACAAGTGCCTTTAATACACTCAAGCAGACCCTGAACCAATCAACCTGGGGGGGTTACACCAGCAACAGACAACCCCCTAACAGCTCCCACCGAGGTTTGGGAAAGCAGTTCAGGGGAGAAAATCCAAGGCCAAACAGGGGGCAGGTTGGCACCGGTGGCACTGTAGCGTGTGGGAAGGTACTGAGTGCCAGATGAAGTGCAATTACCAATATCACATATGCAAATTTTAGAAGAGTCTTATCAACAGTGATAGTACCCTAGTTTCAGTAACGTAACCATCGTATAAACAGGAGGGTGGGATGATTCTGGGGAGAGAAGAGGGAAAATGACTAAAAAAGTCTTCTATAGGCGTACAAGGCGGAGGAGAGGTAATTGCAAACTGAAAAGGGGTCCAGATAGTGATTAAAATGAGGCGTGTTCGCCGGTGCCAGTGTTAGTTGTGTGTGGGGAGTGTCGAAATGCGGGCACAGGGGTAGCCCCATCAGTCAACGGCGAAGATGTTGGCCACGTCCGGCGTGTGGGCCGGGGTGTCCACTCAGGGTGGAGGGGAGGTGAGAGGGGGAGAGACAATGCAGCCGTTGCTATGTTTTAGGGAAGCATCAACACCTGTGTGTGTTGGGTTTGTGTTGGGTTTGTAATTATAATTCGCTCCGCTCCATGCCATCTCTGCCACCACTTGGATACACATATCATGCTGTGTGGCTAGTCGCAGGCGGGAAGTGGGGTGTGGGGTGTACGGGGCATCTGTCGATTCTCATGTCTTCGGACTATTCCGAAAGCGTGTCTTATTTCAGGTGATCCCTAGACTAGCTTGCTGGAAGGATTGACTTTCTCTACTGATGAGGGAAGATATCCGAAACCCGGGCCATGTCCCGAGTATAGAGATCGGGGGAACAAAAAGTATCTACTTGCACCTACATATGTGAACCACTTACGAACTTTAAGTAATTCTTCGAACTTCAGGCACTGCACATACCAGAGTGCTTAGGGGCGACCCGGAGGAGAGGCTAGCGGTGTGCGGTCCATTGCTGTTTTTTCTACATAAGGGCTCCCTTGAGCCTCCCAAGCTGACGAGCTTCTGGACGACACACCTGCATGCTGGGCAACGAGGCCCGTGACGGTTACGAGGCGGCCTTCTCTTCCACCCCTATTGACTTTCTCTACTGATGAGGGAAGATATCCCGAAACCCGGGCCATGTCTCGGGTCTAGAGATGGTGGGAACAACAAGTATCTCCTTGCACCTACATAGGTGAACCACTTACGAACTTTAAGTAATTCTTCGAACTTCAGGCACTGCACATACCAGAGTGCTTAGGGGCGACTTCGGAGGAGGGGCTAGCGGTGTGCGGTCCATTGCTGTTTTTTCTATTGTTAATATCATCCCTGCTTTTTTCCACTTCCACATGTACAACACTTGTGTGTACTATGGTTGTGTTGTGTGTGTATCACCCTATACTGCATGTCGTTTCGGGAAGTTTCTCCTGCTTCTTCATATCTGCACTACATGTCTTTGATTTATTGGCATTTGCTTTCTTTACTGTATTGCTGCCCAATGTTTTAAATAAAAAAAGAACAGTTGATGGACAGAATGCAGAAGAATGTCATACATTCACCCCAGTACAAAGGTCTAGGACTAAATCCATTGTTTTTTTGCCTCCCATACCATTCCAGTTTGAACCCAGCCATATGCAAATCTGTCTTGACCATGTGTGCAATGGGAACAGTCCAGCCCAAACTGTTTTATTCAGCATTTCGTCCATTATTTGTTTGCATAGCACTTTTCACCCTAAGTGGGATGGGTATGCCCAGATGGGGGTCCCTTGTTCAGTGTGCCACTGGATTCAAGCTCGCCTGACTGATGAAGGGTAATAACCAGAAGCCGGACCCAGGATGCTTTTTTCTGGTCCAGGGAGGACCTGGTTGGCAGTTCAGTCTGGTCTGTTCTTATGAGGCACAGGGTCAAGAATGATTTGCATATGGCTGAGTCTAAACTGGGGGGGCATGGTGAGCAAAAGAATGATGGATTTAACACAGATCTCTTGACTAGGGGTGAAGGTATATTTTATTTAGCAATCCGTCCATCCATTCTTTGCGTTGCACTTTTCAACCTAAGTGGGATAGGTATGCCCAGACGAGGATCCCTTGATCACTGTGTCACTGGATACAAGCCTGCCTGGCTGATGAAGGGTAATACCCACAAACCGGTCCCAGGATGCTTGTTTCCGGTCCAGGGAGGACCTTGCTTGGCAGTTCTGTCTGGACTGTTCCTATGAGGCAGAGGGTTAAGACTGATTTGCATATGGCTGGGTATAAACTGGGGTGGAATGGTGAGCAAAAGAACAATGGATTTATCCAGATCTCTTGACTGGGGGTGAATGTATGATTTATTCAGCATTCCGTCCATCATTTGTTTGCGTAGCACTTTCACCCTTAAGTGGGATGGGTATGCCCAGACATGGGTCCCTTGCTCACTGTGCCACTGGATTCAATCTAGCCTGGCTGTTGAAGGGTAATACCCAAAAACCGGTCCCAGGATGCTTGTTTCTGGTCCAGGGAGGACCTGGCTTGGCATTTCGGTCTGGACGGTTCCTATGAGGCACAGGGTCAAGACTGATTTGCATATAGCTGGGTCTAAACTGGGATGGCATTGTCAGCAAAAGAATGATGGATTTAACCCACATCTCTTCACTTGGTATAAATGTATGATTTATTTAGCATTCTGTCCATCATTTGTTTTCACCCTAAGAGGGATGGGTATGCCCAGACGTGGGTCCCTTGCTCACTGTGCCACTGGTAAGGTAAGGTAATACGTTTATTGTTTGTACATGGTTAATTAAAACCTTTACAAAATTGTAAAAACACCAATATATAAATTTTAAAAGACGTGTATATTTAGGCGTATCAGATTAAATTAAGTTAAAAAGGAAGAGTTAATTGAGATCAGTTCGTGCTTGTCCTCGGGGCTGTGTAATGTTCGTTAAGCACTGATTAGTCTTTTCTTTGTCGAATCAAAGTAAATGTAAATGTGTTGTATTTGTATAGCGCGAACAGTAACCCGGAGGCATCCCGGCGCTTGTACTCCTACCACAAGGGAACCCCTCCTGGCTTTTCCTTGTGAGGTGTCCACTCCTGGGCATCCCATGGTGAAACCAGGCATCCCTTGTGCATCGGGGGCCGTTGTGGAGACTAAGCAAGCTATTGCCCAGAGTTGCAGCGTGGGGCCCATGCTTAGATTCGGCACTGAGGCGAGAATATCTGGTCAGAGGAATTTAAGCCCGATCCCGCCGAGGCGGGAATCGAACCCTGGTCCCTGGCCAGCGTTCTGCATCAAGGTCTGCCACTCTAACCATTGAGCCACACTTCTCCACCTCACGACCTGGCAGTTCAATTTAGTGTTATTGGTGTTAAAACACAATTTGACTGCCTGCCTGCAGGACCGAACGGCATGTAGTTTAAAAAATGGTTGTAGAAGGTTATGCCTCAGGTCTTTTAGTTCAGGACAGATGCAAATCACATGGACAATGTCCTCCTTGGCGGTTTTACACAGGCGACACTGCTGTGAAGAGTTGTTTCTTTCCCAGGGTGGGAGGTGGGGGAGTATGGGGATCACGCCTAGGCATAGTTTTAGCAGCTTTTCTTTGAATTCCCTTTTCATACCGATGTTGAGGTATGCTTGCGGTTGTATTTTTCCATAGTCGTCCAACGTTATCCAGCCGTGGGCCCTGTTTGCTAGATCCTGCATCTCTTCAATCACTGAGATGATGCGCGCCGATTTTTTGGCGATTTTTTTTAGGGACAAAAGTTCAATTGATGTTTCCCAGATGTCGGTCAGGCCAAGGACTTGGAGTGATATAAATAAGTAGTCTCTGGGGGAGGATTTGCGTTGCCGAAGTAGCTCTTCCCATACGTTGGAACTTAGGGAGCCCGTCTCTGCAATGCGGATCTTGTGCCAGCTGGCTATGCACACGCTCCGCCTTTCTAGAGTTTGTTTAAGGATGCCGAACTCTAGTCGAATTTGGGCTGGAGAAACGTATTTTGGGAGATTCAAAATAGCCCTGTATGTTTTGGCTATGACTGTATCCAGTAATACGGCATCCTTCCCATGAAGTGATTCGCTGCCGTATGTGAGAGTGGGCTGTAGTTTTGCTCGCAAAATTTCAAGGAGTGGTCTAAAGGTGAGATCAGGTAGTTTGTCCTTTAATGGTTTTAATGCCAGGTAGATCGTCGTCGCCTTGCCTCGTAGGGACTCAAGTTTTAACCTAGATGTGTTTTTGGAGACCAGGATAACTCCCAGGTATTTATAAGACGTCACCCGATCAAGCTGTTCTCCATTCAGATGCCAACAGAGGTTCCTTTTTTCCTGATTCACGGCCATGACCTTTGATTTGCTAAAGTTAATTTGGAGGGTGTTTTTTGCTGAAAAAGTGTGAGTTGCGTTCAAAAGGTGCTGGAGGCCTGTTGGTGTCCGACTTATCAGCACCAGGTCGTCCGCGAATAGGAGGTTGGAAAGGACGATTTTCCCCTGTTTGGGTGCGTGGTTAGGACATTTATTGAGGACCCCAGGTAGGTTGGCTAAGAAAAGATTAAATAGTAGTGGTGCTAATACGCACCCCTGCTTTAGCCCTTTTGTTGTCCTGATGGCATTCGAAAGGTGCGTACCTGCCCCAAGTTTAATTTTGATCCAGGTTTCTGAATGGAGCATAATTAGCGCATCTAGGAGGCGTTTTGGTATTCCCCAGTGGTCCAGTTTCTGCCATGGTTTGTTGCGGTCCACATGATCGAATGTCACAGTGTAATCGATAAACGAGAGGTATAAAGATGACTTGATCTCTTTTGTTGCTCCCGTCAGCAAGGACAATGCCATGATGTTGGTTGTGGTCCCTTGGCCTTTGGAGAAACCCGTTTGATTTATTGGGATAATTGAATTTTCGGATGCCCATGAAGTTAGTTCCTCCAGGATGACTCCAGCAAAATATTTAGCCTCCACATCTAGTAGGGCAATGAGCCAGTAGCTGCTGGGATGCTTCTTGCTACCGCGTTTGTAAATCGGGCTGATGACTGACCCGTGCCAAGACTCTGGGAGAGTCAGAGTGTGTTTTATATTATTGAATATTGGTGCCAACGATTCGCTCCAGAACTCCACATCTGATTATACAGTATTGGTGGGATGCCATTCAGCCCCTGTACCCCAATGGGTTGCCCCCTCAATATTTTTCGTTTGATGTCTATGGGCAACATTTCATACGATGGGCCTGGCACGATAGCCTTTGCAGGATCTTTATCCGTGTTGAATTTATCAAGTATTAATGTGCTAGTAACTCCATGGGCACACTCTCCCTGGGCTTCTATGCCCGTGTTATTCAAATTTCCTTTTGATTTTGACCTTATGGGTATTGAACAAGGATTTTTTATAACGGTGTCCTCCATGGTGTCATCATTATTGAGAAGCATCAATAGGTATTTTGTCCATACCTCCTCTGAAATATTTGAGTTTTGACTAGGTATGGGCGAAATTTGCGAATTCGCGAGAAATTGCAAAAAAAGTCCGCGAATTTCCCGCGAACTCGCGGATTTTTGTGCCATTTGCACAAATATGGGACCACATGTGCCTGTAACTTTGCCAGCGCGCCAAAAGGCGCCGAGGTCCCTTGAGTGAGCTGGCTATTATACTGGGGACGGGAGGGAAGACGTTTCATACCGCTAGTGTGTGGTGGACGGGGCCAAACGGGCGGGGCTTCTAAGCGAGTTCACATGCATCTTGTTTATAAAGGGCTAGAGACCGAGCAATGCAGCAGATGAGTAGAAATCAGCCTCCTGGTCACAGGAGCTACACGGGGATGGCGCTCAGGAAACTCATAGATGCAAAAATACTTTTGGCACAGGACCCCAGTATCCTTCAGATGTCCAAGATAGCTCTGCTGCGCGTGTTGGTACAAAGCCATTCAGATCCTGCTCAGTGGGTTCAGACGCATGCAGCTGCTGCTGCTGGACAATGTCCCATCTCATTCTAAACTGCCCCGTACAGGCATATGCTGGCGCTGGGCAGTAGGTTGCAGTGGCATGCGGGTGCTCCAAGCCTGATACATTCGCATACCGGTGCCAGGGGGGGCACGTATTTATTGGTGCTGTGTAGCAAGTTATGACTTTACATTTTGACTGCATCAGATGGTGGTACCACCTACACGGATCAGGAGCATCCAGGCACCAGATTTCATGGTGCAAGAGCATAATGGTGCTGTGCGGTACGGGTATATATGTACTGGGGGCAGGGGGGCAGGGGGGCACTTAGCACAATGTGTGCTCACACCCAGAGGGCTCCCAGGTAATTGAGCACAAATGATTTTCACACTGAGAGGGCTCCGGGGCAGTTCAGCAGCACAGGGGCTCACACCCACTGGGCCCAGGGGCAGTTCAGTAGCGCGTGGACTCACAACCCCTGGGCAGCTCAGCAGCGCAAGGGCTCACACCCACAGGGCTTCCGGGCAGTTTAGCAGCGCCACCCTCTGGTTCATCACTGCCACCCTCTGGTTCATCACTGCCACCCTCTGGTTCACCATTGCCATCCTATGGTTCATCACTGCCACCCTCTGGTTCACCACTGCCACCCTCTGTTTCACCACTGTCACCCTCTGGTTCATCACTGCCACCCTCTGGTTCGCCACTGCCACCCTCTGGATCACCACTGCCACCCTCTATTTAATCGCTGCCATCCTCTGGTTCATCACAGCACCCTCTACTTGATCGCTGCCATCCTCTGGTTCATCACAGCACCCTCTGGTTCACCACTGCCACCCTCTAGTTCATCACTGCCACCCTCTGGTTCATCACAGCTCCCTCTGGTTCACCACTGCCACCCTCTGGTTCACCACTGCCACCCTTTGGTTCATCACAGCACCCTCTGGTTCACCACTGCCACCCTCTGGTTTATCACTGCCACCCTCTAGTTCATCACTGCTACCCTCTGGTTCACCACTGCCACCCTTTGGTTCACCACTGCCACCCTCTGGTTCACCCCTGCCACCCTCTGGTTCATCACAGCACCCTCTGGTTCACCACTGCCACCCTCTGTTTCATCACCGCCACCCTCTGGTTCACCACTGACACCCTCTGGTTCATCACTGTCTCCCTCTTGTTCACCACTTCCACCCTCTGGTTCATCACTACCACCCTCTGGTTCACCACTGCCACCCTCTGGTTCACCACTGCCACCCTCTGGTTCATTACTGTCACCCTCTGGTTCATCACTGCCACCCTCTGGTTCACCACTGCCACCCTCTGGTACATCACTGCCACCCTCTGGTTCACCACTGCCACCCTCTGGTTCATCACTGCCACCCTCTGGTTCATCACTGCCACCCTCTGGTTCATCACAGCACCCTCTGGTTCACCACTGCCACCCTCTGGTTCACCACTGCTACCCTCTGGTTCATCACAACACCCTCTGGTTCACAACTGCACCTTCAGGTTCGTCACAGCACCCTCTGGTTCACCACTGTAGATTATGGGGAGAAAGCACACCTGCCCAGCCTCAAACTGGGGCTGGTTAATGTGTTACTGAATTTGAGCTTCAAGTCCGGCAGCTGCTTCCTTATCTGTAAGTGCTTCCTGTTGTGGTTTAATTTTTGTGACAGCCTGGAGCATTGTGACATACTTGCTCTGACCCTGCTTCAAGGGTCAGAGCAGGGTCAGAGAATAGTTGCAAGTAGGCAACAACTCTGGAGGCGCCTTTCAGGAAGCACTTACAGGGTTACAGCAGGTGCCCAAGTTGAAGTTAATTTCTTTGTAACCATTTTGTAAATGGTTACAAAGAAATTAGCTTCAACTTGGGCACCTGCTGTAACCCTGTAAGTGCTTCATGTACTTCAGTTTTTGAAAATCCGTCCCGCACGAGATTTCGCGGATTTTTCTGCAATTTCGCGAGATTCGCGGACTGCAAAATTGCAGAAAATCCGCAAATTCCGCGAACGGAACGGATTTTACGCCCATGCTTAGCTGTTACCTAAATGATCAGGGTTCTGTAGTCTTTTGACCATTTGCCAAAACTTGGAGCAATTTTTCTGTTTCCCTTCGTAGAGAAGTTTTACTCACAGGTCTTCATTTCTTAATTTCTGCTTTTCCCATTTCAACAGTTTGAGTTGGCTTTTTGCTGCCCGTAGATCACTTTGTAGGCTCTGGTTTGTCTGATCCTTCCGCAATTGCCTCAATTTTTGATTTATTAGTCATTTTTGTGTTTTCATTTCTACGGTTGGTTTATTCGAATTTCCCTTCCCTCGACGTGAGTTTTTAGGCATAATTTCTTCCATTTTCTCTCTGATGGCATGAATAAAGTTTTGCCAAACATCCGACACCTTGGCTGAGGAGCTGGCAATTTCATTGAAGAGGGTTTTTGCTTTGCAGCTTACGGAGTCAATATTGCCGACGTTGCACCGAAGCCGCTTTAAGTTTGAGCTGACTTCTGTGTCGGGGCCTATAAATGTTGCTGTTCCAAATTGACAGTTTGATCTTAATTTGGCTTCTAGAGGCAAGTGGTCACTGAGGTCGCTCGTCCCTATTTTAAAAGTTGTTACCCAGCAAAACATGTTTAGAGATATAAACATGTAATCAAGATGAGAAGGTTGTTTGTTGGAGTGAAAGGTGGCTACTGGTGGATCATCCTCAACGTAGCGACCGTTTAAGGCCCTTAAGTTAAGTTGCTCCAATGATCCTAATAAGTTTTTTGAGTGCTTTGTTGATTTCTAAGTTTTTGTTGGGCCTTGTGTTGGTATGCCCCATGCTGCATTCAGGTCTTGTATGAGGTAATTGTCTTCACCTTTGTTAATGAGGTGCATGTTGAAGTCGGCAGCCAAGATGAATGAGTCAAACTCCCTTGCTTCCATTATTTTTCCAGCGTTTTTGCCAAGTCTTCCACGGCTTTTTGTTTCTGCTTGGGGTGGATGTATGTGTTAATTATAGTTACTCCCTTAACCTGCTTTTTTGACCGAAGCATGATCTTTACCACCTGTATGGCACTTGGGGGAGTTATTTGAAAATCCATTATCTCAAATTCGCCTATTGTAGGTATTGGGGGGAAGAACATTAACCCTCTTGACCTTCGCCCAAAGGTGGCGTTTTTGGTTGCCGGAATACAGCACGAAGTAAACCCTTGGAGCTCGAATGCTTTTTCTTCCCAAGTTTCTTGGAGCAATAGAAGGTCAAATGCACTGAGGTATTGAAGAAATTCGGGGTCGTTGCTTTTACTAGCTCAGCCGTTAATGTTCCAGGAGCAGATTCTGAGTTCCCTAGGCTTTCCAGAATGGGTGGTGAATACTTTTTTGTCAGTTATCGATAGTCGTTGTGATGATTGTACGTTGTATTGACTTCCAGTTATGGATGGTTTTAGGCGAAAAATGGCTACCTTGAGTTTGGTTTTGAGCAGGCCAAGAACTTTTTGTGTCTGATGGCAACAACTTCGGCGAGCTGCTCCTTGCTCCCTTGAGTATGGAGTTAGGGATTTTTTGAACCGACGGTCTTGTCGATGGTAAGAGAGGTGTCGGATAGCATAGTCGCTGTTCGAGCCTCAGTTCAATCCCCCATTGCTGTAATGTGTCTCTATCCTCCATAATTTTGTGTGCTATTTCTTGTGAGTGCCATGTTGCTTTTTTTATGTCTGGGCGATGATGCTCAGTATTTGTCTGAAACGCTATTTGCATAAGGTCTTTGGAGCTCATGGTTGCTAGGTTGGTCACTGAGCATAGGAGTCTTAGTATATTGCTCCTATTTAGTATATCATCCCTACCTTCAGATGTGTATTCAGGGATGAAAAAAATTGATGTTGGGCAATTCACATGCTCTGGTGTTGATGAGTTGATTTGAGGTCTCTCGTAGCCCTGTTGAGTTGGTTGAGGGGAGTGACTTGGGAATACCATATCCAAGTAATTTGGGTGTTCGTTTTGGTCACGGTCTATCCTTGGTTCACAGGTTTTAGTATTTAACTTGCGTACAGATTGCTGAGTTGACTCCACATTCATAGCCATGGCGTTTTCATCTCTTCCTATTGTTGGAACACTTTCGAATGGAGTTAGTTCAGCATTGTAAGCATTCTCTACTATTTGAATTGGTTTGAATTTTAAGAGTCTCTGTTTGAGTTTGTTTGTTTTTTTTGGTACGGGTTTCTTGGTGGCGCCAGCTGTCAATTTTACGCGATAAGGTGGGGACTCTGATGAAGCATTTTCAGCGACCTTGCAGGTGGGAGGCGATTGATCGTTATAATTTGGTGTCCTGCTGTCAGTGGCTGATAAGGAGAAGAATTTGATTGTATTCCGATTGGGTTTAATCTTGTGTCGTTAGTAGTTGATTTCTTCCTTTCCTTTTTTTCTTTCTACGGATCCTACTAGCGGCCTGTTTCTCTGCTGGGCATGGTTCAGATAAGGTCTCAGAAGTGGTCATTAGCTCTGTTTCCGTAAGTCTAGACAATGGTATTTGTACTGAGAGCAGAGCAATTACTGAGCTCTGCTCAGCACACTACTCCGTCGTTGGGCCTGTTGGCACCACTGGGGGCTCAAGAGGTGGATCCGAGATTTGCAGGATCCTGGTTTGTTGAACTGTCAATTTTAGGTTGGATATCAAGTCGCCTAACATTGATGGTAAAAATGATAATTTATCTAAGATTTGGTCACAGGGTAGTATTTGTGATGGAGCTTATTGAGCAGCAGAAAGGGCGTCTTCACCCCTCCTTATCAGACCGTTTAGTTCCGATATTTTCCAGACGATTCCTGAAATGGAATTGGCCATTGTCTGCAGAACAGAAAGCTGCAGGTCCATTTTATTGGACTGAAATTCCAAGGCTGTGGCCGAGTGTTGTAAGGTGTTCAAGATTGTTAGCCATATAGACTCGGGGGGTAGCTTTCCTGGGTTACTATTCCTCGCTAGTGTTGGAGATGCGTCGATGGATGGTTTCCCTTCCGATGGTTTGAGGCTATAAGTAGCAACTAGTTCCTCCATCTCCTTTGTTGCTATGGAAGATATGTCATTATTTATGGAGTTGTTGAGAATCATTGTATGGTAGTAAGGTACGGCGTTGAGATGGATTTGGCGTTGCTAGCTTGTTGTTTGAGACTATTTGTTCAGGAGTGTTGCACAAGTTTAGTTGAAGTGACTTAGTTTGGGACAAAGATGTGTTTAAGAATGGAAGTGATTGAGTGCCGCTTCCTTGCTCTTCAATACCTGTAAATGGGTTTGGTTGTGGGTCTCTAGTTTCCTTCGTTGCATTGAATGTACTGCTAAGTAATTGAGAAGAAGATATGTCTTCTCTTTGCTCCACATTGTGGACCAGTACCTTGACTTTCACTGACATGTCTTGATTTCATATGGGGGCGATCTATGCTTCCAAGGGTGAGTCTAACCCTGATCCATTGGATGGGCAGCAGTTTCTGTCTCTAGGGGCTCAGCTTTCTTTGGTGAACTCCAATCGTTGATGGAAATGTTTCTAGTAGATGCCATTTCCGAAGGATTGTAATCAGTGAGGTCTAGGACTGCTATATGAGTGTCCGCTGCCGCTCTTCTAGAAGCAGAAGGTACTGATTCTGGTGCGACAGCGGCAGTTTCAATTCTGGGTAAGTAGGGGACTTCGGATAGTCGGGAGTCGACTGTTTGATCACTAGTGGTCCGGCTACAGTCGAATTCGCTTTGCAGGAGCGGTGTATGGAGTCCACTAATGTTTCCTATCTTGGAATAAATAGCTGTCCCAGGATCTTTTAGGAACAAGAACTTAGTGTAAATCTTTGGTTGGTGGGAACATATCCTTTTCTTTGCTGGCATTCCATCAATGATTACCAGATTGTCTGAGACAGTTGGTGCTGGCTTTGATGCCGAAGGTAATGAGGTTTGTGTAGGTCTCTGCGGTTGCTGAAGGGCTGTAACTTGACAAGGGGATGCAGCAGAGAACTTGGTTTGAGCATTTTTATTTATTATTTGAGTTTGAATTGGGGTTGAATTTTGGTTTAATGTTGATGTTGGCATTTCCACCAGTGCGAGAGTTGTGTCCTCTTTTATTTTGTTGCAGGCGAAATGGATGTCTACCTGCGAATTATTTGGATGTAATGGGGATGCTGCATCCAATTACCCCAGTTTCCTTTTCCGTGATTTGGTTTGAAGTTTAGAATTGGATTTTGGGTTTGGTGTTTGTCTAATTCTTCCAGATCTCATTGTTCTGCTTTTTTCTTGCTTTCTCCCTTCCCTCTCCCCTTCTTTTTTTGGCTTGGTGAGTCCTTGTTGAGTCCTGCTTAGTCACGACGCTGGCGATTTGTTAGAGTTGGGCAGCAGGTCAAAGCAGGACAAAGCAGGTCAAATGGGAACAGCTGCAAGGTTCCTGCTTCGGCTTCCCAGTTTTTTCCCCAGTTGATGCTCTGATTTCTGACTATGGCAGACTGGTGGCGGATTGTGCCTACTGGAGGGTAGTTGCTGCCAGTTGCTAGCAAGTAGCTGATGTTAAATTTGATTTGGTTTGATTTGATTTTGGAGGGTGTGGGCCGAGAGGGTACTGAGAGGGTACAGTAGAGGCAAGCGGTGCTCACGGGGAGGGCCGTTGATCCGCTGGACCTAGCCGAGCTGTCTTACTGTCCTTCCCCGGGCTCTTACTAAGCAGCTGCTTCTATCGGCAGCCGCGCTCGTGCTCTACTGCCCTGTGGCCCTACGGCGCAACCCCCCACCCCCTTCCTGCTGCTGGCGCGGTCCCAGTCACGCAACTCCCATGCCTTGCTACAAGCGGCAGAGAACCTAGTCCGGGAGCAAAGATTGTTCTTTCTCCCTGGCACAAAGAGAAAAAAAGTCAAGGGGTGCAGGTGCAGGACCGGGGGTGCAGGTGCAGGTGGGACAACGAGGGGCAGATAGTCAATAATGGTCAAGTGCTCACCAGGGTATGCAGAACCAATGGTCTCCTCCTTCTACTTCTTCTCAGCGAGCAAGCGCTGGTGAGGGGGTGAACCGGCACTGGCACTGACACCGGCGCTGATACCGGCAGTATCAGCAGTGTCACGAGTCTCACAAGTCCATGAAACAGGAGGGCGGGGAGCGGGTAGGTGCGGGTAGGTGCTTAAGCGGTGTGCGGGTGCGCACGGGTGGGTGTTTAAGCGGGTGTCCTGGCTGCAGTTTCCCCCCGCGGCAGCGGTTTCCTCAGCAGTTTGCCTGCGGCTCGGCTCCGCTCACCCACTACGCCTCACTCCTCGCTCTTTGCTCCTTCCTTGCTCTGCGCTCCGCACTCTGCACTGCGTCAGAGGACCAGGATCAGCGTGCCACTGGATTCAAGCTAGCCTGGCTGTTGAAGGGTAATACCCAGAAACCGGTCCCAGGATGCTTGTTTCTGGTCCAGGGAGGACCTGGCTTGGCAGTTCCGTCTGGACTGTTTCTATGAGGCGCAGGGTCAAGACTGATTTGCATATGGCTGGGTCAAAACAGGGATGGCATGGTGAGCAAAAGATCAATGGATTTAACCCATATGTCTGGGGGTGAATGTATGATTTATTCAGCATTCTGTCCATCATTTGTTTGCGTCGCAAAGGTTAAAATTTCTCTTCTTCCATCTAAACTATACCGGTTTTTTTAAGTGTGTTTACATCACCCAGTGTATTTCCACCTTTCTCCTCTTCTTTATCGCTCTGGATGTCTACAGTATATGCGGCCCGTTGGTGGCAATTTACTGGAGTGTCTTGCTTTTCTGCTGGGGATTGAAATTTTTTTTTCCTTTTTCCAGAATAATACTTGTTCTCAACTACTTACACAGTTGCCATTGTGATAAAACATGTGCCTTGCTTTTTGTTTGCACAGCTTCAATGGATGTCAGATTATGCACTCTAGATAGCATAATTAAATGCATCTGGTGAATGTACGTCATATCACATACCTCCTTCATGTAAGGATAATATCTTGGTCTCTGGCTTTGGGTGTCGAAGTCTATTTTACGTGAAATCAATGTTTCACACATTAATAAGTTATAAATATGTGCACATATTCTTTTCTGTATAATGAATAATAGAATCATAATGCACCATGCCTGTATTTTGTGCGTTGACGTCTAGGATAAAGGGAAGCCGAGCAGACAGAATCTCATAGCCTCGTCTTTTGATCGTCGCATACATTTGTATTGCTATGTAAAATTATTTTAAATAGCAAATATTAATTGCGTTATCCTGCATGCCTTCGATAAAGTAATGCAGTTTTTAGGGCTGCGTTGTTAGAATCAAAATAACATTTACAGATAATCCAAATCAAATGCTGGGCAATTTATGGTTATTAATGTTAAGAACCCAGCAAAATAGTGTCTTTTTTATCTCCAATTTAATTTCTTCAAGAATGTTAACGATTTTACGTGCCATCTGCTCCCACGGTGGAAGTGTTGTTTATAACTTGTATCAGCCTCTTAAAGATGAAAGGCAGAGTGAGATTTGGTTCTTGAACTTTCAGGGTACTGATAAATGAGATGGAAGACCTAGCCCAATCAACTTTCCTAACTTCTCCCATCCACCTCGCCCTCAGATTACTATTCACAACAAGCACCGACAGAGCCATTAGGCTTGGCATTATTATGCTATGACAGGTGTAGAACCCTGACTTCATCATGAAGACCATTTCCTATCACTTGTTTCACTGGGGGTGCATTGTTGCTATGTTGACTGTATTCAGCTGAGAAGCCAGATGGTGGCTTAGATATTCAGAAACGCTGCCCATGAGATCGATATGCCCAGGAATTGAGGAACAGGAGCCGCCACTGCCCCTTTAGGAATTAGCCAATGAGGAAGCTGCAAACGAGTCGAGAGCAAACAATAGTAACTGGCAAGCGTTACTTCAGGAAAAACCTCCCTCCCAATCCTGCACGTCACATCCATTGCAAGTCAGTATGCTGAGGCACATTATTAATGGCAACTGCCACATCCTTCCACTGCAGTCAGACAACCCATCCTTCAACGTCAGCTTGTTTGTGCTGGCGCAGGTGGAGGCTGCTCCACGCAGTATTGTGTAATCTGTGTCTACGGTGATCGTTTGCTATGTGTTTTTCTCCTTTGGTGCTCCTTCGTTGTTTTTTTACATTTAATTTACTAAGAACTCTAATTTTGTTTTCCTTTTATTCATCTTCTATTCGATAATGGCTTTTTTAAACATGTTACTTTCTTTTTCTGTAAATCCAGTGTTGCTTATTTGAGTGCAGTGCCCAATGCCAATATCAAGGCAATTTTTTTATTTTATTTATTTATTTATTTTGTTTTGGAACTCCTACGGAGGTCCGCAAAAACACGCCAACAATTAAAAGGACAAACATTACATACAATACAAAATTCCTTCCTTAAACAGTGCTATAAAATTATATCAGACATACTGAGATATGTGCAAATAATGCTATAATACATAAAACAATCATATAACCGACTGATAAAAATTCCTATATCAAACATACCAAGAAATGTGCAAATAGTGCTATGAATACATGAAACAATCAGATAGCCAACCAATTGGTATTAAATCGTAACCAATATCAACGCGCTAGGCAGTAGCCAATAAACATTGGCTGTAGACATCGGATCAGTATGACTTCCTTGCAAAACGTCTTGCTACTCCTGCTTGTTCACTCTTCTCATCTCCGAGCATCATGCAGGTCTGGTAGGGCTGCCTCCTGCAACCATTTTCTGTGAGGCGTTGTATCGCTTCCCCTTTCCTTGTTCACGTTGTTGCTTCTCCTGGCAGCTTTTTCTCCCAGTGCTTGGTTTTTATTCCCATGCATATTTATTTGGTTTGCTTTTTTGCGGATTCAAGTTGCTGAGGTTGCTGATAACTGTTATTTAAGACCTTTCATTCCTTGCCAGTGACTTGAGGAGCAGCTATTAAGGTTTCAACACTGATAAAAATTGCACTTCGGTAATAAAAAAAAGCATGCTTTTATTTCAGCTCTCCTGCTGTGCAGATATGGCTGAAGGGCCGCGGAGCTCTGTCTGGAGTTTTATGAGGAATTATTTTTAATATACACAACCAAGGATGTTACCACACATTTTATGCGCCCATGTAATCTAGATTGTTTATTTTTGTTTGAAAGCTTTCAAATAATTCAAATTGCAAATCAGTGGGGTTACACTTCAGTGGCGGCTCACATAGGGCGTGCTACAGGGCGGTGAGGCGGGGCGGGGGAGGAACAGGGTGGGGAGTAGTAAACTTGGACATAGGACAGAACGGTGGAACTTAATAATTACTTTCCTTCGTTCTGTCATATGTCCTCGTTTACTACCCCCCACCCTGCCCCTCAACGCCTCACCGCTTTGCAGCACTCCCTATGCGAGCCGCCACTGTTCCACTTAACAAACAAAAACAGTGATAGGAGCATAGGAGACTGCTTGAAACTTAGGCCCAGATTTATAAAGGATTGCAACACAGCATAACACAGCAAGACAACTCGCTGTGCTGCATCAAATGGAGAACGTAATAATGTAAAAAAAACTCTAATTATAACAACAAGAGCAGAGAATGCAGGAATACAAAACCCATTCTGGTTTGTATAAAAGGCCCTCACTCATCGACATGGTCGTTGACATGCTTCATCATTGGGCCCCACTGGGAAAGGCTGAATGCCTCCCCAGTGTGCTACAACGCCAGATTTACTGCGGAGCAGGTATTGTGAAATGGTGAGTGCTAAGTGATAGTAGTGGTGGTGAAATGTAAAAATGTCTAAGTTGTATCAACATTTTTTTTTTCATTAATTGATCAATTGGACATATTAAAAACAATGTGTAGGCAAACAGTCCAAATAGATTGTTTGGCTATTTCCATTAGCCTATAAGTGGGTCAACATGTTTCTGCCAAGAGAGGTGTAATTTTACCAGGCATTCGTCAGGACCATGAGTGGACTAAACCCCGGCGGTATGGGCATGCTAAGGCCCACCCTAACCTAGGGACGTGAAAGTGAAAAATTATAATGTAAAAAGTGCATGGGAAGGAAACATTTCTTCTTTGGTACTCTTAACTTTGAGAAACCAAAAAATTATTTATAATGCACCTGTAAAGGAAGCGACATAGACATACAAAAAAGAGACATAACAAACAATTAGTTATTATTCTCAGCTCATGAACATATCTATTGTTGTCTTGCTGGTGAATACCAAAGTACTCTGGTTGTTAAGAAAACTGCCGACTGGTAGTTTAACGGTATTGTTAACACCAAACCGGTCAGGAAGGTAGTTGTACGTGCCAGGGGGTGGGTTCATAGGTGCATGATAGATCAATGATGATGCACAAAGCACTAGTCACATGTTCATTACCCCACATGAGTGGATAGTATGGCGTGTGTAGATTGTCGAATCAATAGACCAAAATGGCCGGTGACCCCAACGGTGAGTAAAAACACACTGGGAAAGAATTAAAATATCTCACATGTAGGGTGAGAAGAAATCACACCATGGATCACGGGAGGGGGGTGGTGGGCGTAAGTCGAGAGCCAACACCACCGATACAAAGAGCTTAGTACAATCTGTATGCAAACAGTGCTGAATGGTGTCTTTTTGTTTATAAGGGTGTGCCGATTTCACCACCACCCCAATCCCGTGATCCATGGTGTGATTTCTTCTCACCCCACAAGTGAGATATTTTAATTCTTTCCCCATGTGTTTTTACTCACCGTTGGGGTCACCGGCCATTTTGGTCCATTGATCCGACAATCTACATACGCCATACTATCCACTCGTGTGGGGCAATGAACATTTGACTAGTGCTTTGTACATATTCATTGATCTATCATGCACCTATGAACCCACCCCCTGGCGCGTACAACTACCTTCCTGACTGGTTTGATGTTAACAATACCGTTAAACTACCAGTCAGCAGTTTTCTTAACAACCAGAGCGCTTTGGTATTCACCAGCAAGACAACAATAGATATGCTCGTGAGCTGAGAATAATAACTAATTGTTTGTTATGTCTCTTTTTTGTATGTCTATGTCGCTTCCTTTACAGGTGCATTATAAATAATTTTTCGGTTTCTCAAAGTTGATAGTACCAAAGAAGGAATTTTTCCTTCCCATGCATTTTTTACATTATAATTTTTCACTTTCACGTCCCTAGGTTAGGGTGGGCCTTAGCGTGCCCATACTGCCGGGGTTTAGTCCACTCATGGTCCTGACGAATGCCTGGTAAAATTACACCTTTCTTGGCAGAAACATGTTGACCCACTTATAAGCTAATGGAAATAGCCAAACAATCTATTTGGCCTGTTTTCCTACCCATTGTTTTTAATATGTCCAATTGATCAATTAATAAAAACTTTTTTGATACAACTTAGACATTTTTAAATTTCACCGCCACTACTATCACTTAGCACTAACCATTTCACAATACCTGCTCCGCAGTAAATCTGGTGTTGTAGCACACTGGGGAGGCATTCGGCCTCTCCCAGTGGGGCCCAATGATGAAGCATGTCACCGACCAGGTCGGTGAGTGAGGGCCTTCTATACAAATCAGAATGGGTTCTGTATTCCTGCATTCTCTGCTCTTGTTGTTATAATTAGAGTTTTTTTACACTCTTTTCTTGTTTGAACCAGTATAGTTGGGGACTAAGAGTGTATGATTACATTTTCCCTACCTCTCCTTTTGTTGAATAGAACGTAATAATGTGCCATAATTACTAACATATGGCGTATTCACTCTCTCTCTCTGTGCTGCCGCACTTGTGGCTGCCAAGCGCCAATAAAGGCACCATTGCGCCATGGTGCAATGATGCCTGCATTACAACAAGAACTATTTTTTGGACACATGCCTGCACAAAACAATCCTTAAAAGCGTTTTCCTCTTCGAAATTTGCTGCAGAATGCAATACACTTAAATAGAGGGATAAGGGGAGCTGCATGTTTGCAGCTCCCCTTGTCCAAAAGTAATGCTGGCTCCAGCAGGAGGCAGGAAACCGGCTGGGACCGTGGGGGCATTGGGGCTACCCCGCGGTCCCCAACATGAGGCCAGGACCCAGGGAAGGGGTCCTCAGGGCCATAATTGGCCTCAGGAAGGGGGCCCCCTTCCAAAATAAAATAAATAAATAAAGGCTTACCAGGCCAGGGCTTCCAAAAGTGGCCCAGGAAGGGGCCTTCAAATGTAGTTTAAATGTAGAATTCACTCCTTTAAATGTAGTTTAAATGTAAAATTAACTTCTTTAAATGTAGTTTGAAAAAAAACAAGTGGCTATGCCCCGTGGGGATGGGGTCCCCTGAGCCGAAATTGGCCTCATAGGTGGGCTGTGCTGCCCCTTTCCTGTTTTTTTTATTGATAAAAAAGGCTCAGTTCCTGGGGTCAACAGGGCCCAAACATTACCAAGAGAAGGGGAGCCAGACAGCCCCCACCTTCTAGGAAAATAGATTAAAAAAAGAAGGCACCTCGCTGGAGGCCCACCACCTCCCTGCACCACTCTTTAAATGTGCCTCCTGGCACTTTTTGGGTTGGGGGCTTAAGTCCCCTAGATTCTTAAGGGTCCTTATGGGACAACGGCTCCACCAGGTACCTCCAGTAGGCCCCACAGTGGGATTGCTGACAGGTGATCTGAGGTCACACCCCTTTTTACACCACTCTGCAAAGCGCCTCTTAGTGCACTGCTGGGGGGCGATGAGGTCCTCTTGTGTTCTCAGGACCTCAGGACTAAAGTGGACTTCATCCCTCCTCTTGCCTCGTTCTACATTTCTGTGCTTCTTTCTGCACTTCTCTTGCTTCTTTCTGCAACCCTCTTGCCTCTTTCTGCACCTCTGTTGCATCATTCTGCATTTTCCTGGCACTTCTCTTGCCTCTTTCTGTACTTCTCTCACCTCTTTCCGTACTCAAATAGTAAGTTCAAGCTCTCAGGTTTAAAGGTCTGCGTGCTCTCAGGACTGACGTATATGTCTACTTGTCCATGTATTCTTACATGTATAGTGCATCTGAAGATGGTAGCTTAAAAAGCGAGTAACTTCTCATATAGGTGGTCAAATCTTGTCAGTTCTGCTTTGTCATTCGGTTGCACAGGCAGACATGTCTTATGTATATAGGTGAAATAGAGCCCCTCAAAATACTACTGAAAACCAATGTACCCTGTTTTGTGAGCAGAAAGAAATGCATACACCTTTTTGTACACACTCTTACAGAGTATGCTGTTTGAAACACAGGTATTCAAGTATTTGTATGTTTATTTTTATGTAAAATGACACTATGTAAAATCAGACACACATGCATTCATACCTTCACAAACTTGGTGAGACTTACAACAGTGATATGGTTAGGATTGCTGTTTTACATTTGGTAGGCCTAACATTCTGAGCAGTCAATAAATAGTGAACCTTGAAGAGAAAAGGGAGGTTTAAGACAGCTTAGGAGACGGATTAGTGACTAGGGTACTTTGTATGAGTCTGTGGAAAGGAGCAGTCAAAGTAGGACATTTTCTGCATCTCTGTTACCTCTTTCTGTACTTCTTTTGTTTTTTCTCCACATTTCTTCCTCTTTCATGACTTCTGTTGCTCCTTTCTGCCTCTTTCTTGCTTCTTTCTGCAACTCTCTTCCCTCTTTCTGCACCTCCCTTGGTTCTTTCTGCTCTTCTGTTGCCTCTTTGTGTACTTCTCTTGTCTCTTTCTATACATTTCTTGCTTATTTCTGTACTTCTTTTGCCTATTTCTGTACATTTCTTACTCTTTATGCACCTGTCTTGATTTTTCTGCACCTCTCTTGCCTCCTTCTGTTCCTCTATCACCTCTTTCTGTACCCAAATGGTAAGTGCAAGCTCTCAAGTTTAAAGGTCCGCATTCTCTCAGGACTGAGGTATATGTCTACTCGTACATGTATTCTTACATGTATCTGAAGATGGTACCTTTCTTCCTCTTTCTGCACCTCTCTTCCCTCTTTATGCACTTCTCCTGCTTCTTTCTGCGTCTTTCTTCCTCTTTCTGTACATGTTCCACCCATGTAGGCATAGTTAGAATAAGCATTTAAAAAACCTTAAAAATTCACTGCAAAAACCTCAGGTTTCAGGCACGGTATAGTTAGTAAATAACATTAAAAACCTTGGAAATTCACTGAACAGAAACAGAGGTTTTAGGGATGATATAGTAAGGAATTAGCATTTAAAAAACCTTAGAAATTCACTGAAAAAATCACAGGATTCAGGGACGTTACAGTTAGGCTGACATTTAACTTGTACAAAACCAGTGAAATTTGGCCTTGGTCTTGAGATGCCCGCTCTCATACACCCACTCATTCTTCAATAAACATTGACGTGCATATATATAACATTCTTAAATTTTTTGGAAACACACAGTCACTGGATGATGTCATCAGTGATTTTGTCAGTGATGTCATTTAAGATGTCATCAGTGATGTCATCAGTGATGTCACTGACCATGTCATGAGTGATGTAATATGTGACGTCATTAGCAGTGCAATGCGGGGGCATGAGTTAAAGTTAGCTCAGCTAACTATAGCAGCTGAATTTCTCTGGTTTTGTACGAGTGAAATGTCAGCCATACTATATCGTCCCTGAAACCAGTCGTTTTTTTCAGTGTATATATAAATATATATATATATATGTAGATTGTCAGGCATTTGCAGGACTGTACTCCAAACCCAACTAATACTTGGCGCAAGTTAATTAATGAGCATCAAATTACGTTACACAAGTTCATATATATATATATCTGACCTTGTGTAACGTAATTTGATGCTCATTAATTTACTTGGGCCAATTTCATGCCATATAAACATTTCAAAATAATGCTGTTATTCAAACACCTGCATGCCATCTTCACTTACTAATGCAGATGGAAGTGGATGACTCTTCTTGAACATTCCTTGCATACTGCCTTCCTTTCACTCTCAGGTGCCATTGTTCAGTATCTGGTATCTCCAATCACATGTAATATATTTATCTGCTGGTCCTCAGATGTCTTTAGAAAATGAAATGAAATATTATTCTGTGTGAAGAGAGAAGCAGTGGTTCTCAGAGATCGTGATTTAATTGCAGCATTCTCTGCGCCTATATTATTGACTAGCAGCCCGTCCCGACGTTGTCCGGGTATGAAATAGAATGTGTGTAATGTGTGTATTTGGCAAGGGCAATTTATTTTAAAATCTCGCGGTAGACAACATTTTTTGTTTCATTAGAATAGGGACGGAGAAGGCCCAGCTGCAGCCCTGGTTGATGTTAGCAGGAGCGGGTAATTGGTGTAGTGATCCGCTGCCTGAGCCCGGCTACAGCCCTGGTTGATGTTAGCAGGCGGGTGTAATGTCGTTGAATGAGAGAGTTATCAGCCGCGGGTAAATCTGTTTAATGGGAGAGTTGAGTGACAGCGAGTAGGAGAGGCTGCAGTAATTGTCCCCGCAGGCACGCTCATTTGCGTGTTCCTCCGCTTGAGGCCCAGATGCAGGCCTGTTTGATGTTAGCAGGCGCATGATTCCCCGCTTGAGGCCCAGCTGCAGCCCTGGTTGATGTTATTAGGTGCGTGTAATTAGTGTACTGATCCGCCGCCTGAGTCCGGCTAGAGCCCTGGTTGATGGTAGCAGGCGCGTGTAATTTTGTTGAATGAGAGAGTTCAGTAACAGCGCGCAAGAGTGGCTGCAGTAACGTTACTTACCAGGCCTCCAGGTGAACGCGTTTGTAAGGCCTTGTAGGGGGTGACCTAGAGGGACCCCCTTGTGGTCACAAATTAAAATAAAATAAGTTATTGACACTGCGGTTCTGCTGAAATTGTTTTTTTTTTTTATAAAGAGCAGGTTCTCCTTTTGCATTAAAATACCCCTGGGGTGGGGCAGGGCTTGGGGGTTGGCATGTTTTTTATTTTTAAAATAAAGTATGTCGAGCTGGCATGTTTGAGGTACCCTCCCCGAAATATTGCCTGACACTGGAGCCCTCATCTCCATGGGGCCTCTGCTGTTGGGAGGGGTCATGGGTCCCCATCTCAAAGCCCCCAAAGCAAATAATATGGGGGGTGCTGCTGTAAACCCAACACCCTCTGGTGTGCAGGTCTCACATAATGCACACACCATGCCCGCATTTAAGCAGGCAAAGAAAGGTAAGCCTCTGGGCCCCATTACCAGCAAGGTACTCTAGGTACAGCAGCATGGGAGTGGGCTCTAGATTCTTGCGCTAAGAAATAATAGAAGGAAAGCTGTGGGTGCCTTGGGAGGGATTGGTGCAGGCAAACACAAAAAAATGCTGTGGCGCAAGTTTGCAAAACTGGCAATGAGGGAGTGGGCTTACTGCTCTGCAATTGGCAAAAATATTAAGAAAGTTGTGGCTGACCCGGGTGGGACCGGGTTACCGACAATATGTATTATTAAGCACTGGAAATGCAACCAGTCTCACATTTGTTTGAGGTAGAGCTATTGGCATTGTAAATATCAATGTCTTTTACCTATGTGGTATGGAGAGTATGTATGTGGTGTGTAATGGAATTATGTGGGTTGGATTGGATTAGTTGCTTGTGTAATTGTGTGGTGTGTAATTGTGTGGTGTGGAGTTGATTTCTGTGGTGGAACTATGTGTCAAGGTGTGCTGTGGGAATATGTGGATAATAGATTATGTGGTATTGAGAGTAGTGTAATTACGTGAAGTGGGATTGTGTTTGTTATGGAGTGTAAATATGTGGAATGATAATTTGTGCTGTGGAGTGCTATGTAGTGGAGTTTAATTAGGTGTTGTGCTGTGGTACAATGTGGAATTGTGTGGTCTGGATTGGATGTATGTGGTGTGTTGTGTAATTGTGTTGTTGAGTTGTATTATGTAGTTTGGTGTCAAATTATGTGGTGTGGACAGGAAATGTGTGGAGTTGAAGTGTGTGGTGTGGAACTGTGTGGATTGCTTTGCATTTTTAGTGACAAAAAAACAAATAGTTAGGAGCTAAGCTCCAAAATCTGTATGTTTGCGTATTATAAAAAAGGAAGCAAGTTAGAGCTAGGGATGTTGAAAATGTAAACGTCTCTTACCTGTGTGTTATGGATTGGAGTGGATGTATGTGGTGTTTAGTGGAATTATGTGTGTTGGATTGGAATTGTTAGCTGTGGCATAGTGTGTTGTGGAATTGTGTCGTGTGGAGTGGATTTGTATAGTGGTATTATGTGGTATGGTGTGCAGTTGTAATATGTGGATACTAATTATGTGTTTTTGAGTGTATTTGAGTTATGTGGAGTGGGATTTTGTGTAATGGAGTGTGTGTAATGGGGTGTAATAATGTGGAATGGTATTTTGTGTTGTGACATGTTATGTAGTGGTGTTTAATTATGTGGTATGCTGCTGAATTTTGTGGTATGATGTTAAATTATGTGTTGTAAATTCGATATATGTGGCATGTATTGGAATTGTGTAGTGGAGAGGAATAATGTGTATTTGTGTTGAATTATGTGGCGTGGAATGGATTTGTGTGGGGTTGAATAGTTCGGCATGGAACAGAGTGGTGTTAAGTGAAATGATATTGAGTGGAATTATGCGGCATGATATTGAGTGTATTTATATGGATTGTTGTTATGTGGGATAGAGTGGATTTATGCAGGGTGTATTTATATGGTATTAATATGAAAAAACAGATAAAACATGCAACATTATTGTACGTTGGATAGATCAGTTTATTTATTCGGCACATTTATGGTGTACAAAGCATTTAAATCCTACAGCAGTTTAGGAAAAAGTCATGGATCTATGCCATACACATAGTTGCCACGAATATAGTTAGCACAGCATATGTGTTTTCATAAATCAAATAACCAGGATTGATAATGTGTGGCTAATCACCAGATAGGGTATCCACGCGCTTGCAGGCCCCAGAGGCTTATTAGAACAACCTGGGCCATTTGGAATTCTGGAAGTGAGGTGATGGTCCAGAGGTGCATAAGGAGGCTATTCCAGGTTGTTGCTGTGATGTGGGAGAAGGAGCGTCCTCCACTTCTGATTCAGTAGATGCCGGGATTATGGGCAAGTGAGAAGGAGCGGTCTTCGTAATGACCATTAAGAATAGATAGATTGACCCGGAAACCCCATAAATACACCATTAGAAGGCAAGAATGCAGTCAAGGTAAACACAGCAACGGGGTGCTGCAAAGGATGTGGCTTGAGAGGAAGTCTTTAATAAATGCAATCACCAGTTACAATTCAAAAATAAACCATGGCAATGTAAAATAAGCACTGACCACTTTTCAATAACTCACACCATTGCATCAAAGCCATTGGCAAGAGAACAGAAATGTGAAATTTAGAAATATGATACAGATGATCGGTTTAGAAAATGGTCACAGCAGCATGCATTCCGAAAGTGCAAACCGTAGGCCTGATGAGTCAGTCCTCAGCCATCCGACTGTGAACGTGCATCAAAGAAAACTAAAAGTAAGAAACTATCATTACCCTCCTTTTGCCCTTTTCCTTTTGACTAAACAGTAGTTTTTATATATAACAACAAGAGAGGGGGAAAAATGAAAGTTGCAGCCAAACACAATGATGCGAATGTCTAGCAGAAGAGAGAGGCTGTGGTGTAACGTCCAGAGGTGCCAGCTTCTGACCAGGGGAACCGAGTTCGACTCTGGATGTTGCTAAGCCTGTGCTTTTTGTTGAAGTATATTTAAAAAAAACATGCATTTTAGTTCAGGAATGTGGTATGGAGTTGACCCTACTTTAAAGTACATCATAGCGCTTTCAAAGAACATTTTTATTGAAGCTCAGACATCACAAGCATAGTGTGCTCCACTTCAAACCCTTTGCTATTTGTGTTGGGGTTTACATCAAATAACTGAATCTGAAATCCGATGTGGATGGGGAAGGAGTGTTGTAATTCGAACCTCACTGTTCAAGCTCACATATTTATAGTTTGGGGCAGAAAAACATCAGGCAGGTACGCCCAGTATTGAAATGCTGAAGTTGGGATTATAATCAATCTATGTAGGCTTTTAGGTATGACTGTCTTGTGAAATATATTTATGATCATGATAGAATATAGTGATATAAAACAGCCCACAGCCTCCCCTGTGTCATGTATCAGTCACAAATGTCTACTATAATCACAATTTGAATCCACTGAATAAGTGTTCAAAATCGGTTCATGTGCCGTGTGATCTAGGTGCAGTCTGAACTATATAACTGCAGGTTTAATGTGAGATTTACATTAGAAAAATATTTAGAACGTATCTATAATTTTAGGAGAAATTAAAATCCTAGCTTAGAGTTTATATAATCAACAGGTGGCCGCACAAGCACCCACATAAGTGCACATTGTAAATAAATATAAATACTTAAAGATAAAGCATGGCATCGCGGCAGGCCATGCTGGAAGTGCTGTGTTAATGTGAAACAAGCGGGAGGGAAGAGGAGTCAGCTGCAGTCAAGGAGAGAAAGTGTATAGGGAAGGGGAGGAGGCGGCGGAGGCCTGAAGAGAGGGAGCAAATGTGGGCACGAGAGAGTCCAGAACCTAAACAAGCAAAAAGAGAAAGAGTTCTCAGAAAGTAATAAATAACATGATGAGTAAGAGCACATGTAAAAGTGTCAGTCCTCATGGATGGCTACAATGTTAGGGACTACTGAGCATATTAACCAATGAAAAGCAGCCATTTACTAAGATTTACTAAGGACAGTAAAAGGAGCCAATTAGAAAGATGGGCGGTGCTTAAAGCCCATATTCTAAATACTGCATTTCTCGAAGAGACAGTGTATGCTGCACTTGCACTGCCTAGACGAGAACTAAAAAAGAGAAAAATAATTGAGTTATTTGGCTACTACGCAAGGCATAACTGCAGATGTTATCGGGCCGTGCAGCAGAACTGGATTCCAAGAAACTTAAAAAATGTGGAGATCTCAGGTGTTTCCTGGTGGTGTGGCGTAGCTGGCTTCCTAAAAACATCCAGGATTTGAAAAACTCAGGCGCACAGGGCAGAAGCAGCTGCGTGGAGCCGCCTAGTCAAGTGAAAGTTAAGTATGCTGAGCCCCGAGCAACTGAGCAGAGCACCTAAGCCCACAGGTCGAGCATGCTGAGCCCTGAGCTAAGCAATGAGCAGCTGAGCCACTGAGCAGCTGAGCCATGACCAGTTGAGCCACCCAGCAACAGATTGACTGAGTGAAGTCAGAAGGGCAGCAGTGAGGCTAATGCTGAATTGAGCCACTGGTCGCTGACATCAGACCCTCTGGTGGTTGATCATTCAACTTCATTACCAATCAGCCAGCCCCTGCCCACCCAACATCTTCGTACTATTCTTGCTTGGCTAGCCGGACCGGTGTGGGTGGGTGGGTTTGGCAGGATGTAGGGAGACTGCAGGCAGTGCCAGAAATCAAAAATATCTAAGGTGCAAGGATTGGACAAGGTACATTGCACCCTGTTTCGGTGCCTGTCCCATTAGGCACGGTCACCCATTCTTCATTTTGTGTACACGCTTGCCTCCAGGTGTGAACATCAGGCACAGCACATTGCAACGATAGGGGATCCACAGCATGATTTGTGGGAGGCACAGCAGGTTGAGTGGCTGCGGTGCACAGAAGCGGGCGATCTAGTGTATGGCGCCCCTTGTGATTTCAGGGTCTCCATGCACCCCCAAGTGCTACAAGGAGTCTGCTGGGAGTCACCCAAAGCATGGCACTGCATCGAGACACAGCACCTGAGCTTAAAGACCCAGGTTAATATTCAGGCAGACCGATAATGCGGGGCTCTATAAACCCTCTGCTCCCAAGGAGGTTAAAGAAGCCTTCAGGAAACAGGGCCAACAGAGCTGCACACATAATAAAGGCACAATACTCAAAATGGCGTTGTAACAAGACAGTTAATAGACAAACTTTAATAAGATGCTCAACCTATAATCACTCTGGGGCAACTCAATTGTATTTCCTGTACAAAAGAGTGAAGTCATATCCACAGAAATCTAAATTTTCAAAAGGAAAGAGCTCCCATAAAATAGCATCTAACAAGACATAAGTTTTGCCCCAAGTGAGGCTTTTCACGGGTGTATCTACTATGTCTGGGATAGATAATGAAATTATGATGCAACCTGTGTGTTGAAGCCGCCCCTTATTCACCAGTGCCTGTCAACTTTCAAGGGGGCTCATGGCTAGTAGCAGACCTTGCTCCTGATTCATTGAATTCAAAAGCAACAAGGGAATGTTCTGCTAATAACCATCTAGCCCACGGGGGTGCCTTTTATTGTCACAGAAAGAGAGATTCTTGAACTCAGTTAAATGATCCCGTGGATTGGTCCAACAGACTCTTCAATAAACAACATGCATGACTTAAAGAATGAATCAATGCATTGGTATAAATTCTGAGCAGCTCTGCATGTAATGATTTGTGCGCGATCAAGGAAAATCGCGATCATGGAAAAGCAACTGCCTGCACCCATGAATGCAGTCTAGGTTGGGGGAATTAACTCCAAACACAATGATTTGAACTCACTAACAGAGCCTCTTTGCATGCACCAATTGTAAGCGCTTGTCCATCTCTTAAAGTTAGAAGACTTCCCAGCTATCCTGCAATCAGTGATAAAAGAATTTAAGACAACTAACCTCTTTATTTTATCTAACCGACCAGTTGGTATGGTTAACAAGATAAATAAAGTCACACAGGCAAGACTAATAACATTCACAGTTGAAGTCCGCAGTCCACCCTTTGGGAACTTTACAGCACAGGTACACATGAATTCTTTGAATGCAGCACTGGAGGGCCTTAACACAGCTGGTGGGGGCTCTCAGTTTTTACCACTGTTGCCACAGTGGAGTTTCAAACCTCTAATTCTACATCAAACCAGGAAAACCAAGCTAATGATTACAATAAATTACCTGAAAATCAAGGTGGCTCTTTAACATAGAACATTTCAAACAATGACTCTTTACCATATTGCACTTCAAAGGAATCCCGGGCGGTGGACCAGCGTAACTTTAGCTCCACCCTTACACGTCACAAAAGTGCAATATTTACTTGAACTTTGCACCATATGTACTATGTGCCTTAACGCTATTAAGGAAAAGTGAAGCACCAAACATACTGCTGGAGTGTAGTCAATAAAGAAAATTGTCAGTCACATAGGTGTGTGCTCTAACGTTTCTATTTTAATGTTACACATTGCAGTTCTCGTTCACATTTACACTTGTGTATTTTGAGGTATACTGCTTTACTGGAGTTTCATACGTATATACTCTTATATTGATTTATTATTGTCTTGCATTTATTCTATTATTGTGTTAGCTTTACCAAAGGCCTTAAGCATTTGGGACTAGATGTAGGTAACTCTAATTTACCGACTCATAAATACCGAATTTTACCGATTCTGTATTTATGAATCGGTAAATTAGAAGGAGGGAGATGTAGGTAATTTTTTATTTTGAATGACCGAATCTGTAACATTCGGTATTTACCGATTCGATAAATACCGAATTGGTATTGCCCATTTATTCCTATGGGCCTTGAAGCCCATAGAAATCAATGGGCAATACCGATTCGGTATTTACCGAATCGGTAAATACTGAATCCTGCAAGGGTGCAGGGGGTGTCACTTTGACACCCTCTAGCACCCCAAGTACAGGCTTGTGTGACATGTGGCACACATACATGCCCTAAGGGCATGTCTGTGTGTCACATTGCACAGGTGTGCATGCACAGATGTGCATGCACACCTGAATTCGGTATTTTACCACCCAATAGGATTGGGTGGTAAAATACCGACTCTTAAGGGCCTGTGGCACTCTTAGGAGTGTCAGCTACATATAGATTTACCGAATCGGTAAATATACTGATTCGGTATTTTACCGATTCTGTAAATTTACCGAGTCGGTACATTTACAGAATCGGTAAAATATAGGCCCCCTACATCAGAAAACCCTAATACCGGTCGGTAGCGGCCGAATTCGGCTGTTACCGACCGGTATTAGCGCTCCTACATCTGGCCCTTGGTCTCTAACAACTAGAATGTTTTTTGCTAGCAATGCAAAGCTCTTTCTTTGCTGGTGCATTCACAGGATGTCATAGTCAGGGAAACCAATATTAAGTAATAATGCCTACAAGGGATTTCGGTCATTAATCTTACTCAGATTTAAATTGCAACTGGTGATTTGAGTGTTGAGCTCAAATTCGTAGCATAGCCTAGAATAAATCTAATCATCAATAAAGTTATTTAAATACAAATTTAATATAATCATAAGTCAATAGGGTACATTCAAAAAAACAATAAAACACCAAGATGGAGGAAACCTAGACAGACCGACACAGTCTGTTCTTCTCTCTGGTTAAGCCCGTAGGACTCCGGCGTAGGGTCTTCAGTAGCTGGGAGGGATACTGGGCTCGAGAGTGGAACGGCTTACCACAAACGGGTGTTTTGATTCAGGATCCTCTTTCTGTCCACCCACTCGGCCAGAACTCCTCCTTGTTCCGTCACCCCTGTTTACAGGAGGGGACGACCCTATCACGGAGTCCCGGCGGAGTCGCCAACTAAAGGATTCAAAATTAATTTAGCAGGCTATACTTACCAATAGCCCATATACTTTTATATGTAATAATAATTCAGTCAGCAATGGAGAAGGTTCAATCGTTTATTCATCAAATACAAGCCCTGGCAGGGAAGCCTCAGTCTACACGACCCTCGGAGGTGCGCAGAGGAGACTGACTACATGTTCACCATACAAAGCATATATACGTTTCATGCGTTCACGATGACACCCTACAAGGAAAGATACAACTTGTCCGTTAGCCAAGAGGAATACCCATATACGGCACAATTGATTTGCTAGTAGCCTAGGCCTAAGCTATTCCGGGGGCAGGTCAGTAAGGTGCCTCCCTGTCTATCTGTAGCCCAGGGAGTACAGGAACGGGCTCTGCTAGAATGTGCGCATCCCACAAACAGGGCAGGTGTGACCTTGGGTTTCCTTGAGCTACAAGCTAACAACTATAGCAGGCAGCTTGGCTGCCGTCGTGGTTTCGAGCAGAAAGCGTAATCACGTGATTTCAGGGAAACAGCACTTGCACATAGAGAAACGAAACAAAATGGCTCCGGTCATATCAATAGGAGCAAACGAGTCAAAAGTGAATCATCGAATAATATGTGATTATAGTGAACTCTAATTTCATGATTATATAATTACGAGGTTATATTGTATATATTAGGCCAATAGTACATGTTATCAATTTTAGATCCCATCAGACGGCCCTTTTGGCCTACTATAACCAATATAACTATATTCATTCTACGAAAACTCCTTCATCGATCTGCATGAGATCTGACACCTCCTTTTGGATCATCTGCTTGTCAATTTTTGCTTGACGAGAAAAGTTCAAAGCCGATGTTATTCGTGCTGTACAGAATGAGCAGCAGGCCGGGCCACATTGGAGACACAGGCAACACGTAAATATTACTCCAAAAGCTCCAGCAAGCACCATAAATATCTTCCAACCCCAAGTAGCTAAAAGACCCCAGAACCAACTACTAAGGGACCAGGTGCCGTTATCCACATGTGCTTTGCTGGCTAATCGATGCAGTTTTTGTTTAGCAAGATGAATGGTAGGGGCCGAGTCAGGAATAAACACACAGCAAGAGCTGCCGATCACACGACAGGCTCCTCCCCTATCGGTGAGGATGACGACGTCAAGAACCATCCGGTTCTGAAGCGAAACAAGCCTCGTCGCCTGAAGCTCTACGGTAATGTTTGTTAAGATCCCTGTGGTGGTTTGGACCACGTTCTCAACTATTCGGGACAAGCGTCTGATACTGAGGCTATTGAATATAGGTCCCCAAAAGGGGGTGAGACCCTTAGCAAAATCCTCAAATTGCTGCAGGGAGGTGTCTGTTTGATCAGTACTGTCAGTGTCAAAGCTCCTAATATTTCGGCTAACTACTGCCCCCTTTTGAACCAACTGATGGGTTCTATGATAATCGGGCGGAGCAATATACACAGGAGGGTAGAGAAGCGAGAGATAGCAACTTCCTGCCCATCCCCTTGGGAGCCACGTGTATGCATTCTCACCACATACGAAGTATACATCTGGTGGAGTAATCATGGGTGGGGTGCTATATACCTGTAGTGTGTAGGTATGATTACATCTGCTCTTTCCTACCTTAACATGACCTCGTCCCTGTATGCAAAAGGGAGAGGTAGTATTGATAATGGGGATTGGCAATGCTTTGGCATTCGTAACATTCCGTTCCTTAAAATGCTGGAAATACATAGTGCCATTAAAAACTTCAAAATCCTGCATTTCCTCCATTAACCACGTAATATTTTTGTAATCTGTATATACATTCATGCAAGCATTGGGGTCTAAAGAACCCTCTCCGCCATTTCCTTCAGCGTCAAATCCTTGATGTTGCTCTAAATACTTTAAAATGGCCTCATAGTCTTTTTCAGTATATATTTTTGCTTCGGCTATATAATGTGAATACATCAAAGACAGTAATCGGAACCAGGCTTCACAGCTAGCTAAATAGGACATTGGTAAGGAGATGAAAAGTTCGTGCTGATGCATCACTGAGGGAAGTAACCCACATACCCAACAATTTGTTTTGTTCGTGGTGCTGTGAGTCTGATGCAACATTTCAATAAAAGCGTTTTTCATATAGGTTTCTCTATGTCTTGCCTTATGAGGGGGCAAGGAATAGAAGATATGCTCTTCCGGGGCAACAGTAGTTCCTAACAGCTTCTGTACAGGGTGCTGAAACTCTAAGTATACAAATACACACATCATAATTACTGTAATGATAACAATAAAAGCAACTAATGCCACCTTCACTCTGGTGGACCATCCGGAAAACAAATGCACATTATCCATATATCGTCGAGGAGCCAGCGGCCTTTCATCCTCCATTGCAAATCGAGCAAACGGGAACATGCTCTCTAAAAGTCCAATTCTAACTCAGTCCCTCCCTATAAGTCCAAAAACTATCTTTGTATCCACAAAGCACGCACGCCACCACAGGGGATCTTCTTTCCTGTGTCCGTTTAGAGCCTCACAGGCAGACTCTGATCATCCATCTAAAGGAAAAGATGGCAAACAACTTCCGTCGTCCTGCAGAACAACCGCGGCCCTCAACTTAGTCTTTCTTTCTTAACAGAGCTACTAAACACAGTGTTCCAAGCTCTCAACGGGTTCAGTCCAGTGTCTCGCTCAGTACCCCAGTATGCGTTTATCCGATGTTTCTCAATTCAAGTCTTTCCCTAATGAAAATTGGGGTACCGCGCTGTTTTCGGGGCCGCAGGTCGTATGTGAAGCGACCAGGTTGCTCCTGGTCCGAAAACAACTCGGTTGCAAGGGCATCAGATGCATTCGAACTCTGTGATGCACCAGAAACAACGGCCTCTGCCGATTGAGCCGCCGCCCTGTCACCTGGGGGCAACGCCTCACTTGGCTGCCCCTCTTCTCGGGCTTCTGAAAAAGGTACAAGGCTCTGAAGCGACTCTCCTTCTTGGCTTAGGATTCCTTCGCCGTTTTGCAAATCAAAGGGCAAAGGGAGCGGGAGGCGATTCGGGTGGCTGACGTGGATCCAATGCTTGCGCCCATGCACCTTCACGGCCGACCTCGTGACAAGTATGACTTGGTGGGGTTCGGACCACTAGGGTTCCAAACTCGATGTCCGTTGATAGTTCTTCACCAGGACCCACTGGCCCGGTTCCAACCGATGTCCAGGACCCTCTGGTAGCGGCCGCAATGTCTCGGATACCTGTTGATGAATAGAATGCAGATCTTTAGTCAAGGCATACAAGTAGTCTGTCATCAAAGGATAATCAATATCTCTAAAGGACCTGGGCCTAGGGACTCCCCACACATTTGCAGGACGGCCAAAGATTACCTCATAAGGTGATAACCCCGTTCTTGTGTGTGGTGTTGTTCTCAGAGACAATAAGGCTAAAGGGAGGGCATCGGGCCATTTTAATTCAGTACTAGCACAAATTTTGGCCATCTTTAGTTTTAATGTACCATTATATTTTTCGACTAGACCAGCTGACTGGGGATGCCAGGCTGCATGAAATTTCTGCCTAATTTGTAATCCAATATAACTACAACAATTACCAATACTGCGACCTGTTGTTTCTGATCCCAATTACCAACCTCTGATTGATTTGGAACAAAAAGGGTGGAAGGACTATTATTTGGTCCGATTGAATCAGATATTGGTTTATTCAAATTATTTAATATTTTAGAAAAAAATGTTTTTCAGTTTTTTCATTTTTTGATAGCGACGATCATACAATTAAAATTGTGCAAAAATACAAATCCGAAAACCTTTTTGACATTAACCTGTGTGCTTTACAGCCTTACATTCATACCCACTCTACACATTCATCCTACACAACATCACAATATTTACAATGGTTCAAAATTTTTAAACATAACACAACATTTCATATTTGCCATAAAAGCGTTCAGATTAATTTTCTTTATGGTCCCCATCTTCAAAAAGGGGGATCGCCAGGATCCGAAGTGCTACCGCCCTATTTCGCTTTTGGACTCTCTTGGCAAAGTAGTGGGGAGGGTCATTCTGGAGAGACTCCAACAGTGGAGTGAGGACAATGCCATCATTTCGGATCTTCAATTCGGCTTCAGAGAAGGCCTTGGGACAGTAGAGCAGGCACTCAATCTTAGTCTTATAATGGCTAAATACATGCACGCCAAGAAAACCACGGTCTACATGGTCTATGTAGACCTGTCTGCCGCCTTTGACTGTGTCTCACACGCCAAACTATGGGCGGTCCTAAGAGAAATGGGTATGGAGCCCTCCATGTTGGATCTCTTGAGAGAGCTGTATTCTGGGGCCTCGGCGAGAGTTCGCTTTGGAAAGAGTGGTGAGCTGACGGAGTCGTTTGGGGTGGAGCGGGGAGTTAGGCAGGGCTGTGTCCTGGCCCCCTTTCTCTTCTCACTCTACACAAACGGCCTGGAGGAAGAGATGTTGAGGGGGGCTCAGGACATCCCAAAACTGAAACAGAGACCAATCCCAGCACTCCTCTACGCGGATGACGCTGTCATCCTGGCCCGAACTCCTCGTGAACTCCAGTACTCACTCAACAGATATACCTCATTCATGAGCTCACTGGACCTAAAGGTCAATGTAAAGAAAACTTTTGTCATGATTACGGGGGGGGCAAAGAAAGACACAAAAAATATCTTTCTCGACAACCAACCTCTTAAGACTACCACCTAATACCCATATCTTGGGATCATGATAGACCACAAGCTAACATGGAAACCAGCTGTGGATAATAGATGTCATCTCTTTAAGCGCTCGACAGCGGCCTTGCAGTCTTTCTCACGGAAATTGGGAAGGAGGCGTCCAGTAGAACTCCTGAGAATCTACAAAGCTAAGTGCCAGGCTATCGCTCTCTACGGAGCAGGAATCTGGGGCCACACGGAGGTTGGCGCCCTCCAAAAAATTGAAAATAAATTCATTAGATTTCTTCTTGCCACCCCGAAGGGCGCATCAACTTACGCCTCCCACATGGAACTTGGAATTCCCTATCTCCAGGATCTTATCAAAATTCAACCCTTGTTGCTGTGGAGACGTATTTGGGTATCGGACACAAACACACTAACTCAATTGGCCGTGACCGATACAATGTCACTCGACCATTCCTCTAGTTTGAAATGGCTACGTTACATTAGATCCTTTTTCATTGACCTCGGGCTTGAACAATATTACCTTCAACCAGCGGCGATTGCATCTCTCCCAAAAAAGGAGCTCAAAGAACTTGCTCTACGACATTTGGAAACACTAAGGCTGTCCGCTGATGCTGCAAAACCATCAGTGATTCAGGCGAATATAGTCCAGCAAACCTTTGGTATTCAACAATATCTCACCTTAGAGACCAAACTATACGAGAGGATGCTGTTGACCAGGCTTAGACTGAACCTTTTTTTCAGACTGGTCGCGTTTCCTATAAATAAGGCCTGGGAACAAAGCTTGCCCCCATGTCCTTGCGATGGGACATCTATTCAATCAAATATCCACGCTTTTATGTTCTGTAAATTTTACCATCCTCACAGAAAACGTTGGATCCTCCCGATATGCAGGAGGTGGGGTCTTAGACAGTGCCGACCGGCCTTTTATCGTCTGCAATCCTTAGAGTCTGAAGAACTCTGTTATTTAGTCCTAAACTTTTTAAAGTGTATCATGAATCATAGAAAAAACCTTTAGTTATACGTATAAGAAAAAACAATGACTTTTAAAAAATTCAAATGCCCTCGTCTTAACGCATGTCTATTGTATTAACAGTATTTTTTATTGCTGAAATTGTTGTCTTTTATGGTTTTCTCTGTGATTAACCGAATAAAGAATTTATTATTATTATTATTAACCTCTGATTGATTTGGAACAAAAAGGGTGGAAGGACTATTATTTGGTCCGATTGAATCAGATATTGGTTTATTCAAATTATTTCATATTTTAGAAAAAAATGTTTTTCAGTTTTTTCATTTTTTGATAGCGACGATCATACAATTAAAATTGTGCAAAAATACAAATCCGAAAACCTTTTTGACATTAACCTGTGTGCTTTACAGCCTTACATTCATACCCACTCTACACATTCATCCTACACAACATCACAATATTTACAATGGTTCAACATTTTTAAACATAACACAACATTTCATATTTGCCATAAAAGCGTTCAGATTAATTTTCTTTTTAAGCGGTTAATTTAAAGCACTTCTGCTTTGCAAGACTTTTATGGCTGGAAAACGGGGGGTCTACGCGTTTCGAACTCTGAGAATTTATAGAGTTCTCATCAGGACCACAAAAGAACAAGCTGTGGGAAGAGATACAAAATAACCTAATTAGTCTCATTCTTATTAGTCTGCTTCCTACCCTCTTTTTCCAGCTACATCCTCTCTTACCTCCGAAGGGACTTGTTAGAACACCAGACTCAATCTGCCGTCGGTTGCTGCAAAAATCAACGGAAACACTACTCGTTACCCTTTAACAGACCTCGCTTTTCTCTAAACACAACAAGTGCTAAGTTTATTCCAAAAAAGGCAAGTTAGTTCAGGCGCTTCGCTATATTCTAGAACCCTCTATGCTGTATTTTCAGCAACATGACACACTTTTTAGACACTTACATTCAATTTTTGGGGTCTGGATTTGTTTAATCTTTTGGAGGGCTTGCGGTGGATACTTCGCGATGTCCTTGCACTATGGATTTAAGAGACACGGTTTGTAAACAGAGCCCTCAGTGATAAACAAAGGATTGTTGAAAAAGTTTTGGCGTGAGGTCAACTTACTTCATGAAGCGGTTGCTTTAGACTTGTATCGTTTATTTTGGTCCCTCGCCTTGGTACGCGCTGAGGAATGAGAAGAAATGACCGTTTCAAAAACTTTTTCTTTGGCGCATATGCGTTATGCATTTAAGCAAGACTTCCTTTGTGTCTTACTTTCCAGCGCGACCGGGACCGTTGTATATATACCGTCTGCCTCGGGAGCCTTCTGTTTACTGCGTCTTCGGATGAATAGAACGCAGATCTTTAGTCAAGGCATACAAGTAGTCTGTCATCAAAGGATAATCAATATCTCTAAAGGACCTGGGCCTAGGGACTCCCCACACATTTGCAGGATGGCCAAAGATTACCTCATAAGGTGATAACCCCGTTCTTGTGTGTGGTGTTGTTCTCAGAGACAATAAGGCTAAAGGGAGGGCATCGGGCCATTTTAATTCAGTACTAGCACAAATTTTGGCCATCTTTAGTTTTAATGTACCATTATATTTTTCGACTAGACCAGCTGACTGGGGATGCCTGGCTGCATGACATTTCTGCCTAATTTGTAATCCATCACAAACACTCTAAACCAGTAAGGAATTAAAATGTGCCCCGTTATCAGAGCAGATAATCCGAGGCAAGCAATATCGGGGGAAATATTCTTTAACCAAAGCTTTGGCAGTTGCAACTGCAGTGGCTTCCTTGGTGGGGTAGGCTTCAACCCATTTACTGAAAGCGCAAACCACCACCAGTACATATTTCAAATTGTTCACTCTCTCCATCTGTATGTAATCTATTTGTATAACTTCAAATGGCAAGGATGGCGGTGCAAAATTTCCACTCAGGACAGATTCTCTGCCCCCTGGGTTGTAACGTAAACACACAGGGCAGTATTTAACCACATGTACTGCAGTTTTGGGAATATTTGGGTTATTCCAGACTGGGTCTAACACTGCACAAATACCTTTTGCTCCTATGTGTGCTGGACCATGAGCCATGCTAACTACAGCATATACCAATGCATTAGGAAGTAACCAACGCTGCTTCTCAGTTGGATCTATCCAACATTCATTCTTATTCAATTGTCCCACTTCCTGTTCCCATCTTTGTGCCTCTTCTATGGTAGCTTCTTTCTGTAACTCTCTTACACTTTCAATGGTATTGTCGAACACAGATGTTTCCGCCACCCACCGAGCTAAGGCACTAGGAAACATGGGAGTCATCATAGTTTGTGCTGTTTCCTTTGCTACTGAGTCAGCAAAGGCATTTCCCTTTCCCGTAGAATCAATGACTTTCTTATGAGCACTGCATTTGATGATGGCAACTTTATCTGGTAGTGTCAAGGCAAATAACAATCGGTCAATTAAAGGACCATGTTGAATTTTCTGGCCATGCATGGTAAAGAAACCCCTTTCCCTCCACAGCCTCCCAAAACTATGGGCAACGCCGAAGGCGTACTGGCTGTCTGTGTAAATATTTACTCTCAGGCCTTTACTGATTTTACATGCTCGTAACAAAGCTATTAGTTCAACTGCCTGGGCTGAGTGGTGTGAGATCCTAGCGGTTTCCACCACCGTTTTTAGGGTCGTAATAGCATATGCAGCTGTGGCGATACCGTCTGGTAATTTAAAACAAGAACCATCAACATACAACTCTCCTTGGGGCTCTGGTAAAGGGGTGTCGGTAAGATCTACATGCCCTTTTGTTTCTTCTTCAGTTCTAAATATACAATCATGGATATCATCATTTTTATCATTTGAAGGGAGAGGCAATAATGTTCCTGGATTCAATGTAGCACATCTTTTAATTGTAATGTGTGGTGCAAACAATGTTAGTTCGTATCCTATTAAATGAGCACTTGTAAGGTGCTGGGTCTTAGTTCTATTCAACAGAATATCCACAGCATGCGGTACCAAGACTGTGAGCTCTGTATTCAAAACTATACCTTCTGATTGCCGGATGGCCACTGCTACCACCACAGTGGCCCTCAGACAACTGGAAAGGGCGTGTGCAACCATGTCTAGTACTGATGAAAAGAAAGCACAGGGTCTCTGTTTTCCGCCAAAACCCTGTGTTAATACTGAAAGGGAACAACCGTCCACCTCGTGCACATAAAGTGAAAAAGGCTTCCAGTAATCCGGGGTACCCAAGACAGGTGCAGAACACAAAGCAGATTTCAAAGAGTCAAAGGCTTCTTGACATTCATCCGTCTAGGGTAGGGGTTCATGCACATCTTTGGTAGTCAGATACAACAAGGGTTTAGAGAGGAGTGAATAGTTAGGAATCCATTGGCGACAGTAAGGGGTTATGCCAAGAAAAGCACGGACATCACGTTGAGTACGAGGTACAGACATGTTAGTAATTACAGATATTCGTTCTGGTGTTAGTCGTCTCCCCGCTTTCGACAGTAAGTGGCCAAGGTAGGTCACTTCCTGTTGACAATATTGAAATTTGGAGAGGGAGACTTTATTTCCTTTATCAGCCAAATGACATAACAATTTCATAGTCGCTTCTTTGCAGCCTTCCTCTGTATCGGAGGCCAACAAAATATCATCCACGTACTGGATAATTGCATTACTAGCAGGCAAAATTAATTCATCCAGGACTGCCTTCAGAGCCTGGCTATATATGCTGGGACTTTCTGTATAGCCTTGGGGTGCACGTGTAAATCTAAAGCTTCGGCCTCCCAATGAGAATCCGAAGATATGCCTACTATCAGGATGAATTGGTATGCTAAAGAAAGCATTTTTTAAGTCTATGACAGAAATATATTGTGCCATAGGGGGAATCATGGTGAGAATTGCTGTAATATCTGGTACCACCGGATATTGAGGGACTACTATTTTATTGACGGCTCGAAGGTCAATCACAAAACGATATGCAGTCTTATAATCGTGGGCGCCATCAATTGGTGTCTTCTTCAGAATCGGCAAAATAGGACTATTACAAACGTTAGCAGCTGTTTCTTCCACCACCCCCTTGTCAATGAGGTCACGAATGATATGCAACAAGGCCTGTTCACCTTCTGGTGAAATCTTATACTGGGGAATGCGTGGCATCTGTGCATTTGGTTTCAATGTTATTGACACGGGGCTATTCTTAACAGACCAACATCGGTGTCCCCTGTCGCCCACAGTGTCTGAGGAATGGTAGAGAATTCAGGGGGCAAAGTCTCATTTTTAGCAAAGTATTGAGTCTCTTTCACAGGTGGTTTCTGCATTGTCAGAAAAACACCATCCGGGGAGCAAAAAATACGTGCATGTAATCTCTTTAAAATGTCTAACCCTAAGAGGTTTTCACCACAATTAGAAGTTAGAAGAAAGGGTGTATGCATGGAGATGGGACCTATCATAAAAGGCAGAGGTTTTGAAACGGGGCTCACTACCGGTATTCCAGAGAATCCTACTGATACATTATTTTGGCCAGACAGAGCTGCCCCTGGGACCAGTGTATGGGCGACTGAACTACTCATCACCCCAGTATCCACAAAAAACTTCCCTGATGTACCCAACAGTTCTCCTTTTACATAAGGTCCCTCTTGGTCAACTGGTACTGTAATATGGCCCCTGCTCTGTCCATGGCTGTCTCATACATAATCTCGTTCATCATACCTGTCATCCTGATAAGTCTCATTGTAGTATTGTCTGTTCTGAGGGTCATCAAAATGATTCTTACGAGAACCTTCATGTTGTGACTCCTCCCTTCTCATGCTATTTCGATCTATATTCCCTCGACCCCTTCCTCATCCTCTACTAGGTCCGTTCCTTGCCAACAACAGAGGGCAATCCGCCCTCCAATGTCCTTCCTCTTTACAATAAGAACATTGGTTTATCCCAATATTCGGAGGACCTCCTCTACCTCTTCCTGTCATCTGGCCTCTTTGAAATGAGCCTCGCACTCCTCGTCCTGAATTTTGCCCTCTACTGACTTGCTGCAGTAGTACTCTGGTTTTTAAATCTTTAGTCTTCTTCTCAGATTTTTCCTTACTCTCATTTTCACAATGCTCATAATATTGGGCCATACTAAGAATAACGGATGGTGCAGCCGTAGTCCACATGCATTCAGCTGATTGGAGACGGGTCATAACCTCCGGGAGTAAATTTGTAACAAATCTATTTACAAATAATCAAATTCCTCCCTCTGTAGAGAGATCCTGGCCACTGAAATCTATGAAAACTTTCTCAAACTGAGTAAAGTAATCAGACACACTCTCATCCTTTTTCTGTTTACACGCTGTCAGTTTATCCCAATCTACTTTCCTAGGAAGGAGAAGAGTCTTCATGTATGTAACAATTTTATCTGGTACTGCTAATATTTCAACCCGGGGTTTTTCACCTGGCTTTCGTTCCTTATCCCAGTTTTTTAATTGATCCCATGTTCCTCCTAATTCGGGGACATGGCCCGTATCATGAATTTGTCTCCAAATATCCACCAGAATCAGGAGACCAAAAAATAGCTCAATATCAGCTATAGTCATGATGGCGGAATTGGCGGCTTCAGCCAATTCTTTATAATAAGCTGTAGGGTTTTTACGTGGGTCAGGGAGCTGGGCTTTTAACGTAAGGACCTCACTTCGTTTCCAAGGGGTGTAGACCCATTGTTCCTGAAGTCTAACGTCCACTCGTGCTCTTGTGACATTGCCCCCGTTATCCTTTATTTCAGGTAGTTCCGGGAAGAAAAGAGGATGCACCTCTCTCATGGGGTGCTGCGCTCCCCATTCGGCACTCTTTCGGTGCATCCGTTCCCGATAATGCAAAAGCGTCGTCACATTCTGATACACTTCCTCAATTTGGAGATGAAATTTATGAGCATGATCCCTGATGTCACGCAGTATTTTAGGAGGCAATCCTTCCTCAAAACACTGTTCCCATAGTGAAATCAATTGGATCGCCATGCTCTCTAGAACCAACTGCTGTGCAACGGGTTCAAAATCCTTCATGGTACTCCAAATATCCTCCAAAGTATAAATAGGATTCTGCATCCACTGGGATGTCTGAATTATAATAGCTCTCCTCTCCTCCTGTCCCAACAACGACCGAGTGAAAGCTCGCTGATCTCTCAAGTCAGACAACGGTTGTTTGGGCGTGGCACCCGGACTAATTGCATTCGGAGATCTAAAGTAGTCTGAGTCGGAGGGGAGAGAAACACAGGGTGCAAGGGAGAAGGGACAGCCGCGTCCGGCTGAAGGGATATTAAGGGTGAGGTAGTTGGTCGAAGAGAAGGAGGGGAAAACGGAACATCAGGTCCCGATCTGCCAACGGGGGCCGTGGCCACCACCCCTATCTGTGGCTTGGCGGTCGAAGCGGCTTCCGTCTGATCAACTCGTACCACAGGCATGGTCGGATACAAGCCTTGCGGGGCATAAGGAGGAGGTGGTCGGGCTTCCAGCAGTTCTTCTAATTCATCTCCTGTCTCTGGTCTAGCCACATAGCTTTTATCGGTCTCCAACCGAAATTGCCTATCCATTCGTTCAATATTTTTTCCACCTTTTCCTTATCATACGCCACTGCTTTCTGAGTGACTGTCTGACCTGATTTCACCCTCCCCAGCTTTTCCTCTCGAATTCGTTGTCTTTTTGCTTCCTTCAACCATAAGTTCAAGGAATCAAACATCGACTGACGGCTTTTCTTCATAAAAAATGTATTCTGTATATAATTAATCTTTTTCTCATCAAAAGACCCCGTAAGAGGCCATTGTAAATCCGAATTATCCTTAGTGTACTTGTTCCAAAGAGTATTAAACAAAATTGGTTGTAGACCATGTTTGACATACATATCGAAACTAGGACTGCCCTCAGGAGGGGCCGGCTGTCTTTCTTCAAGCCGTGCACCTCGCCGACAACAGCACCCAAATCATATTTTACTAAAACAAGACATTATGATGATTTTTACACGTTTTGCCACACAAAATCACAAAACACATGCCCATTCGGACGCGTCCCTTTTCACCGGTCACTCATACACTCTTCATTCAATCTTCTCAATAAAGTGCTGTAAAACAGTGCAAGGCAAATACTTCTCGGAATCTATTCTATGCAAATGACGTCTTCAAATACGAACAGAGCCCGTCGACTCCTGTTCGGGGAATCGATTCAAAGGAATTCCAGACCAACAAAATCTCACCAAAAAGGAACAGTCTTCAGACTGTTCTGAGAGCACCTGATAGGCGAACCATGAACTCTCTCACAGGCCATCCCATGGTCCTGTTCTGGTTGGGCCGGGCATCTGGACACGTCTCCAGAACCCTAGCTTACCCAGTTGCTCCCAGGGCTTTCCCGGAGAGAATTCGGCCGAGCGAGCAACACCGTACCCTGCTAAGGCATCAGATGTAGTCTCAATTATTCACCAAACAAGTCTGTGGGGTCTCTACCCGTGCAGCCCCTTCGCCGCAACGGTAGATCCCCAGATTCCCTCGTGGTCCGGCTTCCCCGGCCACCTTCAAACAAAAGACATTTAACTGTTATTCAAAAAGAAACACTTCCTCTGAGTGATCCTTATCCAATCCAATCACAAATATCACTCACCTGGTGCACTCAGGTCGATAGCCAATTCTCCACTGCTGACACCTAGACAGACCGACACAGTCTGTTCTTCTCTCGGGTTAAGCCCGTAGGACTCCGGCATAGGGTCTTCAGTAGCTGGGAGGGATACTGGGCTCGAGAGTGGAACGGCTTGCTTTCATACCACAAACGGGTGTCTTGATTCAGGATCCTCTTTCTGTCCACCCACTCGGCCAGAACTCCTCCTTGTCCCGTCACCCCTGTTTACAGGAGGGGACGACCCTATCACGGAGTCCCGGCGGAGTCGCCAACTAAAGGATTCAAAATTAATCTAGTGGGCTATACTTACCAATAGCTCATATACTTTTCTATGTAATAATAATTCAGTCGGCAATGGAGAAGGTTCAATCGTTTATTCATCAAATACAAGCCCTGGCAGGGGAGCCTCAGTCTACATGACCCTCGGAGGTGCGCAGAGGAGACTGACTACATGTTCACAATACAAAGCATATATACGTTTCATGCGTTCACGATGACACCCTACAAGGAAAGATACAACTTGTCCGTAAGCCAAGAGGAATACCCATAAAAGGCTCAATTGATTTGCTAGTAGCCAAGGCCTAAGCTACTCCGGGGCAGGTCAGTAAGGTGCCTTCCTGTCTATCTGTAGCTCGGGGAGTACAGGAACGGGCTCTGCTAGAATGTGCGCATCCCACAAACAGGGCAGGTGTGACCTTGGGTTTCCTTGAGCTACAAGCTAACAACTATAGCAGGCAGCTTGGCTGCCGTCGTGGTTTCGAGCAGAAAGCGTAATCACGTGATTTCAGGGAAACAGCACTTGCACATAGAGAAACGAAACAAAATGGCTCCGTTCATATCAATAGGAGCAAACAAGTCAAAAGTGAATCATCGAATAATATGTGATTATAGTGAACTCTAATTTCATGATTATATAATTACGAGGTTATATTGTATATATTAGGCCAATAGTACATGTTATCAATTTTAGATCCCATCAGAACCTACAAATCATGAGTGTGTACATCTATTCCAAATAAGTCAATCAAGGGAAAATTAATCTAAAGCAATAGATAATAATTCCTCAGGGACAATTAATGACAAGGAAATAGACATAACAGTCGATGCTTCAATCTGTTGTGGTAGAATCGTCCATCAGACCATCTCAGGACATATAGGCAATTGTTTAAATGAGTCCCTATATTCGAATATATGGTTCAGTAAAAGCCTTGTAGGTCAAAAGAAGGGGGCCTTACAACCAGGCTCCTGAAAGTATGACAAATCACTTTTCCATATTTTTCATTTAAATGGACGGCGTGATAGGCAAATGATGTTTCTGACACACAAATGTACATGGATTGATCGTAGTGCAAGCAAAGCTGTGGTCGTGATTGACACGAACACACAGTCGTAGGTACAAACCATGTATCAATGGTGCGCTATATTATCTCATTATTTGTCTACAGTATTTTAAACAGCATGTTTTGGACAGCATTGAGGGCAAGTTGCATTGAGTCAATACTCCGAGCCAGCGAGTCAAAGAAACAATCAAACGACGTCGCTCACTTCCGTATCGCAACCGCATCATAAGTGGAATGTGGCTGTCACAGTGAACTTAAAGACTATGAACTATGTTGTAGTACATTTTACATTTTTATTGTATGATCTATTAGCCTATGAAGTGTTGGTCTTAAACGTTTGATGATATAAGATGTCCTAGTATTAGGGATATTGTAATGCTGCTGAACCTCAATGCAATTGTGTACAGTTGTGTTTTGAAATTTACAATATTTAATTTCTCCAACACACAATTTTAAATAATGCTGCTTTTATTGTCAGACTAATGCATGGATCAGTACTGTTTTTTTCTAAAATAGTTGTAATAACTATCAAATAAAGATTATTTCATTGCGCCCACTCATTATATGATCACAGTACAACTGCTGGAACACCCCATAATGGCTTGTAAGGGCTTTTGAAAAAATATTTTAGTTCTTGTGTTGACCCAAAGAGGAGCAGGGGCACCACCAACCTTTAATATAAGTGATGTAGGGTAGCACAGCAGACCCAGGGAATGTTTTAAATAAAACACAGTAAGTCTTCTGGGTCATTGAATGCATGACCCCAAGAGAGCTTTTAACCATTTTTAAAGTACTCCAAGATGGAGCTGTATAGTCTTTATCAGGAGTACTGTGGTTGGTCATGTGGCTGCACTGTGTGGATCAATGAATGTTAATAAAAAAGACTCAAACACAATTATGTAGTATTGATTCAGAGTGATTTAATTACAACTATTTCAGTCCAAGCTGCTATTAATAAATATCGGGATGTGATTTGTGATAATGAATGCATTGAATTATGGTTATTTATTGCATTGGTTTTAATGGTACATTATAATATGTGGTAGATTTATTAATATGATGACCCTTTGAAATAACCTGTAGATGTATATTACATATATTGGCAAAGCCAATAGGTTTGCCCTATTTAAAATGACACCCACTTATATTTTTAGGACCTGCAGCCAACAAATGCATGGTGGGTAAAAAAAAGCATAGAAATACACTGAATAAAATAAAATTAAAGTGACGTTATAGTTAGGTACAAAATGTCTATTAAAACATAACCTTATAGTCTCAAAAACACTGAAATTCAGCAGTTAGAATTTACTAAGCTAACTATATCTCATGCCCTCTGCCATGCACTGCTTATGACCTGGTGTGTTACATCACTCATGTTATGTTCTATGACATCACAGATGACATCTCTGATGACATCTCAAGTAAAATTGTTGATGGCAACACTAATGACATCACTGGTGACATCCTCACTGTATTGCTCTACAAATGATACTACAAAGAGATAGATCATTTAAAAGGAAGGTCACAAAAAACATAGGGGAATATTATCAAGACAGGCGTTAAAATTATCGCCGCTTTAGCGGCAGAAAACTGCAGCTAAAACGGCGATAATGGGCTTGATAACATGCTCAATGGAATTCCAATTAAAGCCTATGTTAGATGTCCTTCACATCTAACATGGGCTTCAATTGGAATTCCATAGAGCATAATATCAAGCCAATTATCAACGTTTTAGTGGCAGTTTTCTGCCGCTAAAGCGGCGATTATTTTATCGCCTGTCATGTTAATATGCCCCATAATTCTCTCACAACACATCCTACTATATAAAGCTTTTCTCCTTCACAAAGGTGTCAGCGGAGAGTCAACTTCCTTATCAGACCCTACTATGCAAATCCATCACCCTGGAAAGGGGTCTCAGCAGAGAGGCCATTTCCTCAGTACACCCTACTTTGCACAACCTTCACCCTGCTCAGAGGTCTCAGCGGAGAGCCCAGTTCCTCACCAAACCCAGCTACACACAGTCTTTGCCCAGTACTGAGGCCTTTGTGGAGAGGCTAATCCTTCTCCAAACTGTACTACACCAGACTTTTCCCTCTACAAAGGCCTGTGTGGAGAGTAGGCCAGTCTCTCACCAGAACCTGCTATGCAGAATGATCGCCCTCTGCTTAACTTTTCACTGCAGTCCTACTACCTACTGGCACGCAAAACCTTTTAGGTGGTGAAGCCTCTACTATGCACAGCCTTTGGACAACACTTCACAGAGAGTCAACACACTACACATATGCAAGCCCCATTAAGAGGCCAAGCATGTAGCAAAAACTAACACTCATTAGCACTACAGAAGTGGTACCAAATTTACTCTAGATGTAACTCACTAAAAATCTTAAGTGTCAGAAACGTATAGCATACTGCTACACTCACTGGATGATGTCATCATCGATGCCATCAATGATGTCATTGAACATTCCATCACTGATGTAATATGGGAGGTTATAAGCAGTGCATGGTGAGGTGCAAGTTATAGTTGGCTCAGTAAACTATGACTGGTGGATTTCATTGTTAAGTTTTAACTGACATTTTTACCTAACTATAACATCACATTAACCTTTGCTGTTTCAGCAAAATTAAACAGTAGGTGGTTATATTAGGACCTTTTGTGTGTTGCCAATAACTTTGGTACTGTTTGGCGAATGTTCACAAATTTTCAAAACTACTGGGTCAGTAACTACAACTGCTGTCTTGAAATTTCAGAGTGAACCATCAAGCAGGGGCTGAGAAAAAGTGGGGGGGGGGGGGCAAAATGTTTTTTCTCCATGGTAATTTCCATAGGAAACTTTAGACACGGCTATAGCCCAAACTGCTGAATGGAATTACACCAAATTTGATAGAAAGGTAGATTTTGTTCCCATCACTCTTTTTGTTAAATAGTGTAAATCTGATCAGTAGTTGCTGATTTAAAGATTTCTCAGATATACAACTGAGGCCAAGGTGGATCTGCAACCCCTCCTGATCTCTTGCCTGAGATTTGATTGGCTGCCAGAACTTCAAACCAGGAAGTGTTGGCAGCCATCTTGTGAGTCAGTTAAACTGGCTCACTAGAAAAAAGATTAGAACAAAGAAAATGGGGCAGGGTAGAAATACCCTGACACCCTAGGCCTCTTGGGTGGGTCCGAAAGGGCCCCCCAGGGCCAAAACATTTTCAGTGAGAGTCGCTTTGGATTATTGACTCCTGCCGGAAGAAAATAAAAATGACGTGCGGGCTTCTACACTTCATTTAGTTAGGCCCCTAGGTAGGCCAGATTCCAGGGGCATTTGAAAATATAGGAGGCGGTTGCACTGGCCCCCCTCCTACAATACCTAAAGTCCTGGGAACCGCAAACTCACGGGCCAGTTTTTTAATATGTATGCTGGGGTTACCCCAGCGACAACCCCCACAGCCCTGGGACCGCCACCACCGGGGGCACATACGTATTTTTTTTAAATGGCCTCCCAGGGCTAAAATAAATAATGATGCATGGGGGCTCCGGCCCTCCCATGCAGCCTCGGGGACTGTCACCACCCCAGGGCACAAATAAACTACTGAATGAGGGTCCTTTGTGAACCTCCAGCCCCGGGGACCACCACCTTCCTGTGGCAAATTTAGAGAATAGAGGAGGACCGCACAGTCCCCCTCCAGGATCCCTAGATGGCCCTGTGGATTGCCACACCCCAGGGCGTGCTCAAGCAATGTCCCAGATTGCCCATCCCCCGGGACACTGCCCTTTGCTATGACGTGGTGGGAGTAGTGCTCCCGGCATGCCATAGCAAACAAGTGCTCCTCTTTGAGCAAGCTGCACAAAGCGGAGCACTTTGCTTTTTACACACAGGTAGCTAAATATCAGCAGCTCCCTTTGTGTAAAAGCAATTCTGGCTCCCGCAGGAGGCGGGGAGTCAGCAGGGACCACAGGGGCATTCGTGCTCCCCTGTTGTCCACCACCATTTGAAAAAAGCGTTATATAAAAGCCTTGTCCCAGGGAATGGGGTCCATGGGGACAAAATCAGCTGGGAGAGGGGTCATAGGGACCCTCTCCCCTTTTTAATAAATAAATAAATAAATGGGCAGTTCCCAGCGAATGGGGTCCTGAAGCCGGAACCAGCGACCACTCTCTCTTGTTTTCCTTTTTTAAATTGAAGGGTATGCTGGGGGGTATGGGGTCCTGGGGTAAAATTGGGTTAGAGAAGAGTGGCTGCACAGTTTTATTTGTCCAATAATAATACATTTATTTTTTCGCATATGGTGGGAGTCGCAACCCCATTGTGGCACTCAACGCAGCCCCCCCCATGTAATTTCGCAGTGAAATCAAGAACCCGGAAAACATTTTTGAGGAATATGGTTAAAAAAAATACTATTCCGTGTTGGGTTATAGGGTGGCTCTGAGAAGAGCCTTTGTGTTCATTATGAGTTTGTTGCAGCTACATGTAAGTGTGAATGCACATTTTGAGGTTGCTGAGAAACACCCTGTTGCCTTCCTCTGAACTCCATCACTTCTATAGATTCCATACATATCAAAACGCAGGCTGTTGTTATAGGCTGAGCCCATTTTATGGTCTCTGAGGAATGCAGAAACAGTTTTATTAACATGCTTTCTGGCTTTGTCTCTCTGTGGACAGAACAGATTTGACCTCTTCTATTTCTGTCTTTGGGCATATATTAGAGGACACCACGACAGTGTGAGGGAAAAGTGATCTCTATTGTGAAGAGGTATCCTTCATTAGGATTTCCAGGTCTACCCCAGCTGGAGTTTCTAGTTTATTGCCACCAGAGTGCACAATCATGAGGTCAGGGGGTTGGAAATTCAAAATGCTTTAAACAATAGCCATCTGTTGGTGCGGTAGCAGTTGGTAACACTTTAATCCTCTTTGTTCAAACCATTTAATATCCACATTATGCAAACCCAAGTCTTTGTCAATATCTTTGTCTCCAGCATACTTGTTTACACATAAAATATAGCCGTGACCTACAATCCATACTGTAAGCATTTTGAAGGCAAGTGTGCAATGGATCAAAAGACGACTCAACCTGAGTAAGTCAGCTGGTATATGAAAGGTATATAAAATGGTGCAAACCCAAGGAGATGATGGACGGAGCTCTGAAACTTTTCAGACAATAACCCCCAGTCACAGATCTGGGTTGAATCCATCATCGTTCTTTAACTCAACTTGCCACTCTAGTTCAGACACAGCTATATGCAAATCAGTCTTCCCCTGTGCCTCATGGGAACAGTCCAGCCCAAACTGCAAAGCCATGTATTCCCTGGACTAGAAACAAGCATCCTGGGACCGGTTTCGGGCAAACTGCCCTCATCAGCTAGGTTAGCTTGAATCTAGTGGCAAAGTGAGCAAGGGACCTACGTCTGGGCATACCCTGCCAACTTAGGGCGAACAAAGCAAACACAAGGAGTTGATGGACGGAGCCCTGAAGCTTTCAAGACACCCACCCCCAGTCACAGATCTGTGTTGAATCCATCATCGTTCTTTAACTCACTTTGCCACCCCAGTTCAGACGCAGCTATATGCAAATCAGTCTTGACCCTGTGCCTGATGGGAACAGTCCAGCCCGAAATGCCGAGCCGTGTCTTCCCTGGACCGGAAACAAGAATCCTGGAACCGGTTTTGGGCTATCAGCCCTCATCAGCCATGGTGAACAGAATGTGGTTTAACAAAAAGGAGATAAGTCATTCGGTGCTCATAAACATTGTATAGTTAAAAATAGGTTGCATGCTAGTTTAGCAAAACAAGTATCTTTCTGAATGGTTACAGAGAAAACTTTGAAAGATAGAATAGATTAGATATACGCTAATACTTTGTAGTAATCAACCACACTTGTTGTTATGAATTTGGAAGCTAGGGTGCTGCATTTAAAAATATGGAGAGACTTACTGGTACAGTTACATTTTGAAGAAACTGTTACTATGGAAACTAAGGTGAAGCAGTGTGGAGGAAGGGTTTAAAATAAAATGGGATTCTAAAATATAAAGTTGAGTATTATATATATAATATATCTTTGAAAAATAATATTTTACTAATCAGTAGTATGTTTGGAAGTGATACGGCCCCAGGATCAGCCTCTACCTTCTAGACCAGTCAACACTGTTAAAAACCTTGGAGTCATGCTTGACTTGGATCTCTCAATGAAGTCGCAGGTTCAATCTGTGGCTGGCATGTGTTTCAGACTCCTGAAAATTATGAGAAACTTCCTACCACTGTTGCCTTTGTCCCATAGGAAAACTGTGGTCCAAGCCTTGATTATGTGAAGGCTGGATTATGCAAATCTGTTATACATGGGCATCCCAAATTATTATTGGGCGGCCTACCGGTTGTTCAAAATGCGACCACCAGAGCGATTTTTTTGGTAGGGCCTAGGACTCACATGTCGACTCATTTGAAAACTCTACAATGGCTTTCAGTGAAAAATAGGATTGCTTTTAAGTCTCTTGTGCTGGCCTTTAAGGCTCTCCATAACAGTGGGGCTCAGTACATCAGCAAGAGAATTATGCCTTGTACCCCAGCCAGGACTTTGAGGTCATTGGCCCAACATTTGCAATCGGTGCCAAAATTCATCCGGACCAGGAGGTAGTGGGAAGACTATGGAACACTTTGCCTCTCACCCTTAGACAAGAACAAGAGCTTCTTAGTTTCAGCTTTATAAATTAAATATATATATATATATATATATATATATATATATATATATATATATATATATATATATATATATATATATATATTGCAACACATCCAACTATCCAGTTGAAGAAATGGCAAGCACACTGGAATCCGGTATGAAAATTCTTTAATGCAAACCCCCTTCACCCCTGACCGACGCGTTTCGCTAATCCAGCTTCGTCAGTGTCTGACGAAGCTGGATTAGCGAAACGCGCCCGCCAAGGAGCCCGGGAAGAGTTTCGGCAGTTGTTAGGTTATTGCAACCTTGCGCTGGGCTGCGTGCATTGTCACTGTAGTCCCTGCTATTGGAATCCCAGGACGTCTTGGCTGAAGCGGTATAGGGGAGCTGAGGAGGCGCTGTTTTGTGGACTGAAAAGCTGCTCATTAAGGAATCATCACATTTTGTTTTTTTAATTGGTAGAACACACCTGGCTTCCCGCACGCACGCATAGGGAGTAAACTTTTGCTTCTTCCCCCCAGCAACACCTCCAGGAACCTGACATATGGAACTCTAAGACCTGTAGTTTCCCTCTACTTTCCGGATACTACACAGGTGTGCTGGCTAACGAACTGAGGGGCGGTGCGGACCGGTCATCACGGGTTCAAAAGGGGCGGGACCTATCAGCTGGGTGCTGTATCTCGTGAGGAGGCTTTGGGCGCTGACGAAGGCTATCCACGGCCAGAAATGCATCCGCCATACACTGCAAAATAAAGCCTCCAACTGCTTCCCCTTGGGTCTCTGCCTGCTCTTTCTTTTTGGGAATGAGTTTTTCTGCATATATATAGAAGAATTGAATGAAAATGGTTTGAATCTGAAATTTACTTGTAACACTAGCACAGAAACCATACAATTTCTGGACATAGAGTTGTTTGTGGAACAGGAAAGGATTCAAACACGCACATACCGCAAGCCAACTGCTGGTAATGGGATCTTGCATGCCCATAGTTTCCACCCCACTTCTCTTAAACAATCAATTCCATATGCAGAATGCCTCAGGATGACACGTAATTGCAGCACAACTGAGGGTCTCGCAAAAGCTGAAAAGAATTTATTCTCGAGACTCCAACAGAGAGGGTACACACCTGAAACATGCAAGAAAGCAGAAGTGAAGTGTAACACCAAGACTCGACAAGATTTAATATTCCCGGTGGCAAAGGAAGTCGTTATAGAGAGCCAGGCGAGACAACCCCCTAGACTCATAACAGGCTATAACCGGTACCACTCGAACCTCCGAAAAATCCTAAGAAGGCACTGGCCATTAATACACAATGACCCTACCATAGGGAACGAGGTAGGCGAGAGTCCGTTGATATCATTCAGAAAAGCCAAATCAATGCGCCACCCTGGTGTGTAATGCACCAGTTCTGAAAAAGAAAAAGAATTGGCTACAGTCCCAAAAGGGGTTCAAAAAATGCATGAAATGCAAAGCCTGCAATCATGGCATCAACACCACTGAGGTCCAATTACCATTCAGAAGGAAAAAGTATTCCATAAGGGAACACTTCAAATGTAAAACCGAGTTTGCTGTGTACGTTTTGACGTGCCAATGTGGCAAAAGATATGTAGGGTCTACCATTCACCCCGTCCATGTGAGGATTCTGCAACACTTGAGGGCAATTGTCAATCTGGACCAAGCATACCCAGTGGCGCGACACATTCATGAGTCCCATGGGGGCAATGCAGATGGTCTAACATATTTTGTTATAGACAGCATCCCCAAGAGCCCGAGAGGAGGGAATAGAAAACTTGCGTTACGCCGCCTGGAGTCAAGATATATAATTCTCTTGAACTCCAAGATCCCTTCAGGTTTGAATGCGGATGAAGCCCTTAGTGTCCACATTTAAGTAAACACTTCCAAGCGTTTTGTCCGCTTCTCCTTTCCCGAGTACCCTAGAACAATTGCATTTAATTGTATCACTGTAAATACACTGCGCACATAATTGTCACTATAGGGTGATGACACAAAACATTGCACCGAACATATCAAGCCATGCCAGGCATTAGGCACCCCCCGTTACCAAGCACTACATGAGCGGTACATAAATTAGTGGTAGGTCCCGCTCGCTATCCCAATTATGAGCAGGCAGTAGGCAGCCCCCGTTACCAAGCACTACATGAGCAGTACATAAATTAGTGGTAGGTCCCGCTCGCTATCCCAATTATGAGCAGGAGCATAATCCTTAAAACATTAGTTAAGCTTCGGTGAGAGTAAGGGCCCAACAGGGTACATGTACCGTCAGCTTTAGGACTTACCGAGTCAGGATGAGAAGCGTGTACAGCACACTTCAGAGCGCGCCAAGGCAACTCGTAATAATGAGGTTACAGCGCCAACCCAATCACTGTGCTTATATGAGCAGACATGTCCATACCGTTTGTAGGAGCACACGGGATTCGTTGTCATCTGTGCCTGACACAAATGTACCAGTAATCGGTGTAACGAGGGAGTTTTGAATGTTCGTTTTTTCACAATGTTAGACACAATTATTCACATGTTATAATTTAAGCACAAATTATATTGTTGAGATATGCCGCACAATTACATTATATGTGAATTCAACAGTAACAGTAAAAAGTCTTCCATGATGCTAAAATGTGCAAGTCATGTAGGAGGCAGCGTCATCACCTTGGGTGTAACCATGTAACCATAGCAACTGCCAATAGCAACAGTTGAGCCTACCTAATCATTGACAATGTGCTTATGTATATATAGCTTTGATGTTAGTATGCATGTGTTAGTGAACAAGGCGGGAGCAGGCCGCCGAAACGCGTCTGAGCAGAAACTGAGCAAAGAAATAAAACGTTTGAATTGAAACTCACGGAGTCAGCGCCTTCTTTCATCAGAAGTTTGGTATGGTAAAGAATACAACAGGTTTTGTGTCCTACAAAACCCTACGTTGACCCTACTCGATTTGGCAGCACTAAGTCAACAAGGACAATTGATGGTTGAACTTTTGAAAAAAGAGACACAGTGCCCCCCGGAACCGGAATGCAAAGAGGACCCGAGTAACTTGGGAAAACGACGGAGTTCGCACCAAACCGGAGATCTGCGACCGCTGGAGAGTAGTTGGAGATTTCCAGGTAAGGGGCGACCCGTGGTGAGTAATAGGCAGCGGGCGATAGTCATTGGGTTCAAAGGGAGAGTGAGCCCCGGTGCAAAGAAGCAAAGAGCACACGGGCAGTGAGTTTGTACAAACGTAACATTTATCCCAGAATTTCCTCAGTATGGCTGCTGAGTGGGAAAGGGAAAGGGAGGAAGCGGCACTGGATGTGTTTGTGGACAAAGACACGGGCAAAGGCGATAGAACTAACACAGAAACTCAAGTGCAAATAACTGAAAAAGATGAAACCAAAAAATTACTCAACAAATTGGAAAAAATTAGTAAAAAGGAGATGTCCAAATGGTGGGAAGTGAAATCCCTGAGCAGATACCTGGATGTAGGGAGAGTACCACGAGGGCTAAGAATTTTGGTGGCTCCGACATATGAGGACCCGGATCCCCTGATGCTACAGAAGTGGGCCGATAACAGTGCAAAGTCCTCAGAGAATATGTTGAAAATCCTCATAGAATTCGCGGCAAGCGATAGAGCCAAAATGATATTGCGCATTGATGAAATACTGAAAGAATTGGACACAAAAGAGAACAAAGAAGAAATAGCAGAAAGAATGAATGAGATCAAACTAAGGCTAGAGAAACTTGAAACAGAAATCAAAGAAAGGAAGGCGATAAAATTTCAGAGGGACCGCAATGACTATCTAAACGGGAGAATATATACATTTGCGAAAAAATTTGACCAAATAAGAAAGCAGCCACCCGTTTCTTCAGACGGGGGCAAAAGTGCAACTGTTGAACAGAGTGAAACAGAGATCAGCTCTGAATATGAAACAGACTCTGAAAGCAACCATAGTTCTGCAATGTCTGGTCCAGCCCCAACCCCGGCACAAGAACTGGCTTTTTTAAGGATGCAGCGCCTCAGAACCCTACGTCCTCGGAACCCACAAAACAAAGGAGACGGTGGTGGGAAAAAGAAACAGAATCAAAACCAAAAACAGCAACAAAAAGCAGGAGGAGAAAAAACAGGAGGTGGGGAGAAGAAGCACAAAGACAAAACAAGCCAAAATACAGACAAAACAGACGCAGATACTAAGCATGGAAAAAGACAATACAGTTATAAACCTTTCCAACATGGAGCTGTCAGCACAGGAAGTGGAAATTTTATCGCTAGGTTTGACATTTTGCAGTAATACTAACTTTGACTATGCCCAGACACGAATTGACTTGTTCTTATATGTCCGAAAACTTAAACTCCAAAAATATTTCGCCAATTCAAATCTAAGCACCTCTGAGACTGTAACTTCAGAAGAACCAAACGTAAGGCTAAATGTGGAAAATATAGAAACACTACAAATTATGATCGATCTTGAACAGGAGAATGAAAATGAATCTGAAAGTATCACACCAAGTGGGGCAGCCTTGAGCTCAGAGATAGACATCTATCAGTCAACTAAAACTGGTTTCAAACCAAAATCAGTTTTCATGCCGGCAATGCCAAAAGATGGGCTGGATCTATTTGCCGAATGTGTCACAAAAGACCTCAAAGAACTTTCAATTTTAAGTACCAAACAAAGATATTGGGAAAATCAGGATCACACACGCAAATACAACGACTTAATGGAGAAAATAAAGGCAAGGTCAGATATTGTGGTGAGATGGTCCGACAAAGGCGGAAACATAGTGCTCTGGCCCCTTGAAATGTACAACAAAGAAGCAATGAGTCAACTGCAGGACAGAGAATGCTACACAAGAATCAGCCCCACGCATATTGTAGGTATTCAAGAAAAATATCACTGTGATCTGTACAAATGGAAGGGCAAAGGCCTTTTGAGCAAAAAGGAGTTCGAATTTTTGAAAAACGATTATCCGGTGACTGCACAATTATACCTAATCCCGAAAATACACAAAGATGACAAAACACCGCCGGGAAGACCGATAATATCGGCGATAGGGAGCCTTTTTGAGAACACGAGCATCTTCATTGACCATTTCCTGCAACCAGAAGTCAAAAAACTACCTGCCTACATAAAGGACACAGGAGATTTCCTATCCAAAATATACAATGTTGAATGGAAGAAGGATTATGTGTTCATGACATTGGATGTCCAAGCTTTATACACAAGCATCAGACACAAGGATGGCCTGAACGCCATCAAACATTTCTTGGGAAAGAGACCCATAAGCTTGTTTCAACACACACAAATGCTTTTGGAAATGACAGAATGGTGTCTCACTAACAACACATTTATGTTTGATAGACTGTATTACAAACAGGTCCAAGGTTCGGCCATGGGAACTTGCTTCTCCCCCAGCTATGCGAATCTTCATATGGGCTGGTGGGAGGAGCAGGTACTATGGGTACTGCACAAAGAAATTATGACAAATAATGTGGTTGTATACAACAGATTCATTGACGACATATTCATTTTGTGGGAGGGCAATGTGGAAAGTGCTGTGAGATTCACAGAAGAATTGAATGAAAATGGTTTGAATCTGAAATTTACTTGTAACACTAGCACAGAAACCATACAATTTCTGGACATAGAGTTGTTTGTGGAACAGGAAAGGATTCAAACACGCACATACCGCAAGCCAACTGCTGGTAATGGGATCTTGCATGCCCAAATTTTCCACCCCACTTCTCTTAAACAATCAATTCCATATGCAGAATGCCTCAGGATGACACGTAATTGCAGCACAACTGAGGGTCTCGCAAAAGCTAAAAAGAATTTATTCTCGAGACTCCAACAGAGAGGGTACACACTGAAACATGCAAGAAAGCAGAAGTGAAGTGTAACACCAAGACTCGACAAGATTTAATATTCCCGGTGGCAAAGGAAGTCGTTATAGAGAGCCAGGCGAGACAACCCCCTAGACTCATAACAGGCTATAACCGGTACCACTCGAACCTCCGAAAAATCCTAAGAAGGCACTGGCCATTAATACACAATGACCCTACCATAGGGAACGAGGTAGGCGAGAGTCCGTTGATATCATTCAGAAAAGCCAAATCAATGCGCAACACCCTGGTGTGTAATGCACCAGTTCTGAAAAAGAAAAAGAATTTGCTACAGTCCCAAAAGGGGTTAAAAAAAAGCATGAAATGCAAAGCCTGCAATCATGGCATCAACACCACTGAGGTCCAATTACCATTCAGAAGGTAAAAGTATTCCATAAGGGAACACTTCACATGTAAAACCGAGTTTGCTGTGTACGTTTTGACGTGCCAATGTGGCAAAAGATATGTAGGGTCTACCATTCACCCCGTCCATGTGAGGATTCTGCAACACTTGAGGGCAATTGTCAATCTGGACCAAGCATACCCAGTGGCGCGACACATTCATGAGTCCCATGGGGGCAATGCAGATGGTCTAACATATTTTGTTATAGACAGCATCCCCAAGAGCCCGAGAGGAGGGAATCGAAAACTTGCGTTACGCCGCCTGGAGTCAAGATATATAATTCTCTTGAACTCCAAGATCCCTTCAGGTTTGAATGCGGATGAAGCCCTTAGTGTCCACATTTAAGTAAACACTTCCAAGCGTTTTGTCCGCTTCTCCTTTCCCGAGTACCCTAGAACAATTGCATTTAATTGTATCACTGTAAATACACTGCACACATAATTGTCACTATAGGGTGATGACACAAAACATTGCACCGAACATATCAAGCCATGCCAGGCATTAGGCACCCCCCGTTACCAAGCACTACATGAGCGGTACATAAATTAGTGGTAGGTCCCGCTCGCTATCCCAATTATGAGCAGGCAGTAGGCAGCCCCCGTTACCAAGCACTACATGAGCAGTACATAAATTAGTGGTAGGTCCCGCTCGCTATCCCAATTATGAGCAGGAGCATAATCCTTAAAACATTAGTTAAGCTTCGGTGAGAGTAAGGGCCCAACAGGGTACATGTACCGTCAGCTTTAGGACTTACCGAGTCAGGATGAGAAGCGTGTACAGCACACTTCAGAGCGCGCCAAGGCAACTTGTAATAATGAGGTTACAGCGCCAACCCAATCACTGTGCTTATATGAGCAGACATGTCCATACCGTTTGTAGGAGCACACGGGATTCGTTTTCATCTGTGCCTGACACACATGTACCAGTAATCGGTGTAACGAGGGAGTTTTGAATGTTCGTTTTTTCACAATGTTAGACACAATTATTCACATGTTATAATTTAAGCACAAATTATATTGTTGAGATATGCCGCACAATTACGTTATATGTGAATTCAACAGTAACAGTAAAAAGACTTCCATGATGCTAAAATGTGCAAGTCATGTAGGAGGCAGCGTCATCACCTTGGGTGTAACCATGTAACCATAGCAACTGCCAATAGCAACAGTTGAGCCTACCTAATCATTGACAATGTGCTTATGTATATATAGCTTTGATGTTAGTATGCATTTGTTAGTGAACAAGGCGGGAGCAGGCCGCCGAAACGCGTCTGAGCAGAAACTGAGCAAAGAAATAAAACGTTTGAATTGAAACTCACGGAGTCAGCGCCTTCTTTCATCAGAAGTTTGGTATGGTAAAGAATATATATATATATATATATTACCTACTGGCGGTCGCCAGTAGGTATATATAGTTAGGATCGATTTCCATAGGGAAATCGCAACATTCTATTTGGAATAACTTTGGCGCCGGTTGAGCAATCAGGCTGATTCTATAGGGCGGTCTGTCGCAGTTTTAGCTCGAACGGCTGAATGGATTTGCACCAAACTTGGCAAAATTGTAGGGACTGGTAGCCCGATGTGCCTTTGCTATGTCTCAAGATATATGCTCCAGTGGATTTTGAGTAATTTAGGTTTAAAAAAAATTATATATCTGTAAGCGCGCCCCGGTACGCGTACCGGGGAGCACTCCGGGCGTGCCACACGACTTGCGCACGGCAAGCTGATTGGTTCTCGGGTGTCTGTAAACATTCGAAACAGTCAGCAGCGGCCGCCATCTTGTGTCTCAGTAGGATTGAGATACAAGAGGTGGCAAAAATCAAAGGGGGAAATGAGCAAAAGGGGGCAGGGTACACCCCCCCTGACCCCCTAGGTTTGATGTGGGGGCCATAAAAGGGTCCCGTGGGACAAAAAAAAAAATTTCGATTTTTGCGGGGGGAGCGCCCGGTACGCGCACCGGGGAGCATACCAGGGAGCGTACTTAGGTGAAAAATAGTGAAAATAATAGTGTAAAATAATCATTTTGAGTAATTACAGGTAGGGTAGCACTGAAAAGAGCTTTTGAGATCTGTGGTTGTTTTAGGTACCTACAAGTGTGTCCCACACACACCCACATGCACACAACCCCACACCCACACACCCACACACTCCCCACACACACTTCACACATGCACACTTCCACCCACAGTCAAACACCCCACACCCCCACATCGACACCTTACATATCCACACCCACACCCACATCCCACACACCCACACTCAAACACACACCTCACCCCCTTCCACCACACACACACACACATGCACATACACATAAATATCTCACAGACACACCCCACACATCCCACACACACATCCCCCCACACTCACAGAGACAACTCACAGACACATCTACACATCTCACACATACATACACATCCTACACATATACCTCCCACACCCACACACTTCCCACACACACCTCACACACCCACACTCCCACTTATACTCAAACACCCCACACAGTCACACCCACACACACACCTTACATACCCATATCCCCACCCACATCCATATACCCCACACACCTATACACCTCATCCCCCCTAGACACACACACACACACATACACACCTCACAGACACCCCCCGCACATCCCCCACACACACCTCCCCCATGTCTACACATGGGAAAAACTAAGTGAAACACTAAAATAATAATTTAAAGTGCTTAGAGGTAGGGTATCTCTGAATAGATTTGTTGTGTTGTTTGGGTGTTTTAAGTACCAACATGTAGGTACCAATGCTGAGTCTTAAAGTCAATGTACACCGTCTCCTCTGTAGATAATTTGCATGTTGTTACAGAAGTTATTGTGGTATATGGAATCTATACCATAGTCTGTCAGGGAAGCAGAAACAACATGGAGGCAGGAGATGAAAAAGAGATGTCAAATACACATTGGAGATAATATAGTGGGAGAAAGGAAGTAACTATGAGCAAAATTATTATGTCAATAATCAAAAGAAGAGTGTCTATGGAGAAGGCTAAGCCATTCTAGGGAGCACAAAAAACAACCACACTGGGATGTTGAAGAAAGCCCTCACTCACCACCTAGTGATGACATGCTGAAGCACTCTTCTTTTGATTATTGATTACTTACCGGGGAACAAGAGTGTCAGTGTACTCTCCCTACCTCTCTCCTTGTTATTCAAAATTATTATGTAACAGAAATACGTTGCACAGTATACTATAAGTCTGAGTTTATATTGTAATCAATTTGGTACTAGTTTATGAATTACATATAATAATGAATAATGTCTCGAACAATTTTTGATTATTAAATATAAATTTATTTTTCTGATTCTTTTTCAAAATTTAATAGAACGTCTAACATTTGACTGTCCGAAATGTCTTCTTTTTGACTGAACATAACTTCCAACATTTGACTGTCAGAAACGTCCTCATATTGAATTAACAAATCCACAGATTGTACACATTGTAGAAGTTCATGGTCCCGTGATTCATCCATGAATTCCAAGTCAATGGGTTCAATGATTTCCTCATTTTGTTCATCTCTAGGACAATTTCAAAGGAAATGTTCTGTTCTCCTTCCATTTTTGTGCTGAAATTTGCATTAAAAAAATCAGTAGAAATATGGCACAGTTGGGTTTAAGTTCAGACAGGTAGTTTTGATTTTTTAATAGTGAAATTAACTTTGGGCAATGTATGGTAACAGGCAGGAAGTAGATATATTAAAAAGTGCCTGTGAAGAAGCGTAAGTAAATTCATAATTATAGCAGAGAAGCCTAAGTCAATCTAGAAATATGACAGAGGAGCCTATCTCTATCTATAACTATAGCAGAGGGACAGTAAATAACTATCAGAAAATGTTTTTAAAAAATAACTTAAAGTGCCCCTTACAAATTATCAACTTACTTTACGGAGAGGTGAAGAAGACAAAATGCAAAAATCCTTTCAAGATGTACCTCAGGTAGTTGTAGTCAAAATGGGCGTGTTTCCCTCTCATTTTTCATTTATATTCATGTACATAACCAATCAATGTCAGGGAAAAAAAAAATAGAAAATGAAAGTAACATTTTAATTGGTTGTCAATTCTAACACTTCAGATGTGTTTTTGTTATGTCATTTACCTCAGGATATTTAGACAGGGCTACAGGCCAAATGGCTCAATGGAATTCCACTTTATTTGGGAAAATGGTAGGGACTGGTATGTAGTATGAGCTATTCTATATTTGGTGAAAGTGTCTCCGTGGTTTTTATGTAAATTAACTTTTTAAATTTTTAGGGAGCGCTTCCTAGTGCGCACCCCGGTAATGGGTATAAGGGGGCATCATAGGCACTCCTTGACCCTCTAGGTTTTCTGAGGGGGTCTTAGGAGGCCCAAATAGGCAAACAAAAAAAAAATGTTTTTATTTTTCGCGGGGGGAGCGCCCGGTACGCGCACCGGGAAGCGTACTATAGTGAAAAATAGTGAAAAAAGTTAGAAAAAGATAATCATTGGAGTGATCAGAGATAGGGTAGCCCTGAAAAGGGCTTTTGGGTTCTGTGGCTGATTTAGGTAACTACAAGTAGGTACCAATGTACAGTCTTAAATTCAGGAGGAATATTCTATTCCCTTCATCTGAGAAGTGCACACCATCTTCTCTGTAAATATCTTGCATGTTGTAACGCAAGTTGTTGTTGTATATTGAACCCATTCCATAGTCTCTCATGTAAGCAGAAACAGATTTATTCACATGTTTCTGTGCTTTCTCAAATTGTGGACAAAATTGATTGGACCACTTCCATTTCTGTCTTTGGCATATATTGGAATATACCAAGGCAGTTTGTGGAAAAAGTGCCATCAAATGATCAAAGGTGTCCTTTAAAAGCATTTCCAGACCTACCCCAGTCAAAGTGCCCAAGTCAAACCATTGAAATTCGCATATATAGTTAGTTGCACTAACTATATATTTCGCGCACCCGCAATCCACTGCTGATGATGTCACATATTACATCATTCATGACATGGTCAGTGACATCACTGATGACATCACTGATGACATCTCAAATGACGAAATGAACAACATTAACTGCTACATTAGCATAGCAGTTGACACCAGAACTGTTTTCAAACTGAAATCCAACAACATCTTCAACAGAATCCTTTTTGTTTCTCTTTACAATTACACTTTTATCTACTTTATGCCTTTTTGCTGATACCTCACTGCAATTACTCTCATTTCTTCTTTTTCGGCCTACCACACGTTTTTCAATCAGAGGATATTGAGGCAAATGTGGAGCATACTCTCTTCTTAACCTATTGTATTCTTTTACACAATCTAAATCTGCACAAATCTTTGTTTCATCACACTCAATCAAGTACAATCCTGCTAAAGTTCTGACTCGTGATAATGCCACATATGCCATACCCTCTTTAAACACAGAACTTCCAATGTTCACCAAAGCGCTATCTACACTTAAACCTTGAGACTTATGAATTGTCACCGCATATGCCAAACAAATAGGAAACTGTTTTTGGCGAACATATAAGTCTTTCACAAGCAAAAATCTAGCTGAACAACGACAAATTTGTTCTATTTCATCAATGTCATCAAATGTAATTTTTAAAATTTCAATTACATCTCTATTTTTGTAATTCACAAAACCAACAACATAACCCATTGCTCCATTTACCAGACCTCTTTCAACATTTACATTCCTTCTTAAAATGACACGACAATTCAAACACACATTCAGAGTCTTTTCAAAACCAGCAGTTTTAGATACAGTCTTCTCTAATGAATCCAATTTTGATTTCAAATTTTCAGACAAAATAATTGTTGCTCCCATATGCTCTATTTTATCAATAGCTTCCAGTTTCACTATCTCTTCATTTACTAACTGTAACATTTTGTTGTTGAACATGGAACATTCTTTCAGAGTTAGCAACAAACATATGCCAGATTTCTTCTCGTTAATTTTCTTAAATATGTTCTCTGGAAGAATGTTTTCATTTGGGTACAAATTTGAAATTAATCGTGCATGTAAAGCTTCTTTCCCTTGCTGACTTACTTTTCCGATCCTTACATCTTGTAGAATATTTTTATAATCTTCATCCTTTGCCTGCCGCATATTTTGAAGCAGTTCTGCATATTTAAAGTTTAACCATATATTAATGTTTCCGATGCTCCCTAAGCACTTCCTGGTATCTTCATGAGTGATTATTTTGAACAAAGGTTGTCCTTTTACTGGAGTCAACTGCAGAAGATCTCCAAAAACAATAATATGTTTTCCTCCAAATAAGACATCATAGTCTGTTCTAAGAATTTCTTGCATCCTCAAATGCACAAAAGCAAGCATTATATTTGACACCATGCTTACTTCATCAATGATAAGAAGTTTCATTTTCTTCAGGACTCTTGAAACTTCGGAACACGCATCTCCAGATAGCTTGTGATATTGCAATTTGTTATCATGCTCCACTGGCAGCATCAGTAAACGATGTAAAGTAATCCCTTTAATGTTATATGCTGCCAGCCCAGTTGGAGCGGTAACAACACAAGACAGCGGTGATTCAGTCCTTTTCTGCAGATAAGTTGCAATGGCTTTAATCAGAAAACTTTTTCCAGTTCCCGCTTCTCCACTCACGTACAGTTGGACAGGCTTAAATGATGTACATGAGCACTCTTTTTTCTCATGACTGAATCCATGTTCAATCTGTTCTGTTACTTCGTCATATATCTGTTTCTGCTCAAGGTTTAGTTGTTTCACCAAATCTTCTAAGTTAACTTCATCATCTTGAGCTTGTTCCATAGCTCTTTCCACCTCATCCATGGCAGTCGCAGCTTCATTTTGGATAATTGGTCCTCCTAGTGGATCCTGACTCAATGAAGCAGAACTCTGACTGCCTTGAGAACTGTCTCTCGCAATCTCTGCAGCAATTGTGGCTTCTTGCTCTATTTCTTCATTCAACATTTGCAGATAATTTGGAAAAACAGGACATTCTATGGTATCCTTCGTTGCATTAAAGGAGTCTTCATAAAAAAGAAAATCTCCAAGAAGTTCCTCTTCTTCACGCCACGGTTTAAACAGTTGCAAAAGAGCCAAATAATAAAATTCTCTTTTGTCTGGATTATCACAACTCTCCGGCGACTGTCAACATTCTAAACAGTCCGGTGCGGCCGCCATCTTGTCTCTCGGTAGGATCGAGAGACAAGAGGTGGAAATAAACGAAGGGGGAAATGAATAAAAGGGGGCAAGGTAGACCCCTCCTGACCCCCTAGGATTGATGTGGGGCCTATTGAAGGGCCCCGCGGGGCAAAAAAAAATAAAAAAAATGTTTTTGATTTTTCGCGGTGGAAGCGCTACCCGGTACGCGAACCGGGTAGCTTACCGGTAGCGTAACGGGAGTCCGCCATCTTGCGTTAAGGTGTAATTTGGACACAAGATGGATGCTAAACAATGCTGGGATTGTGTAAAAGGGGGCAAGGGAGACATATCCTGACCCCCTAGGTTTTGTGAGGGTGGATGAGGAGACCCATATATGTCCCAAAAAAAAAACTCCTTTTCACTCAGTCCGTCTTTCTAACAAAAACTGTCACTGTCTCTTCACTCTTTTACTAGTTGTTCTTTATGCTTTCTCTCTGTAGTTCTAGCACAGTATCTTATTTTCATTTTTTTGCTGCTTCAATTATTCTTTTTCTATCACTTCTTCTTTTCTTCTTTCTGTTTTTTCTCTCTGTCATTCCACATGTTTTAATCCTATCCTTTCACTCACTGTTTTTAACACCTTCTCTCAGGGTTGTTGTTTTAGTCCGGTTCTATCCCTACCTCTTACTCCACATCCTTTACTCTCTTTCTTTTTAATTTGAAGATTCATTCACATTCTCCAAGTAACTTTTGTTTATTATTCTTCTACACTCTTTTTTTCCTTCACTTCCTTTTCTGTTTTCTTTTTCTCAATTTTTCCCTCTTATAACTTTTCTTTGTATAATTATCTATTATACAGTATCTCTGTGTTACTCCCTCTAGCTGTCTTTCTGTTAACATTATTCTCTCTGTCTCCTTCCCTTATATTCACTCTATTTTTTTTTGGTTCGCTTCCGGTTCGCGTACCGGCGCGCGAACCAGGAAGCGAATCAAAAAAAAAAGAAATTGCAAGAGTGCTAAACATTTTAACAATTTTTTATAAATGGGAGGTAGTTCTGAAAATAACTTTTTTTTAAATTGTTTTTGTTGTTTTATATTTTTTTTATTATTTTTCTGAACATTTTTTTTTTTTTTTTTTTTTTTGAACAATTTTACATTTTTTATGGTTTTTTGAGGGGGAACAACAAAAAACAGGCATTAGAAACGGCTCAACAGGAGCAAAAAAAAAATCACTTTTTGGGGCGTTTTGAGCACTTGTGATTTTCAAATGCTCTGTTCATTAAAATCACACTCATCTCCCCGTAGCAAAGTAGTCCGCCATAATATCTACACACTAGCTTGATGTGTTGAAAATTGCTCTGGACATTGGGGACCGTCTCCCTCGCCTCTGGTCCCAAAAGACTTTCCTGTGTTGAGGTGGTGGCCACAGGAGTTTGTGGGTTTTCACGGAGGTCACGCAGCTCAGCCACACTGTAATTTATTGGATGCCACCTTTGCATGTGGCGATGCATAGTGTAGTTCCCATAACTATATTTTTTATCTGTGCCTCGGGACAGAACTCCTTTGCAGATCAGGCATGTCACATGACGGGCATTGGCTTTTTTTTGGCCTTCAGGGAATGTAAAAAATTGCCAAATGAAATTGTCCTTGTGGTGGGATTTCCGGGCTGTTCAGGCAAGAATACTCTCTCATGTACCTCCTCTTCCTCTTCTTCCTCCTCTTCCTCAGGGTTGGGAAGGAACTGGGTAGGTGGTCCTTCCTTCCTTGGAGGTGGTGGTGGTGGTGGGGGTGCACCAGCTGCAGCTACTATTGAAGCCATCTCCTAATAATGAAAATAGGTCTTCCTCTCACAAAGTTGAAAGTCAGAGTGAGAAAAAAGGTGGGGGCTTTCATCATTTGGGAAACAAAAATGTTCTAAACCAATGAAAAGTGTTATTTTTAGGTCACATGACCTAGCCTTACATCATTAGGAAACCAAAAGTGAAATGAACCAATAAAAAGTTTTATTACCAAGTCACATGACTTGTTACGCTTACATTACGCGTCCCGCTGCGCACCCGGAGCGCTTCTGGAGTGCTGCGCTTCGCGCCTCGGTTCGCGCTCCGGAGCACTTCCGGGTGCGCTAACGCGGCGCGTCATAAGACGCATTACGCGGCAACGCTATACGTCGCGATGTTGTTTTCTAACGCGGCCGTTGCGCTAACGGAACGTTTACCGGTTCGCGGACCGGGTCGCGGCACCAAATTGAGCTAACAGGAAGCTACCCGGTGCGCGGACCGGTAGCGAAACAAAAAAAAAATAATAAAAAAAAAATATATACATAAAAAAATTATATTAAAAACATATAAAATATATTTTTCCTTTAAAAGAAGAATACATTTTACAGCTTTTGATATTTGCTATTAAAAGACCATTGAAATTCACTGAAAAAACCATAGGTTATAGACCATATATAGTTAGGAATTAGCATTTACAAAACCTTGAAAATTCACTGAAAAAACCATAGGTTATACACCATATATAGTTAGGAATTAGCATTTACAAAACCTTATTTTACTCACACAAAACCATTGAAATTCGCATATATAGTTAGTTGCACTAACTATATATCGCGCACCCTCAATCCACTGCTGATCATGTCACATATTACATCATTCATGACATGGTCAGTGACATCACTGATGACATCACTGATGACATCTCAAATGACAAATTAAATGCTAATTCCTAACTATATATGGTGTATAACCTATGGTTTTCTCAGTGAATTTTCAAGGTTTTGTAAATGCTAATTCCTAACTATATATGGTCTTTTCAGTGAATATATACATATATATATATATATATATATATATATATATATATATATATATATATATATATATATATATATATATATATATATCGTTAAAAGCTAATATTACTATTATTGTTAATGGGTTTTTGAAGTCCCGTAAGGGTTCATGAGTACATCGCAACATTACACTGGGGGTTGCGGTGGGCACTGTGGTGGAGTTGCGACTCCACTAAGTAACAGAACCTGACTTTTGAAAAAAGGAAGGGAGTAATTTTATTTGTTACTTATATGCATTTCTATGGAAAACGAGAGGGAGATTGCCACTACTGTTTTTTTATTTATTGAGAGTGGTGCATGTAAATGTAGTTGAGCTTATATAGCGCACAGCTACCCGCAGTGGGTTTCCCGGCACTTGCTTAGGGAACCCGTCCTGGTATTCCCCTGTGGGATATCAGGGTATCCACAAGGTGAAAGTCAGGCATCCCGCCGCGAGGGGCCGTTGTGGAGATTAAGCAAGCTATTGCCCAGAGTCGCAGAGTGTGAACCCGAGAGTTGAGGAGGCACCGGGGCGAGAATTATCGAGTCCGTGGAATTTTTAGCCCAAGACCCGCCGAGGCGGGGAATTGAACCCTGGTCCAGGACCGATCTTAGCTTCCGGGTCTGCTGCCTCTAACCCCTGAGCCACACTTCTCCACAAAAATGCATCACATTTATTGTGTGGAAAACAAAATTATTTAAACATTTCTGATATTTTCTTAATCTTCAGCAGGATTTCACATGAAAATTACAAATGTGTAAGGAATGTGATGTATGATGTAGGAGTGCTTTAGTGATTGCAATTCATTTTTTAACTATGAGATGGAGTATTTATAAAGCTTGTGAAGTATTAGAGAAATGCAAGGTTTTAAACACATTGCCAAGTGTATTAACCTGTATCTTAGTCTATATAATTCTATAGAAAAATAAATTGGAAATAGGTCGTACATATTATAGATATGTGTGCTTGAGACTAAAAGCAATTTAAATGTCTTAGTGCTCACATGTCTCAGGTTTTATTGTAGTTCTCCATCTGAAAAGCGCAGATCAGTTAGCTTGGCAGGTGTTGTGGAAGCATTTGAACACACAGCTTCATCCCTGGCTACTCTATATAGTAAGCAAAAATTGATCTATGCAGAATCTTTTATACAAATTTACAGAGGATGTGATGTGAAACAAAGGTAGTGTTGTACCTATAGGCTACTTTATATGTGTTATCAAACTTCTAAAAGTCACTGACATAGTTATTGAAGTCTCTAGAAAGATGTTGCCATTCAAAAGATTGGTATGCGTCTCTGCATAGATACACTGCAAGAAGGCCATACATAGTGAGGTGTGTGCTCTAAACTGAAAGAGTACTGTGCCAAATTTGAGTGTCTGACTGCTACCATCTCTTCTTGTCTGCAGTTGTACATGTAGTCTGACATGTGTTGTGCAGCTAATGACTCTAACTCAGAGACTATACAGACTCTCCTACCCCTAAATAAATCTTGCAGAGCTACTTTAGCATTCAGGCCCCGAAGTTCGGATCTCTTAGCTGGACAGACCTCAGAAAAGCATTTGAATATACAGCTTCTTCCCTGCCTACTCTGTATAATAAGCAAAAAGTGATCCATGCATCTTTATTTACACATATTTACAGAGGGTATATGAATTACAGGTAGTCTTGTACCTATAGCTTACTTTACATGTGTTATTTCTCTCCTATAAGGCACTGAAACAGTCATAGAGGTCCCTAGAAAGATTCTGACACTCACAAGACTGGTGATATAATGTTTAGCTAATTGTTGTTATGTATCACTCTTCATGTATTGTTTGTTACATCACATTACTTCATCACAAAATCTGTATGTTTTTGTTTAACTTGTTAACTTAATATGTATAATTTGTTCTTGACTAAAACGTATCAGCACTTACCTAACCTATGATTATATATGGAGTCAAGTGCATAGAATGAGATAGCAAATAAATGCTTCAAGCCTATATCAATTGAATTGATGGCCTTCGGTCTGTTGAATTGGTTTACTAGCATTTGAATGTGATGGCTAGGACACATTTTTTCTTAGTTTATTACGGCCCCGTCCAGCCGCCTAGGGCCCAACCCCTTGTTGCTATTACACCAACACTCACAAGAGTAGCAAAACAGTAGTTGCCCTTTTATTTTGGCTTATGTCTGGAAACTGGTAGAGAAATGTGAGCTTTAAAACAGGTTGCCAGATGTATTAACCTCTATCCTAGTCCATTTAAGGGTCTCCAAAGGTACACTACAAGTAGGCCCTCGATAGTGGTGTGTGCGCTATAAACTGAAAGCGTACTCTGTCAAGTTTGTATTGTATGACTGGTACCATGAAACTTTAACATATAGGGGGCAGATATACAAGAAAGTGACGCATCTGCAGAGATGCGTCACTTTCCCTGCGCCACTCTGAGAAACCCTTGCGCCACCATGGATGCAGGTATTTACAATACGGCGCACCATGACATAAGTTTGACAGATGTGTCAGAAATTCTGACACATCTGTTGGAGCCAAAGTCACGCATTGCTGGAGTTGTGTTGCAGGCACAACGCAACTCCAGCAATGCAAGGGGAGGCCTATCCTCATTGTGCCGCATCACTCCTTACTCCTGCTCCAATCAGGCGTAAGGTTTTGAGGCAGTGGGGTCCTAGAAGTGGCGCAGTGAAATTTTGTAAACTTCACTGCGTCACTTCTACAAGGCTTTTTTGCGTCGGACTGCCCACCCTGAATACATTATACCTGATGCAGGAATAATGTGATACAAGGCTTTACAATGTGAAGCATCTCCCAAGAGGTGTCACGTTATAAATGGGCTGCATTTTTACCCCACCGCTGCATCACAAAATGTGACGCAACAGCGGCGCAAAAATTACGCAAGGGGCTTGTAAATCTGCCTCGTAGTCTCATAAGTGTTGTGTAGTTGATAACCCTAACTTAAAAACGATACAGTCTATTATACCCCAGGAGAAATATTCTTCAGCATTCAGTCCCAGAAACACCGATAACTTAACTAGGCAGGCGCTGTGAAAGCATTTGAACACACAGCTTAATCCCCAACTGCAGTGGATAATAAATACAAAGTGATTCATGCAGCTTGTTTTACAAACACTTACCGAGCATGTGGTGTGCAACAGAGGTAGACTACTACATATAGTCTACTTTACATGTGTTATCTGATCTCTAAAAGGCACTAACACACACATTTAACTCTCTTGAAAGATGCTGACATTATTAAAAGTAATGTGAGAGGAGACAGCATTTTGTTTTGGGTGAGGCCTGGCACTGGGAGCTCCAGCTCTGTAATGAAACTGGTAGACAAATGTGAGATTTAAAACATGTTGCTAAGTGTATTAACTAAGCCTGGGTGGAGTTTGGGGACTTTACCTATGCAGAACTCTACAAAGTGCAAAAAACTAAGCAGAGCTTCGCAAGTGGAGGAGTGTGTTAGATAAATGCTGTTTGCGATGATTTTCAGTGCCAGGTGCTTGTCCGCACTGTGCAATCATCGCAAACGGCACAGTGCAAGCGGACGCTGTTCCTTTCTGCTGCTCGAGTAGATTTTTACTCGACAATCTGGCCGCCCACGTTGAGAAATCTCGCGCTCGCCAACTTGATGTTGATGACCGAGAATGAGGGAAAATCTCGCCGGGAGGTGGGTTTTCACCCGCTCGCGCTAGCCAACTTGATGTTTACGAATGCTAGCAAGGAAAAGAACTCAGGGGAACAGAGTTCCGAAAAATTCAGTGAGCAGAATGGAGTTTACCGCCCAAACTTAGTTATAACTTCTATCCAAGTGTATATAATTTTACGCAAAAGTATACTGCAAGTAGGCCGTAGATAGTAATGTCTCTGTTTGAAACGGATAGCGTATTCTCTCAAGTTTGAATGTCCGACTACTGTCATGTCTCAGATATGTCTGTACTTGTACATGTTTTCTGACACATGTGGTGCAACTGAAGACTCTAACTTAAAAAACTTTACGTCCTATTATACCTGTAGATAAATATTGTCAGAGCTATTTTAACTTTCAGTCCCAGAAACACAGGGCCCGATTCACAGAACTAAATTAAGACAAAATCCTAAACTTGCTACCATTTTCGTATTCACAGAAGGCACTTACTCATTTTGGTATTCACAGAAGACACTTACTCATTTCGATATTCACAGAAGTAAGGACTATAAACTTTAGGACTTCTAAATGCATTCTGTGAATACCGTAAGTCTTAAAATTAGGATTTTTCTCAATTTAGTAGTAGTAAAGTTAGGACTCCTAACTTTAGGACTCCTAAATGCCTTCTGTGAATACATAAAGTCTTAATATTAGGATTTTTCTCAATTTAGTAGTAGTAAAGTTAGGACTCCTAACTTTAGGACTCCTAAACTGAGAAAAATCCTAATTTTAAGACTTTCGGTATTCACAGAAGGCATTTAGGAGTCCTAAAGTTAGGAGTCCTAACTTTACTACTACTAAATTGAGAAAAATCGTAATTTTAAGACTTACGGTATTCACAGAAGGCATTTAGGAGTCCTAAAGTTAGGAGTCCTAACTTTACTACTATTAAATAGAGAAAAATCCTAATTTAAAGACTTACGTTATTCACAGAATGCATTTAGGAGTCCTAAAGTTATGAGTCCTAACTTCTGTGAATACCAAAATTAGTAAGTGCCTTCTGTGAATACGTAAATGGTAGTAAGTTTAGGATTTTGTCTTAAGTTAGTTCTGTGAATCGGGCCCACAGATCTGTTTGCTAGGCAGGCCTCATGGAAGCACTTGAACACACAATGTCACCCCCGGCTGCTCTTTATAATAAAGAGAAAGTGATCCATACAGTTTTTTCTACTTACATTTAGAGAGTATGCCGTGTGAACCACAAGTAGACTACTACTTATAGGCTATGTTACATGTGTCATCTCACCCCCAAAAGGCACTCAGACAGTTATTGAGGTGTCTAGAAAGATGCTGATACTAATAAGAGTGGCATGAGGGGAGACAGCCTTTCATTTGGGGTCAGGCCTGGCACTGTTTGCTCCATCTCTCTAATAAAACTAATAGAGAAATGTGAGGTTTACAACATATTACCAAGTGAATAAACCTGAATACTAGTCTATATATATATCTCCACAAAGTTACATTGCAGATAGGCCATAGATAGCGATGTGTCTGCTTGAAACTGAAAGCATATTCTGTAAAGTTTTAAACCCTAACTGCTAGCATGTCTGAAATATGGTTTTACTTTTACATGTAGTTTGACATGAGTAGTGCTGCTGGTGACCCTAACTTAAAAAACTATAAAGTCTATCAATCCCCTAGACACAAATTGTGAGAGCTACTACACCTTTCAGTCCCAGAAGTACAGCTTTGTTTGCTAGGTAGGTCTTATGGAAGTATTTGAACAGACAGCTTCATCCCAGGCTTCATCCCAGGCTGCCCTGAAAAATAAGTAGAAAGTGATTCATGCAGCTTCTTCTACACACATTTACAGAGCATGTAGTGTAAAACAGAGGTAGGCTACTACCAATACTCTACTTTACATGTGTTATCTCACTCCTACAAGGCACTAACACACTCATTGAGGTCTCTTGAAATATGCTGATACTTATAAGAGTGGCATGAGAGGAGACAGCCTTTTGTTTTTGGGGAGGCCTGGCACTGTGAGCTTCGTCTGTGTAATGAAACTGGTAGAGAAATGTGAGATTGAAAACATGTAGCCAAGTGTATTAACGTCTATCTTAGTGCATATAACTTTCTGCAAAGGTGCAATGCAAGTAGGCTGTAGATAGTGATGTTTTTACTTGAAACTGAAAGCATATTGTGTTAAGTTTCAATATCTAATTGCTACTATGTTTCATGTATGTCTCTACTTGTACACATAGTCTGACTTGTGTGGCACAGCTGATTAATCTACCTTAAAAACCATACAGTCTATCATACCCCTGGATATTGCGGCATAGATATGCAAATTGAGCAGCACAAAAATTGAATTTTAGCAGCGCAAAAATGGAAATTTAGCGACATTATTGCGGCACTTTATTTTTCTTGTTATCATTCCTTTTTAGCCTCAAATCAATGTAGACTGATTTAGCAGAGTATGTAACTTTGAAATTGGCATTATAAACTGTCTGAGAAAGGTTTTTTGCTATATTCTCCTGTGTGGTAACATTCTGGAGCATAGGTTGCGCCAAGCACAAAAGCACATGGTCAGCGTTTTTGCTCAAAAAGTTATTGGTCTGTCTTTAATTGATCGTGCAAGCGATTTTACTATAAATATTCTGGTCTCTTCTAGTCTGGCTCGCCTTCTCTAAATATTTAAATTTAGCTTGAAGTTATTGAAAGTATTTCCACCTCACTTCCGCTGCGAGAAGAAGGGGCGGACATGGCCTGATACCTCCAGGGCCTCTTACGGGAGATCCTAGGTGAGCCCTCTGACTTTGAGATTCGCATTGATCGAGCACACAGAGTGGGAGCCGGGAGACGAGCACCAGCCCCGCCGCCCAACATTCTGGCCTTCCTGCCAGACTTCCCACTGAAGGAACGCATATTGCGGGAGAATAGGTTGAAACAACCTCTCAAATACCAGGACATCCCGTAGCCCTCTACCAAGACCTGGCCTCCATCACTTTGCAGAAGAGGAAAGCATTCAAGTAAGTGACCACCTACTTAAAAGTCAAAGGAGTGCCGTACTCTTGGGGCCACCCTTTTTGCCTGATCTCTAAAGAGAATGCCAAGGTACGACAGATGCAATCACTCCAAGAGACTTGTGATCTTCTGGGACTGGCACACCGAAGCCCGGAGCCCTCCAGTAACCCTTCGCCACGATCAACGGGGAGCAGATGGCAGAGAGTGGGTCGCCGATGCTCGTCCACCGCTGACTCGAAACCAGACCACACAACTATGTCCCTAGGAGAGGGCATCGGCCCTAGACGCAGTGTCACGGGACACCTCGACTCCCGAGTAAACTTACTCAGCACATGGGGATTCCAACGCACTCAATTATGCCTGGTCGGGGGTGGGTTGGGGGCCGGGGTCGTCTGGGCTCCACGAGGACCCCACTCTTTCTTTCCCATATGCCTGCGACTTTGGAAGGCGGGCACTGGACAGTAGTTCTGGCACATACGGTGAGGGTGGGTGGCACTTCCATGGCTATAGGGTCTCTCTACGTCCCTAACTCAGGTCAAAAATCCTATTTCAAGGGAGCCCTGTCAGAGATTCTAAGTCCTCAAGATAGGCACGTCCTAGTGGGAGGCAACCTCAACCTAGTCATGGACCCAGAGACAGATCGGTTGGGCCACCGCTATGGTTCCACCAGAGCAATATCAGCAGAGGGGAGGAATTGGATGATTCACAGGGGATTAGTGGATCTTTGGCGGGAGACCCACCCCCAGAGCACACAATACTCCTTTTACTCACACGCGCACCACACATACGCCAGGCTCGATCACTTTATTGGATCCTCGGAGTTCAACACACTAGTGGACGATGTGGACATCATCCTGGCTGCACTTACTGATCATGACGCTGTATCAGTGACTATCGCAGTCCCCCAAATTAAAACATCTAGAGGGAGGTGGCGACTATGGGAGACCCTATTACAAAGGAAGGGGGTGACCCAACAGCTACACAAATGCATCACTGACTATCTCACAACCAACGACAAGTCTGACACACCCCTGACTGCGCTATGGGGGGCTCTTAAAGCGGTGATGAGTGGGGAACTGATAGCTATATCGGTGGCAGAAACCAAAGAGCGAAAAGATTAAAGGGAAGTACTTATGGCCAAGGTAGTAGAACTAGAGAGAGTGCATAGTCGCACGGGTGCTACCAGGATATGACGGCAATTAAAGGCTGCCAGGGTGCAGCTCGCAGGCCTTGACCTCGACAGGGCTGAGTATGCGGCCCTGCGGCTCAAGCATACATACTACGTAGGAGGGGACAAAACAGGCGTCTTCTCACAAGCAACCTCAGAGTTCGCGTTCAATGATCTAAAATTACAGCCCTCCACAACTCCCAAGGAGAAAAGGTGGGAAACAATTACCAGATAGTGGAGGCCATTAGGGACTTCTATGCCTCTCTCTATAGCAAGGACTTGAATTTCGACACCGATGGGAAGGCCTACCTCCGACACGCAGCGACAGCGGATATTAATGCAATCGGAGGCACAGCACTAAATGCGCCTATTAGAATAGAGGAGGTGATTGGAGCGATTTCCCGCCTCAAACGCCTGAAATCTCCTAGGCCCGATGGCTTTTCAGCCATTTTTTATAAAACTTTTTGTCCGCTCCTGGCACCGGTTTTAACCCGACTTTTTAATTGTACTGCCCATACCAGGGAAGGGCGTCACCCAGTGTGCCGCCTATAGACCGATATCCCTACTTAACCTAGACTTAAAACTTTTAACATGGGTCCTCGCGGCCAGACTTGGACCTCAACTGCCTGACATCATCAAACCAGATCAATCTGGATTTATTTCAAACCGACAATGTAGCGGCAATACTAAATGCGTCATGCACCTAATCGACAAGGCCCACTACATGGGGATGGACGCTATGCTGCTGTTAGTAGACGCTGAAAAGGTGTTCAGTAGGGTAGACTGGGGCTTTCTAGACAAAACAATGGCACATTTTGGCATCGGTACCGCTTTAGGGCCTGGGTTGCGAGCTGCTACGATAAGCTGAGGGCCACGATACGAGTTAATGGTACAATCGCGCAGCCGTCTGATATTAGACGAGGCACAAAGGAGGGGTGCCCGCTGTCACCCCTCCTCTTCGCACACTACGTAGAACCCCTAGCTCAGAGGATCAGAGACAACCCTGATATTGCAGGTATGCCCTTCGGAGGGGAACAACACACAATCAGTTTGTACGCAGATGACATCCTGGCAGTTCTAGATTCACCCAAGCGCTCAGTGCCAGCCTTCCTGCTGGAGCTGGCGGCCTTTGGGAGGATGTTCGGCTTCAAAATAAACATGGGGAAATCGATGCTCCTACCTCTAGGGCGCAACAAAAATATGCCAAAATGTGCATCTCCGGAATATGGGGATCTTCAGTCACATGCCTCGATCCCATACCTGGGGATAGTCCTAACCCCATCTACAGAGCAGACAGTCACCCTGAACTACATGAATCTCGCCTCCCAAATACACAGGGATCTGAGAAGATGGCAGAAACAACCACTATCACTACTTGGCCGCATCGCGGCAGTGAAGATATCCATCTTACCTAAAATACTATATACCTTTCAAACCATCCCAGTTGGGCCCCCCATAGGAACCATCCTTAAGCTGCAACATACAGTGCAACAATTCATGTGGGCTGGGAAGAGGCCACGGATGTGCAGGGACCTCTCCTACTGACCTCCAGATGAGGGAGGGCAGAGGATCCCTAACATACTGAGGTACTTTCAAGCATCTCAACTCCGATACCTAGTGGAATGGAGCCAGCCCGAATCGAATAAGAGTTGGCTCTTTCAAGATAGAGCAATGGCGCAGTAAGCCCTCTGGAGGATACCCTTCCTGCAGCGACCTGACAAACTGACGTACCTCCTCAAATCCCCCATCACAGTGATGCGCATATGGGATATTGTAGCAACTAAGAGGGGGCTCATCTCCTTCCCCTTGCCGCTCACCCCACTGTTCGACAACCCTGAATTTGCACCTGGGATTGAAAGGGGAGCGTTCCAGCAGTGGCGCTCCTCGGAGTGCAAATCGGTGGGCCATTTATTCGACCTTGAAGGGTTCCTAAAGTTCTCTGATCTATCACGGCTATACAAAATCACAGACCCAAAACGATTCCAGTACTTCCAAATTAGACACAGGTTGATGCAGCAGGAGATACGTCCACTGGTAGGTAGAAAGCTGACAACCTATGAGAAATGGCTTATTACCAAGCAGACAGACCAAAAGCTGATCACCAAACTCTATAAGATGATCTGTCCCCCAGCTCCCCCACAGCCTTCAGCCGGTCAGAAACGCTGGGAGTGAGAGTTGGGGAGAAATCTCTCTGAAAGGGAATGGCAAGCCATATACTATAGGGCAAACCATACCGCCAGGAACACTGTGAGCAGAGAAGCAGCGGTCAAAGTAGCAACTTATTGGTACTTAACACCAGTCAGATTGAACAGGGGTAATCCTAATCCCAGTCCGACTTGCTGGAGGGGATGTGACAAAGAGTGCACATTGATTCATCTGTTATGGAATTGACAGGATTTAACTTAACGACATCGACAAATATTTCGACACTGGAATACCTCGCATTTACTGCCTACACACTCTTGGGGTTGGCGAATACACTTACATTCCTACTGAAATCAGTAAGAGGGAGACAGATGGGATTGGCTATGGGCATGGCTGTTCAACACATCCTATCGCTATGGGGTAAACAGACTCGCCCTACTCACACGGGGTGGCTTCACAAACTATGGTACATTGTTGGTATGGAGTGTATACAAGCCAATCTTACCCAATCTGCTGCCTCTTTTAACACTATATGGCACCCATTACTATCTATACTGGTGCTAGAATTCAATGAAATCACATGCCCAAAATATCTTCGCCTTCTGCGACTCACGGACACCTCAAAGCCAGGGGAAACCTCTGAAGAGTAGATACACCTTAGCCTGCACAGGCGTAAACCGAATTCGATACGACCATGGCACACCGTTTCCGGGGGGTGGGGACATGGGGTATGGGGGTTTTCTTTTTGTCAATCTGAGTTTGCACATTGATTGGGGGGCCTTTGCCGTGCCTGGCCGTTTTGGACACTTGCTACACTGACAAACTCTAATTTCAAACTTCAACGATGCAGGGTGGCTGGGTTGGACTCGAGGAGGTTCCTGCTTACTTGAAATGGAAATGCATGGGGTTTGTACTGTGTCTACTTCATTGCCTGAAAATCAATCAAACAAAGTTAAACAAAAAAAAGTGTAGGAAAGCATCTCTGTCATCACTCACACATTACCTGCCAAGTTTGTTGATATCCTGCTTCAATCCAGAAAGTACTTTACAAGTGAATTTGTTACCCAAAGACAAACTAGCATCTCTCAAAGATGTTTTTAGAGTAATACGCTTTTCACTTTGTTTTAAGTAATAGTCATCAATACATTTTCCCATTTCGATTTAGAAGAATACTTTTTAAAATGGAGATATATATGTAGTGTGGTGAATGGTCAGATTTTGTGAAAATATTAATTCTGGCGTAGTGTTTTTTTAGTACAAGTTAAAGTCTTTTTATACAAGTTAATTAATAAAAGACTTTGATATTTTTAGATACATACAATGTGCACACCCCCTGCAACATTCTGTTTTGGTATGTATTTTATTTTGCAAGCAATTGTGGGTTTTGAGGAATGTTTGAAAGCCTATTGTGTCTGCTATTCTGTACTTTCTGATCTCAATACATGTTTTTTATATTTCTGCATGTTTACAATGTCTGTGACTTTTCAGATGCAGCAAACACAAGGGGATGATAGATTGAGAGCTGAAACTTTTCAGACACTCACCCCCAGTCACAGATATGGGCTGTATCCATCATCATTCTTTAGCTCACTTTGCCACCTCAGTTCAGACCCAGCTATATGCAAATCAGTCTTGACCCTGTGCCTCATGGGAACAGTCCAGCCCGAACTGCCAAGCCAGATCTTCCCTTATCTTATACTTCAGATATTTTAACCATAGGTTTCAAGCTATGATGTCATTTATCTGCAATAAAAGCATACCACCTCCTGGAGAGGCAACACATTTATTCTGGCGAAAAGAGTACTACGCCAGTAGTGCCCCTCATATACACATGCTGTTATGGATAAAAGATGCACCAAAATTCTAAACAGTTAGTGACAAGGCTGTTTTGACTTTCATCAAACAGATATGTTACATGTGCCATTCCAAAAGAAGGAAGCGAAAAGAGCTTGAGACAACAAGTTTTACAATTTCAAAGTCAAAGATGTGGAAAATATTGTGAAAGGAAATTCAAATAATTAGGAAAATCTTATACAAAATGTCATTTTGGATTCCCCCGACCTATAATTTCTAAAGGAAGAGTAAACAGTTTTTTGTCAGTGGTAAGACATACAATAACTCACAAATCTCCCAAAAATACATATAACTTAAGAAGAATGGAAGGTCAAAGTATATCAATGACTATAATCCAGTCATTTTGAAAATGTGGAATGCAAATATGGATATTCAGTTTGTTGTGGACAACTCAATTGCTGTTGCTCAGTACATCAAGTCACATGTTACAAAATCTAAGAAGTCAAAGATGATAGAAATGTGGGAAGAAATCTCTGCAGAAAAGAGACTCAGAAAGAAATGATACAGCTTTAGCTTGAAGATGCTTTCCCATAGCGAGTTAGGATCTTATGAATGTTCAGATCGGTGGAGCTTAGTCAGTTTGTATTCAAAGTCAAGAGGAATCATTTGTGTAGGCCTAGGCCTAGCCTCCACACCAGAGTATTGAAATCCAATACTTAGCAGAGTATTAGCCAGAAAGCACTGATGTGAAAAATGTTGGATACATACTATCCAAGTAGGAGTCCAAATCTTGAAAACATATGTCTGTATGAAATACTTTAACACTACAGATTTAAAAGGAATGTTACAAGAAGGAAAATATGCAGTGATTAGATGTGATGGATGTTTAGGGAAACATGCCAAAGGAAATCGTATTAACCACAGAAAACTCAGTTGTGAAACTCTAGACAAGAGAGAATGTTTCTATTTAGCACTTCTGCAACTGTTCAAGCCTTGGAGCAGGGAAACTGAATTACTTGGAGATTTTGACCGCTAAAAAAATTCTTGGAATACCACACGAGATACGATTCAGTGTACAATATTTCCTATTTATTTGAAAATAATGGTAAATGATGAGATTTAACAAGCAGGAACTATTGCAAGAGAAATAGCTCGAGAAAGTTCACAGTGCAGTCAAAGTTCTGGTCCATTGACTCCAGATCTACTTGGACAACCAATTATTGAAAATGAAGCAGCAATAGCCATGAATGAGGTAGACACTGCAATGGAGCAATCATAATAGTTTGAATAACAACTGAACTTTGAACAAAAATAAATATATTGGCAAGTGATACAAGAAGTAGAACATGGCTTCCTGCATGAAAAAAAGAAAGTCAATGTTCATCATTTCAACCTATCTATTAAACAGAAGCGGTCAAGCTGTGACAGAAAAAAGTTTCTTTATTAAATTTCTGACATGTTATCTACACAGGACTACAGAATCATATTTATCTTGTGTTGTAACAGCACCAATTGGATTAGCAGCACACAACATTAAAGGCATTATTTTGCGTTGATTACTTATACTACCTGTTGAACATGGTAATAGACTAGAATATCAGAAGCTATCTGGAGAAGCTTGTTATGAAGGCTCAAGAGTACTGAAGAAACTGAAACCTATCATCACCGATGAAGTGAGAATGGTCTCAGACTTAATGCTGGCCTTTGTACACTTGAGAATGCATGGATTTTAAAAACAAAGCATGACTTGCTGTTTGGTGGAAAGCATTTAATTGTATTTGGACACCTACTATAATTTACTCCTGTCAGAAGACATCCTGTTTTTAAAACACTTCTCCTTGATCAGACAAGGAAACCATTGGGAAATATCAGAAATGCAAATATTCGGTTAAACTTTGAATATAAGGAACTTGTTAAAAATATGCAACAAGCAACTGATGAAGAATATAGAATATTCCTAAAGACAGAAGAATTGGCATGTTGACAAAACATGGCAAACAAGCTTCAGAAAGTTGGCTAGTAAGTAATATGTTTACATCTGAAAATAACACAAGCAGAACTAATGTATAATATGCTTGTAGAAAACAAATCCATAGTTTGTTAATGTCTACGGTAAAATAGTGTTCTAACTTTAATGAACAACTACTAAAACTGGAAGAAAAACAAATCTTGGAAATTCAAGCTAGTGATACAATGGAACACCAGGGAGTAACAATTCTACTAACTTAAAAACTACAAGCTAAATGGGATTCTTTAGAAAAATTATTGTATCTAAGACTGCAGGATTAGAAAAGTGTTAACATGTGTGCAAAAACTGTTGAGAAGTTTTGTGTCATAATTTGAATGTGGAGGAAGGATTAGTAAATGGTGCTATGGGAAAAGTAATTGATTTTGTAAATTTTCAAATGAGAGACAAAATTTTATTTTTAGTTGTGAAATTTGATCAGATTAATGAAGAAAAACCCATTGAACGTTGTGTTGTGCCTTTTTTACCTGTAAAGGACTTGTATGTTCGACAACAGCAGTTTCCTGTGCCACTTGCATATGCTGTAACTATTCACAAATCTCAAGGTTTTAGCCTAGACGGAGCTTTTGTAAATATTGAAAGTACCGTGTTTAAAGAGGGACTGGCATATGTTGCATTGTTTTGACTAAGAACATTGTCTGAATTTCATTTGATTAAATTTGATGACAAAAAGATTATTGCTGATGGAAGTTGTGTAAGAGAGTACAATCGCTTAAGAAGTCTTTATGCTCCTCATTTAGGTGAGTACCCAATATATGAAAATCATAAGAAAGGCAAAGAAGACAAAGTTGAAGGGATAAAGCAGAAAAAAGTGGAAAGCAACAGTAATATTATAGCATACCAGTTAGAAAACAGTTTAGGAATCAACTGTTATGCTAATGTGATTCTCAATGTAATCTTTCATTTCCCACATCTTTTAAATGAAACTGTGGAAATACATAAAAAATATGTTGTTATTCGCAACAGTATTTACTTCAACAGTTGCTTACTGACAGAATTAAAATACATACTGCTTCTGGAAATCAACATATTTTCGGTACATGTAGTGGATCAGTCACATTTAAACTCAACATACAACAAGATGCACAAGAATTACTAATGATTATGCTAGGAGTATTAGAGGATGAAAAAGTAAATATTGATAACACATTTGGAGTAAATTACAAATGACAGCATATGTGTGAAGATTGTTAATTTACCTCTGCCACTTACATACATGCAGAACGATTCCTATACTTTACATTACCAGAATGTAAAACAGTATCCTTTGACAAATTAATTAAAACAGCAAATAAAAATGTGACCTGCTCAAACTGTACATTAGATATGATTTCTACATGGCACATGCAAAGATTTGTAGAGCAGATGGAACAAAATTGCAAACAAAAATTACAAACTTTAAAGCAAGTCAAATATCTATTTCAGGAAGAACATATACAACACAGGCTATTCGTTTTCATGAAGGAGCTACAATATAGTCTGGACATTATACTGTGAATTTAAAGTGTAACAGTGGATGGACACATTGCAATGATACCCACCTGTAATTCAAAGCTAGATTGCCTTCTCAACTAGTAACTTCTTGTATGTTATTTCTGCAGCCAATGTTCTAAGAACATCCTTCAGCCTATTGGGGGTAATGTCATTAAATAACAGAAAGCATTGGATTCTATCAGTATTTCTAATTAATGTTTTGATTATTGTTTTCCCTAATTGACAATATATTTTGAAAAATGACTTTAAAAAACAAGTAGAATATATATCATCTGCGGCTTTCCTCAGGGATCCTCCCTCAGCCCGACACTGTTCAATATCTACATGGCTCCACTCGCCCACGTCGAACGACAACACAGCCTCAACATCATCTCCTACGCCAACGACACACAGCTGATCCTATCTTTCACCAAAGACCCCCACACCGCCAAAGACAACCTCCACAGAGGCATGAAGGCCGTCACTGAATGGATGAAGGACAGCAGGCTGAAACTGAATTTAGACAAGGCGGAGGTCCTAATCATCGGCCCACCCCATCAGCCTGGGACGACTCCTGGTGGCCTACGTCGCTAGGAACTGCCCCGGAACCCACCGACCACGCGCGTAACCTAGGGGTCATCCACGACTCCGCCCTCTCCATGACCAAGGAAGTCAACGCCGTCTCCATGTCCTGCTTCAACACTCTCCGAATGCTCCGCAGGATCTTCAAATGCATCCCCTCCGACACAAGGAAAACCATCACCCAGGCCCTCGTCACCAGCAGACTGGACTACGGGAACACCCTCTACGCAGGAACAACAACCAAGCTCCTGAGACGGCTGCAACACATCCAGAACGCCTCGGCACAACTGATCCTCGACATCCCCCGACACAGCCACATCGCACCCCACCTAAGAGGCCTACACTGGCTCCCTGTCGATAAGAGGATCACCTTCAAACTCCTCACCCACGCACATAAAGCCATATACAATGCCGGACCGGCATACCTCAACGACCGACTCGGCTTCTACACCCCCACCCGCAGAGTCCGCTCTGCCAACCTCGCTCTCGCCACAGTGCCACGCATTCGGAAAACCACCGCCAGCGGCACATCCTTCTCCTACCTCGCCGCAAAAACCTGGAAAAAGCTCCCCACCGACCTACGGCAGACCCAGGACCTGCTGGCTTTCAGAAGACGTCTCAAGACCTGGCTCTTCGATCAGTAGCAGCCCCCCCTCGGCGCCTTGAGACCCTCGCGGCTATGTAGTGCGCTTTACAAATGTAATGATTGATTGATTTATATATTTGTTTTCAATACTGTGGCAGGTATAAAATAATAGTAAATGTTATAAACTCTATTTATGTTAAGTTGCAGAGTTTATATTGATGAAAGAAGTGGCTAAGAAAATGTAGTGAGTATAAAGCTTAGATACACATATTCATGATGTACTATGCTGTTTCACTTTTTATAAAATCCATTCAATCGTTTTTTCCCACTGTTCAATGATGATGCTATGTTCAAACAACTGTGTACGCTGAAGTTATATGCAATCTGAGAACAGTAAAAAAGGGAAACTGAAACTGACATCTAATTATAATACAAAGTTATTTAAAAAGAAATATAATATTAAAGTTTTTAAAATAATGTGCTTATATATTACTTTTTATTTGTCTTCTAAATAGCAGTTACACTTCAACATTGAAAACACCTTTAGTACTGTTTAGGACAATAGTACTCCAAGAATATGTCTACTAGATGATCTATCTAAATTACTTCAAAGGTAAGAATATAGAATATAATATTGGTGATGGACTCTATATGTATTAGACATATGTCATTCGATAATAGTTTAGCATGTACAAATATCTTATTGGTGTGAAACAGAGATAATGTAGTACCTATAGGCTACTTTACATGTGTCATCCCACCCCTAAAAAGCAGTAGCACACTCAATGAGATTTCTAGAAAGATGCTGACACAAATAAAAGTGGCATGACAGTAGTGAGCATTTTATTTTGCGCTTGACTTCGTACTGCAAGATCTATCTGTTTAATGAAAATCGTATCGAAATTTGAGTTTAAAAACATGTTACCAATTGTATTTACCTGTATCCTAGTCCATATAACTCTCCTCAAAGATATCGTAGATACTGATAATTCTGCTTGAACCTGAAAGCGCATTCTGTCAAATCAAATCAAATCAAAGCAGCTTTATTCGGTGACAACAAGGCAAGCACCATAAAAGCATACTAACACACATATATCAAATAGAAAATACATTCTCAACATATTTCACAAGGGGAAAATGATTATTATAAGATATGTACCAATTTAAAATACATGGAAATAATGACACAATAAAATGACAAGCCCATATTTCAAAAATCCAAAAAATACAATCTACCAATAATCCGTACCATAAAGTGCAAGTGCGTTCAGTGCGAAAGAATGCGATTAAGTAATGATATTACTCATCATCTTTTTCATACAACAGAACATCCAAAAAAGCATAATCTTTTCTTTTCCTGATAGCGTTTTGGATGTAACAGATTACAAAGCTTATTATTTTCATTGTGTCCATGCTACATAAAAAATGAAATGCATCCTTGTAATTAAAAAGCATATTTTTTAAAAATAGTGGTTTCAATACAGTTTTTCGGATATCCATATAAAAAAGGCAAAAGAGAATAAAGTGCAAAGTAGACTGGAGGTTTTCCCATCACATGGGCAAGGGGGAAAAGTTCTGTGCCATTTCTCAGTTCTTGGGAATGCAGTTAAATAATGTAAAGTGCTCAACCTTAGCCTGGTCAAATAAAAACGATGCTGGACATTCTGGACAAAGATAAGATATAACTGAGTACCTCTCATGCATGGACGTTCACAATAGGCTGCTACTGTCTTTTTTTGATTATTCGTCCTATCCCTATCATGTTCTGTAGCAGTAACATATCTCAATTTCAAGTCACTTTTACTATATTCTTGTATGCTTGTGGGATCGTCTATGCATATTTCACATTTAATCAAAAGTTTAGAAATGTGATACAACCATGGTATTTTCATGCTATTATGTAACGCTAGACAGTCTTTGATTAGGTCCTTAGAACATTTTGTTTCTTCCTTTGTCCATAGGCCATGCCAAAGTGTAAGAGCAGCTATATTTAGTGTATCACTTAAATATGGGACAGACAATTCTTTGTGAACGATCATGTTTGCAGATGCACTAGGGACTGTCAGCATTCTTTTTAAAAACTTATTTTCATTAGTTTGAAGAATTGTCGTGTTTGATCTTCCCCATATGGCAGCTCCATAATTAACCCCTGTAACACACTTGGTTCTATACAAGTTTAAAATTTCTCGTAGGGGTTTATTCCCAAGTATTGATGCGAAACTAAGAATTCCCTCAGTCGTTTTTAATAATTTCATTTTACATAATTCAATATGCGAATTCCATGTGCCATTATTGAAAAAGAACAAACCTAAGTATGAAAAGGTCGGGGCTCTAGTTATGGGGACCCACCCACATGGTGCTGTCTACACTTTTGTTTCTTTCCCCCACATGACATTACAAATGTTTTTTTTAAGTTCAACTGTAAATCGATATTAGTCATGTATTGGGAGAAATGTTCTATTAGGCATTGTAGGCCATTTGCAGTTCTGGACATTAGAACTGCATCGTCTGCATATAATAACAGAGGGGTGGGGCGTATTCCAGCTTTTGGGGCATCTACAGCCAGTTCTTGTAAAAACGGGTCCACATTGTTTATGTATAAGGAAAATAAAAGGGGGGCCAATACACATCCCTGTCTAATGCCACGCTTTACTGCAAAGTCAAGCGTGCATTCCCCAGATTTTCCGTACCGTACCCTTGAGGTTAAATAGGTGTAAATTTGTGATAAAAAAAGGATCATTTCTAGGGGAGCACCAAGCCCTCTTAAGATTTGCCATAGTTATTTATGGTTGACTAGATCGAAAGCACTAGTCAAATCTACGAAGCATAAGTGGAGGGTACCTTCCTTGGCTAACGTATACTTCCCAATTAACAAATCAAAATTTAAGCTTTGCTCCACCTTCCCAATACCCCTTCTGAAACCATACTGTGCCACTGTTAAGATGTCATTTTCACTGGCCCAGTCTTCTAGCCTTTCTAACATAATTCGGCCCATGATCTTAGAAGAGGAATCTAGAAAGGATATTGGGTGGTAGCAATTTGCCTTTCCCCTGTCCCCTTTTTTAAATATAGGGACGATTATACTTTCAACCCATGTAATTGGCAAGGCTCCTCCCAAGGCAGCATTAAAAACTGTCACTAATATCGGTGTCCAGAAATCCAGATCATACCTGAAAACATCTATCGGCACACCTTCTGGACCTGCTGCTTCCCCGCTTGCGCTTTTCTGGAGTGCAAGTTTCACTTCCTCTGGTGTGATTGACGGTGTTTTGACGGGATTTACCCTAATGCATTTATTATTTTTACAGTCTATAATGTTTATGTCATCTGGATTGAAAATACTCTTAATTATTCGGTCAAATTTGATTGTCTCACTACTACCATGTCTCAGGCATCTTTGTACTTCTATATATACTCTGACATGTGTGGTAGAGCTCATGGCCATAACTTAAAAACTATATGATCTTTTTCACTCCTATATAAATATTGTTAGAGCTACTTCACCTTTACTCCCAGAAGCATACATCTCTTTGAAAGGTAGGCCTCATGGAAGCAGTTGAACAAACAGCTTAAGACCCAATTACCCTGTGTAATAAACAGAAAGTTATCCACGGAGCTTCCTCTACACACATTTACAGAGAATGCAGTGTGAAACAAACGTAGTCTAGCATCTATAGATTTGTTTACACGGGTCATTTTACCCCTAAAAGACACTGACACACTCAATGAAGTGTCTAGAAACCTGATGACACTCATAACAGCGCAATGACAGGAGTCAGCATTTTATTTTGGCTTAGGCCTTGTAAAGCAAGCTCTGCCTCTGTAATGAAACTGGTAGAGAAATGTGAGGTTTAAAACGTGTTGCCAAATGTATTATCCTCTATCCTAGTCCATATAGATCTCTGAAAACGAACACTTTTAGTAGGTTGTAGATAATGATGTGTCTGCTTGAAACTAAAAACAAATACTGTCAAGTTTGGATCTATGGCTGCTGTAATGTCTCACTTATGTTTGTATTTCTACATATAGATTGAAACATGTGGTGCAGCTGATGAGCCTAACTTGAAAACTATACAGTCTATTATTCCCCCAGAAAAATATTATCAGAGCTACTTCCTTCAGTATTCAGTCCCAGAAGCACAGATGTTTTAAGTAGGCAGCCATCGTGGAAGCACTTGAGCACAAATCTTCATACTTGGCTGCCTTGTATAAAAAGCAGAAACTGATCCATGCAGCTTCTTCAAAACATATTTATACACCATATGGACTGAAACAGAGGTAGTCTACTACCTAAAGGATTCTTTACATGTCTCATCTTACCCCTAAAATACACTGATACCCTTATCAAGATCTTTACAAAGTTGCTGCTAATAATAAGAGTGCCATAACAGGAGTGGGCCTTTCATTTTGGTTAGACCTGGCACTGGAAGCTCAGTCTCTTTGATGAAACTGGTAGAGCAATGTGAGTTTTATAACATGTTGCCAACTGTATTAACGTCTATCCTAGAACACATCTTTTTTCAGAAAGTAAAACTGCAAGTATGTCACAGGCAGAAATAATGTAGTCATTGAATTATGCAAGCACTACCTATACATTCATCTAATCACCCAGGCACTAACCATGTACTTATGCAATTAACAAAGATGTAACTGTGCAGTCATTATAACACTTGGGCAGAACATATGCAGTTATCTAAACACCCACTTACAACCCATGTAGTCATTGAAATACTGAGGCACACACATGCACTCATGCAAACACTCAGGCACTACTCATGCCCTCATATAATTACATAGAGAGTGCTGCCATTGTAGTAAACCTATCAACCTAACATCCATCCATCCCCTACCTATGCACTCATTTAATTACTGAGGCAATACTCTAGCACTAATAAAATACCCTCAGCCGAAAACTTACTTTCATCCAATCTCTCAAGCTTCAAAAGTGGAGTCATGCACTCACCCAGACACCAGTCATGCACTCATCAGCCAGGACCTACTAATACACTCATTTAATTATCCTGGCACTACCCATTGAATTATGTAAACACCCAGGCACTACCTGTTCACTTAACCAAAAACACATGGGCAGCAGCCATGTAAGCATACAATCACTGAAATACTACTTATGCACTCATCCAATCTGCTAGGTGCAGATTGGATGATATTGGATCATGTATGCACTATCATTGCACTCTATAAATCACCTATATACTATCTATGCACTCCTTCAATGATCCAGGCAATAGAGTCACACTCATGTAATCGTCCAACCACTATCTATGCATGTATAGAAATATTGGGCTAACTATGGTGCCCAGGGTCAAATAACCAATTTGAGAAAGCACCATACAATCCGTTGGGAGGCACACCGTAGCAGCCAAAAAACTGCTAGTGTTGTTGGAGACAGGGGCATAACAAAGGCCCCAACAGACCCTGCAGTGCGGGGAACACCTAGCTCCAGGGAGCCCCTTCAGCAAAGTATGCTGGCCTGAGAGCTCCTAAGTTAGCTGGAAGGGGGGCCCTCCAAGTTCTTTGCAGGGGGCCCCCCTCGAGTTTCGTTACACCACTGTTTGGAGAAGAGGGTGACGACCTGCTGAGCAGGGAATCCGAATCCGATCCAATCGTGGTGGAAGGAGAAGAAGAGGAAGGCATCTTCATTACACAAAGCAGTCCTTTCCCCAGCAGTGCAGTAGTATTGTCCACTTCAGCAAAATCGCAATAGCACAAGACTCAGGCCAACACAAAGGCAACAGAGGACAGTCACTGCCCTGCTGAAAAGCACATTGAGCCTGCCACTGCCTGGTCATCAGGAAAAGAAATCAGGCTACTATTCCTGCCATGTTTAGGCCAGAGAGGCAGTATGAATGCAACCACCCAACGGAACGTTTGTACAATGTGAAGGTAGTGCTGGACCTCCTTTCTTTTTCTTTTGTTGAAGAGGTGGGTTTTCTTGAATTTGTGGCAGCCATCTGTCTGGAATGGAAGGTTGCCAGCTGATCCCATTCTGCCAGAGTTGCTGTACCAATGCTACATCACGATGTGCCTGAATTGCTTGGACAAGCTTTGCAGCAGAGTGCTGTTCACTCTATCCACCTGACAACAGACATGTGGACCAGATGCCAAGCGCCCGGTTACATGTACATCACCTTCGCACTGGATCTCTTTTGTGGGGGCTAGAGAAAAAATATCTGCAGATGTTGACACTGCTGAGATTTTTACTGCTGCTCGAAAGCATGGGACAGTAGTGATGTTCGAAATGAAGAAATCCCATACAGCTGCAAACATTTTGGAAGACTTTAACAACAAAGTTTTTGAATGGCTGCGACCAAGAGGGCTTAAGATTGGATTTGTTGCCACGGACAATGGCAGTAATATAGTTAAGGCCATGGCCGATGGTGGTTATTTCAGGGTCCTGTGTTTGGGGCTCTGCATCAACATCATTGTACAGGACTTTATCAAAAAAGAAGACCAAGTAAGCAACTTACTGTCCACCTGCAGAAGAATCTGCACTCATTTCAGCCATTCATTTAAAGCTTGGAAACAGCTGAGGGTCTTTCAGCATGATAATAGAATGCCTGTTAAAGCACTCATACAAGAGGTGCCAACACGCTGAAACTATACTTATTAAATGCTTGAACGCCTGTTTGAGCAGTACAGACCTATCAATTAATAAGTCATGCAAAGAGGAGATGCAACTGTGAAAGGCATGATCATTGAGATGGACCAATGGGGCCTAGACAAATGCCTGACAGATATGCTGCTTCATTTGGAGGTGTTCAAACGGGAAGTCAGCAAAGAGGAGAGTACCATGGGCCAAGATATCACATTATTGCACATGAAACAGGAACAACTAAAGGAGGTGTCTGCAATGAACACAGGTGTGGAGGAAAAAAAGATGTGTATGACTTGGTGGATAGCTTAATCGTTTGCTTGTCTGCTAATTCAAGGGTGCAAAGAGACATTGTGTCTTCCCAATTTTACATCTGTGCCACAATTATTGCTCCACGGTACAAACCATTACTGTCAGTTAGTCAAATAAGCTTTATTCGACATTTAGTCATAAAAGCATAATACAGAAATATCTCTCTATATATAAAATGATTTGATGTGCAAGAGATGCAAAGCAAAATTATGAAGCTTTTTTTTAAGAAATGCAAATGTATTAACATGGCATACTATAATTTCATAAAATATGTTACAAAGTATCAATAACTACAGCTAAAAACACACGCTATTAGAAAAAAATTCACTGTCGCACACTCGCTACACTTTTAATCCTTGCTAATTAAGGCCAACACAAAAGGACTAACTACAGTTGATCTAGGGTATGGCTATAAGTCCCCCTGGTGATGGTACAAGGAAACGCACATGTCAGATGGATAAAAAGCGTGACCTTATGGCCCAGGACCTACCTAGAAAATGTGCTACTGCTGTAACGATAGGAGTTGAAGTATTAGCACATGAAATTCTTCCTGCTACTTCACTCCTTCTGGTGTCAAGTGATTTACAAATTGGCACTAGCCATACACGAAGAGGAGCGTCATAGGCTGGGCAAGCAAAAAGTATGTGTGCCACCGATTCAACCTGGGTCTGGCATAAAGGACACTTATTATCGCATGATCTGGCCCATCTAGCTGTGAAAGCCCTGATGTGCAATGAGCCCACCCTAAACTGGAAAAATAACTTTCTGTCGTATGGTTTAGTTGTTATATCCCAGTACGGATCTAGACCCTGGATCAGCTTGGCTTCCAGAAAGATTCCTGTGAGTAATGAAGGGTCACTGGTTCTCAATGTTTTATGCATGACCATTTCCCGATATTTTACTTTCAGAATCTTTTTCGAAGGAAAGCAGGATTTGTCTGGTTCTTCCAATAGTTACTTCATGCCTATGCACGTTAGGGCATCTCTTATTTCTCTTACCCATTTGATTTTGTGAAAGGTATCTGCCCTTATTATATCCATGAAGCCTGCGCCATAATGTTTCAATTCTGGTGTGGTCCAGAGTCTACGCCAATAATAGAGGGCGTAGTTTGGCAAACTCAGCCAGGGGCTTTCTACCTAGATCATAGAGTAGGGGACACAGTGGAATGCTCTAGGGGAGATTAGTAATATTGCGCATTAACATGTTTCCAGCAATGGTGAGATTAGACAGGTTCTCATACCCCCATAGCTCTGCTCCATAAAGTGTTGAATTAACCACCTTCACATTGTGTACCTGGAGCACTGGGCTGATTGGCTTAGTCATTGAGGTGTTGTACTCCCAGTGTAACACTCCCGACAATTGTCAATGCTTTAGTGTAGCCAGGTCAATTTGCTGCTTCCACTTATGCTCACTTTGAATTATAACCCCCAAGTAGGTGAACGCTTTTACTTGTTCAAACAGGTGATTATTCATTAGTATGCTACTTTTAAAAGATCTGTGTGAGTTAAAAGACATGAATTTTGTTGTTAACACATTGACTTCCAGGCCGCGAGCAGAAAAAAACTCTTCAAAGATTATCAGGGCCCTCTGAAGGCCGCTCGGCGTCTTGGAGATAATCAATGTGTCATCCGCGAACATTAAAATAGGTATTTGTTCACATGCAAGTGATGTGGCATCAGTGATCACCTCATCCATATAGTTTACTATTCCATTAAGAAATAAGGAGAAAAGGGTAGGTGCCATCACACAGCCCTGTCGTACACCTCTCTCCACAGGGAAATACCCTGTGACCAAACCCTGGGATCCCTATTGAATTGTGGTGTAGTTGTCCTCGTGCAATCTCATGACTAGTATGAGAAGCTCAGATGGCATCCCCATTTCGTGCAGGATTGCCCATACTTTGGAACCGGGGATGAGGTGAAATGCTGACTTTAGTTCGACAAAGGCAGCATACAAGCTGCCTTTGCCCAGAACCACCATCTTCCAATGCAGCAAGGTAAAGCAAATCACCTGATCAATGGTGCTAGTGAGTGCCCGAAGCCTGCCTAAAGGGGCGATAAAATACTCTTCTCTTCGATCCACTCCTGTATCTTATTGAGAATCAGCCTCCCCATTATCTTTTGTAGTGAGTCTATCAGGCTAATGGGCCTGTAGTTCCCTGGCTGGGATTTATCTCCCTTTTTATACATGGGGATAATTGCTGACCCTTTCCACAAATCTGGTATAGAGGCTCATTTGGCAACAATGTTAACCAGCAATACGATGTACCTGCTCCACCTTGTTTTGTCATATAAGAACATATCTACAGGTACGCCGTCTGGGCCAGGCGCCCTGCCACCTACTACAGATCCCAGTGCTGTGTTGACATTAGCACTATTGAATGCCTCTTCTTTGTACAGCACACAGATGGGTGTCTCTAGTTTTGGCTCAATGGGACTACGTGCATACTGAGGTTTAAAGTATGTGACCCAATCGTTCTGAGTTACATGGTTATGAGGGCGTTTTGGCTGCCCTCCTCTATCCGACTTTACTATGTTCCAAAAGGATTTACTATAACTCAAAGAAAAAGCCTTCTTAAGGTCCTGCCATCTATTCTCGTCCCAGGATTGTTTGGCCTTTTTCTGGGTACTCTTAAATACCTGTCTGGCTACTCGAACTGTAGCAGGCTCCCTTTTTTTAATTGTCTACCCTGTTGATTCTCTCGCCTGTCTGCATTCCTCATTAAACCAGGACCTGACTTTCTTTTTTGTAGTTTTGCCTGGCTTACATCGCTTATAAAAATATATACGCAAGTGGGTGAAAAATGTATTATGGAACTGTGTAGAGAGCTCAAGTGACTCAATATTCACCGTGGGGGTTTCTAGCTCAGTTATGGCATGATCAACTTCCTTGGAAATACTGTCCTCTTTCATTCCTTTTTCAGATGGGAATGTTAAAAAATACAAAACATGGATAGCTGAGCAAGGCAGTGAGCTAGAAAAAGAATGGCATGACATTAGAGGCACACTGGTGGTGCAGCCTTCAATTTCAGAGCCTGAGGGAAGTGCTGTTGGCTCACAGCAGCCGAAACCAATGACAAGAACACCATCAATAACCCCAAGACCAGGAGCAACTGAGTGGTTTCTACTGGCAGGGATAAAGTCCAGCACAGAGGCGAAGGCAAAAGAGGTTGAGCCAAGTGGAATACCAACAATGAACTTTGAGCGAATGGTCCAGGACTGTCTGGATGATGTAACAGAGGTCTACCTTGATCAAAACCCATGGGTGTATTGATATGGGAAGAGGCGCCAATGGCCAGTGCTCAGCAGTTTGGCAATAAACCCTCTGGCTTGCCCAGTAGCCAGTGTCTCTGCTAAGTTAGTTTTCAGTGCTGCTGGTATTGTTGTCACAGTGAGAAGTACCAGTCTCTTGCCCCAAAGCGTGGAGAAATTAACCATCATCAAAATGAATCAGCACTTTATACCACTAGATTACACCATACCTGAAGTACAACAGTAGGAACCACCAGAGGACTAGCTCTACTTCCCTGACTACTAGGCCTTCTTTCTTTGATGTCCCCCCCAAAAAATATATATAGCTAGAGCACGATATTTACTTTATTATTTGTGTGTGTCTGGGTGACCAATTCATCCCAACCTACTTACTCTCAGACATATTTTTATTGCTGAATTGGAGTTGCAACTGCGTGCAGTCAGTGGAGAAGTCCTACTCCTGACTCGCTCTCCAAAGCCATTTACCTCAAGCCAGACATTGGACGGAGAATACAAACAAATGTGTGTCTGCCTCCAACCATGGCCCATGACTATCTATGCTTTCCTACCCAATAGGGACTGCCTCGCCCTCATGTGACATTTAAAATTCTCTGCTTCGTGACCAAATAAAGGATCTGCATTCTGCAATGTCCACCAATCGATCACGGTGATCACACCGGAATTACAGGTAGAAGCTGGCATGCATTGCGCGCTGAGTGATTATTGTTTGTTGTGATGTGTGAACTTGTTGGAACTTGTGATATGGCATATTCAATGTGTTGAGAATAGATGGAGAAGCAATGAGATGATTCATGTGCTGGCAGGCAGTGTGAGACTGTGTTTTGCTTTGTTACGCAATGTGTAAGTGATGAATTTTAGATTCTCAAAATGTTGGTGGCCTGGCCTACCGGCGGCTGATCAATAATTTTACATTTTCCCCCAAAGGTTATTTGTTTCCCTTCCCCTTTGAAAGATGGGATAGCGAGATTCCTTCAAGGGTCCAGCTCCACTCCGCACAGTCCACACTCCAAACTGCTCTGTTTTTTTTATTGTTTTATGCTCTATATGTATACTCCTCAAAGTCTCAGACCCGACCAGTTTCTTAGATTATGCAAAGTTTGCATACACAAATGTATTCTACGGAAAAAGTAGCTCAATCCTTCCCGTCTTGTTGTTCAGCAACCACGTTGTACTACTACAGGCCAATCTAATGCATTTTCAGTTGAGAATTGGAACACTGTTGGTACGGAGTTGACACCATATTCAGGGTCCGACTCAGGAGGATTAGAGATGATGGAATGACTCAGGGCATGGGCGTGAGCGTGACTACTGTGAGAACTGACACCAGAAGAATATGGAAGTTTTCAAATTGACTGAAACAAGAACGGACTTGGATGAAGATGACCTTGAAGTGTCCTAAAGGTAAACAACAGCACCAGAGCTATATAAGTATGTGAAGTGGTGGTGGTGAGTGGTGTGACTGACAGAGGTGCGTTGTTTTTCTAATTAAGTGGGAAAATGCTATGTTGCTGTGTGTGTGTGTGTGCTCACTGCTCAGTGCTGTCTGGCTTCAATTCATCGTTTAATCCGAAGCTAAGTGGTGGTTGAAGTAACTGCTGGAAACAGACATTTAGCCATGCTGCCTCTGAGACTTCTCTTCTTGTTGCACTCCTCCTTATGCAGTTTAACTTTTATCTTTGACTCTTCAATAAAATGTTTGCTTTTCAAACTAAAGGCTCTGGCCTTTAACCTGTGCCATACTGGAAAAACTATGTAATATACTCACACTTACCAAACTGCATCTGCTAGCCACCCAAGATTGATGGACAGTCCGAGAGGAATGCAGATACAACCCCCAGTTTGGCAATACAATATCTTTTTTTCTCTTTAATCATTACAATTTGTTTGTTGTTTATGTTTATTACTTGAATCATACAGATATTTACATTTTATTTGATATATTTCAAAGCTTGAATAACGGTTACAGAACAAAATGTAACTTATGTCTCTCTGGGGACAATTTGATTTGGTTTACCTATACTACACATCATCATTCTTCCATTTCCATTTCCTCCCAAAACAGATTTATGATGGTTGGCTGCCAAGAGGAATGTTGTCCTTGTGTAGTGTTTGTCTTTGTCAAACCTTTCCCTCAAATCCCCCTTCCAATCCATTAATCAAACACCTAACCCTCTTACCCCAGGCTGTGAGATTTATTGAGGTGTGACCGAATTAAATTTACACCATTAATCAATCACACACATGGTGGGGCGGATGTGGTGAAAGCAACACCAACTCAAGGCAGGACAAGGATCTTCTTCTACTCTAAGTATAGCCCACATTGGCAATAGTATATATATTAGATTGCAAACCCATGCACAGTATTCTATATATACATTATATTCAGAGGAACATTATTCATAATTGCCATCATCACCCTTCCAACACTAAAGGTTACATACACTTGTCAACTTCATAGCTCGAGTCACCTTCAGTTTGTTACTTTTACTAGTTCACCAATCTGATTCTTTATTTTACTTTACCCTTGCTTATCATGTTTTCTTGTTTGACAATCCTCTTCTTGTGTACTACTACTAGTCATACTTTAGTCTCCCTTATGTGACTAACTATTTTTTTGGGGGAAAACTTGCATATAAAACGTCATTAACTCAGTTTTAATATGTCAATTTAATTAGTTCCCTGCAATGAATATTCCTCATCCTACAGTATGAGTTTCGCTAGGAGGGAGTGGAACCTCACTGCAGAATCTAGTGCGTTAGCTAGTATTTAACTAATCTGCTAGCATTCTGCTACTGTCTACTACTACCACATCCATGGCACCTTGGGAAACCATCACCATGCAGCCATCATTTCACCTAATCACAGGTAAGAGAAGAACTGTGGGGGATTCATTCAAGATGCAATAATCTATATACTATGGAAATTAATTCACACACCCACAACACTTCCGAGTCCATAGGGCTTAATATAGTTGCAGACTGCATAGACTAGGAGGAGAGACTGAGAGTAGTAGGACAAGTGAGGGTACTGCTTCTATCTGTTGGTGTTTTACACTATTGGCAGATTTCCAAAACTGGCTGCTGCCCTGCGGCAAAGGAAACAGTGCAAAGTAAAAGAGTAACCCCCCAAAAAAAGATTTGCATCATATGTAAAACTATACATGTATTCCCCCAACAAATATACTGTAGAAGGAAACCCACACCACCTGACCCACCCCTCTCCCTAACCCCAACCAATGTCCAGTAAAGCACGTCCCAAATTAAAATTGTCCATATAAATCAAATATCCATGCAAATAAAATATACACCCAAGTTTTTCACAACTCCCACATTCCCACCCTCTCGCCAACAAGTCCCAACCAATCAATCAATCAATCAAACAACCAATCACTCAATCAGGGTAGTATAAGCAAGCTACTCCTCCATGGGGGTCTCAAGGCGCCAAGGAGGGATCACCAAACAAAAGATTAAAAAAGAGGTAATAAAGGTCTTCCTCCTCAGCTGGTCAAAATGCTCCTCCATGCTGGCCTTCAGCAATGCCATCCCTGATGAAACCACTGATCACCTTTGGAATTTTCCAGTGATTTTCTAAGTTTTTTTAAATTCTACTTCCTAACTATAACGTCCCTGTTACATTTGTTTTTTTCAGTGAAAGAAAGAGAGAGATATCATGTCATATATATACATATATATATATATATAGATATATATATATATATATATATATATATCTATATATATATATATATATATTACCTACTGGCGGTCGCCAGTAGGTATATATAGTTAGGATTTTTTCCCTATGGGATTTTTGAAAATTCTATGTCTAATAACTTTGGCGTTTGTGGACGGAATTGGCTGAAATTTTCTGGAAAATTGAACATTTTGTTTCTGAGCAGCCCCTGGAAATTTGGGGGGGTTCGTCAAGGGGGGGCCGAGAAAAAAGGGGGGTCCCAAAACGTGTTTTTAACATTGAGGTTTCCATAGGGCGGTTGGCCTCACTTTTAGCCCGAACCGCTGAATGGATTTCCACGAAACTTGGCAAAATTGTAGGGACTGGTAGCCCGATGTGCCTTTGCTAGGTCTCAATATATGTGCTTCAGTGGATTTTGAGAAATTAACGTTCAAAAAAAGATATATATCTGTAAGCGCGCTCTGGGCAGCGCTCCGGTTCGCGTACTTTACGCGTAACGGAACTTCGCGTAGCGAAGCTGATTGGCTCTCCGGTGTCTGTCAACATTCTAAACAGTCCGGAGCGGCCGCCATCTTGTCTCTCGGTAGGATTGAGAGACAAGAGGAGGCCAAAACAAAGGGGGAAATGACCATAAGGGGGCATAGTAGATCCTCCCTGACCCCCTAGGTTTAATGTGGAGGCTTTAAAAGGGCCCCGCGGGGCAAAAAAAAATAAATAAAAATTTTGTTTTGTTTGCGTGGGTAGCGCCCGGTTCGCGAACCGGGAAGCGTTCTGGGCAGCGTACTATAAGGAAAAAAGAATGATAGACTTTTCAAATACTGTATGTTAATTGATTGTTGGTTTTGTTGATTATTTTTTTTATTTTTTTATTTTTTAAGCAATTATTTATTATTGTGATTGTGTTTGAAAATTTAATAACATTTCTAACATTTAACTAGTTTATGAATTACATATAAAAATGATTAAAGACTCAAACAGTTTTTTAATATTACATACAATTTTATTTTTCGGATTGTTTTTCAAAATTTAATAGAACGTCTAGCATTTGACTGTCCGATATGTCCTCTTGTTGAGTGAACATAAGTTCCCACATTTGACCGTCATCATAATGAAGTAAATGATCCACAGATTCTACACATTGAACTAATTCATGGTCCCGTGATTCATCCATGAAATCTGAGTCATCATTGTCCTCAATATCTTTTTCTGTGTTGTTCTCCAGAACAATTTCGAAGGAAACATTCTGCTCACCTTCCATTTTATTGCTGTAATTTGCATAAAAAATAAATATATCAGTAGAGATAGGGCACTGTTGGGTTTAAGTTCAGACAGGTACTTGTGAGTTTGTAACAGAGAAGTAATCTATGGGCACTGTATGGTTTCAGGCGTGAAGTAGTACTATTAAAAAGTGCCTGTGAAGAAGCCTAAGTAAATTCATAATTATACCACAGAAACCTAAATCAATCCATAATTATAATAAAGAAGCCTTTCTCAATGTCTAACTCTTACAGAGGGATAGTATATAACTATCTGAAAATGTTTTCAAATTTATAAAATAATATCTCACCTTCTAAAAAGAAGTTTAAGTTGTGAGTGAAAATGATCTTGCAATGTAGTTCAGGAAGTAGTAGTCAAAATGGCTGTGTTTCTCTCTCTTCCTTTATATATATTCAGGTACATAGCCAATCAAATGTCAGGTAAAAAAAGTAGAAAATGAAAGTAACATTTTAATTGGTTGTCAATTCCAACACTTCAGATGTGTTTTGTGAAGTAATTTACCTCAGGGTATTTAGAGAGGTCTACAGGCTAAATGGTTAAATGGAATTTCAATCAAATTTGTGAAAATGGTAGGCATTGGTATGTAGTATGAGCTAATCTATATTTGGTGAAATTGTCTCCAGTTACTTTTCTGTAAACTACTTTCCCACCTTTTTTGATGGTGCGCTTCCCAGGGAGCGACCCGGTACGCGAACTGGTGAGCGCCCCGGTTCGCGAACCTTAAGCGTTACGGGAGTCCACCATTTTGTGTTTCGGTCGAATTAAGATACAAGATGGAGGGCAAATAATGTTCAGAATGGGTAGAAGGGGGCACGGTAGACTTATCTTGACCCCCTAGGTTTTCTGAGGGTGCCTGAGGAGGCCCATATGTGCGAAAAAAACAACATTTTTTTAAAAATTTAGCGAGGTTAGCTCCCGGTTCGCGTATCGGGTAGCGCCCCAGGGAGCGTACTTTGTTGAAAATTAATTTGTTAAATTCAGAATGAAAATTCTGTTGCCCTCATCTGAGAAGTGAACTCCATCTCCTCTGTAGATATCTTGCATGTAGTAACGCAAGTTATTGTTGTACAGGGAGCCCATTCCATGGTCTCTCATGTAAGCTGAAACAGATTTGTTTACATGCTTCCTCGACTTCTCAATTTGTGGACAAAATTGGTTTGACCACCTCCATTTCTGTCTTTGGCATATATTTGAATATACCAAGGCAGTCTGAGGAAAAAGTGCCATCAATTGCTCAAAGGTGTCCTTTAAAAGCATTTCCAGACCTACCCCAGTCAAAGTGCCCAAATCATTACCTCCACAGTGCACAATTAACAGGTCAGGCTTTGGCAAATGCATAAAGGTTTTCACCAATGGTATCAATTGGTGACATTTTAATCCTCTGTGGCCAAACCACTTAATTTCCACATCTTGTAGATTGAGGTTAGGTAAATTCCTGTTCTCAGCATACCTCTGAGCCCAATAGATGTAACTATGTCCAACAATCCAGACAGAAAACATGGTGAGAGAAGCTTCTCCTGCAGTCAGATGAAGTGTGGCAATGAAATGGCAGTTGAAAAAATAAGAGTTTAAAATGAAAAAAACTGTGGAGTTTCTGTGTTAATGAAGCAGTAACAGTGATTGGTGGATTTTGATTGCTGAAAACAGAAAGTTAGGGTGCATGGATGAGTTGTTTGAAAGATGTATTTTGAGTGGTCAAGAAAAAATCATTAAATGAAAGAATGCACTGGATATGAGGTGCACTGAGAGTTCAGAGTTCAATTGCAACATTGTTGTGTGAACTTGCAAACACCAGAGGTCTTCCAAGAGGTGGTTGCCATGCAGAAAAGGCATGAAATGGCAGAGGGGGGAAGGGTTTTCATTTGAAAAAAAGTGAGGGAAGAGTTTTGATTGGGTGACATGAGAGATATGTGTGAAGAATTACAGCATTTCTGTGCTTTTGATAGCTGCAGACTCTGGAGTGCATACCTTTTGCTCTGCTGAAGACAAATTGGTGTGTTTCTGAGACTGTTTTGAAACTCAAAGTATTTGCTAAGGTGAGAAAAGATTTCTTTAATTTAGATAAAGAATAGTGTGCTTTAAGGAGAAAATTATGAAGAAAGTTGTGTTCTTCAAATGTTGCTTTGTCTCAAGTGTTTTACAAATAGATTTTGTTTCTTTGAGAAAATGTAATTGGAGAAAATGTGAAGTATTAGTACTGACAGGGTGTTATTGTGCATAGGAGCTGTGGAGTCTTTTCAAATTATGATTTGAAAATCGTTTTTGAGGAAAATGAATGGTTATAATATTTATGACAAGGACATAATGGTGTATGCTTCATTATAAGGCAATTGAGTGTCTCTGATGTTATTTTTCCCATTTTAATGTAAGACCTTTCTCTGTGGAGCATATTGCTTGTAAATATGCTCCCACCTGTGCATGGCAAATTTAGATTTTGAATGATTGTGTTACATAGCTATGTTAAAAGTGACCCAACCATGCTGCAAAGGCAATCAAAAAACGCTTTTATGTGTCTTAAGGACATTTTAAGTCATTTCCCTATGTGCAGTGTTTTCAAATTATGATTTGAAAATCGTTTTTGGGGAAAAGGAATGGTTTGTAAATTTATGACAAGGATATAATGGTGTATGCTTCTTTATAAGGCATTTCAGTGTCTCTGATGTCATTTTTCCCATATTACATTAAAAGACCTTTCCCCGTGGGGCACATTCCTTGTAAATATGCTCCCACCTGTGCATGGCAAATTTAGATTTTGAATGTTTGTGTTACATAGCTATGTTAAAAGTGACCCAACCATGCTGGAAAGGCAATCAAAAAACGCTTTCATGTGTCTTAAGGACATTTTAAGTCATTTCCCTATGTGCAGTGTTTTCAAATTATGATTTGAAAATCGTTTTTGGGGAAAAGGAATGGTTTGTAAATTTATGACAAGGATATAATGGTGTATGCTTCTTTATAAGGCATTTCAGTGTCTCTGATGTCATTTTTCTCATATTACATTAAAAGACCTTTCCCCGTGGGGCATATTCCTTGTAAATATGGTCCCACCTGTGCATGGTAAATTTAGATTTTGACTGTTTGAGTTACATAGCCATGTTAAAAGTGACCCAAAAAAGTTGCAAAGGCTTTAAAAAAACACTTTCATGTGTCTTAAGGACATTTTAAGTCATTTCCCCCCGGGTGCAGTGTTTTCAAATTATGACTTGAAAATCGTTTTTGACGTAAAGGAATGTTGTTAAAATTTATGTGCGCCATATGCCCCCAAATTTCTTTTTCAGGGGTGCAGCAGGGTGTTCTTGAGACACCCCTGCACCTTTGGAAAAATTCCTAATTTGCGATGAGCTAATTGCTAATCGCAAATTGCACCTTCATTCCTATGGGCCTCCTGGCCCATGGAAATGAATGGGTAATTTGCAATTAGCAATTTGCTCATTGCAAATTAGGAATGGTAAAGAATCGCTATTTATTCCTTAAAATTCGCTATTTTGGAAATACAAAATAGTTTGATGATACATATGGCGGTTCATCTCTAACAAGATAAGAAGCTTAGGGATACATTTATTATGACTGGCGCAATGAAGTGGACATCACTTACTTCATTGGTAGAGCTTTACATGTATTATCTCCTCTGTATTCTTCGTCAAGCGTAACTTTCATCTGCAATCCTGAGTAGGCCTCACCTTAAACAAACCTCTGGATAGGGCACACCTTATCGTCATCCTGAATTAATCATTTAAAATGCTAGGGACAGATTTATGATAGGTGTATGCCTCTTTTGCGCCACTGTGCGTCACTTTTGTGATGCAGCGGCGGTGCAAAAGATTTGCTATGAGGCGACAAAATTACAAATTGATGCATTTAGGCAGACGTGTCATGGTGTAAAAAAAACGTGCCACATGAAACCGATGCAGCAGTGATGCAAAAGATGCACCATGTTGCAAGACAGGCCTCACTTGGGGCCATATGTATCAAGCTAATTACCATTCGGAAAGGTCAAAATTCTGCGAATTTCGGCCTTTGCGAATGCTAATTAGACAAATGGTATGTATCAAACAAGTTTGATGCAAAATAAGGAATAGCAAAATTTGCTAATCCTTATTTTGCGATTGCACTGAAGGATTTGCAAATTTTGCGATTCCTTAAATGCAATGTATCAAACAAAAAATATGCAAAAAATGCCATTAAGGATTTGCAAACTACCACCAACTTCTAGTTGGTGGTAATTTGCGAATTCTTTTCAAAAAGCTTTTTTCCAAAAAACAAAAGGTGCCATATGACGCCCATACATGCCCTTAGGGCATGTATGTGCGCCATATGCCCCCAAATTTCTTTTTCAGGGGTGCAGCAGGGTGTTCTTGAGACACCCCTGCACCTTTGGAAAACTTCCTAATTTGTGATGAGCTAATTGCTAATCGCAAATTGCACCTTCATTCCTATGGGCCTCCTGGCCCATGGAAATGAATGGGTAATTTGCAATTAGCAATTTGCTCATCGCAAATTAGGAATGGTAAAGAATCGCTATTTATCCCTTAAAATTCGCTATTTAGGAAATGCAAAATAGTTTGATGATACATATGGCGGTTCATCTGTAACAAGATAAGAAGCTTAGGGATAGATTTATGATGACTGGCGCATCACCAGGGATGTGCCAGTCATCCTGCGCCGCTGTTCCGCCACCCATGGTGTGCTGCATTTACAATGCGGCGCAGCATGGGGCAAAAATGGCACAGATGCGTGACCTCATCAAATTCCTGCTTCTGAATACCGGACTTTGCGATTGTATGCAGGAGATGCTAGGTTTCGACAATGCATTCCCTATTTGTTTCATCTCCTGTTTGAAAGCGATCTGTCTGGACTGTCATATGCAGTGAACCACATCTTGAAAAGTGGTATACACATGCAAAACATCTCGGCAAGTGACTTTATGGATAAAGTCAATGTCCAAGACAGTATTTTGGATTCTCACCTGATTAATCTCATGGCGTGTCAGCGTGGTACTAATGAGTACTGGTACCGTCGTCATGGTGATTTAAAATGTATGCTGAGGAACTTAGGAACTCCCACATGGTTCCTCACTCTGAGCTGTGCCGAGTATGGCTGGGAAGACTTACTTGAATTTCTACGAGAGGCAAATGCTAACGTAGAAAACATCGAATTCAAGACACCCGGAGAACTGTGCTCTTTGGATCCAGTCAATGTATGTAGGTACTTCAATCATAGATTTGAAGCTATGATGTCTTTCATCATGAATAAGAAGAATCCACCTCTTGGAGAGGTGTTGGATTTCATCTGGAGAAAGGAGTACCAAGCAAGAGGTGCTCCTCATATACATATGTTGCTGTGGATCAAGGATGCACCTAAATTTGGAACGGATCCAGAAGACTCAGTGATGAGTTTTATACAACAGTATTCTACGTGTGCTGTTCCAAACGCAAAGGAGAAGAAAAGCCTAAGAGAAAAAGTTCTGCGTTTCCAAAGCCATCGATGTGGAAAGTACTGTCGTCGTAAATTCCGAAACAAGGACAAGTTCTACACCAAATGTCGTTTCGGCTTTCCACGACCGGTGATTTCTAAAGGAAGAGTAAACAGTTTGATGTCTTCGCTGCGACATAATGTGATGAAGAAATCACCTAAAAACACATACAATTTGAAGAGGAACGAAGAGTCCAAGTACATCAACGACTACAACCCGGTGATTTTGTCCATGTGGAATGCTAACATGGATATACAGTTTGTGGCTGATAACTGTATGGCTGTGGCTCGGTATGTGACGTCTTACATCACCAAAAAAGAGAAGATAGAATTGAAGGATATGTGGGAGGACATTTCCCATGAAAAGAGCCTCAGCAAGAAGTTGTACAGTTTCAGTCTGAAGATGTTGTCGCATCGAGAAATTGGAGCGTACGAATGTTCTGACCGGTTGTCTTCAGCAAGTCTCTATGCCAAGTCCAGGAGTATCATTTGGGCGAGTCTTGGTCTTGCTGCAACGCGTAATCGAGTTCTCAAACCTGTGCGGGAAATTGAGTATTTGGCGGAAAAGGAGCCAAACAGTACCGACATTTTGAAGACCAACATGTTGGATACATATTATCCAAATCGAAGCATTCACCTCGAGAATGTTTGTTTATATGAGGTTCTTCAAAATTACATATTCAAGAGGAACATCAAAGAAGATACTGAGAAAGGAGTGTATGCTGTAATAGGAAGTGAGGGATGTCTGGTCAAGCAAAGAAAATGCCACTTGGTAAACCATCGAAAATTGAGTGGCGAATCTCCTGAAAAAAAGGAGTTTTTCTATTTAGCACTTTTGCAACTTTTCAAGCCTTGGCGTGCAGAAGAGGAACTGCTTGGAGATTTTCTCTGTTACGAAGACTCTTTCAATGCCGCCAAGGAGACCATAGAATGTCCTGCTTTTCCCAAATATGTAGAAATGTTGAATGCGGAAGTTGAGCAGGAAGCAATGATTGCAGCCGAGATTGCCAGAGACAGTTCTCAGGACAGTCAGAGTTCTGCTTCATTGAGTCAGGATCCACTAGGAGGACCTGTTATCGAAAATGAAGCTGCCACTGCTATGAATGAAGTGGAAAGAGCCATGGCACATGCTCAGGAGGATGCGGTTAACTTAGAAGAGTTGGAAAGACAACTCAACGTTGAGCAGAGGAAAATATATGACGAAGTTACCATGCAAATTGATCATGGATTAAGTCATGACAAGAAAGAGTGCTCATGTACGTCGTTGAAGCCTGTCCGACTGTACGTGAGTGGAGAAGCGGGAACTGGAAAAAGTTTCCTTATTAAAGCAATTTCATGTTATTTGCAGGAAAGGACAGAGTCATCGCTGTCTTGTGTTGTCACCGCTCCAACTGGACTGGCAGCACATAACATTAAAGGGATTACTTTACATCGTTTACTGATGCTGCCAGTGGAGCATGACAACAAATTACAATAGCACAAGCTATCTGGAGATGCTTGTTTTGAAGTTTCAAGAATCTTGAGGAAAATGAAACTTCTTATCATTGACGAAGTAAGCATGGTTTCCAATGTCATGCTTGCCTTTGTGCATTTGAGAATGCAAGAAGTTCTCAAAACAGAGTATGATGTGTTATTTGGTGGCAAACACATCATTGTTTTCGGAGATCTTCTGCAGCTGACACCAGTGAAAGGGCAACCTGTGTTCAAATTGCTCACGCATGCAGATACCAGGAAGTGCCTAGGCAGCATTGGCAACGTCAATATATGGTTAAACTTCAATTATGCTGAACTGCATGAAAATATGCGTCAGGCGAAGGATGAAGTTTACAAGACTATTCTACAAGATGTTAGAATTGGAAAAGTGACCGAGCATGGGAAAGAAGCTTTACATGCACGATTACTGTCAAATTTATATCCAGAACAAGATGTTGTGCCTGAGAATATTTTTCAGAAAATTACTGAGAAGAAATCTGGAATATGTTTGATGCCAACTCTTGCAGAATGTGCCAAATTCAACAACAAAATGTTGCATTTGGAAAAGCAGGAGATTGTGAAACTGGAAGCTATTGACAGAGTAGAGCATATGGGATCAACAATTATTTTGTCTGAGAATCTGAAAACAAAATTGGATTCATTAGAGAAGAGTATATCTAAAACTGCAGGTTTTGAAAAGACTCTGAATGTGTGCTTGAACTGCCGTATAATTTTAAGAAGGAATTTACATGTTGAAAGAGGTCTGGTAAATGGATCAATGGGTAATGTTGTTGATTTTGTGAAATACAGAAATAGAGATGGAATTGAATTTTAAAAAATTAAATTTGATGGCATTGAGGAAGTACAGCTAATTGGTCGTTGTTCTGCTAGATTTTTGCTTGTAAAAGACTTATATGTCCGCCGTAAGCAGTTTCCTGTTTGCTTGGCATATGCGGTGACAATCCATAAATCGCAAGGTTTAAGTGTAGACAGTGCATTGGTGAATATTGGCAGTTCTGTGTTCAAGGAGGGTATGGCATATGTGGCATTGTCACGAGTTAGAACTTTATCGGGATTGTACTTGATTGAGTGTGATGTCACAAACATTTGTGCGGATCTAGATTGTGTTAAGGAATACAATAGGTTAAGAAGAGAGTATGCGCCACATTTGCCTCAATATCCTTTGTTTGAGAAACGTGTGGTAGGCCGGAAACGAAGAAATGTGACCAATACTAGGGAGGTTGTAGCAAAAAGACGAAAAGTCGATGAACCTTAAATTATAAACAGAAACAAAAAGGATTCTGTTGAAGATGTTGTTGGTTTTCAATTTGAAAACAGTTCTGGTGTCAACTGCTATGCTAATGTAGTGGTTAATGTTTTGTTTTCTCTAGAAAATGTAAAAGAAGAGATTGTGGTCAATTCTGATCAAATATTTTGCAGTTTGTTAAATTCTGTCTTAGAAAAATGTAGCACTGATAGAACAAACATAGAAAGTGTGTCTGAAATTCGAAATCTGTTAGACAGATGTTCAGGCCAAACACAATTCTCTCAAAATATTCAGCAAGATTGTCAGGAGTTTTTAATGTATATGCTTGATGTATTGCATGCTGAAGGTGTAGATGTAGATCGGCTGTTTGGGCTTTCTTATCAATGGCAGCATGACTGCGAGAACTGTATGGTATCAAGTACTACTAGTGTAGACTCAGAAAGATTTATATATTTAACTTTGCCAGACAGTAAATCAGTCTCCTTTAATAAGCTAGTAAAAGCAGCTGATCACAACATGGAGTGTAGCCAATGTAAATCTGAAATGATGTCCACATTATTTATACAAACATATGGCCAGTATGTCATTTTAATGTTCCAACGATGTAGGCCTGATGGAACAAAATTGACAACTTTAATTAAAAATGTTGTGGCTTCGCAGTTGTCAATATCAGGAAGGACTTTTGAAACTGCAGCAATTATATATCATGACGGTCCTTCAATAACATCAGGACATTACACAGCTTATTTAAAGTCTAGAAATGGCTGGTCATTCTGCAATGATTCTGTTTTAATTTTCACAAAAAAATTGCCGTATGACCTTAAAAACTCTTACCTGGTGTTTTTAAAACCAAAATTTTAGGGAAAGAATCTCGGGATGTGCTCTGAGGAATTTCAAGAAGTTCTAATGGCTCCTACACGATTTGGCCTTGAGGATAAGTGTAGTTCAGAGATATAACTTCTAACCATAAGACTGGACGTCATGGAGAAATAAGTGCACTTTGAATGAGTTCAGAAAAACTATTTCTTTTTATAAGCTAATTGAAGCAGCCAATCAAAACATAGAGTAGAGGGAATGTAAGTCTGCAATGCTGTCTACTGTTTTACATTGCTTTGTGATTAAAAGTGATGTAGAGAATTAAATAATTGTAGTAGTCATAGAGGTAGTGTAAGTCTGCTTCATAGTAAGCAGTATCAGTGTCATAGGAAATGTAGAACATGACTGAGGAAGAAGGGGAAGATATTACTAGTCCAGGATTGTGAAAATGATCTTCAACATTTTAATTCTGAAAGTTGCGGAAATGCCAAATGACGGGATTGGCTTACAAGAAATCCAAGAGTTATAAATGACTCTGACAAGATTTGGCCTTGTGGAAACTTGTGGTAGAGAGCAAGAAGTAATTTATTGTATGTAACATGTTTTTCAAAACGATGGAGGTTTTCTTTCAGAAAGTGGCGGGCTGAAAGTAATAACAGCACAACAGAGTGTAAGCTGTTCATAGGACATCCTTTGACGTCATGGAAAGTAAGTTAACTTTAAGGAGTTCTGAATTCTGATTTGTTATGTTGTATGGGTTTTTTAAACACAATCATTTTGATTGTGTTTTTTTTCCCCCGCTGTTATATGATGAATACCTTCAAGTCACTGTTTTTAGTGAAATTTGATACATTCTGAGAACAGCAAAAATAAACCATTTAACATGTATAATTAATTCTGTACTGTTTCCATTTATGATGTACATTTAGAACTGTGTAGGAGGCATGGAGAAGGAGAGGCTTCTGTAAGTGTCAAAGTTCTTGCATACAGTGCTCATATTCTACGTAGTCTTTCATATGATAGACTACATTTCCACAATGAGATCCCTAAGCAAAGGAAACACAGGTCATATGATTGTGGAATGAGCAAAAAAATTTGCATGTTTTTCAATTATATTACCTGTGTTTCCTAACATTACACACCACATTGTGTAGATGAGGTTTAGGCCTGTTCCTGGAGACAGAGGAGGTCTGACATTTGTTCAAGAGTGCAGTGGACATTAATCACTTCGTTGGTAGGCCTCCACATGTATTATGTCCTCTGTTCTCTTCAAACAACTCGAAATTTCATTTGGAACCCTGAGTAGGTCTCACCTCAAACAAACCTCTGGATAGGACACATCTTATTGGCATCCTGAAGCAATCATTTAAAATGTTAGTGTCTTGCGACACTTTTCTGAGACAACAGCAGTGCAAAAGATGCACCATGTTTTAAGATAGGCCTCACTTCATCTGCATCAAGATACTGTTAGTTTAAAATGTATATCTTTAGGACTGTGTAGGGGGCCTGGAGAAGCAGAAGCTTCTGTCAGTGTCAAAGTTGTTGAAAAACTGTTTGTCCTTCAATCTTTCCCCTTGTCTTTTGTAATTTTTAAATACATGTTTTAATATTTTTCAAATGTCTGTTCTCTCTTTCACAGATTGAAAGTATAAAAACAAAAAGTGAGTAATTTAACGACAATTATAAGGTAAATGTTTTGTATTCTTTTCGTTACATTTCTATCACATTCACCTACTATTAGTTCCACAGCTTTATTTCTTTAACCCTCAGTTTCCTGCCTTTGCTAGTTTCCTCATTCCTTTCTCTTTTACCTACTTACTCAACTCCTTCCACTCCTTTTCTCAGTCCCTCTCTTCTCATAGTTCCTCACTCTTGTTCACTCACTCCGTCTCTATTACTCTTAGTGTCTTTCACTGATCACTTTTTCACTACTTGTTCATAATGCTTTCTCTGTGTAGTTGAAGCACACTAAGGGGCATATTATGAACACAGCCAATAAAATTATTGCTGTTTTTATTGGCAGAAAACTGGTGCAAAAGTGGTTTTAGCGGCAGTTTTCTGCCGCAAAAGCGGCTTTGGTGACATATTTCTGCCGATAAAAGCTGCAAAACTTTTATTGCCTATGTTGATGATATGGCTCTATGTTATTTACATTTCTTTGCTGTTTCAATTAATCTTTTTCTGTTATTTTTTGTTTTCTGTTTTCTATTTTTTCTCTCTGTTATTCCCCATGTTTTAATCTTATTTTGAACATTCACTCACATTCTCCAAGAAACTCGTCTTTGTTATTGTTCTACTCTCTTTTTTTTCTTTCACTTCCTTATCTATTTTGTTTTCCACAATTATACCCTCTTCCGTCTTTTCTTCGGTAAATATATCTATTAAACAGTATCTCTGGTTTACTCCCTATAGCTGTCTTTCTTTTAACATCACTCTCTGTTTACTTTCCTTATACTTACTCTTCTTTTTTTTTTTTTTTTTTTTTTTTGGTTCGCTCCCAGTTCGCGAACCGGGAAGCGAACTGGGAGCGAACTAAAAGAAATAGAGCTTGCTAGAGTGCTAAACATTCTAGCAATTTTTTTTGAAAGGGGAGGTAGTTCTGAAAATAACTTTTTTTAATGTTTTTGTTGTTTTATATATATTTTTTTTTTGATTTTTTTTTGTTTTTTTGTATTTTTGGAACAATTTTATATTTTTTTGGTTTTTTTTGGGGGGGGACACAACAAAAAACAGGCATTGAAAAGGGCTCAACAGGAGCAAAAAAAAAATTACTGTGTGGGGCGGTTAGGGCAATTATGATTGTTGTAAGCTAGGTTTATTGAATTGATACTCATGTTGCCACATGATATCAATGCACCGCAGTGCAGACAAGTAAATTTCATATGCCCAAAATTATCCTGGATGTTTGGCACGGTTTCCCGTGCCTCTGCTGCTGTCAAAGAAATCAACAAAGTTGACCTGGCCACAGGAGTTGCTGTTGGGTTCTGTTCCATGTCTCGTATTTCCGCCCGGCTGTAATTGAGTGGATGCCACCTGCTCATGTGCCTATGCATGGTATAGTTCCCATAGCTATACTTTTTATCAGTCCCTCTTGATAATTTTTCTTTGCAAATGAGGCAGGTGACATACCTCGCATTCACTTTCTTCTGGCCTGGAGGGATTGAAAAAAACTGCCAAATGAAACTGGCTTTCCTATGGGAAACCCGGGGCACCTCTTCCAAGAACTGTGGTCCTTCTCTCTCCTCTTCCTCTATTTCTTCCTCTTCCTCCTCTGTGTTGGTGATGACCTGGGGAGGTGGTCCTCTCTTCCCATGAGGAGGTGGTGGTGGTGGTGGGGGTCCACCAGCTGAAGCTACCATTGAAGCCATTGCTCAAGTATGAAATAAGGTCTTCCTCTCACAAAGATGAAAGTCAGAGTGAGGAAAGAAGGAGGGGTTTTCATAATTTGGGAAAAACAATAGTTCTAAACCAATGAAAAGTGTTATTTTTAGGTCACCTGACCTAGCCTTACATGATTATGAAACCAAAAGTTAAATGAACCAATGAAAAGTTTTATTAACAAGTCACATGACCTCTCACGCTTATGTTACGCGCTGCGGAACGCGCCCCGGATCGCTTCCGGGTCGCTGCGCTTCGCGCCTCGGTTCGCGCACCGAAGCACTTCCGGGTGCGCTAACGCGGCGCGTCATAAGACGCATTACGCGGCAACGCGATACGTCGCGCTTTCGCGACGCGCCGCGGATCGCTTCCGGGGAGCTGCGCTTCGCGCCTCGGTTCGCGTACCGGAGCACTTCCGGGTGCGCTAACGCAGTGCGTCATAAGACGCATTACGCGACAACGTGATACGTCGCGCTTCCGCGACGCGTCACGATGTTGATTTCTAACGCGGCAGTTGCGCTAACGGAACGTTTACCGGTTTGCGGACCGGGTCGCGGCATCAAATTGAGCTAACGGAAAGCTTCCCGGTTCGCGAACCGGGAGCGAAACAAAAAAAATATTTAAAAAAAAATTATTAATAAACATATAAAATATATTTTTGGATTTAAAGAAGAATACATTTTACAGCTATAGATATTAGCTTTTAAAAAACCAATGAAATTCACTGAAAAAACCATAGGTTATAGACCATATATAGTTAGGAATTAGCATTTACAAAACCTTGAAAATTCACTGAAAAAACCATAGGTTATAGACCATATATAGTTAGGAATTAGCATTTACAAAACCTTGAAAATTCACTGAAAAAACCATAGGTTATAGACCATATATAGTTAGGAATTAGCATTTACAAAACCTTGAAAATTCACTGGAAAAAAACATAGGTTATAGACCATATATAGTTAGGAATTAGCATTTAAAAAACCTTATTTTACTCACACAAAACCATTGAAATTCCATATATAGTTAGTTGTACTAACTATATATCGCGCACCCGCAATCCACTGCTGATCATGTCACATATTACATCATTCATGACATGGTCAGTGACATCACTGATGACATCACTGATGACATCTCAAATGACATCACTGATGACATCACTGATGACATCTCAAATGACATCACTGATGACATCTCAAATGACATCACTGATGACATCACTGATGACATCTCATTTGACATTACTGATCACATCACTGATTACATCATTCATGTGATAATACGATGAACCTCTTCAGACTCTAATATAACCTTAGATACACTCAGTGTAAACAGACACTCATAGACTGTCACTCATCCATGGAGTTACTCAGACACTTAGTCAGTCATGCAAAGAATCAATCACACCTCCATTTCCTCAACTATACAGTTATACACACCTTACTTATTCAAACATATACTAAAACATATTTACTCACTTATACAATCCTGGATACAAGTTCACAATGATCCATACAGCCACTCACACATTCACTGGCTCTTATGCACAGTTATTTATATATGTCAACTCTCACATGTACTGTATTTTACATATGTACTTACTTTAACATGTAGCACTGAGATATCCATTCACTCACCAATACACTCATGCACACAGTCAACAGCCCATACAGCTGTTTCCACATGCACTTTTGAACCCATACATCTAGTCAATCAACTGCTCACACATCTATGCAGAGAGTCATACACCTCCCAGCCACCCACACACACACTCAGTCTCCCATACAAATGCTTGGGCAACCAATCAATAACCCATATAGTTAATCATATAGCTACTGATCAACACATGCAGCAGTTTACAGAACAACAGACATAATGATGCACAAATTAAGACAGTTTAGTCACTAACCCATGCACTCAGTGAGACACATTTAATCAGTCACTCATACAGTCAGTCATGCCCCTACTAAATCCTTCATCCAGACACTTATACATCCACTCAAGACATATTTTAACTTTACAGAAAAATACAGTCACTGGATGTTGTCATCAGTGATGTCATCAGTGATGTCATTTGAGATGTCATCAGTGATGTCATCAGTGATGTCATTTGAGATGTCATCAGTGATGTCATCAGTGATGTCACTGACCATGTCATGAATGATGTAATATGTGACATGATCAGCAGTGGATTGCGGGTGCGCGATATATAGTTAGTACAACTAACTATATATGGAATTTCAATGGTTTTGTGTGAGTAAAATAAGGTTTTTTAAATGCTAATTCCTAACTATATATGGTCTATAACCTATGGTTTTTTCAGTCAATATATATATATATATACATACATACATACATACATACATATATATATATATATATATATATATATATATATATATATATATATACATATATATACATACAGTGATTTTAATGAAAAAAATGAGTGCAGGCACTCATTAAAATAAGCTAGAGGTGTAATGAGGAGGCGGGGCTATTGGCGGGCTAAGGGCAAGACATGGTGATACTTAACAACTTCTATATTAGTTGCAGCACATACCAGAACACATGAGAAATGTCTTTATATAAACAAAGCAGGTTAACACATTACACAAAATGAAAGAGAAAGTTGTTAACATTTCTTTTTTATGCAAAAGTTGCACCTTCTTAATGCCATACTGTTAATTGCTGTTGTTTGGCACAATACTATATATTTTTGAGCACATGAGTAGGAAGAAACTGAAAATCCCCCACCTTCAAACCAAAGCTCTTATGGCGCAAAGCAAATGAAGCAAATCATCATGACCCACCCCAGAAGATATCTCCTATCTATCCATTCAGCCTACCGTCCTACCATTTACCTGCTGATGTCCACCATTTACCCTTTACATTCTGTCATCTATTCAGTCTTTTTTATCCATCATTCAGTTTTTTACCATTCTGTCTGTCTAACTTTCATATCCAAACCTATCCATCCATCCATCTCCAAACCTATCCATTCATCCTTTCGCTCATCCATCTCTTTACCCAACTTTGGCTCATCCATCAATCCTTTCACTCATCTAGCTATCAACCATTTTATTCCTTTATTCCATCCACTCTCATTCAATCCACCCTTTCATTCTAACCACCCTTTCATTCCATCTACCCTTTCACACATCCATCATCCACCCTTTCATTTATCCATCCAATTTTTCAGTTATCCTTCCATCATATGCCCTTTTATCCATTCATCCATTTTCTTTCACCCATCTATCCATGCTTTCACTCATCCATCCATCTATTCATCCATCCATCCACCCTTGCTCACTCATCCATCCATTCACTCACTCAGTCACTCACTCACTCACTCACTCACTCACCCACCAACCCTCTCTACTACGTTATTTATGAATCTGCTTTGCAGAGCAGGCATCTACACAAAAAGTACCATCCATTTTCTTTAAAATACCTGCTGAAAATGTTTTGATTATCTCTCTCTTTCTCTCACTTTTTTCTTGCAAAAAACAGGCATACAAATGCTGGCAAACACACAAACATACCCAGACACACAAAAGGCACAGGTATGATAAAAGCCCTGTCATACTCTTCACCTACCATGGTTTTTTTAATTGCCACCAGGGCTGGACTGGCCATAGCCTGATTGCCACTGCCAGGGGACTGCCATGATTCCTGTGTTTGCACAAATGCACAGGATAGTGTGAATGTGATTGACAGCACAGGGCCTGAACGAACATGCTCTGTCAAACACAGCATGATGGTGAGCACCAGGACATTATTCACATGAGCCCTGCTGAATAGCTCAGCTGGGGCTCAGATCGGGGCTGCAGATGCAGCGCCTTGGCTGCCAGAGATGTGTTCCACTCCTGCTCACCAGCACTCACAGCCAATGAGCCTGCCTTTTAATGAGTACTGGTACTCTCCTTGGCAGTAGAGAATTGGCAGTATACAGAGTGATAAATCTAAGAGGTGCTGGTACTCAGTACCAATGAGTACCGGCCCATTTAAAGCACTGTATATATATATATATATTCACTGAAAAAACCATAGGTTTGACACCAGTTATAGTTAGCTGGAAATTTTACTGACATAAATCCATTGAAATTCCCACGTTATAGTTAGTTGGACTCACTATAACTTGCGCGCCTGCAATGCACTGCTGATGACGTCACATATTACATCACTCATGACATGGTCAGTGACCATGTCATGTCAATTGTGAGGGTAAAATTGATACCTAGTCACTTTGAATAAGAATGTACTTACGTCTCGTCTAACATTTCAAAGAAATATCTAGTTATATGACAACAGGATACCGACATAACTTGAAGGAAATAGGAACGCCCTGAAGAAGTTCTGTTGTACAGAACGAAACGTTTCGGCTGGTTGTGGTACATAAACTTAAGGAAAATAAAAGCATTTGAATATACACCAAGATTCAGCGCTTCAATAAGGACTCTAAGTGATATGATTTGATTGGACTTATTGTGCAAGTGGTGCTGTGCCAAACTTTGGAATATTCTCCACTACTCTCTACTACTTACTCTCTCCTACTCCACTACTCTCAAATACTCACTCTCTACTACTCATTCTCTACTACTCTACTACTCTCTACTACTCTCTCTCTACTACTCACTCCCTACTACTCACTATCTACTACTCTCTACTACTCACTCTCTACTACTCTCTCTCTACTACTCACTCTTTACTACTCACTCTCTACTACTCACTCTCTACTTCTCACTCTCTACTACTCTCTACTACTCAACTCACTCTCTACTACTTTCTCTCTACTACTCACTCTCTACTACTCACTCTACTACTCACTCCCTACTACTCTCTACTACTCACTCTCTACTACTCACTCTCTACTACTCTCTACTACTCACTCTTTACTACTCTCTACTACTCACTCTCTACTGCTCTCTACTACTCACTCTACTACTCTCTACTACTCACTCTCTACTACTCACTCTCTACTACTCTCTACTACTCACTCTACTATTCACTCTACTACTCTCTACTACTCACTCTCTGCTACTCTCTCTACTGCTCTCTACTACTCTCTACTACTCTCTACTACTCACTCTCTACTCTCTACCTCTCTACCTCTCTCTACTTCTCTCTCTACTAGTCTCTACCTCTCTACCGCTGCCTCTCTACCTCTACCTCTCTACCTCTACACCTCTACCTCTCTACCTCTCTCTACACGCACACATATACACATATATATATATGCATATATATGCATATGCATTTATATATATGTATGTGTATGTATATATATATATATACATACATATATAAACATATATAATCTGTATATCTATATAAATACAAATATAAATGCATGCATACATATACATATATTCATACAGATGCATGTTATTTACATGAAAGTTTAAAAAACACTAATAAAAGCAAAGCTAAAAAGCCACCTCATTACAAACAGAATGGCTTTAACTTAAACGAGGGCGAGATCTATTGCATTTTCAATGCTTGTTTACTTTGGTTCCATCAAGAAGGCATTCAGATGTGTCACACATTTGCCATAAATTCTGAATGTTGGCACTCTAGTTGCTCATTAGATCACTGTAGTAAAGCTACTGCTCACCAGGAAAGTCTGCTGCTGGTATTCAAAGTGCATTTTTCAGTCTGCATGTCAGAATTTCTTTAATGAAATAGAAGAGGATTTGAGAAGTCACTCAAAATGATCCCTAATTTTTCTTTCTGAAGCACTAATCATACTTTCTATGGCAAAATTAACCCCCTCATTTGGTTCCTTTTTAAATTATATGTTTTCAGACTTACCACTTCATTCCAATCAAGATGGCTTCTGGTGTGCCATACTTTTGTCATAAGTAAGACTGTTAGCACTCTAGTTGTTCTTTAGAACACTCTGGGACATTCTGTCATTGGGCTATACTTGGGCTACATCTGGGTGATATTTGGGCTACATTTAGGCTCTTTTGTCTCTGGTGGCCATCTTGGGAGACTGTATGTCAGAATTTTTTAATGAAATTGAAGAGGATTTGAGAAGTCACTCAAAATGTGCGCTAATTTTTCTTTCTGCAGCACTAATCATACTTTCTATGGCAAAATATAGCCCCTCATTTTGTTCCTTTTTAAATTAAATGTTTTAAGAGTTACCACTTTATTCCAATCAAGATGGCTTCAGGTGTGCCATACCTTTGTAATAAGTAGGATTGTTAGCGCTCTAGTTGTTCTTTAGAACACTTTAGGAGGCTGCAGTAGAACACAAAGGAATCAACTGACAGTCTCTGTCCTTGTTGGATGTACATGTTTTACTGAGAATGTCAGACTTCATTCTCACATGACTGAGAAAGATAATGTGAATTTACAGAAAATATGCTTTCAGTTTAGCTTATAGATCCCCTTCCAAACCACTGTGGGAAAATCATGAGATATTAGATTTCTTTCAAACATGATTCATGATATCACAGCAGAAGGCTTTTTCACATGGTAAAATTACCTTAGAACACACCACAATTCCTAAAATGAGTATGGTACCATCAACAAATGATTTATAATGTAACTAAAGTCCAAAAACCCTCTATTAACTACAACAATGCTTTTTAATGAGGTGCTATCATGTATATTGGTCCCAAGATGGATGCCAACACTTCTTGGATGAAGTGCTGACAGCCAATCATATCAGATGTGTGGTTAGGCTCCGCCCAGATATATATATATTTTTTAACCTAAATTACTCAAAATCCACTGGAGCACATATCTTGAGACATAGCAAAGGCACATCGGGCTACCAGTCCCTACAATTTTGCCAAGTTTTGTGGAAATCCATTCAGCCGTTCGGGCCAAAAGTGAGTCCAACCGCCCTATGGAAATTAACATGGGGAAAACACGTTTTGGGACCCCCCTTTTATCTCGGCCCCCGCTTAACGAATCCCCCCCAAACTTTCAGGGAAGGAGCGGAGCGCAGCGAGGCAAATGGAAGGAAAATTACAGGCAGATTCCTCAACCGGCGCCAAAGTTATTCCCAATAGAATGTTGCAGATTTCCTATAGAAAACAATCCTAACTATAACTACCTACTGGGGACCGCCAGTAGGTGATATATATATATATAAGCTGCGCAGCTGCTATTTGGACTCAGCTTTCCTCTATCAATAAAGTTTGCCTACGAAAAAGTACTTGCGTGAGGCTCTCCTTCAGCAGGCAACTGTTGTTTTTGGATATTTGTGGCGCAGCCTGAGTCACGGGAAGAGCACCGCTGCTTTGCAGTCCTGCTTTGGCGTTACACAACGCTGGAGCTTTGGGGCAAGTACTGCAGATCGAAGATGTGAGTAGCTGGACAAGCAGCAGTTGTTAGCAGCGCAACCCACTTGGGAAGCACAAGCACAAAATTCGTGACAGCCTGGCAACTCACTAGAGGAAATCACGGCACTACAACTCCCAAAAGGCCACGAGGTGGCCACGCCCACTGGGGCGGAGTGAAGTACTTTAATTGCCGCAAACACAAATTGCCAAGCTTTCATTGCGAACTGTCCTGAGCCCTTGAAGAAATGCTGGCAAAGTATGAAACGCATTGGGAAGGACGTTTCATTTCAGCACAGCGCAGCTGCTATTTGGACTCAGCTTTCCTCTATCAATAAAGTTTGCCTACGAAAAAGTACTTGCGTGAGGCTCTCCTTCAGCAGGCAACTGTTGTTTTTGGATATTTGTGGCGCAGCCTGAGTCACGGGAAGAGCACCGCTGCTTTGCAGTCCTGCTTTGGCGTTACACAACGCTGGAGCTTTGGGGCAAGTACTGCAGATCGAAGATGTGAGTAGCTGGACAAGCAGCAGTTGTTAGCAGCGCAACCCACTTGGGAAGCACAAGCACAAAATTCGTGACAGCCTGGCAACTCACTAGAGGAAATCACGGCACTACAACTCCCAAAAGGCCACGAGGTGGCCACGCCCACTGGGGCGGAGTGAAGTACTTTAATTGCTGCAAACACAAATTGCCAAGCTTTCATTGCGAACTGTCCTGAGCCCCTGAAGAAATGCTGGCAAAGCATGAAACTCGTTGGAAAGGACGTTTCATTTCAGCACAGCGCAGCTGCTATTTGGACTCAGCTTTCCTCTATCAATAAAGTTTGCCTACGAAAAAGTACTTGCGTGAGGCTCTCCTTCAGCAGGCAACTGTTGTTTTTGGATATTTGTGGCGCAGCCTGAGTCACGGGAAGAGCACCGCTGCTTTGCAGTCCTGCTTTGGCGTTACACAACGCTGGAGCTTTGGGGCAAGTACTGCAGATCGAGGATGTGAGTAGCTGGACAAGCAGCAGTTGTTAGCAGCGCAACCCACTTGGGAAACACAAGCACAAAATTCGTGACAGCCTGGCAACTCACTAGAGGAAATCACGGCTCTACAACTCCCAAAAGGCCACGAGGTGGCCACGCCCACTGGGGCGGAGTGAAGTACTTTAATTGCCGCAAACACAAATTGCCAAGCTTTCATTGCGAACTGTCCTGAGCCCCTGAAGAAATGCTGGCAAAGCATGAAACGCGTTGGGAAGGACGTTTCATTTCAGCACAGCTGCTATTTGGACTCAGCTTTCCTCTACCAATAAAGTTTGCCTACGAAAAAGTACTTGCGTGAGGCTCTCCTTCAGCAGGCAACTGTTGTCTTTGGATATATATATATATATATATACATATATATTACCTACTGGCGGTCGCCAGTAGGTAGTTATAGTTAGGACCTAGTTTCCATAGGAAATCTGCAACATTCTATTGGGAATAACTTTGGCGCCGGTGGACGAATTCTCGCGAATTTCTCGAATTAGGTGGCCAGCTCCGCTCCGCTCCGCTCCTTCCCTGAAAATTTGGGGGGGATTCGTTAAGCGGGGGCCGAGATAAAAGGGGGGTCCCAAAACGTGTTTTCCCCATGTTAATTTCCATAGGGTGGTTGGACTCACTTTTAGCCCGAACGGCTGAATGGATTCCCACAAAACTTGGCAAAATTGTAGGGAGGGGTAGCCCGATGTGCCTTTGCTATGTCTCAAGATATGTGCTCCAGAGGATTTGGAGTAATTTAGGTTAAAAAAAATATATATATCTATAAGCGCGCCCCTGTAGGCGCACCGGGGAGCACACCCGGCGTGTAACGCGAGTTCGCGCGCGGAAAGCTGATTGGCTCTCGGGTGTCTGTCAAACAGTCCGGAGCGGCCGCCATCTTGTGTCTCGGTAGGAGACACAAGAGGTGGCAAAAACAAAGGGGGAAATTACCATAAGGGGGCAGGGTAGACCCCCACTGACCCCCTAGGTTTGATGTGGGGGCCATAAAAGGGCCCCGCGGGGCAACAAAAAAAAATGTTTTCGATTTTCGCAGGGGGAGCGCCCGGTACGCGCACCGGGAGCGTACCAGGGAGCGTACCAAGGGGAAAACCCAGTAAACAGTAAAATAATAATTTAAAGTGCTTTGAGGTAGGGTAGCTTTGCATAGAGTTGTTGTGTTGTGTGGGTGATTTAAGTACCAGCATGTAGGTACCAATACAGAGTCTTAAATTCAATGTACACCGTCTCCTCTGTGGATAATTTGCATGTTGTTACAGAAGTTATTGTGGTATATGGAATCCATACCATAGTCTGTCAGGAAAGCAGAAACAACATGGAGGCAGGAGATGAAAAAGAGATGTCAAATACACATTGGAGATAATATAGTGGGAGAAAGGAAGTAACTATGAGCAAAATTACTATGTAACACAAAAAAGTTGCACAGTATACTATAAGTCTCACTTTATATTATATTCATTTTGGTACTATTTCATGAATCACATATAAAAAAGAATAATGTCTCGAACAATTTTTAATTATTAAATAAACATTTATTGCTGTGATTTTTCAAAATTTAAAAGAACTTCCAACATTATATCGTCAGGAATGTCCTCATTTTGATTCCATTTCTTCCACACAATTAACTAACTCTTCGTCCAGAGACTGATCCATAAAGTCAAAGTCTTCCTCAGGATTGTTCTCCAGAACAATTTCGAAAGAAATATTAATTTTGTTTGGTTCTCCTTCCATTTTCTTGCTGTAAATTGCATTAAAAATAAATATATCAGTAGAGTTAGGGCAGTGTTGGGTTTAACTTTAGACAGGTACTTCTGAGTTTTTAACAGTGAAGTTATCTTTGGGCAGTGTATGGTATCAGGCAGGAAGTAGAAATATCAAAAAAAGGTATGTGAAGAAGCCTAAGTCATTTCATAATTATACCAGAGAAGCCTAACTCAATCTATACCTATAACAGAGAAGCCTATCTCAATCTATAACTATAACAGAGGGACAGTAAATAACTATCAGAAAAAGTTTTTACAAATTAACTTAAAGTGCCCCTTACAAATTAACAACTTACCTTATTAAAAGGTGATGAAGATAAATGGAGAAAATTCTTTAAAGATGTACCTCAGGTAGTTGTAGTCAAAATGGCCGTGTTTCCCTCTCATTTTTCATTTATATTCATGTACATAACCAATCAAATGTCAGGGAAAAAAAGTAGAAAATGAAAGTAACATTTTAATTGGTTGTAAATTCTAACACTTCATATGTGTTTTTGTCATGTAATTTACCTCAGGATATTTAGACAGTGCTACAGCTCAAATGGCTCAATGGAATTCCACCAAATTTGGGAAAATGGTAGGGACTGGTATGTAGTAGGGCCTATTCTATATTTGGTGAAAGTGTCTCCAGTGGTTTGTATGTAAATTAACTTTTAAAATCTTTTGGGAGCGCTCACCGGTGCGCGCCCCGGTACGCGCACCGGCAGCGCTACGGGAGTCCTCCATCTTGTGTTTCGGTAGAATTGACACACAAGATGGAGGACAAACAACGTTGGGAATGGGTAAAAGGGGGCACGGTAGACACCTCCTGACCCCCTAGGTTTTCTGAGGGGGGCTTAGGAGGCCCATATAGGCGGAATTTTTTTTTTTTTCGCGGGGGAGCGCCCGGTACGCATACCGGGGAGCGTACCGGGGAGCGTACTTTGGTGAAAAACAGTGGAAAAAGTTAGAGTAAAGTAATCATTTTGAGTGATCAGAGGTAGGGTAGCCCTGAAAAGAGCTTTTGGGTTCTGTGGCTTATTTAGGTACCTACAAGTAGGTTCCAATGCACAGTCTTAAATTCAGGAGGAATATTCTATTCCCCTCACCTGAGACGTGCACACCATCTCCTCTGTAGATATCTTGCATGTTGTAACGCAAGTTATTGTTGTATATTGAATCCATTCCATAGTCTCTCATGTAAGCAGAAACAGACTTATTCACATGTTTCCGTGCTTTCTCAAATTGTGGACAAAATTGGTTGGACCACTTCCATTTCTGTCTTTGGCATATATTGGAAAATACGAAGGCAGTTTGAGGAAAAAGTGCCATCAATTGCTCAAAGGTGTCCTTTAAAAGCATTTCCAGACCTACCCCAGTCAAAGTGCCTAAGTCATTTCCACCACAGTGCAGAATTATGAGGTGAGGGTGTGGCAGATGCAAAAAGGTTTTCACCAATGGTATCAATTGATGACATCTCAATCCTCTTTGGCCAATCCACTTGATGTCCACATTTGGTAAGTCAAGGTTGTGAAAATTTCTGGTAGCTGCATACCTTTGAGCCCAGTGGATGTAGCTATGTCCAATAATCCACACAGAATACATGGTAAGAGGAGGTTCTGGTGCGGTCAGATGAAGTGTGGGAATGAAATGGCAGTTGGAACAGTAGGAGTTTGCAAAAAAAACTGTGGAGTTTCAGTGCTCTTGAATCAGAAGCAATGATTGGTGGATTCAGATAGTTGGAAACTGAAATTTAGGGTGCATGGTTCTGTTTTGTGAAAGAAGTAATTTGAATGGTTAAGAAAAAGTCATTTAAAGAAACATTGCACCGGATAAGCTGGTGTATTGAGAGGTCAAACATCCTTGCTGAGTTCATTTGCAACATTGTAGAATAAACTTTTAAACCTGAGAGCTCAGTGAGGAGGGAGTTGCTATGGCAACAGGTAGAAAGGGCTGAGGGGGGAAGGGTGTTGGTTTGAAAATAGAGAGGGCAGAGTTTTAATTGGTTAACATGAGGGATATGTGTGTAGAATTAGAGGTTTTCTGTGCCATTCATGGTTGCAGTGCCTGGAGTACATACCTTTTGCTCTGCTAAAGAAATATTGGTGTGTGTGTCTGACACTGTTCTCAATCTCCCAAAGCAATTGTAAAGGTGAGTAATGATTTATTTAATATAGATAGAGACTTGTATACTCTATGGAGAAGATTTGGAAGCAAATTGTGGTTTTTTAATGTTGCTTTGTGTCATGTTTTTTGATAATGCTTGGTAAAATGTTTTTACTGCACAGAGGAATTGTATTTTGTAAAATTGTGAAGTTTCAGTAGTGACATGGAATGCTTGTACATAGGACCTGTGCTGTGTTTCTTACATGTGATGTGAAAAACGATTTTGGGGAAAATGAATGGCTTTTACATATTTGAGAAGGAATACATAGTGTCTGCATGATTAAAGAAATAAATTTGACCCTTTCACAATGATGTTACCTGTGTTAACTCAGAGTGTGAAGCACATTGAGCTTCTTTGCTGTTGGTTTGTGTCATGTTTTTTGATAATGCTTGGTATCAACATTTGCAAGATAGAGGATTTGTATTCTGTGAAATAGTGAGGTTTCAGTAGTGAAATTGAATGCTTGTACATAGGACCTGCGCTCTGTTTCTAAAATGTTATTTAAAAAACGATTTTGGGGCAAATCAATGGCTTTTAGATTTTTGAGAAGGAATAAATAGTGTCTGCATGATTAAATAAATATATTTGAACCTTTCACAATGATGTCACCTGTGTCACCTCAGATTAGGAAGCACATTGAGCTTCTTTGCTGTTGGTTTGTGTCAAGTTTTTTGATAATGCTTGGTATCAACATTTGCAAGATAGAGGATTTGTATTTTGTGAAATAGTGAAGTTTCAGTAGTAAAATTGAATGCTTGTACATAGGACCGGCGCTCTGTTTCTAAAATGTTATTTAAAAAACGATTTTGGGGCAAATCAATGGCTTTTAGATTTTTGAGAAGGAATAAATAGTGTCTGCATGATTAAATAAATATATTTGAACCTTTCACAATGATGTCACCTGTGTTACCTCAGATTAGGAAGCACATTGAACTTATTTGCTGTTGGTTTGTCCCATATTTTTTGATAATGCTTGGTATCAACATTTGCAAGATAGAGGATTTGTATTTTGTGAAATAGTGAGGTTTCAGTAGTGAAATTGAATGCTTGTACATAGGACCTGTGCTGTGTTTCCTAAATGTGATGTGAAAAACGATTTTGGGGAAAATTAATGGCTTTTACATTTTTGAGAAGGAATAAATAGTGTCTGCATGATTAAAGAAATACATTTGAACCTTTCACAATGATGTCACCTGTGTTACCTCATACTAGGAAGCACATTGTGCTTCTTTGCTGTTGGTTTGTGTCATGTTTTTTGATAATGCTTGGTATCAACATTTGCAAGATAGAGGATTTGTATTCTGTGAAATAGTGAGGTTTCAGTAGTAAAATTGAATGCTTGTACATAGGACCTGCGCTCTGTTTCTAAAATGTTATTTAAAAAACGATTTTGGGGCAAATCAATGGCTTTTAGATTTTTGAGAAGGAATAAATAGTGTCTGCATGATTAAATAAATATATTTGAACCTTTCACAATGATGTCACCTGTGTTACCTCAGATTAGGAAGCATATTGAGCTTCTTTGCTGTTGGTTTGTGTCATGTTTTTTGATAATGCTTGGTATCAACATTTGCAAGATAGAGGATTTGTATTTTGTGAAATAGTGAGGTTTCAGTAGTGAAATTGAATGTTTGTACATAGGACCTGTGCTGTGTTTCTTAAATGTGATGTGAAAAACGATTTTGGGGAAAATGAATGGCTTTTACATTTTTGAGAAGGAATAAATAGTGTCTGCATGATTAAAGAAATAAATTTGAACCTTTCACAATGATGTCACCTGTGTTACCTCATACTAGGAAGCACATTGAGCTTCTTTGCTGTTGGTTTGTGTCATGTTTTTTGATAATGCTTGATATCAACATTTGCAAGATAGAGGATTTGTATTTTGTGAAATAGTGAGGTTTCAGTAGTGAAATTGAATGCTTGTACATAGGACCTGCGCTCTGTTTCTAAAATGTTATTTGAAAAACGATTTTGGGGCAAATCAATGGCTTTTTGATTTTTGAGAAGGAATAAATAGTGTCTGCATGATTATATAAATATATTTGAACCTTTCACAATGATGTCACCTGTATTACCTCAGATTAGGAAGTAGATTGTGCAGATGAGGTGAGGCATGTCCAGAGGTACAGAGGAGGTGAGGCCTGTGTTCAAGACTGTAGTGGGAGAGAGGCCTTTCCTGGGGAGCATAGGTGGTGAGGCCTGTGTCTAAGAGTGCAGTGGACTAGACGTCATGAAGCCTATCCCCCACTCCACTCTTAGACACAGGCCTCACCTCCTTTGTACCCCTAGACAGACCTCTCTTCCACTACACTCTTCAATACAGGCCTCACCTCCTCCGCACCCCTGGACAATCCTCACCTCATCTGCAACTCTGAATAGACCTCAACTCATCTGCATCCATAGACAGGCCTCAACTTATCTACACCCCTGGACACGCGTCACCTCATCTGCACCCAGTTACCATCAATTATACCCAATACATTGAGGCCTGTCCAGAGGACACAGATGAGGTAAGGCTTGTCCAAGGGTCAGAGGAGGTCAGTCCTCTCCACTGCACTCATGGACACTGAATGCTTGTACATAGGACCTGCGCTCTGTGTCTAAAATGTTATTTAAAAAACGATTTTGGGGCAAATCAATGACTTTTACATTTTTGGGAAGGAATAAATAGTGTCTGCATGATTAAATAAATATATTTGAACCTTTCACAATGATGTCACCTGTGTTACCTCAGATTAGGAAGCACATTGAGCTTCTTTGCTGTTGGTTTGTGTCATGTTTTTGATAATGCTTGGTATCAACATTTGTAAGATAGAGGATTTGTATTTTGTGAAATAGTGAGGTTTCAGTAGTGAAATTGAATGCTTGTACATAGGACCTGTGCTGTGTTTCTTAAATATGATGTGAAAAACGATTTTGGGGAAAATGAATGGCTTTTACATTTTTGAGAAGGAATAAATAGTGTCTGCATGATTAAATAAATATATTTGAACCTTTCACAATGATGTCACCTGTGTTACCTCAGATTAGGAAGTAGATTGTGCAGGTGAGGTGAGGCATGTCCAGAGGTACAGAGGAGGTGAGGCCTGTGTTCAAGACTGTAGTGGGAGAGAGGCCTTTCCTGGGGAGCATAGGTGGTGAGGCCTGTGTCTAAGAGTGCAGTGGGCTAGACTTCATGAAGCCTATCCCCCACTGCACTCTTAGACGCATGCCTCACCTCCTTTGTACCCCTGGACAGACCTCTCTTCCACTACACTCTTCAACACAGACCTCACCTCCTCTGCACCCCTGGACAATCCTCACCTCATCTGCAACCCTGAATAGACCTCAACTCATCTGCATCCTTAGGCAGGCCTCAGCTTATCTACACCCCTGGACACGCCTCACCTCATCTGCACCCAGTTACCATCAATTATACCCAGTACATTGAGGCCTGTCCAGAGGACACAGATGAGGTAAGGCTTGTCCAAGGGTCACAGGAGGTCAGTCCTCTCCACTGCACTCATGGACACAGGCCTCACCTCCTTTGCACCCCTGGACAGGCCTCAGTTCATCTGCACAATCTGCTTACTAATCTGAGGAAACACAGGTAACATGATTGTGAAATGTGCTAATATATTTTTTTAATCATGCAGATACTATCTAATCCTTGTCAATAATGTAAAACCAATTCATGTGCCTGAAATCTTTTTTTAAATAACATTTACAAAACAGAGCATAGGTCATATGTATAAGCATTTGATTACACTACTGAAACCTCACTCATTTAGAAAATACAATTCCTTTATGCACTAACATTTCTTTACCAAGGATTATTAACAATGTATTAGTCTCTATTATATTCTCTTCCTGACTTACTCTATTTTTCCACCTGTCCCCTTCTAACACCCTCTCTCTGACTTATTCCTTTTTACATCCTGACTCTGTGTTACACTCTGTTACACTCTTTCTTTGACTTACATTCTCTTACACCCTCTCTAATTTATTATCTCTCTCTCTTTTTTACAGCAATTTGTAAGTCATACTTTCTCTTACATCCTCTTCCTGATTTACTAGTGTTTATATCGTTTGCTTATTGTCATTGCTTTGTTGTTTGGTAATAGTGGTCTATAATGTGTTATTTTTTTCTTTACCACAGATTGAAATCAAGATTTCAATAGTAAGGAAATATGCCCTCAAGGCAGAGGAAAAGAAAGGATGCCAAGCGGAAAAAATCAAAAACAGCAACGGAATTACAGTACTGCTCTACAACAAATACTTCAAAAGACAGGAAAAAAGCTCCTGGTAAGACAACTAAGTCTTTCTTACGGAACATATGTAGATCAAAAAAAATGTTGGTCAGAATGTGGATAAAGAGAAGGAGAGAGAAAATTTGAAAAGGAAGGAGAGGCCCCCCAAAAATGTTACTACTGGAGCAAGAGAGAATAATATGTATAGGAATAGAAGGCAGAATCAATTTAGGGACATTCGTAAACTAATGTTTCACAATAGGGTGGGTTTAAATGTGTTAAAAAACATTAGGAAAGGTAAACAGAGAGCTGCTTTTTATAAGAAAGAGAAAATTGTAGAGAAGATTGTTGATCAGGCTTTTGAAGTTAAGAAAAAATTATTTATTTTAATAATCAATAGAATTAGGACACTTAACAAGACAATTGATGTTTTCAAATCAAACAGTAGATGCAAAAGAGTAATTAATCGGACTAATTTTTGTAAAGTCTTTTCTGGAGAATGGATGCATAGTTCAAGTTGTGAGCCATTTTTTAATGAGGAGAGGTACTTCCAGGAGAATGATTTAGTGCATGCAGTTGACACCAGTGGTCGAGCATATGAGGTGAAAGACGGTTGTCCGATTGAAAAAGAGAAACTTGTGCCTTGAGAAGCAGAAGAGGTGTTAACTGATGAAGTTTTAGGGAGACGTACTAAGGGTCCAGTGTACACTTGGAAGTGTAGTAGTATTTGTAGTGTGCGACAGGATTCAATCGATTTGTTTCGTAATTTCTTCCGTACATATAGTAAGAAAAGTCTAAAACAGAAAATGAAGATGTTGCAAGACTTACAGCCTGATTCATGAAGCGAAATAGCGCCCGCAATCGCTGCGAAAATGCAATTGCGGGTGCAAAATACGGAATTGGCATTCAAGAACAAAATAGCGAATTCGCAAACACAGAATAGCGATTATAATAGCGATTACGCTATAATAGTCGCAGATTCCGGGTAGTCGAGCATTAGCGATACGGAAATAGCGACCAACCACGGAATCTGTGAAATGAATAGCGAAACGCAATATATTCTCTATCGGCATTCATGAAAAATATACAATAGCGAAAAACCCCAAAATCGCACATTTGCGCGGCGCTAATTAAGGACAACTCAAAGCAGGTGGTAACCATAAAAGCCATGATTAAGTAAAATTTGAAAAACAGTTGGCCAATCACCAACAGGTCCAGGCCTGACCAATCACACATAAGGACATTCAGCAGCAGCATTAGGCGTTCCACAATGCCAGGAATGTACATGGTGGTGAGGCGGCGAAGGCTACAGCGAGCAGCACGGAGGAGACGCATGAGGCAGGAAAGGATTTACCGGCAGCGGGTCACCTTGCTCGGCCAAACCAGAGAACAGATATATGCTAAATACAGGCTGAATGGGGAAATGATCATCTGGCTGATACATGAACTTGACCCCCTCATGCAGCACCCAACAAGGCGAAACAATTCGGTGCCTACACATGTGCAGGTATTGTGCAGCCTGCACCTCCTGGCCTCCGGCAGTTTCCAGGGCATAGTAGCGGCTGCTGGGGGGATATCCCAGCCCACCATGTCACGCTGCCTCCACACTTTCGTTGACGCCATGCTCACCCAGCTCCACCGCCACATCACATTTCCCACGAGCCAACAGGAATTGGACCTGACAAAACTACAATTTTACAATGTAGCCCATTTTCCCCATGTCCTCGGCTGCATAGACTGTACCCACGTCGCCATCTGCCCACCAGCTGCCACGGAGTATATGTACCGCAACAGGAAGTCCTACCACTCCCTCAACATACAGATGGTCTGCAATGCCAAGACCATCATCACTGACATTGTCGCCCAGTACCCAGGGAGTACCCATGACTCCTTTATCTTCAGGCACAGCGGACTCCACACACGACTGCTGAGGGGAGAGTTTGGGGAAGGACACCTACTTGGTAAGTACACTTTGTCGACAATGTCACATTGCAATGAAGTCACTGCGCTGCACAGGCAATCAACATCTGCTCCTCTCATTCAGGTGACAGTGGCTACGCCCTACGGGAATACCTCCTGACCCCTTACCTTAACCCTGCCACACCTCAGCAACGGCGCTACAATGTTGCGCACATCCGGACAAGGAACTGTATAGAAAGGACATTTGGGCTGCTCAAGAGCAGGTTCCGTATACTGCACAAGACAGGTGGGGCCATGTATTACAGTCCTGCTGCGTGCTGCCGCATTGTGGCTGTCTGTGCAATGCTTCATAACATTGCAACCAAGCGCCGGATACCTGTTGACATCTCTGGCAGTGAATCAGAAGGGGACGACCGGCCACCAGCACATGCGCACCATGCACGCGGGGAGAACCCAGCTGAAGGCCACAGACGTCGCAACCACATCACAGAGAACAATTTCTAGCCCACCCTCTTCCCCCACCCCACATATCACAATTGCATGCAAAATGTAATGATTACACAAGGCTAATGTGTGCTGCAAAATAAATATATTTGTTTCATTCACAAAAAAAGGTAATCAGTACAACTATTTACAACTAACAGTATTCCTTCATACTGCAGTGTGAAAGTACATGGCAGGCTTATAGTCAGCCTGTGCCAGTGTTATTCTGACAGAGTCAATTGCGCCTCCTGCGCGTTATGCCCAAGCGCCTCTGAGGCTCATCCTCTTCCGGGGCACCTGTACCTGGCGTTGCCCTGGTGCTGCGCCTAAGTGGCGGGACTAGTGTGGCAGATTGGCTGCTGACGCTGGAAGCCCCCTCACTGCCATCGTCACCCCCTACAGTGGCAGGTAGTGCAGGAGGGTGTAGTGCCGTTACCGCCGTGGTTAGGTGCTCCAGGACCCTGGTGATGTCCTCACAGCACTGTACTAGTTGGTGCTGCTGTGTGAGTGACCGCCGCGACAACTGTGAGGTGGCATTTGCAGCCACATAATTAGACCTGCTGTAGGAGGCCAGCCGGCTCATGAGCTGGTGGTGGCGCCGGCTTGCTGCACTGCGCTGCTTGATCATCGCAGCAGTGTTTGCCTCCATGGCTGCAGTCATGCGGCCCATGGCCGCCGTCATGCGGTCCATGCGGTCTCCCACTCCGGCCACATTGCGCCCAATTTTGTGCAGCTGGAGCTGAATGGCACCTTGCTGCTGTGACTGGCGCTGATGGATCCTCAGCATGCGCCTTTCTACGCTCAAACAGGCATGGCGCTGTCCATTGCCCCTCCTGCTGATTGGAGCTGTGGTGTGATGGCGAGAACTCCCACGCCTGCTCTGCTGGCCTGTCACAGTGGCTGGCTGCTGTGTTGGCGCTGTCGCAGGCCCAGATGTCGTAGCACCAGCTGCAGGTGGTGTCACAGCAGGCGTTGCTGGTGCGGCAGGGCCTGGAGGCACATTAGTGGGGTGCCTGGCTCTGGATGCGGGTGGAACGGCAGATGCAGGGGCCACAACGGTGGGGGGCCTGGCTTTGGCTGCGGGTAGGACGGCAGATGCAGAGGCCACAACGGTGGGGGGCCTGGCTCTGGCTGCGGGTGGAACGGCAGATGCAGGGGCCACAACGGTGGGGGGCCTGGCTTTGGCTGCGGGTGGGACGGCAGATGCAGGGGCCACAACGGTGGGGGGCCTGGCTGCTGGTGTTGTTGCAGCGGCAGGGGCTGGTGCCTGGGTTTCCGGTTGAGAATCCTCCTCCTGGGCCTCCTCATCTATTTGCAGCCTCTCACTGTCACTGCTTTCTGCGCCACCTGTGAGGGTAAGTGGATACTCATTAGTTGCATGTGACTGTCAGACGTGCTGATGTTACATGCATGCTGGGTGACATTCCCTGGATGGCTGTGGATTTGCGTACTTTGGAACCTGTCTGGCTGCATTGTGGTACTACTACATTGTGGACATACTACATCTCCCACAATGCTTCAGGGCATTTCCTGATGCGCAACAAAGGCATGACTAAGGGCCATTATGTGAGCCTATTTGGTCAGGGACGGTCATAGGGGACAGGGTCGCAGTCGCATGCCACTTACCTTGGGTGTCTTGGCTGGGGCGGGAGGAGTCCAGAAGGGTGACGCCAACGCACGCCTCCCTCTCAAGGGTGTTCTCGACCTGGTCCTCCAAGGGTGTGTTGGGAGGGACTGTAGGTCCGCCACCTCCAGTGCCCGATGCCTCTCCAAGGCGCTCCGCCACCCTCTCCTTGGCACGACCTCGGAGGTCATACCATCGCTTCTTGAGCTCCTCCAATGACCTATCGGCCACACCCACGGAGTTCACACTGGAGGCTATTCCCAGCCAGATCCTCCTTTTGTCTTGCTCTGGGACCTTCCTGGAGTTGATCCCAAAGAGTCTGTCGTGGTTGGCCACCACCCCTTCTATCAGATTCTCGAGCTCCTGCTCTGAGAACTTCAGCTTCCTCTTACGCCCTGCGCTGTTGCTGGGGCCAGGAACAGGTTCCTCAGACATGGCAGCAGTTTGGTTGTAATTTCGCTATCACAAGATTAGCTGCTGCTTTCCGACTTGCTCCCTCGAGGTTTGCCTCACTGTGGTGTTTGGGGGTGGGAACTGCCTGCTTCCTGGTTGTGATGTCATCACTGTGCTCGAAAAGCGACTTCCCGTTTTCCCGATCGCGCGAGATTGTGACTCGCATTCCCGATCGCACGAGATTGCGACTCGCATTCCCGATCGCACGAGATTGCGACTCGCATTCCCGACGCAGGTAGCCGGAAATAGCGATTATTCTGCGATTATAGTTAGTCGCTAACGGATTTAGCGCCTGCGTGCGAGTCGCTTTTTTTTCCCCGTATTGTACATGAATTCTGATTTGCGACTTCTCAATAGCGATTCGCATTTTATCGCTATTTGAGACTCGCAAATGCCGTTTTTCATGAATCAGGCTGTTAGATCCTTGCAGAGTGAGAGAAAACACAGGTTTGCAAGGGCATTCACTGGCTTGTCTTTCTAGAAAAGTCTGTCAGAGTGTTTTTCATCATTTTAGGATGTTAGCAGTGCATCATAACAAAATGAGGAAATTAGTGAGAAGGTTGTATTATGCAAAAAGTCCAGCACTTAGGCCTAAACAATTAAACAGTGCTCTTTTGCATGGAATTGAATTAGATGTGAAGAAGATTTTTGAAGAAATTGAGATTTGTTATTTTGGTGAAAAAGAGGACAGTGTAGAAATTGACACAGATATTCAAGGTAATGTGGAAGACAATGTACAGATTTCAAGTACAGAAACGTTTGACCAGGAAATTACCAGGTTTAAGGTGAAATCAAGTGAAAGGCCTAATTTTACTTGTGTGTGTTGTCGACGAACTCATTATAAGCATCAAACTAGATTAGTTGATTTATACGTAAAAAGTGAAAAGATAAATAATTATGAGTGGAAGAATTTTGCAACTTATTTGTGGGTGGAGAATTCTTTTGATTTGAGTTCTGATCAGCGTATTTCTAAATATTGTTATAATAAATTAAATCAAAAGAGAATGCCTGCTAGAGCTGTTCATAATAATCTTGAGTTGGTAGACATTCCTCCTGAATTGATGGATTTAAATACATAGGAGTCTATTTTGATTCAATGTGTCCATCCTTTTCAGGCAATTGTTCGCCTGGAGCCTAAGATAGGGAAATTACCTCATTCAGATTTACAGAGAGGATTAAAGGGAAGAGTTGTTTATTTGCCTCTAGATTTCAAGAAAAATATTGATACAATTGGTGTAGAGAAAGTGGAAGAGGAACCTCTGGTTATTCTAGTTAATGGGGTTCCTACAAAGAGTAAGAAAATCTGGCAAGATTTAGTGGATGTTAGGAAAGTCAAAAAGGCAACGTTGTATTTGGTCAAAAACAATGAGTACTACAAACATGTATGTGTTGGAGCAGAGGAAACAGCTGCAGATGAAGACAGTGATTGTTCAGCTGGCCAAATTGAAAAAGTTGATGTGTCTAGAAGTGAAGAAATATATGAACAATATACTGTTCATCCTTTGCATTCCAAAGAAGTAATGGGGAATGCAATTGACTTGTTTCAAATGAAAGCAGCAAAAGGAAGTCCCATTAGTGTATGGGAAGAAAGTTTGGAAGCTCGTTGTTTTCCACATTTATTTCCAACAGGTCGAGGTGGACGATATGACGATCGACCACTTCAATTCCTGCATCTGAATATCGAACTTTAAGATTATATGCTGAAGATCCAAGGTTTCGTCAATGCATTCCATATTTGTTTAATCTACTGTATGAAAGTGACTTGTCTGGGCTTTCTTATGCAGTAAACCATATACTGAAAAGTGGAGTACATCTGCAAAATGTTTCGGCGAGGGACTTTATGGAGAAAGTCAATCTGCAAGATAATATTTTGGAATCTCATCTAATCAATCTCATGGCATGTCAGCGTGGTACAAACGAGTATTGGTACCGTCGTCATGGGGAATTGAAATGTATGCTAAGAAACTTAGGAACTCCTACATGGTTCCTCACTCTTAGCTGTGCTGAGTATGCATGGGACGACTTACTTCAATTTCTACGAGAGGCAAATGCAAATATACAAAATATAGAATTCAAAACTCCTGGAGCACTGTGTTCTTTGGATCCAGTGAATGTATGCAGATATTTCAATAATAGATTTGAAGCTATGATGTCTTTTATTACCAACAAAAAAAATCCTCCCCTTGGAGAGGTTTTGGATTTCTTTTGGAGAAAGGAGTATCAAGCGAGAGGTGCTCCTCACATACATATGTTGTTGTGGATTAAAGATGCACCCAAATTTGGAACAGATTCGGATGAGACAGTGATGAGCTTCATTGAAGAGTATTCAACATGTGCTGTTCCGAAAACTACCAAAGAAAACAGTTTAAGGCAACAAGTTTTACGCTTTCAATCCCATCGTTGTGGAAAGTACTGTCGTCGAAAATTCAGAAACAAGGACAAGTTCTACACAAAATGTCGTTTCGGGTTTCCATGACCAGTGATTTCTAAAGGAAGAGTAAATAATTTAATGTCTTCTCTGCGACATACTGTGACGAGGAAATCTCCCAAAAATACATACAATTTAAAAAGAAACGAAGTGTCCAAGTACATCAACGACTACAACCCAGTGATTTTGTCCATGTGGAATGCTAACATGGATATTCAGTTCGTTGCTGACAACTCTATTGCTGTGGCTCGATATGTGACGTCTTACATCACAAAAAAAGAAAAGACAGAACTGAAGGAAATGTGGGAGGACATTTCACATGAAAAGAGTATAAGTAAAAAATTATACAGTTTCAGTCTGAAGATGTTGTCGCATCGAGAAATTGGAGCATATGAATGTTCTGATCGGTTATCATCAGCAAGTCTCTACGCCAAGTCTAGAACAATTATTTGGGCAAGTCTAGGTCTTGCTACAACACGAAACTGAGTTTTGAAATCTGTACAAGAAATTGAGTATTTGGCGGAGAAAGAACCGAACAGTACAGATATTTTGAAGACAAACATGTTGGATACATACTACCCAAATAGAAGTAGTCATCTTGAGAACAGTTGTTTGTATGAAGTTCTGCAAAACTATATTTATAAGAGGAACATCAGAGAAGATATCAATAATGGAATATATGCTGTCATTGGGTGTGAAGGATGTCTAGTGAAGCAGAGAAAATTGAGTTGCGAAAATCCAGAGAAAAGGGAATTTTACAATTTAGCTATTTTGCAACTCTTTAAGCCATGGCGTACAGAAGAGGAACTACTTGGAGATTTTCTCTGTTATGAACATTCTTTTAATGCAACCAAGGATACCATAGAATGTCCTGGTTTTCCAAATTATCTGCAAATGTTGAATGAAGAAATAGAGCAAGAAGCCACAATTGCTGTAGAGATTGCTAGAGACAGTTCTCAAGACAGTCAGAGTTCTAGTTCATTGAGTCAGGATCCACTAGGAGGATCAATTATCCAAAATGAAGCTGCCACTGCCATGGATAAGGTGGAAAGAGCTATGGAACAAGCTCAAGATGATGTAGTTAACTTAGAAGATTTGGTGAAACAACTAAACCTTGAGCAGAAACAGATATATGACGAAGTCACAGAACAGATTGAACATGGATTCAGTCATGAGAAAAAAGAGTGCTCATGTACATCATTTCAGCCTGTCCGACTGTACGTGAGTGGAGAAGCGGGAACTGGAAAAAGTTTTCTGATTAAAGCAATTGCAACTTATCTGCAGAAAAGGACTGAATCACCGCTGTCTTGTGTTGTTACCGCTCCAACTGGGCTGGCAGCACATAACATTAAAGGGATTACTTTACATCGTTTACTGATGCTACCAGTCGAGCATGATAACAAATTGCAATACCACAAGCTATCTGGAGATGCGTGTTCCGAAGTTTCCAGAGTCCTGAAGAAAATGAAACTTCTTATCATTGATGAAGTAAGCATGGTCTCAAATCTGATGCTTGCTTTTGTGCATTTGAGAATGCAAGAAATTCTTAGAACAGAGCATGATGTGTTATTTGGAGGGAAACACATTGTTGTTTTTGGAGATCTACTGCAGTTGACTCCAGTGAAAGGACAACCAGTGTTTAAAATGGTCATGCATGAAGATACCAGGAAGTGCCTAGGAAGCATTGGAAACGTTAATATATGGTTAAGTTTCAAATATGCAGAACTACTTCAAAATATGCGACAGGCAAAGGATGAAGATTATAAAAATATTCTACAAGATGTAAGAATCGGAAAAGTAAGTGAGCATGGGAAAGAAGCTTTACATGCACGATTAATTTCAAATTTGTATCCAAATGAAAACATTCTTCCAGAGAATATTTTTAAGAAAATTAACTAGAATAAATCTGGGATATGTTTGATGCCAACTCTGAAAGAATGTTCCATCTTCAACAACAAAATGTTAAAGTTAGAAAATGAAGAGATAGTGAAACTGGAAGGTATAGATAAAATAGAGCATATGGGAGCAACAATTATTTTGTCTGAAAATTTAAAATCAAAATTGGATTCATTAGAGAAGACTATATCAACTCAAATCATAAGGTACTTTATTCGGTGTATTTCAACCATAAAAGTGCATAAAAGATATAGTACAGACATACAATAACGTTCGATAAAATTAGATTGCAGGTAATAAAGGACTGAGTACATTAAATTCGTCAATTCATTCATTGGTCCAAGCATATTCGCAGTTTAAGAGACAGTTTTAAAAATTCAAGAACTTGCAAAACACTATCACTATGCAGCAATTGTAAATATAAAAAGGCTGGTCGTATCTGATTAAAATTCATTTTTTTTAAAAGAGCAATTAAAAAGCGTTTACGTGGGAATTCATAAAATCTGCATAAAAACATAAAATGCAACATATCCTGTGGAGACTTTCCGTCGCAGCCACAGGATATTGGATTTTTACAGAAACTCTCCTTTTTAGGCCTGATAAGCAGATGTTGAAACAGGTTAAGTCTGAATCTTGTTAATAAGAACTTGTCGTGAGTGCTAAGAGTGCCGAGTAGGTAAGGCTCTGTTTTCAGACAGGTTTTAACCATAATAAATTTCCTTACACTTACTTTATGTAACTCCGCACCCTCCCTCACAGCCTTCTTGCGCAGAAGAAAGGCCTGCTTGACTAGATCAATGTCCACCCTTCTAATTCCTGCCGGGTGTTCGAACAAATCAGGACGACCCATCTCAGAGAAACAAGTTTTTAAATACTTCAACCAGGGAGTGCCCAGTGCATTGTCATGAGCCATAAAATCATTAACAATTAAGTGTGTTAATGGAATGTCTTCACATAACAACATTTTCAGCCAGCATAACAGAGGTCGTAGGGACAGGATATCGCTCAAATACCCCACTCCTAGTTCCTCGTGAACTGCAAAGTTGGAGGTGGAGGCCGGGACACACAGAAGCCGTTTATAAAAATAATTTTCGGTGATCTGAAGCTGGTCACCAGCCATGTATCCCCAGATCTCACTCCCATAGGCTGCGGTTGCTACAGATTTTGCGTCATATAATGTTATCATAGCAGCCGTGGGCTTTTTACCGAGTTTTGAAGCAAAGTTGAAGATGGAAGCATTAACCCTCGTCACATCACATCTTTTCTTCACAAGTTATGGGCCCCAGGTTAGTTTAGAATCAAAGAGAACTCCCAGATAGGAGAATGTGTTAGAAAACGGTATTACTGCCTTATCTAGTTTAAAAGCATATTGTCTCTTTGGCTGTTTCCCAACTTGCATAATATATGATTTAGAATTATTCACTAACAGATCTCTATCTTCCATGAAATTTTTGAATGCGTTCAGTAATGATTGAAGGCCTTTTTCAGTTCTTGCCAACAACACCGCATCATCTGCGTATAACAGGACAGGGATACTTCTTTTCCCCACTCTTGGACTATCTGCTTTCACCTCCTGTAAAACGCCATCCAGCTCGTTTATATAAAAGTTAAAAAGGAAAGGAGCTAATATGCAGCCTTGCCGCACCCCCTTCCCTGTTCTAAAATCATCTGTTACAGACAGGTCTTGGCAATACCTTATGTTTGCACTCGTATTACTGTGGAGGTCAACCAAGAAATGTATAATACCGCTGTCTACTCCCTTGTCCCTCATGGACCCCCACAGCTTTCCCCTGTTCACACAGTCGAAAGCTGAGGATAGGTCCATGAAGGCCAGGTGGACTGTACCCTTTTGTGCAATAGTGTATTTGCTAAGTATTAGGAAGAGATTTAAGCATTGTGTTGTGGTCGAGCGGCCGTTGCAAAAACCGTATTAAGTAATGGACATGATGTTATTGTCCCGTGTCCACTCAGAGAGACGCCGCAATACAATTCTCCCCACTAATTTCGCCATGGAGTTAATTAGGGAGATAGGCCTATCGCAAAGGGGGCTATCCCTGTCCCCCTTTTTAAATATAGGCACAATGGTGGAAAGCCCCCAGGATAGCGGGCATCCGACTCTCGCGGCTGCGTTAATAACTGCCACGATAATCGGGGCCCAAAAATTAGGATCCGATTTAAAGAGATCCGGGGGTATCCCATCAGGGCCTGGTGATTTGCCCGCTGTGAGCCCCTCTATTCCCACTAAAACCTTTCCTATACTGACATTAAAGCATGAGCCCCCTTTGGTGCATTCAGAAGGTACAGCGTTGACTTCACTGCCCCCGTACAATTGTTTAAAATGTACAACCCATTCATCTTTAGTTATAACACATTCTAACCCCTCACCCGAGTCTTGCACCAGGAAGGGTTTCTTGAGCGCCGCCCAAAATCTGGCACTATTTTTCAGTGTTTGTGGTCCAGTATCTCAGCCCAAGCCTCATTCTTCAGTACCTCCTTCCGTGAGGCAATGACTGATTTATACTCTTTACGTGATCTCTGTACTAATTCCATGTTCCTTGGTTTTAATGACAAGGCAGATCTGAGGTCACAAGCTGCTTTAGAGCATTCCTTGTTAAACCACCTCGGGCCAACCCTCCCTCTACTCTTTAAAGGTTCTGTCATTAGGATAGCTATTTTATCTGTCAAGCTCTGAAAATCAGACAGGACCTGAGTTGGATCAGAATCATCTTGAATGCAACTAGTGATTATGTCACTACAGTTATTTTGGATATTCTGATATATGAGGTCCGGGGTGCACATAGAACATTTTAGGCGGCGTCTGCCATCCATTGCTGTTACCCTACGCTTGGCCAGGTGGCGACTTACGCTAACCACTCAAGGCCCCCTTAGATGTATGGTGAGTGGGTTATGGTCGCTAAGTGCGTTATTATCAATAGAAAATGAACGCACAAAGACCTGCATGGGCAGGGTTAACAACATATAGTCAATAATAGTCCCCTTTCCGTGCCCTTTGAAAGTTGGGGTGACAAAGCGTTTTGAGGGATCACATAGTGCCATTGCTAAAGTAAGACCATGGTCATTAAGAAAATTATTAAAACGGGCCCCCTCCGTGGAATGTTCCAGGTGTAAACCATTTAGTCTAGGACAGTGTAATTCCTGAAGGTTTTTCCCTAGGGGGTCACCACAGGGATGAATATTAAAATCGCCCATGATCAACAAATTATGTGAACAGTCCCTCATTGAGGTACCTATATAATCGTTCAACATTTCTAAGTTTCCTTGACCTGTACCATTGTTATTAATAGAATTATAAAAATTGATCAGGCCAGCCTTGCAATTGCCAGCAGATAGAATTAAACCTTGTATACCTGGGTTACTAGATGCCCTGCTATCAATTGTACAAGTGCAGTGCTACTGAGATAAACATTACCATGCCACCCTTTGGCCTTCCCCGGTTTACTGATATGGCAGGTACAAAATATGCCTTATAACCTTCAATATACATTTCACATTTAACTGACCAGGTCCATATGGGAGCAACAATTATTTTGTCTGAAAATTTGAAATCAAAATTGGATTCATTAGAGAAGACTATATCTAAAACTGCTGGTTTTGAAAAAAATCTGAATGTGTGTTTAAATTGTCGTATCATTTTGAGAAGGAATATAAATGTTGAAAGAGGTCTGGTAAATGGAGCAATGGGTCATGTTGTTGATTTTGTGAATTACAAAAATAGAGATGGAATTGAAATTTTAAAAATTAAATTTGATGGCATTGACGAAATAGAACAAATTTGTCGTTGTTCAGCTAGATTTTTGCTTGTGAAAGACTTATATGTTCGCCGAAAACAGTTTCCTGTTTGTTTGGCATATGCAGTGACAATTCATAAATCTCAAGGTTTAAGTGTAGATAGTGCTTTGGTGAATATTGGAAATTCTGTGTTTAAAGAGGATATGGCATATGTGGCATTATCACAAGTCAGAACTTTATCAGGATTGTACTTGATTGAGTGTGATGAAACAAAATTTGTGCAGATCTAGATTGTGTTAAAGAATACAATAGGTTAAGAAGAGAGTATGCTCCACATTTGCCTCAATATCCTCTGTTTGAAAAACGTGTGGTAGGCCGAAAAAGAAGAAATGAGAATAATTGCAGTGAGGTAGTAGCAAAAAGACAAAAAGTAGATGAAACTGTAATTGTAAGCAGAAAGAAAAAGGATTCTATTGAAGATGTTGTTGGATTTCAGTTTGAAAACAGTTCTGGTGTCAACTGCTATGCTAATGTAGTGGTTAATGTTGTTTTTTTCTTCAAACTTTACAAGAACAGATTGTTGAAAATCGGGATCAAAGATTCTGTTGTTTATTGAATTCTGTGTTTGAGAAATGTAGCAGTGATAGAGCAAAAATAGAAAGTGTTTCAGAAATTCGAAATCTTTTAGACATATGTTCTGGTCAAAAACAATTTTCACAGAATATTCAGCAAGATTGTCAGGAATTTTTAATGTATATGTTTGATGTATTGGAAGATGAAGGTGTAGATATAAAAAATCTTTTTAGCCTTTCTTATCAATGGCAGCATGACTGCGACAACTGTAGTTTATCAAGTAGTACTACAATAGACACCGAAAGATTTATATATTTGACTTTACCAGACGGCAAATCAGTGCCTTTTAATAATCTAGTTAAAGCAGCTGATCACAATATGGTATGTACCCAATGTAAGTCTGCAATGCTGTCCACATTATTTATACAAAATTATGGTCAGTATGTAATTTTAATGTTCCAACGATGTAGACCTGATGGAAGTAAATTGACAACTTCTATTAAAAATTTCGTGGCTTCTCAGTTATCAATTTCAGGAAGAACTTGTGCAACTGTAGCTATTATTTATCATGACGGTCCTTCAACAACATCAGGGCATTATACAATTTATTTAAAATGTCAAAGAGGTTGGACTAACTGCAATGATACTCATTTGACTTTCAAACAGCGTTTGCCTTTTTACTTAAAAAATTCATACCTAGTGTTTTTACAACCAAAATGTAAGTAAAGGTAATTGGCCTATGAAGACAGGAGCAGTTAATAAAAGTTAGTCTGCTGTTTAAAATTATATTGTGAGTAAAAGTGTTCAAGATAATATAAAAATTGTAGTTGTCATATAGGTACTGAAAATGGATCTCATAGTAAGTGATATCAGTATTATAGGCAATGTTGAATTTCAGTGAGGCAGAGATGGAAATATGAATTTTTAAATATTGTGAAAATGTTGTAGGAGCTTTTCTTTCAGAACATTGGAAAAACGGTAATTTCAGAGTTTATTTTCATTCATTTAAAACATACTAATACATCTGACACTATTTGGCCTCATGGAAAAGTGAAGGAATAAGGAAAGAGTCATGACTGAACACAAGAAGGAAATGAAAACATTGAGAAATATTTCACATGTTCTTGGAGCTTTTCTTATAGAAAGTCGATGAAATGGAAGTTTTACAGAACAGCAGAGTATTTTCCAAAGAAAAGGACCTTCATGATGTACTATTTGGCTTAAAAGAAAAGTAAGTGAATCAAAGATTAGTGTACATATGTGATTTGTAAGTTTATATGTTATCTTTTTGATTGTGTTTTTTTTCCCGCTGTCATATGATGAATAGTTTGAACTCACTGTTTTTAGTGAAATTCAATATGTTCTGAGAACAGCAAAAATAAACTATCTAACATGTTGTACAAGTTATTCTATAGTTTGTATTGTGTAATTTAAATTGTATTCCCATTGTATCACACTCATTTTCCACCCTCTTTCAGCTCTCTTTACTCACTCACACTGTCTTTCTCTCACTCTGTTTCACCCCCGTTCCTTTACTCCACTTCTTTCACAACCCCTCATTCCCATTTCAACTGTCTGCATCCCCTCTCTCCCTTGCACCACTTTTCAGCTTTCAGTCTCTCTGCTTTACTTCCCTTTTCCGTCTTTTCCTCCTTTGCTCTTTTAGTAATTCCTCTTTACTCACTCGCCTCTTTTATCGCACTCTGTCACTATAATTCACCCACTCTCCCTCACTTATCTTTCTTTGCTCCTTTCTTTTGACCTCTTCTCTCTATTTTCCGTTCACTACCTCTATGTCCACAGTCCCTCACTCTCCTTGTGTTATGCTCACTTGTGTTTATCTACCTTCTATCATTTCTCTTACAACAACTTCACTGCTCCTCTCTCATCGTTCTTCATCCCATTTCTTTTACTCCCGTTCCATTACTACCCCTCATTTCCTATCTTTCAGTGTCCTTCTCTTTACTTTCATCACAGAATCACATTCTCTCAGTACCACTGCTTTAGTCCTCTTCCCCTCTCTTTCCTTCTTATGCTCCCTTACTCATTTTCCTTTCCTCACTCATTGTACTCCACTTCACTATCGGGGAGCGTACCGGGGAGCGTACCGTGGAGAAAAAAGAATGACAGAGTTTTAAAAAAATGTAGCATTTTTTTATAAATTAGAGGTAGTTCTAAAAAGAACATTTTTTTTATTCTTTTTGTTGTTTTATATTTTTTTTATTGTTTTTTGAACATTTTAACTTTTTTTGGCTTTTCTGAACAGTTTTATATTTTTTTTGTATTTTTTTATGGGGAGAAACAAAAAACAGGGAATTGTAAATGGCTCAACTGGAGCAAAAAAAAAAACAGTAAAAAATGTATGTTTCTTCGGGCACTTGTGGTGATCCCAAGCACGGGTGATAAGTGGAATGCTTTGCTCACCATAGCATATTGTCGCTCCACAAAATATGCAAACGATTTTAAAATTGGAAAACTTGGTTTGAATAGTTGTGCTCATCTCCCTCGCCTCTGGACCCGATGGGGTGGGTTGATTACTTTGGGAGGTGCTGGCAGAAGATTGGGCAGGGTTTCTGGCAAGTTCCCTAACCTCTGCCCTAGCATAGTTATTAGGGTGCCGGCGTTGCATGTGCCGAATCATCATGTTGTTGCCAAAAGAGTATTTTTTGTTAGGGTTCCCCCTTGAAAGTTCAAAACCACAAATTAAACAAGTCACCTTTGGCGCATTAACTTTCTTCTTGTCCTTTGGGATAGAAAAAAACTGCCAGATAAAGTGCTCCTTTGGCTTATATGGGGTATTATCTTCTGGTAGGAACCCCCCCTCCTCTTCCTCCTCCTCATACTCCTCTTCTTGGTCTCCACCACTGTGGTGTTGTGGTGGTCCATGAGGTGGTGGTGGTGGTGGAGGTGGAGCAGATGCTCCTGCAGCTGCTGCTACTGTAGCCATTTTTCAGACAAATAGGTACAGAGAGGTCTTTCAACAGGTCTTCCTCACTCAAAGTACAAAGTGAGAATGAGAAAAATAGGTGGGGGCTTTCATCATTTGGAAAACAAAACTGTCCTGAACCAATGAAAAGTGTTACTTTCAGGTCACATGACTCGGGCCTTCATCATTTGGAAACCAAAACTGATCTCAACCAATGATAAGTGTTATTTTCAGGTCACATGACCCGACGCGCTTACGCTACGCGCCCCGGTGCGCGCGCGGGGGCGCGTAGCGTAAGCGGGTCAGGACGTTGCGCGATCGTATACGTCCGGGCGCTTCCGGGTGCGTTCTCGCCGTGCGTCATAAGACGCATCACGCGGCTACGCGAAACGTCACGATGTTGTTTTCGTTCGCGGCAATAGCGCTAACGGGACGCTCCCCGGTACGCGCCCCGGGCGCGTCGTGACACTGCGCTCACTGGTGAGCGCATCGGTACGCGCCCCGGGAGCGCTCCGGGGCAAAATAAATAAATAAATAAACATAAAAAAATAGTATTACATAAATATACAATATAAAATTAATTATAAAAAATATTACATTTCATACGTATAGAGATTTGCTATTAAAAAACCTTTGAAATTCACTGAAAAAACCATAGGTTTCACACCAGTTATAGTTAGGAATTAGCATTTAAAAAACCTATTAAATTCACTGAAAAAACCATAGGTTTCACACCAGTTATAGTTAGCTGGAAATTTTACTCGCATAAAACCATTGAAATTCCCACGTTATAGCTAGTTGGACTCACTATAACTTGCGCGTGCAATGCACTGCTGATGACGTCACATATTATATCACTCATGACATGGTCAGTGACATCACTCATGACATCACTGATGACAACATCCTTGTGACAGAGTGACAGACCTCCTTTCACTGTAATATAACCCTTGAAACACATATTCAATAATAGAAACTAACATTTTCAAAAAAATGGAAATACCCATACCAGTAACAACAACCAATTCAATAATTCCACCATCTATATACACATCCACTTATTCACCAACAGTTCTATATAGTCACTCATACATATACTCACTCATTATATGTAGTGATACACCTATACATCCTGTTACACACCGACAGTCATCTAAAAGATACTCTGACACATACTCACACATGCAAATAAACTATTAAACATCCATTTATTTGCATATACAGCTATACACACACTACCACTTTACTTCTAAAGAAACTTACACATACTTACTCTCTTAAACAATCACTTATAGAAACACATACTAATTTAAACAGGAACTCTTACAATCTCTTACTCTCATAAATACTCACTTATATACATTAATATTCACATACACTAGATTAATACATATGTAGTTGCTGATAAAGACACTAGTGAGACACTCATTCACTCACTAACACACACATATACACACTCATCCACCCATACAGTCCTGCACATATGCTGTCTTTGAAACACATACAAAGAGAGAGTCAGTCATTCATGCATCTATGTGCTAGGTAATACCCCCACCAAACCATACAAACACTCATACTGATACTAAGAAAAACATGTAATAACCCATATACATACACATGTAGCTACTCACCAACCCATTCAGCCACTTATACACAAAGTGAAACACTAATACATATATTTAAATATTTAAACCTTACTCACTAATATATGTATTCACTAAGATACACTTAATAAGCCAGTTAACCAATCAACATGTAAACACTTATTTAAACATTTATTCTTCCATCAACTTTTACATATACATATATAAAACATATTTATTTTTCAGAAAGACACACATTCACTGGATGGTGTCATCAGTGATGTCATGAGTGATGTCACGCACCATGTCATGAGAGATGTAATATGTGACGTCATCAGCAGTGCATTGCACGCGCAAGTTATAGTGAGTCCAACTAACTATAACGTTGGAATTTCAATTGTTTTATGCGAGTAACATTTCCATCTAACTATAACTGGTGTGAAACCTATGGTTTTTTCAGTGAATTTAATAGGTTTTTTAAATGCTAATTCCTAACTATAACTGGTTTTTTCAGTGAATATATATATATATATATATATATATATACATCTACAAATATTACAGAGGAAAGCCATAACATTCCAAAGAGACAGAAATGATTACCTGAATGGAAGGATATAAACCTTTGCAAAAAAATTCGACAACATTAAGCGTGGGCGTAAAATCCGTTTCGATCGCGGAATTTGCGGATTTTTGGCAAATTTGCAGTCCGCGAATCGCGCGAATTTGCCAAAAAATCTGCAAATTCGCAAGCTGCAAATATTTTTTGCTTGGTCGCGCTTGAAAAATACAATATTGCGCGTGCGGCGTTGACTTACCGTGATTCTGAGTCCGCCGAGTTGTTTTTCTCCTGGTTTGCGTGTTCTGCGCCATTTTGGATCTTGCTGCTAGATCGCGCGAGAGTTTTTCTAACCCAATTACGTCATCGTGGCTCGCCATCTTGCACAGCGAGAGTTTGACAAAGCGAGAACGTCATAAGGGCCCGCGATTACACATTGCGAAAGTAAACAATGCCGAACACGTAGATGCGGCGCGCAGCTGACTTCCGGCAGGAGATTTGAACAGCTCGCTTTCCCGAAATTGCAGAAATTGCAATTCTGCACAAGAAATCCACCGCAGGAAGCATAAACCTCTGAAAGTGATGATTTTGATCAGAATAACTCCTCAGATTGACATTTGGCTGCACTTTTTGGTGCAAGGAGTCCATTTTGGGGGTGGGGGGTGGGAGGAAGGAAGTGCCCCAGAGTCTCCAACTTCCTGTTCCTGCACAGCAGGCTCCTCCCAGTGCTTTGTCAATGTCCTGGTCACTTTTGATTTGGATCTGGAGCTGGAAGGATTACTTTTTGTGGCTGCTGCTGGATATTTGTATTTGAGGACTTTTTGGACTTTGGAGTTTGGATCACTTTTGGACTTGAGATTTTACAAGTAAGTTGGTGTTGTTTGTTTGGGGCATTGCAGTTGCTGTAACTACAGTTTTAAAACTTTTTTCACAAGTTTAAAACAATATATATTGTGGGTAGCCACAGTATCCAGTAGACCCAGGGTTAATCATGGGTGCATGATACAACTCTTTCTGTGATTTGTTTTTTAACTTAATTCTCATTTATGTCATGGAATTTTAGCTCACTGTTATATGTTGATTTTTTATTTTATTTTGGGGTGCCTGTAAAGCCTCACTAGCCAGTAGGCCCAGGGGTAGTGAGTGGTGCATGGACCAAGTCTTTCTGTGGGGTGTCTTGAATTTAAACATCATTGAGGGCATGGATGGCATTGGATTGTGGTGATTTTAGTGTGTTTTTCGACTTTTTAGGGTGTTGTTGGGGCCTGGCCATGTGGGTGGGGGCAATTTTAAGGCCTGGTCCAGGCAGGGCCTAGCTATGTGGTGGGGGTCATGGGGCCATTTTGAAGCCAGGGAGTGTGCTCAGCCCTGTACCCAGTTTGCCTTGCTTTCACCCATTATGCGCAGGGGTAGTTAGCGGTGCATGGACCTAGTCTTTCTGTGGGGTGTCTTGAATTTAAACATCATTGAGGGCATGGATGGCATTGGATTGTGGTGATTTTTGTGTGTTTTTCGACTCTTTGGGGTGTTGTTGGGGCCTGGCCATGTGGGTGGGGGCCATTTTGAGACCTGGTACAGGCAGGGCCTGGCCCTGTGGTGGGGGTCAAGGGGCCATTTTGAAGCCAGTTAGTGTGCTCAGGCCTGCACCCAGTTTGCCTTTCTTTCTTCCATTAGGCCGAGGGGTAGTGAGTGGTGCATGGACCAAGTCTTTCTGTGGGGTGTCTTGAATTTAAACATCATTGAGGGCATGGATGGCATTGGATTGTGGTGATTTTTGTGTGTTTTTCGACTTTTTGGGGTGTTGTTGGGGCCTGGCCATGTGGGTGGGGGCCATTTTGAGGCCTGGTTCAGGCAGGGCCTGTCCATGTGGTGGGGGTCAAGGCTCAAGGGCCCATTTTGAAGCCAGTTAGTGTGCTCAGGTCTGCACCCAGTTTGCCTTGCGTTCATCCATTATGCCCAGGGGTACTCAGTGGTGCATGGTCCAAGTCTTTCTGTGGGGTGTCTTGAATTTAAACATCATTGAGGGCATGGATGGCATTGGATTGTGGTGATTTTTGTGTGTTTTTTTACTTTTTGGGGTGATGTTGGGGCCTGGCCATGTGGGAGGGGGCCATTTTGTGGCCTGGTGCAGGCAGGGCCTGGTCATGTGGCTGGGGGTCAAGGGGCCATTTTGAAGCCAGGCAGTGTGCTCAGGCCAGCACCCAGTTTGCTTTGCTTTCTTCCATTAGGCCCAGGGGTAGTGAGTGGTGCATGGACCAAGTCTTTCTGTGGGGTGTCTTGAATTTAAACATCATTGAGGGCATGGATGGCATTGGATTGTGGTGATTTTTGTGTGTTTTTCGACTTTTTGGGGTGTTGTTGGGGCCTGGCCATGTGGGTGGGGGCCATTTTGAGGCCTGGTCCAGGCAGGGCCTGGCCATGTGGTGGGGGTCAAGGCTCAAGGGCCCATTTTGAAGCCAGTTAGTGTGCTCAGGTCTGCACTCAGTTTGCCTTGCGTTCATCCATTATGCCCAGGGGTACTCAGTGGTGCATGGTCCAAGTCTTTCTGTGGGGTGTCTTGAATTTAAACATCATTGAGGGCATGGATGGCATTGGATTGTGGTGATTTTTGTGTGTTTTTTTACTTTTTGGGGTGATGTTGGGGCCTGGCCATGTGGGTGGGGGCCATTTTGTGGCCTGGTGCAGGCAGGGCCTGGTCATGTGGCTGGGGGTCAAGGGGCCATTTTGAAGCCAGGCAGTGTGCTCAGGCCAGCACCCAGTTTGCTTTGCTTTCTTCCATTAGGCCCAGGGGTAGTGAGTGGTGCATGGACCAAGTCTTTCTGTGGGGTGTCTTGAATTTAAACATCATTGAAGGCATAGATGGCATTGGATTGTGGTGATTTTTGTGTGTTTTTCGACTTTTTTGGGGGTGTTTAACTGATGAGAGAACCACCAGAGCCAGGAAGAAGTCCTGCAGCGGTGTCTGCAGCACAACGTCACATGACCTCACGTGTGGCCACAGACAAGACAACTCTGCAACTCGTGCAACTGCAGCCTGCTGTTCTGACATCTGAAGAAGATGGGCCCAAAGAAAGGTGGCCGTAGCGCCTCAGCGAAAAAAGTTGCCAGTGCCACTGCCAGTAAGAAGGAGCAGAAGAAGCAAGTGGCACCAGCTACCAAGGAGACTGGTGTGCCCACCGACACCTTTTTTGGGAAAGAAAATCTACACCTGCAGCAGCAGCGGTGTCCGCCGGGGACCAAGCTGGAAGCAGCACCTCCGCTTCATTGGGCTCAGTGCCACCACGCCAAGTTAGGTCCAAGACCATGAGTGCTGCTGCGGCAGCCACTTTGGTTGTTCAATCACCATCGACCAGTGATGTTGGCTCATCACAAGAAAGTACCATCCAATCAACGCCGGGTGTAACTCAGCTGACGAGTGTTCAACAACCACTGCCGCAACGACAACCACAGGTGCAACTAGTACAAGCACAAGTTCATGGGCAAGGAGAGGCGCAAGGAGATGCGCAAGGAGAGGCGCAAGGAGAGGCGCAAGGAGAGGCGCATGGAGAGGCGCATGGAGAGGTGCATGGAGAGGTGCAACTAGAGGTTCATGGAGTGGCACAACTGCCTACAATGCTTGTTCCTCCAGAAGTAGGGGCACATCAGGAAATTGATATTCAAGTGGAGGTATCATCCGAGGAAGCCACATCTCCTGAGGATGATCCATTGTCTTCCAGATCCTCAGCAAGAAAAAGGTCAAGGATGGCTACTACTACTGCAAGTTCCTCTTCAAGCCCCCTTCATTCTGATGACCTTGATCCTGATTGGAACCCAGAATTGCAGTCTGAGAGTGAGACACGCCATGAACCGACAAAGGTAGCAAGGCTTCGACTTATGTGTGATGACGACGAACAAGAAGTCGTGTCTTCTGCTGCTGATGAACAGTCTGATGACGACCCAGTCATCACAGACGTCACTCCAGACCCAGCGGGCATGCAGCAGACAGACATTTTCACCCTATACCAAATGGCTGCTGAGCGGGATGTGGGCAGCGTGCGCTGGTACCACTACCAACGCAGTTAACTACAACACCAACACAACCTACAGCTTCCATATTTTTTAGTCAGAAGGGCCGGCAGGGACCTCCATCCAGCTCGACCTCAATTACCTCAAGTAGTGGTGCTGTGAGTGAACAACAGAAACAAATTCAGCCACACCCATCCTCCACTTCATCTGGCATTGACAGTCAAAGTAGTACCTCCACCACCAGCAGACATTTCCAGTCCCCAGTTTGGGACTTCTTTATTGTTAGCCAAAGGGCGGAAAACATGGTCGTTTGTTCGATTTGTAAAGTATTAGTTAGTCGGGGTAAGCTTGGTACCAACTATGGTACCGGAGGCCAGAGAGGTCATCTCCAAAAACACCACACTATCCAGTGGGAGGCGCACCTAAGGAAGATCCGGGAAAACCAAAGTAGAACTGATCCAAATGTATCCATTCACATTGCATCTGATGCTGACGAGGAGCTGATTGTGCAGGGGGGAAGTCAAGAACCAACCGACATTTTTTCTGGTACACCCAGTACCCCTGGCAGCAGCATTGCAGTGGTAGCGCCCACAGCCTCTACCCCTGCAGCATGTGTGAGTCACACTAAGAGTCTGGGAGAGACACCAATGCGAAAAACTACATCAATGAGCCTAACTGGTTTGAAGTCTGCATCATCATCATCGTCATCACGTAAAACGGCCCAGCCCACCATTAGAAGCATGTTTTGGTCGGATGCGCCATTTGAACGCAACCACCCAACGGTACGTCTGTATAACGCAAAGCTGGCTAAAATGCTAGCGCTGGACATTCTCCCTTTTTCTTTCGTGGAAGGGGTGGGAATTCTAGAATTTGTGGCAACAGTCTGCCCTAAATGGAAGGTTCCTAGCCGGTCCTGTTTTGCCAGAGTTGCAGTTCCAGCACTACATCAAGATGTGATGGAGGTGATTGGGGCAGCTTTGCAGAAGAGTGCTGTTCACACTATTCACTTGACAACAGACATGTGGACCAGTTGCCAAGCCCTTGATTACATGTGCATCACTGCACACTGGGTCTCTTTTGCAGGGGTTAGAGACAAGACAAATGTAGGTGTTGACCTGGACACACTTTTTCAAGCTACTCGGAAACATGCAACATTAGCACTGTTTGCCATGGAAAAAACTCATACTGCACCTAACCTTTTGGAGGAGTTTGAGAGGAAGGTCTCTGAATGGCTGCATCCAAGAAATCACATAGTTGGTTATGTTTCCACGGATAATGGCAGTGATATAGTTAAGGCCATGCATCAAGGTGGGTATTTCAGAGTGCCGTGTTTGGCGCACAGTATTAACATCGTGGTGCAAGATTTCTTGAAAAATGAAAACACGTTCAGCAAGTTACTGACCACCTGCCGAAGAATCTGCACACATTTCAGCCATTCTTTTAAGGCCCGGAAGGAGCTGAGGAGCATTCAACATGAACGTAAACTGCCAGTCAAAGGACTATTCCAGGAGGTGGCAACACGTTAGAACTCAACCTTTTACATGCTTGAGCGTCTGTCTGAGCAGTGGGTGGTAATAAATGAGTATGTCTATAAACTGGGTTCTACTATGAAAGACATGAGGTTAGAGTAGGAGGAATGGAACCTAGTTGCAAGCCTGACAGACATGCTTAGTCCTTTTGAGGTCTTCATGCGTGAAGTCAGCAGGGAGGACTGTTCTTTGGGCAAAGCTATCCCATTGTTGCGCATGCTAGAGCACCAACTGAAGGAGGTGTCTTCAACGTTCCGAGAAGATGCTGAAAAGCAAGAAGCATATCATTTGTCGGAGAGGTTATTGAGCCGCCTAGTTGACAATCAAAGGCTTAAAAACATCCATACAGAACAACATTACATTTGTGCCACTATTCTGGATCCACGGTATAAAAAGGCAGTGGCCAGCAAAGCATTCATTCCTTTTGATGAAGCAGATGTTTCAAAGTACAAACATTGGCTAGCTGTGTCAGCCAGTCCGTTTGAAAAAGAGCGGCAGAAAATTCAAGGAGACGGCAGAAGTACAACTAAATCAGCAGGCCATCCGGAGTCAACTTCCACTTCTGAATCTGTGGCCGAAGGGAGTCACTTTCCCTCACAGCCGTTAACGACACCCGGAGCAACCGTATCATCGCCCTCACCTGCACCAAGCCAAGCCATAAAATGGTCGGCAGAGGATTGGCTAACTCATCAAGGGTTTGCTCGTTACAGTGCTGCAAAGGCCACAGATGGTACGCAAAGTGGAACAACCGTGGAAAACCTTGAGTCGATGGTGCAGGCCTATCTGGATGACCCAACAGAGGTCTTTGTTAATAAGAACTTATTGCTGTATTGGTACAGGAAAATGTCTCTATGGCCACTGATCACCAACATGGCTATACATTATTTGTCTTGCCCACTCGTAAGCCTGTCTTCTGAACATGTTTTCAGTGCTGCTGGTGCAATTGTAACTTCAAAAAGGACCCGCCTCTCGCCCAAAAATGTGGAGAGGTTAACACTGATCAAGATGAATCAGCACTTCATACCACCAGATTACAAAATACGTGAATGCACGCAGGAAGAAGAGGACACCTACTTAGGTGACAGAAGTTTTTCTCTGTTAGCTGACCTACCCCGTCTCAATTCATAGAGTTTGAGGACGAGCTTTGCTTCCCTGACACCGAGGCCTGAAAATGACTTCCTTTTTTCCGTCCTTATTCACTTTTATTCCTGTGTGTCTTTCTTGTTTTGCAACTTTTACGACAGTAAAACTCTAATCACCTAATCACAACAAGTCCATCAGCAGCACTGTCTTCATCTTATTTTCCTTATTGATTTGAAGGTGCCAAAGTCTGCATTCCTGAGGTTCACAAGTTCACAACTCAATCATGCTCCTCTATATTCCTCCTCCAGACTCCCCCTATCCATTTCCCTCAAGGCAGATTGATGGATTACGACGAGTCCCCTCAAGTGGGACTGAAATTACTGACTGACTACATGCTTGCTGATTGCTGACAGAGTTACTTCTGATATTGACAGGAGAGGCTGCCCTGTGGGCCCTCACTTTCCGAAGAAGATGCGAACAAAAAGTAGAACAGGTAATGAATAATTGAGAAGATGGCCTGCACTGGACAGCAATGGCTGTCTGGCTCTGATGAAACCAATTGCTGTTTGTTTTTTGTGCATGAAATGATGAATCATATGTCTTGTCTTAGTTATCATTTAATCTTTTACACAGTAATTCTAACTCAGGTCAACTATTCTGTTTTTTTTTTACCTTGTTTAATTCAAATTGTACTTCAAATTCAGGGGCCACTATGTTGCATTTTACAATATGCAAAATGTCTTTGGAGTGGACTCACTTGCCAATATACCATGATGATTGATTAAATAATATATCTTTTTTCTTTACAGTCACTCACTGGGATGGATGGATCATCAGCGTCGGTTTACTGAAGAACTACGGCCAATTTGTGACTGGCAAACAGGTAAATCAGTCTACAACAACTACTGCAGCAGAACTACATGTCTGTCTATTCGTGGTATGTAGTGGTCAAGGGCGAGGCAGTGTACTGTTGTTGTTATGCCAGGCAGAGTCCACTACAGACAGCAGTTCATGTAAAATTGGGGCTATGTGGCTTGCTGCATACAATTGATATGCTTTGTTTGTCTGACAAAGAGTCTAGGTATGCTACATCAGGTTGCTTCACTCAGTGGTGCCTCCCTTGACCGTCTGCATGGCAGTGCCTCATGCTAGGGCCAAACATCCGTTATGTTTGCGAAATTTGCTGTTTTTCGCAAATCTCGCAAAATTACCAAAAAATCGCAAATTCTTGAGCGTAACGGATTTTTGGCCCATGCTTGCGGCAGGGCCATGCAGAAGGTGAAGGCAGGCACCACTGATTGAAGCATCCTCCTGATGTAGCATACCTAGGCTCTTTGACACAGACAGACAAAGCATATCTAGGGTTTAGGGTTCAGTGCGATTTACTAGGGATTTTGGGTTTAAGTTGGTAGGGTTCCCGCTGAGTCTAGGGCTCAGGGCCCGATGCAGTCTCATTCATAATGATGTTGGCAAGGTTTTAGGGGGGTTTGGTGCTCTTTGGTCCAGAATTGGCAGAATTTTGCCCTTTTTTGGTGTTTTGCGGGCGCGTGTTTTTGGGTGAAAACTAGTCGTAGACCTTCTTCTTCTTCTTCTTCTTCTTCAAAGAGTGCAGTGGTTCGATTTTGTTCTGCCTTGCTGAGATTCTTGGGAATCGCTGGAACAAGTGTCCAGGTAAGTTTCAAGAGGATCGAAGTAGTGTAAGTGCTGTAAACAGCAATTTTTTGTGAACAGCGCAGTTTGCCATGTTTTGAATATACCAGTATTGCATGTATTTGGGGGCTGTTAGGGGGGTTCTAGATTTGTGGGGGGTCTGGGGGTCTTGGAGCAATGCTGGGCATGCCTAATTTTGGTTGCAAGTGGTTTGAAGAAAATCCTGGGTTGGAGAGAGGAGTTAGGGCCCAGCTGCAAGCGCGTGATCAGGGAACTAGGCCTACATTTTTCTAAGTATGAGTTTTTGCATTTTTTCTTTTTGCCTGTTTGGGGGTGTTCTGCTTTTTTGCGGGTGGGTTCAGGGGTCTGGGGGCAATGCGGGGAAGGTCTAATATCGGAATCAAGTGGTTTGGGCAAAATCCATGGTGAAAATGTTTTTCACTTTTCAGACTTTTCGCTCACTTTTGTGTTTTTGGGGGGCTTTTTGGGGGGTTCCTGGTGTTTGGGGGGCTGGGGGGTCTTTGAGCAATGCTGGGCATGCCTAATTTTGGTTGCATGTGGTTTGAAGAAAATCCATGGTTGAAAAGGGGAGTTAGGGCCTGGCTGCAGAGCACGCATGGAATGATCAGGGAACTAGGCCTAACTTTTTTTTAATTATGAGATTTTGCATTTTTGCTTTTTGCCTGTTTGGGGGTGTTCTGCTTTATTGCGGGTGGGTTCAGGGGTCTGGGGGCAATGCGGGGTAGGTCTAATATCGGGAGCAAGTGGTTTGAGCAAAATCCATGGTGAAAAAGTTTTTCACTTTTCAGACTTTTCGCTCACTTTTGTGTTTTCGGGGGGCTGTTTAGGGGGGTTCCTGGTGTTTGGGGGGTTGGGGGGTCTTGGAGCAATCCTGGGCATGCCTAATTTTGGTTGCAAGTGGTTTGAAGAAAATCCATGGTTGGAAAGGGGAGTTAGGGCCTAGCTGTAGAGCGCGCATGGAGTGATCAGGGAACTAGGCCTAAACTTTTCTAAGTATGAGATTTTGCATTTTTGTTTTTTGCCTGTTTGGGGGTGTTCTGTTTTTTTTAGCGGGTGGGTTCAGGGGTCTGGGGGCAATGCGGGGAAGGTCTAATATCGGAATCAAGTGGTTTGGGCAAAATCCATGGTGAAAAAGTTTTTCACTTTTCAGACTTTTCACTCACATTCGTACTTTCTGAGGTCTGTTTGGGGGGGTTCCTGGGGCCTCATTTATGAAAAGTGACGCATCGCTGCGTGAAAACAGCGATGCGTCACTTTTCATTGCGCCCTCCCTGCGACATGATTGATGCGTCATATTTATAATATGACGCATCATGTCGCAAGGAGTTACAGATACGTCAGTATTTCTGACGTATCTGTAGGCGCAAAAGTGACGCATTGCTGGAGTGTGTCACAAAAGTGACGCAACTCCAGCAATGCTTCCTTTCACATGGGGAAAGCCCCATGTGAAAGGGCTTGCGTCAGTCTTACGCCTGCTGTGAGGCAGGCGCAAGATTTTGACGCAACAGCGTCCTAAAAGTGACGCAGTGAAATCTCATAGATTTCACTGCTTCACTTTTACGAGGCTTTTTGCGGGTGAACGCCCCCTCTGCATACATTATACCTGATGCAGGTATAATGTAGCGCAGGGGTTTACAAAGTGACGCATCTGCTTAGATGCGTCACTTTGTAAATAGTGCGCATCAGGAGGCATGTTTTACGCCGCCGATGCATCACAAAAAGTGACGCATCGGAAGCGCAAAACTCACGCAAGGCCTCATAAATGAGGCCCCTGGTGTTTGAGTGGGGGTTGGGGGGTCTTGGAGCAATGCTGGGCATGCCTAATTTTGGTTGCAAGTGGTTTGAAGAAAATCCATGGTTGGAAAGGGGAGTCAGGGCCTAGCTGCAGAGCGCGCATGGAGTGATCAGGGAACTAGGCCTACATTTTTCTAAGTATGAGTTTTTGCATTTTTACTTTTTGCCTGTTTGGGGGTGTTCTGCTTTTTTGCGGGTGGGTTCAGGGGTCTGGGGGCAATGCGGAGAAGGTCTAATATCGGGCGCAAGTGGTTTGGATGCAATCCATGGTGAAAAAGTATTTCCATTTTTGCTCACTTCCTTGTTTTTGAGGGGCTGTTTGGGGGGGTTCCAGGTTTTTTGGGGGTGTTTTGCGGTCTGGGAGCACTGCTGGCACAGTCTAATTTTTATTGCATTTGTTTTTAAGGAAATCCATGGTGGAAAAGGGGAGTTATGGCCTAGCTGCAGAGTGCGTTTGGGCTGAATCGAAGGAAGGCCGAAAATATTCTAAGTGTGAGATTTTGGATTTTTGCTTTTTGCCATTTAGGGGGTTCTACTTTTTTTGCGGGTGGGTTGGTGGGTCTGGGGGCATTGCTGGGAAGGTCTAATATCGGGCGCAAGTGGTTTGGACAAAATCCATGGTGAAAAAGGGGGGTTAGGGCCTAGGGCTAAAGTTAGGGTTAGGGTTAATGTTCTAAAATCGCTGTTTACACTTTACACATAGCTTGAGGGGAAATATCCGCACATTTTGCCCACACTTATTTATCCTTGAAAAGGAGACTCAGAGTACGCACTTTCGAAATGATGCTTCTAAGTTTTGTAATTCTGTCGACTCTGAAATTGAAAGTGTTATTTTTGCACTACACAGCGTACCTTATATTTTTTTCTCCGTGGTGTTTTAATATCACTTCCTGTTTTTCCATCAACAATTATAGGCCGGCTTTTACCCTGTGCAATAACAAAAAGGATGACCTCAGGCTTAGCGACCCGCAATTCAGCATCCGCCAGGCAGGCAGTGGACAAGTTGTCTTCTGATCCCCAACATTGATCGGCGGTGCGTCAGATGGAATGGAGGAGTACCGCGAAAGAGGAATGGCTGGATGCATGCAACTTCCCAAATTCAACAGGACAACTACAACAACATACAGTTACAGTATCCATATTCATTTCGACTTATCTTTTAAGTAATGTTATTGCTGTGAACTTCTGTGAGTGTGACACTGTGCATTTGTTTGCTCTCTGCTTCAATTCATCCCTCCAGCCATTGTATACTTTTTTTTACTATTTTTTAAACTAATTTAATGCACTAAGTGGTTCTTCTCTCTGAGGGCAGATAGGCAAGTGAAATTGCGTAATTACTGCAGCCCTGTACTGTCACATTGTTGTTTCTTCATAGTACATTGTAGAAAGTACTATTTACTTTACAGAAACCTATCCATTTAGCAAACAACTTCATGCAGGCAGTAGTCCATGCACTTCCTTTATGTCCCTTAAAAGATTTATGAATAGCTTCGTATCCAAAGATTTGTTTATCTTCATTTGTTGTTTGTCCATGCTGTGTTTTTTTTTCCTCTCTCCACAAAACTTTACCCACAAACCCCATTCCCATCCAAGTTTCAAACCCTAACCCTCTTCCCCGGGCTGTGTGATTTTCATTGAGGTGTGAGTAAATTACAACAATAATTCCACACACTTGCTGGGGAGGATAAGGTGCAAACAACCTCCTCAACTCAATTTTAAGACAGCTAGATGAATCCTAGGATATTGTAATTCTGGGTAAAAAAACAACCATGAGTATTTTAAAATAAATTCTGAATTTCATGCCCACCATCGATTGGATCCATCGTCAACATCATCCTCCTACATGTCAAGAAGACTTGTTGTGTTACGCTGCTGTGTCACTGTTCTTGTTGTAGCCATAATCATCCATGCAATTCTTTTTTCCCCATACTTATCTTCAACATTGCTTAGGCTACTGTTCCTTCTAATACTCCTCTCAGGCCACTCAATGTCTCATTTTTTACTTTGGTTTTCATATGCTGCTACTGCTAGTGTGGTACCACTCCTACTAACACCACAACAACGGAATTTCAGTCCGGGATGGTGTAATCGCCATTTGCCATGCAGCCAGCGCTGGGCCTAGCTCTATTCTCAAACACGAATCACAGGTAAGATAAGCATTTTGGGGAGGTAGAAAGATGGGCTAGGATGCGGAGGAGAGACTGATAGTAGTACAAGTAAAGTACTAGTAGGCCAATTGAATTCACTAACTCTGTTAGTGGCACTTTTGAACATTTTTGGACGTTTTAGATAATTCATGCTGGTAAGTTTGAGGAAAACCAAACGTGCCGTAACTCCTGCCCACCACCCCACAAAATAAGATCAAAGTGTACACTATGTTGAAGTATGTAAAATGAATAATGATGTATTTTCCCTAACAAAAATAAACTAGTCCCACCCCTCCCTAACCCAAAAAATTCTCCATTTCAAGTAGTCCAAAATAAATAATCCCCAACTCTCGATTCCCACCCCCCAACAGTCTTTAAAAAAGGGGCAAGGGACACAGTCACTTCCGGTGGTGTTTGGGCAGGCGGTCCTTGCGGAGGTCCCAGAGCTTTTTTTCTAGGTCGTCCACCTTGCGCTCCAGGAAGTCCACTCGTAAGGTTAGGCGGCGCACGCGTGCCTTCCAGGCTCTTAGGGGGCCAGCTGCTGATGGTCTTGCAGCTGAGCGGCGGCGGGGGGCTGTCCGAGCACGGCGCTGGGATGGAGGCTGCTTGCTGGTGGACACGGGGGCAGTGCTGGAGGAGGTTGTTGATTTTCCCTCCTCGTTTTCCCGAGCCCACACCCAGCAATTATCAACCCGAATGACCTCCATCTTCTGGGCCCTGGCGCGGACAGCCATCTTCCCTCTGGTGAGCTTTTTGGGAGCATCTATATGAAGAAAGAAAGAAAAATAATGTAACCAATACTCTTTAACAATAACACAAAATAATTCAACAGAAAGTTGTCTCACAGTTACACTAGCAATTTGCAAGCACAGTATAACATTTTGGCATGTATCTTTCCGCCTTCTTTGTAGGCCTGTAACAGTGGGAGTTTCAGGAATTCTACTACCAGGCAGCACTATGGGCTCAATACATAGTCAGAGTGTCAGAGAGTACACCAGTATTCGTCTTTTTTTCTCTACTTTTGCGAAAGAAATTACTTGTACATGAACTTGTGGTAGCCGGTATAATGCCAGCTCAGTCAACTTGCACCCAAGAAAAAGAGACACAAACCATGATGACGCAGACTTGCATGCATGACTTTAAGCAGTATATGCAGGTGGGGATAGGGGAGCTCTTACTTTTGTATAGGGGTGGCACTGGCCATACTCGGTTACATCAAGGGCTACTGCTCAATGTAATTTATATTTCGCACTGCCCCTCCCTGGGCCTTCAGTACTACAAAAGGAAAATGAAGTTTTATCATTTCTGATCATGTCTCCAGCCGATCACATGATCTCTTTGCCTATGTGATGCATGACTTTAGGTGCTTTATTCTGATAGATTGAGTGAACAACAGCGATAGTGCACCCATGATTAACACAGCAGAAAGAAAATTATGAACATAGGGAGTGAGTGTGGTAACCATAATTGCCGGAGGAAGGGACTTGACTTGATATAATTGTCAACTATACAATACATACACAATATATGCTGTGCTTGCAAAGTAAACTACTGTACTGTTACTTTAGGCAAGGGAGAGTTTCAGAACAATCACAACTTATAGTATTTGGATTTCCTCTGCTTTGCTACTCTGGCACTGACATGCTGTTCGAACAAAGTAACACTCTTTATGCACTGAGCGTCTGCTCTACATACACCTCTGCTATGTATGAGGAGGAAGATACCATCCAGGCTTCCAAAGAAAATGTCTATCATTCTTCTTAATGTCTCAACTGTAACAACTTTACTTTTTCTCAACAACCAAATAACACCCTATTCATTTTATTTGGTAAACCACTGTCTTGACTTGCATTTGAGTTTCACCCAAATGATATATTGCAATGCACACCACACATGAATTTTCTGATTGACACACACAGGCAGTCATTTTTTCTTTCTCCTCAACTATCCTTGCTTCAAGCAGCCATGCATCTGATTCCTTCCTATCAGCCACCTCTGCCTGCATTCAAAAACACGTATCATTCTTTAGTCATAAATGTTACGACTCGCTCGTCCTTTCATTGACCCTAAGTTCTTTCCTTTTTCGTTCATCACATCCCTCAAGTTCATCTGATATGACTTGGCTTCACGATAAAAGTTTCCCAGCTGATTTGAAGTCAGTTCAAGAAAGCTTTATTCGATTTCCAAGTACATAAAATCATAAAAGCAACAAGTTCATTACATGGACAAGCAAGAAAATCATACAGATATGGTTTTTAAAAAATAGATACATATATTTTAAAAATTAGTTAAGCTTTTCCTTTTCCTTAAAATACTTTTTAAAAATCCCAGCATTATAGCCACACAATTTACATCATTTAAAGATAGTAGAAACAATAAAGCTGGGCGGCATTGTCTCCATGTGCCTTGTTATTTTAAAAGTGGTTTAATCCATCTGGATATTTCCACCGTGTAAAATTTACAAAAGCAAATTACATGCAACGTGGATTGGGTATCGCACGGGCATTTACAGAGAATTCTTCCCCAATCGTTTACTTTAGGAAATGTAATTAGACGAAAAATGACATCAAACCTGAATCTACTTAATAGATAGCGGTCAAAGCCCTCCAGGCACCAAATTAAATAAGGCTGAATAGTGTAAGAGACTAGAATGAGTTGATGCTGTATTACAAGTTTTTTGTTTAACTCCATACCTAATCTGAGGGATTCCACGTGATACCAACATAACTGCTTCAAATCCTTCCTCGATATCCTGCACAATGAATCAGGCTGGTGGGAAAACTCAGGTCTTCCTAGATCCCTCGTAAATTTACAAATGTACATCAGCCAAGGTATCCTGGTGACCCTGTCCAAACCCATACAATCCTTGATGATGTTTCTATTCAAGAAGAGATCAGGCGATGTACAAACTCTATGCCAGAGCAAGAGTGGTTGAATACTGATAAGGTCACTCACATAGCAAATACCCAACCCTGCATGACAATTAAATACAAGAGAACTAACGGGAGTTGCCAAAATAAATCTTAGAAATGCATTTTCTACCTTTTGTATGGGGGTGGAATTAGAAATTCCCCATACACCTGCCCCGTAGGTGGCTTTGCTTATGCACTTAGCCTGGTAAATTTTTTGCAAAATTTCAGGTGGTCTCTTCCCCATCTTTTTAGAGAAAGACATGAGTGTAGCTGTAGCTCTCTTAAAACATCATAGTCCTATTTCTAATGGCTGGCCCCCAGGACCCAGTTTCTTCTAGCACGATACCCAGGTATGAAAAAGTTATGGTTGGCGCAATTTTCTCCTTTCCAGCAAACAGGCGACACTTTTTATTCCTAGGTCTGCCGCAGGTCATAACAAACGTTTTGGTAACATTAAGTTTTAGACCCCTGTTATCCATAAAGTTTAAATATGTGTCTAATGCCGTTTGTAAACCTCTTTGGGTCCGTGACATAATCACGGCATCGTCCGCATACAAGAGGGACACAATTTGTTGGTGATTTATCCGCGGGGAATCACGTACTTCAGCCACTAATTCCTTTTCCAGATCGTTAGTAAACAAATTAAAAAGAAATGGGGCGAGTACGCACCCTTGTCTCACTCCCCGCATTACATGAAAAGGCTTAGTACATTCACCTTTAGTGCCAAATCTCACTTTCGCCCTTGCCCCAGCATAGAGTTGTCTTAGGAAGGAGATTAACACTTCATCCACCTTCATGTCCCTCAAAATCTGCCATGGACGGTTATGGATAACACAATCAAATGCAGCGCTTAAATCAACAAACACTGCGTAGAGTTTGCCGTCCTTAGCCTGGGTATATTTGCCTAGGAGCATCGAGAAATTTAGGACCTGCTCTAGTGTGCCCTGTCCCTCCCCAAATTGTACAGGGGATACGATGTTACCTTCTTCAGCCCAATGTTGCAGGCGATTCAGAATTACCCTCCCTGTAACTTTCATAAAAGAATCCAGGAGGGATATGGGGCGATAACATGAGGGATTTTCCCTATCCCCTTTTTTAAAAATAGGGATGATGATAAAATCCGCCCAGGTGTCGATAAAGCCCAATTCACAGCTAGCATCAAGTACACCCGTGAGTAATGGCGCCAATAGCTCAATCTGATGTTTAAATAGGTCTATAGGGATACCATCTGCACCCGGGGCTTTATTGCCCTTGCTCTGAGTGATGGCGTTTGAAATTTCAGTTACTGTAGCTGCTAAATCAATTGGAGCAAAATTAACCTCCTGTTGCCCCTTGGTTTTGCTCCCCATATCTACCAGTTTATGTGCCCCGCCTGGATTATACACCTCTGCAAAGAAATCTATCCATGAATCTTCTGTTATCGCTACTTCCATTCTCGCCATATCCCCTAAAATAAAAAATGGTGCCTTAACAGCTGCCCAGAAGGAGGAACTATATCTTTTTAAAGAGGCCTCATACAGATTCGCCCACGCATCATTCTTAATTTTTCATTTTCGTGACTTTCTTGGCAAGTTATACTCATGTCTACACATTTTAATTTCTACCTGGTTTGTAGGGTTTTTACGCAGAGCCTTCCTTAATTGTAGATGGGTCTTAGTGCATGTTGAGTCAAACCACCCATTACTGCGTGGTTTCCTGTCTCCGACGGGACGCTGCAAGTTCGCTTTAATAATCTTTGTAATATTAGAAAAAGAGACTAAAACTTCTGAATGTGATACCTCATCCTGAAGACATGTATTAATGGATGTTAATGTTTGTTTAATTATGTTCATATTGGTGACCTCTGGGTTACTCTGAGACCAACTAAGAGCATACCGATTTTGTCTGCCTAAAGTACAGTTCGTTGTCCAGGCCAATCTCTCTACCAGTGAACAATCTTTATTTTAAGGAAGATAGATACCAAAACTGAGTGGGAGATGGTCACTCACCCCTATCATGTGGGTAGTAAAATCGGTTAAACAGTGTGAGTGGGAATTGGTAATGGTGATAAAATCAATCAGCGTGCTGTGCCCTCTCCCTACATACGTGGGGCTAAACTCCACTGGAGGCCTACATAGCGTGTTAACAAAACCCATATCGAATGAGGCCATCATGTCATTTAATGAGTCGCCCCCGTTATTATGGGAACAATTAGGGTGATTCTCGGATTTATACTTTTCATGATCGCCACAACCACTCTGGTACTGTTTGCAAAGATAATGGTTGAAATCACCTCCCCAGATAAGAATAGAATCCCTCGTTGATGTATCCACCAAATTCCTTACTACCTTATTAAGGGTGTTTATCATATCCTTTACTAAACCCTTCTCAATATTATTGTACATGTTAATAATAATTACCTCAACCTTAAGGGTCACCTGAATTACAATGATTTGATAGTTACAGCACAAACCCGCTGTTTTCAATGTTACCACCTCCATCAAATTCGTTACATAGATAGTCAGGCCACCTTTACACCTCCCATGTTTGGAAGAGCTAGCTGGTACATAATATATTTTAAAACCATCAATATGAGTAGCGTCAAGCGACCAAGTCTCTTGCAGGCATAGGATATCTATATCCTTGATAAAATCAGACCAGATTGGGTTGTTTATCTTTGAGTGAAGGCCCGCAATGTTCCAGAAAGCGAACCTCGTCCCTTTCTTTGAGAGAATCTCCAACGGTTCCTGCGGGGATATTTCCTGCTGACGGTCACCCTCGCTGGCTGCCGCTGCGTATTCAGTCACTTTTTCTGCCCCCACGCTAGAAGTATTTCCAGCCTCAGTAATTGGACATCAGTCGAATCCTTCCAGACCACTCAAGGCTAAATATTGATTAACCCCTTCATATCTAGAGGCCTGCCTTTCAATTCCTCTCCATGTTCGATTTGGGAAGAACTTTCTAGGAAATTCCCACCCCGGCCCAGGTGGTTTATGGTGGTTCCTGCTAAAACCCTGGTCGATTTCTCTACATAGATTGGGTCTGTTCAGGTCCCTGTAGAAGTAATCCAATGGGAGAATCTCAATACCCATCCTTCGTGACTTGGGGTTAGACATGAACTCTCTAATGATTCGTCTTACTGGCTTGGGTCTGTTAAAGTTCAATATAATACAGTCCCCTGTTTTATTCTTTCGAGATCTGCCTATCCAGGACCCTCTGCAGGCCGTAATAATATCTTGCCAAATTCTATTGCCTTCTGAAGTATTGCTTGTGATCCAATGGGTTGCCTCGTTTTTTAATTGGCCAAAGTTCTCCCTCGTGCCTTTGGTCAATACTGGGACATTCACAAGCACTAAAACTAACGGTGAAGACTCAGGCGGGAGATTGATTACTGGCAAGGGAACCCGGTCTTCCTGAAGTGCTTGTTCTGTCTCCCCCCCTTTATTCTTAGTCGATACCGGAAATGGTGTAGTAGGTGTATTAGATCCAGGGTGTTTGCTTACTGGTAATTTTGTTTTTTGAGCAGTACTATTGCAATCTTTAGTGACCGTGTTTGTGATGTTAGTTACAGGGGTTTCGGATTTTCGGTTATTACTATGCACTGGCCCACTATCCGTGTTGGACTTAGGTACTGCTAAAGTATCAAGCCTACGCGTATTATCATTCGCTAATTCACTCAGGGCGTCTAGCTTCCCATTTATGATTTTTAATCTTTCGATCAAAGGGATGGTGAAAGATCGTAACAAATGCGTCATGTTCGAGAAAGACATTGCTAGCTCTTCCTCTTTCCCTGAGGTTGGAACTTTATTGTGGATTAGTGGGGCTAGGGGAATAGGTCCTGGCGGGGCTCTAATATTCTTGTTAGATGGGTGGTGGGATTTCTTTAGAAGAGTGTGCTCAGGACACCTGATCGCTTTAATACTTTAGGTTTCCTGCCCGCCTGACGTCCCCCACCCCTCTTTCTTTTCCCAGTTAGCTTGGGACGGGATGCTCCATTTTCTTGAATGTCTTGAATGTCTATAGGCTGTAGACTTTTCCTAGCCTCTATCGGGTAAAAGCCCTCTGAAGATGTGCTACTGCAAGATGAAATATTCGGAGAAGACACTGCCTCATCCCTTGTCAAATAATCATACTGTAAATCAAGTTTTCCCAAGTCAATAGGGCTACATGTAAGTAAGGTTGTAGGTTCAGCAGTAGCCGGGAAAACAGCATGTATTAAATCGCCTAATGAGGAACGTTTCACACTCAGAAGCTCCAACGACAGGCGCTTTTCAGTTAATGCTATTTCTCTACCCACAACCCCAGCCGCCTAAGTAAAAAAGTCGTCTAGGGTACCAGTTAGTCTTTCCCCGACAGTGGCTGATGTAAGACATCGTTTACCCTCCAATCCAGGAGTAAGGGCCATGGTCGATCAGGCACAAGCAATACCAAAGTCTTAGGTGATCTTACCAGGGAATGTAGACTTTAGAGGGCTGGCCAAGCCCAGCCTTGTCCGGCCCTGGACGGCCGTAGACGGCCTGCCATTTGCCCGGGCTTCTCCCGGCTCGTCCCGGGCGCGTCCCGCGGTGCGCGGGTCCGGTGATGATTTTTTTCACCTGTTCAGCTCTGGGCTGGGCGTGGCGGGTGGATGTAACTGCTCCGCAATGCCTTTTGGGAGTCGTAGTCTACCCCAAGCTTCTCCCCTTGAAGTTGTCGGGTGCAAGCGTTTCCCACGGAGCGGGAAACGCGAGAAGTTGCTTGCTTACTTTGGAATCCTCAGGGGGGGTTTGCGAGTCAACCCCAGTCCGTGTCTCCCAATGATGCTCCACCAGGTTAGCACAATCCGCACAGTCCGCACAGCAAAGGTTTCCCGCGGTGCGCGGGTCCGGTGATGATTTTATTCACCTGGTCAGCTCTGGGCCGGGCGTGGCGGGTGGATGTAACTGCTCCGCAATGCCTTTTGGGAGTCGTGATCTTTCCCAAGCTTCTCCCCTTGAAGTTGTCGGGTGCGAGCGTTTCCCGCGGAGCGGGAAACGCGAGAAGTTGCTTGCTTACTTTGGAATCCTCAGGGGGGGTTTGCGAGTCAACCCCAGTCCGTGTCTCCCAATGATGCTCCACCATGTTAGCACAATCCGCACAGTTCGCACAGCAAAGGTTTCCCACGGTGCGCGGGTCCGGTGATGATTTTATTCACCTGGTCAGCTCTGGGCTGGGAGTGGCGGGTGGATGTAACTGCTCCGCAATGCCTTTTGGGAGTCGTAGTCTTTACCAAACTTCTCCCCTTGAAGTTGTCGGGTGCGAGCGTTCCCGCGGAGCGGGAAACGCGAGAAGTTGCTTGCTTACTTTGGAATCCTCAGGGGGGGTTTGTGAGTCAACCCCAGTCCATGGCTGGGGTTGACTCGCGAGAAGTTGCTTGCTTACTTTGGAATCCTCAGGGGGGGTTTGCGACTCAACCCCAGTCCGTGTCTCCCAATGATGCTCCACCAGGTTAGCACAATCCGCACAGTCCGCACAGCAAAGGAAGTCAAATAAAGGGGGCCATTGCTTACTCGAGAACTACCGCCGCTAATACTATTGCTAAGTCAAGGGTGACTGTCTTCTCGGTGATTGGCTAAAAAAATAATTAGTTCTAAATCAGTAACTGTTCTTAACAGTGGAGTGTACTTGTAGTAGTGTACTTTCTACTGTACAGTACATCATACACTCCTTTGCGAGCCTACTCTAAAATGTCAATAAGTAAGGAGTATAATAATAACTTACCACTGTCGGCCACTGCTGAGCCATCTCCCTCAGCTCCTCCTGGTGTCGCCGCAGCTTGAGTGGACCCCTCTGCGCTGCTGGCCCCGGCACAGGTGGTGGCAAGAGCTGCATCAGATGTTGTGACGCCTAGAATAAACATGTCATATTTTTAGATGCTATACACCACCCCCTACTTCGTCTCGTAATGGAAGAGAAAATGTTAAACAATTTTTAATTATTGGGACTGAAAAGAAGTCACGGTTTTGGGGAGGGTGTTAACTTATATGCTTAGCCATAACATGCAACTCTTTTTGGCACAACTGATGAATGCTTGCTCTGGAACCTGCAACATTTTTATAATTACAGACAGAACCAACTACTCCTCATCACCTCCAGGAGGACTTGAAGTTCCAACAAGGTGAGGGCTCCCAAGTCCCACACAGTTACTTCTGACTGAAGTATGTGGAAAGTCGAACTGCACCTATCATCAACAATGTCCTATTTCTCTTATCCATACTTCTGTATGTGCAGAATAGTCCCTGAAACTTTAGCGGTATGGTATGTGCTACTATCAAATGAAAAAGACAACTACTAGCTTATTCTTGGTGGTCATTGACATTTTGTTATTTGAAATTATCAAAGCACTAACATTAAGAAGACTGGAATAGACAGCAAGGGCAACCCAGAGGACTGAACTGAGTGCCTCTAGAGCTATTGCTGGATCAGAGTTTTGTTTAACACCGTTTGCCGACTAGGCAAGCTTAGCTACCTGCACAGACCGACTCATAAATAATAGTAAATAGTAGTAGTACAGAGAGTGATGGTAGAGAGGCAGGATAAGAATGTAGAAACAGTCTACAAGAAGATCAAAGACTATTTTGTAAAAAATAGAGTTAGGGAAGTATAATTATATTAACAACAGAACTACTTACTGGGGCCAGCAGAAGAGGCTGCAGTGGACCGTTCCTCCTTCCCACTCTGTTCTGCCGGAATCTGGGGTGGTGCTGTCCTCTTGCCCCTGGGAGGTGCTGATGATCATGAAATAAACACATACATGGATGATTGTTTTTTAGAAATATTTGATTTCTTTGATCACAATCCTAAATTATCTCGGGGAAACAAATTAGCAAGAATTGCACTACATGTATTGACCTATCTGATCTGGTCAACTAGGAGGATACTAGTAAAGTATTGCTGGATCCGCAGACCGTCTACTTGGAAAGTTATGTAAATCACTAACTAAACCAACAACAAAAAGGTTCTACTACGACTGCCAGCACTCAGCAGCACGCGACGTGACAGACACAGTCAGTCATCATGATTGCAGAGCACTAAAAAATGTCCTATTACTACTACTAATAACAAGTCATAATATACTCAACCTGAACCTATCAATCCATCACTATCTCTTCTTCTTAGTGACAGCAGGAGTACAAAGGAAGGACTAGACTTGAGTCTCTAGTCTCTCTAGCATTACACAGTTCTGTAAAGTACTAAACTCATACATATTCAGGCCAAATGAGCACAAAGTTGCAAACAAGTAAGCATAGTAGCAACGCCACTGAGCAGGCAAGCACCTGCAATCACAGAAGCTATTTAAACGTTAATTTACCTGCAATGTAATCGAATTGACAGCATTCTTGCTCTTCGGGAAAAACATATATTAGCAATATAACACAGAGCAGAAGAAAACAAAGTAGTTATTAAATAGCTACTCACCAAGGCCAGGGATCTCCACACCGAGCAGGTGGAGCAGGTCCTGCTTGCGGTCAAGGAGGTCCGACCACCGGGGCGTCGCTTGCTGGTAGGTGCGCCGGACCCCTGACTCCCTCCGCATGGCCCGGCACACCTTTTCCCACAGCTGGTGATGCTCCCGGAGGCAATACCCTGACGCGAGCCTGCCCCCTGCTGCCACGGTCTTGGGGAGGTGGCGCTGCACATAAAAGATCTCTGCGGCCACCTCCACCGCGCTGAATATCTCCCTGGTCATCACTTCCTCCCCTCGTAACCACCCGCAAGGGAGCCGGGTACGGGGTGCGGGACCCTTCCCCTTCTCCAACCCGGCTCCCTTTGCCATGGTCCTGTACAGCAGAAAGAAAAAAAAGGAAAGAATAGGAAAAAAGTAAAGAAAAAAAAAAGTTTAAAAAAGTAGCTTTAAAAGTAACGAAAAGTTGAAAGAAACACAAAATATACATCTTGAAAAAAAGAGGGATAGATAGAGAGTAGAAAAGATTAAAAAAAAGTACTAAGAAACAACGGATTGCACAGGTGAAAGGAGGATTAGAAAGCATGCACAGAACCATAGCAATGAATGAAAAACAAGATGGCTGCGCCCATTGAGGACCGCGTGGGTAAGTTTGCGCGATATTTCCCCCGCGAGCACGTGAAAACGCCTGCGAACACGTAATCGTGAGCCGCATACGACGGGAGCATGCAACTAGCGGCCGGAAACGGAAACACGTCACGCAAACAAGATGGCCGCGCCCACACACGACCGCATGGGTAACCTCGCCGTGCAAGCGGCCGGCGAACACGCAGAAAACCAAAAATCCGCAAATTCGCACAAATTGGCAGATTTTGTGGATTGCGAATTCGATTTCGCGTGAATTTGGGGAACGCGAATTCGCAAATTTTGCCCATACTTAGAAAACATAAGGCGCCAACAATTGTCAGCAACAGTGAGTACTCCTGGTGTAAGTTCAGAACAAAGTGAAACAGAATGGAGCTCAGAATTGGAATCAGACGTCGAAAGCAATGCTAGTGGCAACGCGAAAGGCAAAGTACCGACCCCAGTGCAGGAGTTTGCTTTTTTACACATGCAACGTATGACGACTTTGCGACCACGACCGCCACGCCAGAAATGGGTGAAAGGAAAACAAAATCAAAAACAAAAACAAAAAGCAGACACAGAAAAGACAGACGCTGGGGACCAAACAGCACAAAAACAAACAAAGGGACAATGCAGACGAAACAAACGCCGATAAAACAAAGCAATAACATGGATAACATTGACAACACAGTAATCAACTTGACTAACATGGATTTGACAACTAAAGAAATGGAAATTTTATCGCTTGGACTTACATATTGCACGCAAACTAACTTTGACTACGCACAAAGTAGGATCGACCTGTTCCAGTTTGTACGAAAACTCAAATTGCAAAAATATTTCATCAACACAAACAAAAGAGCATAGAAACACCAACAAGTTTGGAACAAACGGGGGCTCTAACTACAGCTGACATGGTGACACTCAGAGACATGACAGCTTTGGAGCGAGAGGACCTAATAAGCCAAATCTCTCCCTGTGAAGCAGCGTCAAGATCTGAATTGGATATATATCAGACAATACGCACTCCTTTAAAGCCCAAATCAGTTTTTATGATATGTTACCAAAGGATGGTTTAGATCTCTTCTCTGACAATGTAATCAAGGATTTAAAAGCACTGTCACTTCTGAGCACAAGGGATTTCATCACTCGCAACCACAATCAGAGAGTAGAATACAACAACTTAATTTCAAAAATACAAGCAAGACCAGACATCGTGGTGAGGTGGTCAGACAAAGGTGGAAATATAGTTCTGTGGCCACTCACAATGTACAACAAAGAGGCAATGTCGCAACTACAGGACCAAGAATGTTGCAATCGAATCAGCGCAACACACATTGTGGGGATCCAAGAGAAGTACCACAATGAACTATATCGCTGGAAAGGAATGGGCCTTATCAACAAGCAATAAACACACAGGATTTGACGTATTTTGTAATTGACAACATACCCAAGAACATCAGAGGCGGGAATCGGCAGTTGGCATTGAGACGCCTAGAGTCAAGATACATAATCATGCTTGATTCTAAGATTCCTAATGGGTTAAACGCAGATGAGGCACTTAATGTACACCTCTTGTCCAGACCTGCTTGGCCCAGTTCTTGAACCACTCCGGTAACATCTGTGACTCACCAACAGAAAATATAGTTTTTTAAAATTCCCTTTTTTTGACACGTTACACAAAGCACTTATTTAATTTATTTAAGAGCACTTCAAACACTGAGCAACTCAGAACATGGAAGGTATGCCGTGATCAATGACAGAGAAGGGAAAGCCCAGTAGAATGCGAAACATGGGTAAATGGTGTTATCACAGTCCACTAGGATGTATAAAAGCAACACTTTCTTCTATCCTTATGAGTTAGTAACATCACTGCCAATCATGTGTTTTACCACAGATCACTCATTGCATTCGGCAACCCGCAAAGTCATATTCACAGACACTGTAGAGCGGGAGTTTGGGTGATCAGTGCGTCCACTTGGAATCAAATCTAACGCAATTAAACCATGTTTGTGGCATTACAGCTTTCTAAACAACCGGGTTTTCAATAAAATGTCCAATAATGACGAATCGAATGTCTTGATCTGCTTCTAGTCTGTTTGGTTTTCAACCCTCTATGTTCACAATTTTGACATTTTGTTTAAGTTATTCATGTTTATTATCATGTATTCAACAACATAGGATTAGTATCATAATTTGCTTAGCACAGAACTATCAAATGTGGAAATAACATTTTGTCTGGCTCAATAAGCAAATCAAAGTAAGAGTTTTTTCGCATGCAATTTACAAATATAATTATTCTATCGTGTTTAAAAATGTCATGACAGCGTTGTTATGGCAACCAGTTCCAGTTGTAACCTGTCAAAAATGCTTATAGTATATAAGAGCAAATGAGGTGGTAGCCAGATGTAGTGAGCAAGGCGGGTGGATACCGCCGAAATGCGTCTGAGCTGTAATATGGAATAAAGTATCTTACTTTGGCGAAATTCACGGAGTCAGCGCCTTCTTGGATCAAGAATTGTTGGACTGGTATCTGATATACATACATATATATAACATTCTATTGGCAATAACTTTGGTGTCGATTGATTAATGTTCTTGAAATTTTCCAATCTTTTGGCCAGCGCAGTTCCTCCCCTACCCTGAAAGTTTGGGGGTTATTGGTCAAATGGGGGCAGAGAAAAAAGGAGGGTCCCAAAACCTGTTTTCCCCATGCAATTCCCCATAGGACCTTCAGCCACGGCTACAGCCCGAAAGGCTGAACAGAATTACACCATTTTTAAATATTTTGTCTCTGGGGGGTTGAATTCCGGGTGCAAAATTATTAAATTTTATGTGGGGCCCAGAGGGGCCACCCAGCCTCGGGGATCGTCAGCGCCCGGGGCTAAAAAGAAAAAAAATGGTGGGGGAAGGGGTTGAAGGTCCTGAAAGCCGCGGGGACCATCACCCATCGGGGGTTTATGTATTGTGGGAGGGGGACTATGTGGGTAGACAACGTTCACAACGAAACTTTTACCACGCACTACGATTACAACGCAGGCATTACAACGCAAACCATTACAACGCATTGCGCTGGGGGGCGCTCTAGGATAGGGAATACGTTTAATTTTCTATCCAACACCTTCCCTAGTGACCACGGGGACTGGAGTTGGAATAGAAAATTATACTTACCACTATCCAGCACCTCTAAGCGCTATGCGTTGTAAAGGTTTGCGATGTAAAAACCGCGTTGTAAAGGTATGCGTGGTAAAAGTATGCATTGTAACGTCATACATCTGACTATATGGCTCCACTCCTGGTGCACTCGAGGGCCCCGTTACCCACCAGGGCTACAAAAAAGTATGACTAGGGAGGGGGGGCTGTAAGGTCTCCAAAGCCCCGGGGACCACCACTTCCTAGTGCTTTATGTATTGTGGGAGGGCCGGTTCCTGCAGTGTCCGGTGTGTCGATCCCGCCCTCACATAGCAAGGAAATCTGTCCTCTCTTTCAAAATTAAAATCAGATTGCTTTTCCACATGGGGAGTTGTATATTAGTAGCTCGTAATGTGGAAAAGTAATGCCGAGTCCCAAATGCATAGAAGATTTGCATCAAAGGTGCTGGAGTCGTGCATCCTACAGATTATGAGTTGTGCATCCAGTGCGTGCACACGAGGGGGCCGCACTGAGCGCTGTGCTGGGTGCGCGACTTGTCATTTTACAGTAAAAAAAATAGCCCTATCATTAATTTCTAATATCACTGGGGACCCTATCCTCCGGGTCTTATAAAAAATGTTGGGGACCGTGAGGGGAGCTATAATGCCCCCACGGCTTCCTGCATTCTTCAGGAGTCGCCATTGCTTTTCCGCAAGAGGAGATGCTAACTTGTATTTGGAAATGCAATCTGCTTTTTATTTTGAAAGTGAGAACAGATTTCTCTGCTTTGTCTTTAAAAATGCAAACTGAGTTTGCTATGGGAGCGCAGGAGCCGTGAGACTCCCGCCCTCTCAAAGCAAACAGCAGTGTCCTGGGGGTAGGCACCCCGGGACACTGCATGAGCTGGCCTTCGGGCGTTGCGTTCTCCAGGGCTCTCAAGGACTCTAGGCATAGGGTCACGCAGTCTGTCTCTCAAAATACACAAATTTCCGGGGGTGGTGGTTCCCGGGGCTTGAGGGGGTCGTTGAGGCTCACACACTTCTAATTTTGTAGGGGGGTCTTGGACGAGAAAGTGGTGCAAGGGGGTTGTAAATCTGGTACACAGTGTTTTGTTTTACTTTGCTTTCCTTTTTGGTGTTGTAGAGGCTCCAGAGTTAATATACCGGTTTTTGTACAGCCAGTACCGTTCAACTCTACCCCCAAACGGCTTTCTGCCTGTTATCATAGTAACAGTTCATGGAACACTTAAATGAGCACAAAGGTTAGAAGTTCACCACACTATGTTGGTAATGGAATAAAGTTACTGTGCTGGACTTTTTAAACTTTTCCATAGGAACTGTTTGTTGTAGGTATAGACTCTGGTAAAGATCTGGTAAAGAGTTAGCCTCAGAATTATACTTCAAATTATAAATATAATTTCTATTGGGGAACGATTACCCTCCCCCGAAAAAAAAAAGACGTATATACTTTTTTAAAATTGACTTTTATTAAAACAATAAATAACTGGAAATGTAACTTAAAGATAACAATACAATAAATAACTAGAAACATAACTTTAACAAAACAATATAATAAACAAAATGTGATATGGAGTCCAATAGAAGTACGGTAGGTAATCTGCGAAACAAAAAAGAAAATTAGTGTTTAAAATTAGATCGATGTGACTAAATGGGGTCAAACATTACAAGTCAAATTAAGAGTTGAAGATATTACCTTCTTTTGACGTATACAGTGTGCCTGATACATTTCACTTGTCTTATACGCTTGCATTCAAGCGGTGTCTGTATAGAAGAGCCTGCTGCGTCAGATTTATATTACAGATCAACAGGTCTTTAAAATGATTCAGAGATGAGACAGAATTAGGTGACAGATCAAGTCATTATGAAGGACATTGGGGCATATTATCAAGGACGGGCGATACATTATCACCGCTTTTATCGGCAGGAAACTGATGATAAAGCGGCGAAAATGGGCCTGATAATATGCTCTATGGAATTCCTATCGAAGCCCATGTTAGATGTCTTCACATCTAACATGGGCTTCGATAGGAATTCATAGAGCATATTATCAAGCCAATTATCGCCGCTTTATCGGCAGTTTCCTGCCGATAAAAGCGGCGATAATGTATCGCCCCTCCTTGATAATATGCCCCAATATTCTTTAGGGCTTATTTACAAGACTCTTGTGCCAGTTTTCATCAGAACTTGACTCCTAGGAAAAAGAATGCCCCATGGTTCTCAACAACTTTAAAACTTGAACTAGGTGAAGTTAAAACTCTCGAACGCAGGTGGCGTCGAAATTATGACATTGACGCTCGTAATATCTACATAACAGCAAGGCGGAAGTACCATATAGGAATTAAGTTGGCGAAAAAAACCTACTATCTTCAGGCCATATCTTTAGCAGGACAGGAACAAAAAACAATTTTTAAGATTGTTAAGGAATTCATGGACCCTTCAGCTCTATCGCAGGAGATTCCTCCCTCACAAGAGTTATGTAATGCGATATCTGACTACTTCGTGAATAAAATTCTCGACATTACAAACACCTTCCCACCAGTACTTACCATAACGACGGTGGTCAAAGTAATAGCGAAGACGACATCCTCTTCCTGTTTTGATAATTTTGTTCCAGTATCCTTGGAGGAAACTGCTAAACTGATCTCAGCCAGTAAATCGGGATCCCCTTTTGATCCCTGCCCCCCTCCGGTGTTGCATCTTTTAATTGAGATGGTGAACCCAATGATCAATCGGATCATTAACTCCTCTTTAGAGACGGCGACTATCCCTAACGAATGGAAACTTGCCGCTGTTAAGCCACTCCAAAAAAAGGCCATTGCCGATCCTACTACTCTTGCCAACCTACGCCCGATTTCCCTGTTACTCATCTTATCCAAACTGACTGAAAAGGTTGTCAATAGCCAGCTCACCAACTTCTTGGAGAAGAATAACGTTCTCCATCCTAATCAGTCAGGATTTCGGTCAGAACACTCTACCGAATCTGCCCTACTTTTTACTGCAGAAACATTAAGGGCAGCAATGGATCAGGGAAACAAGGCCGTCCTCATCCTATTAGACCTGTCGGCAGCCTTTGATACGGTCTCACATACCATCTTAGTGGACCGTCTGGCTGCCGCAGGGATAGGAGGACAGGTTTTGGCATGGTGTAGGAACTTCCTTACCACAGACGCCAAATAACAGTGCTAGGCCCATATCAATCTGAGGTAAAAGAAGTCAGGTCAGGGGTTCCTCAGGGCTCTAGTTTGAGCCCGGTTCTCTTTAATCTTTATATGGTGCCCCTGATGAAGCTGATCACGTCATTCAATATCAGCTCTATTTCATACGCTGACGATACCCAATTGATATTGGAGTTGGATAGGGAGCGGCCTGGTGCCGAGGAAGATCTCAAGGACTGTCTTACAGCAATCTTTAAGTGGATGACTATTAACCATTTAAAGTGCAACACCGGAAAAACTGAAATCCTTCCTGTAGGTAAGAATAACCTCTTTTCCCCAATAGCTTGCTGGCCAGCAGAGCCTGAAGTGCCCCCTAATACAATCATATCTGCCCGTAATTTGGGCATTAAATTTGATCACCAGTTGTCTTTTAAACCCCAGGCCGTGGCAGTAGCAGGTATGTGCTTTCAGATCATCAAAGCACTAAGGAAGTTTTTTGATCTTCTTCCATTACCAGCGAGGAAAACTGTCGCAGTGGCCTTAATTAGTTCTAGGCTAGATTATTGCAATGGACTATATGCTGGAGCAAACAAATCTGTTCTCCACAAATTGCAAATGGTCCAAAATGCGACAGCCCGCTTGGTACTGCGCCGGCCTCGTAGGTCATCTGCCTCGGCAGCCTTAAACACTCTTCATTGGCTGCCAATAGGGAAAAGAATTCTGTTTAAGATTCTCCTAATCACCTTTAGGGCATTTTATCAACTTGGCCCAACCTATTTATATAATGGGTTTAAAAGTTATCAACCAACTCGCTGTTTGAGATCTGCCCATCAGAACTTACTTACCCCCCTCACTTTAAGCTGATGACAAAGGGTGGTAAATCCCTTTTTGTTTTAGGAACAAAGGCCTGGAATAAACTTCCTCCTCAGCTGCGATTAATCTCCCAGGAAGCCCCATTCAGAAAATCACTGAAAACCTGGATCTTCTCCCTGCCTGATGCCACCAGTAGAACCCTAGTGTAATGTGTGTGTAGAAACTTAGTAACATCTTTCTCCCTTCCTCACAACTCCTCCATATGAGTTGTTTGTGCGCCAAGATACTCCTTGGAGTGAAAGCTGCGCGGTAGAAATGTCTCTTACATTACATTACATTACATTACATTACATTACAGTTTTGTGTTACTTTCTCATGTTGAAAGTGACGCAAAAGTGGCGCAAGGGGCTTGTAAATAAGGTCTTTCATTTCTAATGCATTTAATCGGAGGCATTGTATACGTAGGTGCTGGTTCATAGTGCACCCTCCACTTTAGTGATCTGAAATATAGTATATAGAGTTAGTCATTGTATAGTACATACAAAAGTGCATAAGGGGCTTGTAGATTTGCCTCTCAGACTGTTGTAATCCATCTATTGTCACTGCTCGGAGGTAATTGTACATTCCTACGCAGTGAAGATGCTGCACAATACCCACTCTCTCCTTTTACAGATGACTTGTCGTTGTTTCGGAAAGAAGCTGTTTTCCTCACCTTGTGCCATTGGCGAGATTCAAAGAGGGTGCAACATGTGTCGTAGCAGCCTTCTCAAATGCTGTTGCGATGGCCACTGATCATCGCAGAAAACTCGAACGTTGAGTTTTAGAGGTGTTGGGGGGGACGCCAATTTGTGAAACACAACCTGTAAGATAAAAAGGAAGTTAACATTGTGTGTAATTTTTTCATCAAACGAGAGACGAAGTGAGAGAGTGACTGCAAAGAATATTCGCAGCTCAACTTTCAGTCACCAGTGTGTTTTTCACCATGTGCTGGGACAAAATGCACCCTGAAGCTCTACATCTAAAAGATAGTAAAAAAAAGATGTTATGTTTGGTAATTGTTACTATCTTAATGTGGAGATAAATAACATCGGACTATCACTATCGTGGAGACGAGTCTAGCCGGTGGCAGTGGCTGACTCTATCTGCTAGCGTTGTGTGTGACAAGAACTGCACTGCGAGCGCTGATTAGAGAACGTTTTCTTAAACTTAGCGATTGCTGCTAAATTTTAATTTGTTGACAATGAATTTCTTGTGTATTATTTTAAAACTTGATTGTGCCTCACCTGTGGGCTGACTAAAATTGCTTGGTGACTCACGCATTAGACTCCCGCCCCGGTCCGCCGCGTCCATTATGGGCGTTTGAAGCGGAGGGTGGAGGAGGAGCCCAGCACTTCCGTGCTCAGGGCTGCAAGGTCAGCGCTCTAGCTGCGCTGTATGCGAGATAGGATAAAAGACCTGCACTATCACACTCGCGGGGTGGAGACGAGTCTAGCCGGTTGCAGTGGCTGACTCTATCTGCTAGCGTTGTGTGTGACAAGAACTGCACTGCGAGCGCTGATTAGAGAGCGTTTTCTTAAACTTAGTGATTGCTGCTAAATTTTAATTTGTTGACAGTGAATTAGTTGTGTATTATTTTAAAACTTGAATGTGCCTCACCTGTGGGCTGACTAAAATTGCTTGGTGACTCACGCATTAGACTCCCGCCCCGGTCCGCCGCGTCCATTATGGGCGTTTGAAGCGGAGGGTGGAGGAGGAGCCCAGCACTTCCGGGCTCAGGGCTGCAAGGTCAGCGCTCTAGCTGCGCTGTATGCGAGATAGGATAAAAGACCTGCACTATCACACTCGCGGGGTGGAGACGAGTCTAGCCGGTGGCAGTGGCTGACTCTATCTGCTAGCGTTGTGTGTGACAAGAACTGCACTGCGAGCGCTGATTAGAGAGCGTTTTCTTAAACTTAGCGATTGCTGCTAAATTTTAATTTGTTGACAGTGAATTTCTTGTGTATTATTTTAAAACTTGATTGTGCCTCACCTGTGGGCTGACTAAAATTGCTTGGTGACTCACGCATTAGACTCCCGCCCCGGTCCGCCGCGTCCATTATGGGCGTTTGAAGCGGAGGGTGGAGGAGGAGCTCAGCACTTCCGGGCTCAGGGCTGCAAGGTCAGCGCTCTAGCTGACCCTTCCTTCCTTTAAATGTGCGTAGGACCGCGACCGCGCAGCGGACGCGTGCAGCGCCGAAGTCGAGCCTAAGTCAAGCCCGTCTGCGCCCGTCCGCGGCAGAACGGGGCACGGGGCCATGAACCCTGGTCGTCCAGGATCCCCCTATTTGCGGTATGGAAGATAGGAACTGCTGGATCTTTGTCCGGCACTTAGCTTACCCTGCAGGCACACTATGGAGGCGGCATCTCTGCATAGCTGCTCATTATGTCCTTTTAAACTTGATAGAGCACCGCCTAATGACTCTGATAAAGGAATGCTAAAAGCGGGACTGTTAAACTGTAGATCTCTCAGCAAACATAGTATTCAAATATATAATTTACTGGAAGACGAGGCACTTGACATCCTGTTTCTAACAGAGACCTGGCTAGGAGAACACTCTGACCCCGATATCATAGAGGCTATGCCACTTGGCTACTCTCTTTCCAGAATGGATAGGAAAGATGGCAGGGGCGGAGCGATTGCAAGTGCGATCAAAGCCCCGATGGAATGTTCTTTATCACCCCTGACGATTGACCACTGTGAAGCCGGTTCATTCACTATCATACTGGGGCCTCAACATTCCCTATCGGGTATTCTGGTATATAGACCTCCTGGCAGGCTATATAACTTCATGGCTTGCCTAGCTGAAGCCGCAGCCCACCTAGCCATAAGAAAGAGTAGATTTATGGTGCTAGGAGACATGAATGTCCACTTTGACGATCTCCTCGACAAAGATGCTAAGGACATCAGGCTAGAACTACAATCTCTACAATTAGACCTAAAAAACTGTGCCCCTACTCACAGACTTGGTCATTTGTTGGACCCTATCTTCGTGAATTGGACCGGAGTGCAAGTTCAGCCTCCTTTTCCGATACCTTGGTCAGATCATTCCCTGATTCCGTTCCATGTACGGATATTAGAGTCTGACACAAAAAAAGATTGTGAACACCGTTACCAATGTCGGAAATGGAAAAACTTCTCTCAAGAAACCTTTAATAAAAGACTTGAGCTAGGAGGACCGCCAGGAGGCATGGATTGCGAAACCGCATATAGTAGACTACAGGATCACATATTAACTGCTTTAGAGAGCACTGCCCCTAAACGTACTATCAAAATACCTAACAACAGGAAGAAGACCTCCCCGTGGTTCACTCCTGAACTACAGGCAGCTAAATCCTCATGTAAAAAACTAGAATGTGAATGGCGCCTAAACTTCTGCCCTTCAGTCAAAACTCAATACAAAAAAGCTCAAAAGGATTACTACATTAAAATACGCACCACCAAAGCCATGCACTATAAATCTCCATTGGGGAAGCAGAGAACTCCTCTATGGAGTTATTTAAAATTTTCAAGGAAATCTCTGTGCTAAACAATGACAATACCTCCCAAACTGATTCTGTGGAAACATGTAATAAAATCCCTAACTACTTTTCTAGTAAGATAAAAGATATTTACGCCACTTTCTCTGGTAACATGACATCTGGCCATGATTTTGTAGAAAGGGAAGGAGTTAGCTCCACAGAGACATGCTTACAATGTTTCTCGGTCCCCTCTCCATAAATACTCAATAGCATATGTAAAAGCATCAAGTCAGGTTCCCCCCGTGATCCGGCTCCCCCTAAGGTATTAGGAGCGAGCCTGACAGTACTGGAACCATTCTTTAGACATGTGCTCCAAGTCTCCTTTGCCTCGGCCAGACTTCCGGAAGCATGGAAGAAAGCAACTGTCCTCCCTATAAAAAAGAAACCTAATGTGAGCCAAGATACCCTTGAAAACCTACGCCCCATCTCTCTGCTACCCTATCTAGCGAAGGTGGTGGAGAAAATAGCCAACAATCAGCTAGTGGCCCATCTGGAAACCAACAATCTTCTTCACAACTCTCAGTCTGGCTTTCGGTCGGGTTACTCCACGGAGACGGCGCTTCTGAGAGCGACTGAAACCTTATGATTAGGAGCAGATGCGGGTTACACTATGGCACTCATTATGCTGGACCTCAGTGCCGCGTTTGACACTGTAGCACATTCCATCTTGCTACAGTGCCTAAACAATGCCGGGGTCACTAAATCGGCACTGGGCTGGCTGAAAGCGTTCCTTACTGACCGTAGCTTTCAGGTACAGAGGGGAACCTACTCCTCAGACAGCATAGCCTTAGAACAGGGGGTGCCTCAGGGCTCTGCCCTGAGCCCCACCTTGTTCAACTTATACATGGCCCCTCTGGCAGATGTGGTCCAATCGTACGGTGTTGAACTAGTATCCTACGCCGACGATACCCAACTGCTCATCTCCCTATCCCAAGATCCTACCACGGCAGCTGCCAACTTTAAAGCCTGTTTGCAGGATCTAGCTGGCTGGATGAATCAACACTGCCTGAAGCTTAATGGCTCCAAAACGGAGGTATTAGTGATAGGAGGAAATGATGCAAGCTGGACAAGAGAATGGTGGCCAACTTGTCTTGGCCCTCTACCTATTCCCTGTAAGGAAGCTAAGAATTTGGGTATATGGATTGATCCCAAACTATCTTTTGATGGCCACATTCATAAAGTAGTGGGGAAATGCTTCGGGGTACTGAAGACTCTCAATCGCACCTTGGACCTTCTACCCTTAGAGGCCAGCCGAACCATGACCCAAGCCTTAGTGACTTCCCGTATAGACAATGTGCTATTCCTAGGAGCTACGGAAAAAACATCAAGCGACTGCAGGTTCTCCAAAATACCGCAGCACGAATGGTCCTTAGACTACCTAAAAGAGCAGCTTCCAAACCAACTCTGGCTGCTCTACATTGGTTACCTATAAAAAAAAGGATCTTATTCAAAGCACTCTTAATGTGCTATAGGATTACATCGCACAAAGCCCCTCTCTATTTGGCGGACCTAGCCCTCTCCTATGAGCCTAGCAGAACACTCCGCTCTAGAGGAGCTGGTCTACTTATAACTCCTCATGTAAAAAAAGCCAGAATTTATTTATTTATTTTATTTTAAAAGTTTTATATAGCGCGGACAAGATCTTTGCAGATATCAGAGCGCTTTACATAGAGGGGTACATGAGGGTGAGTAATCATACAAATAAATCAGTAGGTCAAAACAGTGCAAATAGGTTACATAGAGGGGTATATGAGGGGGCATAGTCAGATAGATAAATCAATAAATCAAACAGTACAAATAGGTTACATAAAGGGGTATATGAGGGATCATAGTCAGATAGATAAGTCAGTAAATCAAACAGTACACATGGGTGACTGCAAAGCCAATCATGTGAGCAATGAGACAACTCATACAAGTAGGCAAAGGGGCAAGGCATGTAGTACAGATCGGTGTCGAGTGTTAACATAGTTCTAGATACTGGTTCAAGTGTATTTAGCCATGAGGATAGCTTTTACTTCTTTTTTAAAGAGTATAGTGGAAGAGATAAGCCTGGTTTCTGAAGGGAGTGAGTTCCAGATCCTAGGTGCCATTCCCGAGAAGGAGCGCTTATATGTTTTTTCCTTCCGGAATCTTCGCGGTTTCAACAGAAGATTGTTTGTGCCTCTAGTGTTTCTGGTTCCGCCAGAGATTGTCAGTTTCTGGGCGAGGTAGCCGGGTGATTTTAGGTGAACCGCCTTGTGTGTCATGCAGGCTATTTTCAGCTGTATTCTGGCTTCAAATGGCAGCCAATTCAGGGATTTCAAGTCAGGGGTAACGTTGGAGTGCTTTTTTGACCCAGTGATGAGTCTCGCTGCAGTGTTTAGGGAAGCTCTTAGTGGTGCGGTTGTGGTTAGGGGGAGTCCGCATAGGGCGGTGCTACCGTATTCAATTCTGGGGATGACAATTGCTTGTACTGCGGTTTGGAAGTCTTTGGCTGGGAGGAAGGGTTTAAGTTTCCTCAGAGTATTGATCTGGAAGTTCGCTCCCTTAGTTGCTTTGCTGATATGTTGCTGCATGTTGAGATTGGTGTCGAGTGTTATGCCTAAAGATTTTGCTGAGTCCACGGTGGTGGGTTGGACATTGAGTGCAGTTAGGTGTTTAAGCCAGGTTTGAGTGGTGGAGATCTTAGCTGGAGGTGAGATCAGAAGGAACTCTGTTTTCAGGGCATTGAGTTTGAGGTGATTATTGGCAAGCCAGGATTGGGTGAATCTGATTGTTGAGTTCAGGAGCAGGATGTCATTGGGGGATTGCAATTTGAGATAAAGTTAGGTGTCATCGGCGTACATGTGAAAGTGTACATTGGATGCTTGTAGCAAGGTGGTGAGTGGTTCCATGACTAGGTTGAACAGAGTTGGGGATAAAGAGGAGCCCTGGGGGACGCCTAGCGTTACAGGTATTGGCGAGGACATCAGGTTGTTGCTCTTGAATTTCTGCGACCTGTTGTGAAGAAAGGAAGTGAACCACTTGAGAACAGTTCCAGATAAACCCATTCTTGTGTTTAGAAGTTCTAGCAGATTCTCATGTTTAACGGTGTCAAATGCTGAAGAGAGATCAAGAAGGATGAGGAGGCAAGTGTCGTTTTGGTCTAGCATTTGAAGTGCGTCGTCAATTATGTGCGTCATGGCCGTTTCTGTACTGTGTCCAGCTCTGAAGCCTGACTGGTGAGGGTTGAGGAGATCAAATTGTTCAATGTGTTTAGTCAATTGTAGTTGTGCGCATTTTTCCAGTAGTTTGGCGAGAGTGGGAATATTGGTAATGGGTCGGTAGTTGTTGAGATCAGAGGGGTCGGCTGTGGGTTTCTTTAGTAGAGGTGTGACTTGACCAACTTTGAGGGAGTCAGGTATGCTTCCTTGTTGGAGAGAGCTGTTGACAATTTTAGTCCAGAGAGGGAGAAGCAGAGGGGTAAAGTCTTTTACTGCGGAAGCAGGAAGGGGGTCCGTGAGGTGATTGGATGGTTTCAGGGTGCTGAGTAGTTTGCCAATTTCTTCTTCCGAGTATGTGCTAAAGGTTGACCATGTAGCATTGTTTTTTGGTTCAGCGGGTGCTAGGCACTGGGGTTTGGAGTGGAGGCTTGCATCAATAAGGAGATCGCTTTTTATGTTGTCAGTTTTTTGGATAAAGAAAGCAGCGAAGTCTTCACAGGAGGGTGGAGAAGTGTGGCTCAGTGGTTAGAGGCGGCAGACCCGGAATCTGAGATCGACCGTGGACCAGGGTTCGATTCCCCGCCTCGGCGGGTCTCGGGCTCATAAATTCCACGGTCTCGACAATTCTCGCTCCGGTGCCTACTCGACTCACGGGGTCACACTCTGCGACTCTGGGCAATAGCTTGCTTAATCTCCACAACGGCCCCTCGCGGCGGGATGCCTGGCTTTCACCTTGTGGATACCCTGCCGGGGTTTCTCACAGGGGAATACCAGGACGGGTTCCCTAAGCAAGCGCGGAGATGCCCCAGGGTAAGTCCTGCGCTATATAAGTTTCATACATTTACATTTACTTTACTCACAGAGTTAAGTGGTTGGGGTTGTTCCTTGGATTGTGATCTGATTAGCTCAAACAGTTTTCTCGGGCGGTTTTTTGTTTGGTCGAGCTGGAGGCTGAAGAAGTCTGCTTTTGTACGTTTTATTTTCCTGAAGTAGGCGTTTCTCTTTTTCTTCAGGTCTTTTAGGTGCATTGCAGAGGGAGCTGTTCTCCAGATACACTCTGCCATTCGCATGTCTCGTCTATCCTCATTGAGACTCCCGTCGTACCATGGGTTGGAAGTTTTAGTAGAGATTATTTTTAGCTGCATAGGTGCAGCCTCATTAATTATTGTGGTCATAGCGTTGAGATAGTGGTCAGTCAGGGTTTGAACGTCCGTATCGCCTGTCGGTGGAAGTAGGAGATTGCGCCTGTTAGGGGGCAAAGAGCCTGAGTTGAGTTTTTTCATGTCTCTTTTCCAGACTTTCGGCTTGGAGAGTTGAGCCGGGTTAACTTTAACTTTTTCATTGATGAAGAATGTGATAGTATGGTGATCTGACCAATCACAGGGTTGAATGGACTCGAGTAGGATAGAGTCCTCTTTGGAGATGATCAGGTCAAGGATAGAGCCTTTCTCATGGGTCGGGCTGTTGCATATTTGGGTGAGGTTAAGGGCGTCGAGGAAATTTTTAAGACTATTTACCACCGCGTCATTGTGATCGTTCCAGTGGAGGTTAAAGTCCCCAAGGTATATTTGGGTAAGCTGCCGCCCGGAATTGGTTGAGATCATATCCATTATTTGTTGGGAAAAGGTGAAGTTGTCCCTGGGAGGGTGGTAAATGCTGTGAAGAGAACATATCGGTTTGCCCTCACTGATAATGTCGAGGCAGATGTATTCACAGGATGTTGGGGATGGTAGTGAGGTGGAGTTGGCTCTCAGAACAGAGATGTTGTTCCTGTAAATGCATGCGATTCCACCACCCAATTTGCCTGATCTATCGAGCCTGATAATGTGGTAGTTGGGAGGAACTAGAATGTCCATTATAGGTGTCGAAGATTCAGTTAGCCAGGTTTCAGGCAGGATGATTATGTCAAGGTCCAGCGATAGGAGGAGATCAGCAATGGCGGCGGAATGTTTCGAGGCCGATCTGCAATTGAGGAGGGTGCATTTGAGAGGGGTGTGCTGGGGGTGGTATGGGGGGGTGGAATGGGAGGCCGCTCTTTCAGAGTGTTAGCGGCCAACAAATGGAACTCCCTTCCAGTGAACATCAGGTTAGCGGACACTGAAACTAAGTTTAGAAAACTGTTAAAGACCTATCTGTTCACTCTATAGTTGGTCCCCAGGTCACGGCTTTCTCTCTATCCACAGCGCGGGGACACGCCGGGATGGCGTCGCCTTGCGCTCTACAAACTCCTTTATTATTATTATTATTATATCACACACGTTCCCTCCCACATTTAAAAGAACTATTTGTATAGTTTATATTCCGAACGTTTGAGCGATTATAAAAACGTTCCTGCTATTGGAAAAAAATATATACATGTAATTTGATACACTATATAGGACTGCGTTTTTCTAAATCGCTGCGTCGCCTTTTTGTATCCGGTCTGCTACAGCCCTTCGACTCCCTCTGATGCACACCCAGGCCTCACTGCTCACCTTTTTGTGGACAGGACACCTTCTGCATCATGTAGTCCAGATCTGCCACTAAGAAGTCTCATATATGGTGCTGAGTCTTGATATCGGTATGGCTAACGATGTACTCGTGCTCCCATCATCATTGCAGGTTCCTCACCAGCTCAGTGATTCTGATACCACTAACTCAGTGACCAAAGAGGCCACACACGTAGTGGTGGCCCCCCCTACTCGGTGGTTCGGGCCTACATGAGGTGTTTGAATCACTAGGGTGGGCCATCACGGCGCTTGGGATGGGAGCAACTCTAAAATGGCGTAGAGCAAGTGCACCCTGTCTTTTTTATTGGTACGGTCACGTGTGTAGTGACGGATGCTCTGGATGTGTGTGGAGAGGGTGTTTACCAACCTGAGGGAGTGTGTGTGTGCCGTTCTGACAACTAGATATGGAACTAAGAAATCACTACAATTAAATCTGGGCAATGTTTTGTTGTTGTGTTTTCCTGGAAGCGTAAGTGGAGTGGGTTGGCCTGACGTATGCCAGTGCTGCGCGAGGCTCTGAACCATGATTCCGAGGCTATGGACGTGGACCCGTCGTGAGCTATATGAGAAATGAAGTGATTCGGGTGTCCGTTTTGTAGTGCTGATGTCACACGGGCCTTAAAAAGAAGTGTGTCATTATATCTGTAAAGTCCCACAACTTGGCCAACATGTAAGGTACGGGGTATTACTGACTCTATATTCGTTCATAGTTGCACACATAAAACATGGTGGACATGACGCATTTCTGCGATTATGAATGTTTGTTGTGCATTCAGTGGAGTGTTGTAGCTATAGTAATACAGGGCTGTGAAAGGTTTAAGTTGCATTTTTTGGCACATGAAGGGCAGCTAATATATATATATATATATACGTATGTGGTTATTCAGGTACACTGCAGGACTTGGTGCTGGAAATCAGTGTTCGAGCCTCGTGGTTGCGCCCACATCATAATTTTGTAGAGTAATGACCTAATGTACGGGTGCCTGAAAATGTATTAGTTTTGGGTTGATTTTGTGCTATATAAATATGCTAAAAAAATAAAATAGAAAAAAAGGAGAAATAGCCCACACTTACTGTCACAGGTATGATGGTTGCATACGCTATTTATAGCACAATATAATGTGGTAGGGCGGAGGAGCAGCATTTTACAAACACAATAAATACACAGACACAGATAGATAGTTGAAGTGGGTATGGGCATGTGTGCTTGACTCCATTTTATTACGTTGTTGTTGGTAAGAAGTAGAATAGTAATCATGATATCATATACAGATATTTAATCATAAACCGTTTATGACTTCTGCTGTACAAAGGTAGCAGCATTGTATGTCAAATAATACACAGAAGATTCTATCGTAAAGAGTTCATGAGTTGTGGTGGATTGAGGTAGGGGCGGTTTGTGTGGAGCCTGCTATGATGCGTGGTCCTGGCAGACCACACTGGTAAAACTGTTTTGACTATTGAATTTTGCCTTAACAAGGGCACGTGGCGATTATTTACGGTGCACTGAGTTAGTGGTATGTCTGGTGTTTATCATGTGCTCAGCCTGTGATGATGCGTGGTCTGAACGGGCTGCACTGAAATCATTCACTGTTGCATACTGGACTATATGAACTTTGAGGGGGAAAAAAAAACTAGCATCGATGGTTATCAATTGCCGTGAAAACTGGGTATACTGATTGCTCCTCATAACAAATTAAACAATTCCTCTTCACCCAGTGCATTATAACTTTCACAAATTGGGGACGTATGTCTGGTGGCGATGTTGAAGGTGATACCCCAGATTTACTTGGTATTGCTGGTGGTGGAGGTACATTTTGATGCAATCTTGTACATTGTTTGTTATCATAGTTCACATGATGCAGCTATTGAAGGTGCTTGCACATACTAGCAGTGCAACAGCACTATTTATTTCTCTGCTTTAAATAAATCGAGACTGAATTTAATGCTGTCTGTAGTGTAGATGAAAAGGTAAATTCAAGTTGTGAACCCTACTGTGCACAGTGTACATAGAAGCTAGTAGTCAGTACAGTTATAGAACAGTGTTTTTTTTCACTTATTTAAAAAAATCTGAATACATACAGTATAATTGTCTCTGCATGAAATAAATCAAGGTTGAATGTCCTACTGCCTATAGTATAGATGCAAAGGTGAATTCAAGTTGTATACCCTGCTGTCCGCAGTGTAGATCTTAGGGTGGAGTGCATCATCTGCAATTATAATTGAAGTGGAAGATAGAACATATATGCAGCGCGCATTTTATTATTCAACTAAATGTATAAGTGATATAAAATGGGTTTTTCAAGGAAGCATAATAAAGGGATATTGTGTAGGGTTTGATAGGTGTTAGACTTAGTTTGGTTTCTAGTGAGTTAGTGGTATCTAAAACAAGAAGGTTCTGTAGAGCCTGCGGTGATGCGTGGTCCGGGCAGGCTGTACTGATAGTAATGTTTTTGTGTTGTGAATGATGCCTTAGTAAGGCCACATGATAATAATTTTTGGTGTACTGAGTTACTAGTACCTTTGGTGCTTAGCGTGTACATATTCAGCGATTAGGTGTGGTCTGGGAGGGAGGGGGGCATAGTAATTGGAGTAATGTCTTTTATCGTTTGTATTCTGCATGAATTCCACTTAAAAGTGATAGTAAGTCTCATTGCTGGCATAAAACTGTTCACTCTTCTTTCTGATGAGTTATGATGCAGTGAGTTAGTAGTATCTTTGGCGCTGAGCTTGTACGTACCCAGCGATAATGCATATGCAGGAGGGCTGTACTGGGAGCAATGTTTTTTGCCTAGTGAATTTTGCTTTAATAAGGCTATGGGGAAATGACTTGTGGTGCAGTGATTTGGTGGTACCGAAAGAACTCAGCGTGTGTGTACCCTGCGATGATTCGTGGTTCTGGGGGGAGGTCACAGCGGTATAATGTCTCTTGTCTACTGGAATGCGTCATGTACAATCGTCATCTGAAAAAATCTGAACACATACAATACAATTGTCTCTGCATTAAATTAATCAAGGTTGAATTCATTATTGTCCGTAGTATACATGCAAAGGTGACTTCAAGTTGTGAACCCTGCTGTCCGCAGAGTATACCGAAGGCTGTAGTTGACACAGACATCGAGGAATGCTTTTTTTGTTACATTCTTTAACACAATCTGACACAGTACTATTTTTCTGCATTAAATAAATCAAGACTGAATTGTATGTTGTCTGTAGTGCTTATGCGCCACTGGTATCAAGCGGTAAACTCTTTTGATCGCAGTGTACATTTGAAAACAGAACTCACTACAGTCATTAAGGAATGTTTTTTGTGGCATCCTTTAACAAAATAATCTTTGCCTTACATAAATCAAGGATATCTTGAATGCTGTCCGTAGTGTAGATGGAAAGCTGAATTCAAGTTGTGAACCCTGTTGTACGCAGTGTAGATTGAAGGCAGTAGTCAACACAAAGATCGATGAATGCTATTTTGCCACAGTTAACAGAATCTGAGGACACAGTACAATTGTCTCTGCCTTAAATAAAGCAAGGCTGGATTCAATGTATTCCGTAGTTTTGATGCAAAGCTGAATTCAAGTTGTGAACCCTGTAGTACGCAGTGTAGATTGAAGGCAGTAGTCGACACAAAGATCTATGAATGCTATTTTGTCACAGTTAACAGAATCTGAGGACACACTACAATTGTCTCTGCCTTAAATAAAGCAAGGCTGGATTCAATTCTGTCCGTAGTGCTGATGCAAAGCTGAATTCAACTGGTATCAAGTTGTCAACTCTACTGACCACAGAATAGATTGAAGGCAGCTCTCAGCACAGAAACTGAAGATAAATTTAGATCCAAAGTTGAATTCAAGTTGTGAACCCTGGTGTCCGAAGTGTCGATGGAAACCACTAGTCGATACAGACATAAGTCTGCAGTGCTGTGGCGCTGAGTATGCAATCGGCCTGTATCAAGGAAGCACGCAGTCATGGTGGCAGCCATGTGGCAGGGTGGGGACCTTCGCTGCAGCGCAGTCTCTTCTCTTTGCAGTAGTGAACCACGCCCAAGGCATAGCCTACTTATTTATAGTTGTATGTTGACGTTGTTTACCTTGCACTAGCCTACTCTGCTTCTGTTTCAAAGGGGGGGCTGAACACAGCTACATGACTGAAATATTTCCCAGTGTCTGAGATAATATGGTTGCTCCACTATTCAGTAAACTACACGTATCAATGGTATATCTACACACTGAAAAGTTTTTGATTTCTATAGTGAATTGTGTATTGTATTTCACCAGTAGTCTTAGCGTTGTTTACATTATTGTTGATGTTCGAGTTCTTTCCCTTATACATACTTGGTTGCCACATCTGTAGATTAAGCGAGTTTACTGTTGAGGGGATATATTATTTTGGAAAGGTTGTTGTCCTGTTTTGCGCTGCCTTGGAGGTAGTAGAAAGGAGAGGTCCGTGGGGGTGGTTGTCATGGTAGTGGCGCTGAGTATTGTGATTTTGTTGGGTGTCGGAACTGTATAATTACAATCTTTAACACATATTGCTCTTAAAACATGGGTGTGAATTGGATGTAATTCACGTAGTACATGTTCGACCTTCTTACAGTAGTTAAATGTTGATGTTAATTTGTTAGTGGTAAGTGGAACTATTGCCTGATTTTTTACGTAGCATTGCAGACTTGGTTTCTGGTTGAAAATATGGGGAAGTGGTCAACATAATAACTAGAAATTGTCATTTAAAAAACCTTTGAAATTCAATGAAAAAAAAAATAGGTTTCAAGCAGGTTATAGTTACGAATTATCATTTAAAAAACCTTTGAAATTCACTGAAAAAACCATAGGTTTCAGGCAGGTTATAGTTAGGAATCAGCATTTAAAAAACCCTAGAAATTCACTGAAAAAAACATAGGTTTTAGGAATGTTATAGTTAGCTGGACATTTCACTCATACAAAACCATTGAAATTTCTCCGTTATAGTTAGTTGTACTAACTGCAACTCTCACGCCCGCAATCCACTGGTGATGATGTCACATATTACATCATTCATGACATGGTCAGTAACATCACTGATAACATCTCAAATGACATCACTGATGACATCATCCACGTGACAATCAGATACACCTCATCATTCACTACTATAATCTTTCATCACTCACTGTAAAATATAGATTACCATATTTGAATCCATTGACACACCAATACAAGTATCTAAAACCCCAGTCAGTCATTCTTAGATCTACACAAACATGTAATCAATTATCTAGAGATTCACTCATACATGCTGTCAATGATCAATAGAACACTATGAAATATACTTATACACCTATATTGACATTACACACCAGCACCCATCCTATTTACTTATGCAGTCATCTTGCTCACTTATGCAAACAATGGATCATACTTATATTTACTGAGCTACACACTTATACAAACACCAATTCATTTAATCATATAGACAGTAACTCATACTTAGTGTGTTATAAAATCACTATTACAAGTATACAGTTATCCATACAGTCACTCATGCAATCACAGAGTCTTATGTATACTTATTTATATACAACAAATGTCACATACACTGCCTTTTATTATTCTAGTTTGTTGGACATGTAAAATTGAGAGATATATTTGCTCATCAGCACATACATATACATATTCACTCACCCAAACAGGTCTTATAAAATGTAGTCTTAACATCATATACCTACTGAAACAACTATTGACACATCTTTGGACAGTCACAGACCCCACACCGAACTACACACAGATTCACTCACCCATACAAATAATCAGTTAACTAACCAATAACTAATATAGACTTTCACATAGCTAGTAAATAACTGATGCAGCAGTTTACACAACAACTGAGAAAGTAATACAGATATTCACACAGTTTAGTCACTATCCAATATATTTAGTGAGACACTATAAATTAATAAAGTAAATAGTCTATAACACTCCTACTAAATCGTCCTTCTTGACACTTATACAGCCACTCATTCTTCAATGCAGATTGCTAAATATATAATACATATTTAAATATCAAACCAAACCACATTCACTGGATGATGTCATCAGTGATGCCATCAGTGATGTCATTTGAGATGTCATCAGTGATGTCATCAGTGATGTCACTGACCATGTCATGAATGATGTAATATGTGACATCATCACCAGTGGATTGCGGGCACAAGAGTTACAGTTAGTACAACTAAATATAACGGAGGAATTTCAATGGTTTGTATGAGTAAAATGTCCAGCTAACTATAACATTCCTAAAATTTGAATATTGTTGTTTTTATTTCATATTTTAAAAATATTTTTATATATATATATAATATATATAACAGGCAATGATATCCTATGGATGGAAATTCAAGTTACTTGTGAGTATGGTTAGAATTACTATTCAGGATCAGTATTGGGCTCAAAGATGCAGCACTGAGTTCTCTCCTGATAACAAGTGAATGAATCGGAATTCGTATTTCGCAGATTTTAGATCAATTTTTTAAAGTTCCAAAACTCCACACTTAGAAACATTTCCAAGTGAAACCAGTCAATGTTAGCCTATGGAAGGAAATTCAAGTTACTGGTAAATACGGTTAGAATTACTTTTCAGGATCAGTAATGGGCTCAAAAATGCAGCACTGAGGTCTCTCCTGACAACAGGTGAGTAAATCGGAATTCGTAGTTCGGCTGATTTTAGAGGAATATTTATAAGTTCCAAAACTCCACACTTAGAAGAATTTCCAAGTGAAACCAGTCAATTTTAGCCTATGGAAGGAAATTCAAGTTACTGGTAAGTACGGTTAGAATTACTGTTCAGGATCAGTACTGGGCTCAAAGATGCAGCACTGAGGTCTCTCCTGATAACAGGTGAGTAAATCGGAATTCGTACTTCAGTCCAGTATATATAGAGCCACTTTCCTACACCATCCCCTCCCTTCACCACTGTGCAAACACGCCCTGTGGCGCGTTTTAAGTTGGGGAAATAATTCCCATTCAATCCTGAGAGTCCCTAGGATCCAACTAGTCCACTAGGTACATCCAGTAAGCGCCACAGAGCTGCATAGCAGAGAGATATAAAAAGGGGCACGGCCTAGACCACCTCTCTGTAACGCAGTGCAGTGACGCTTACTGGAAGCACCTGGTGGGCTAGTTGGCCCCCAGCGTCCCTCAGGATTGAAGGGGAATTATTTCCCCAACTTAAAACACGCCATAGGGCGTGTTTGCACCAGTCACCTCAGGCCCCTTCCCCACTGTGTAAACACACCATGTGGACATTTTAAGTTGGGAGATTAAGTCCCCTTGAATCCTGAGGGCCCTTAGGGGCAATTTAGCCCACTAGGTATCTCCAGTAAGTGCCATTGCAGAGAGGTGTAAAAAGGGGCACGTCCTGCACCACCTCTCTGCAACGTAGCGCAGTGGCGCCTACTGAAAGCACCTGGTGGGCTAATTGGCCACCAGGGTCCCTCAGGATTGAAGGGGATTGTTTTCCCTAACTTAAAATGCGCCACAGGGCGTGTTTGCACACGTCAACTCAGGCCCGTGCCCCTCCCTTCACCACTGTGTAAACGCGTCCAGTGGACATTCTAAGTTGGGAGATTAAGTCCCCTTGAATCCTGAGGGTCCCTAGGGTCAAACCAGGCCACTAGGTACCTCCACTAAGTGCCACAGAGCTGCTTTGCAGAGAGGTGTAAAAAGGGGCGTGGCCTCTGAATACCTGACTGCAACGCTGCTCCCTGGCGCATACTGGAGATACCTGTTTGGCTATTTGGCCCTCAGGGACCCTCAGTATTGAAAGATAATTAATTCCCCGACTTTAAATGTGCCACAGGCGCGTTTGCACAGTGGTGAAGGAAGGGGGGGTGGCCTGAGGTGACATGTCTGCAAACAAGCCCTGTGGTGCGTTTTAAGTTAGAGAATTAATACCTCCTCAATCCTGTGGGTCCTTGGGGGCCAACTAGCCCACCAGGTACCTCCAGTATGTGCCAGGGGGCTGCATTGCAGAGAGGTGTTCAGAGGCGATGCCCCTTTTTACAACACTCTGCAACACAGCTCCGTGGCGCTTACTGAAGGTACCTGGTGGGCTAGTTGGCACCCAGGGACCCTCAGGATTGACAAGGAATTAATTCCCCAATATAAACCGTGTCACAGGGTGTGTTTGCACACATGTGAACTCAGGCCTCTCCCCCTCCCTTCACCACTGTGCAAACGATCCCCGTGTTGCGTTTTAAGTTGGGGGATTAACTCCCCTTGAATACTCAGGGTCCCTGGGGTGCAACTAGCCCACCAGCTACCTCCAGTGAGCGCCCCAGAGCGCTTGATATTTTGAAGTAGAACTTCTAATTTACGGTAATAATTTCCTTTATAAAAGGGACCATCAGTCAGGAAGAGATTGTATGAGTTCTGGTCTTTTGACTATCAACTATAAATTGTGCTTGGATTACGAGAGTCTTAAAGATATCGTTGAACTAGATATGGTCAGTAGATTGACATGGATGGTGATTGAGTAAAAAAATCAATCCCAGTAATCTGTGGCAACTGGTACTTATGGTAGTGTTGTTCTCCTCTTATTTATTTGAAATAGAATGTATGATGTACCTTCAATAATAAGAAGTAATATAAGGAATAAGTTTTAAGGTGAGTAGGTTAGTTTATTATATATAGAAACAATGGGATATTTTTGATGGTCTCCAAACTCACGCTGCACTGCATTTTATAATTGGAATAATTTACATCACTGGAATAATTTAGATTGGTTTGAGACATGTGATGTCTGGTCTCACAAGGTTTTGGTTCGTTGAGTAAAAAGTCTTTATCAATAGAGCCTGGTTTGATGTATGTTGATTGATGGTTGGTTCTTCACTATCACAATGCGGGTGCTTTTATACTCTAGGGTTTCGTTTTGCATTCCCATCTTTTGGTGGAGGTTAGGTTTAACTTCTGACTAGGAGATGTGCTAGGTGGTAATCGGTTATGCATATCTATCTATTACAGCCCTGATGAAGTCTTTTAGAAAATTTAGCATAGGTGAAACACGCATGTTGGCTGTATTGATGATATTATCTGAAATCGGGATCTGTGTATAACAAGTCCGCGTGAGAAACCACAAGAATATGAAAATAAAAAAAACACGGATATGCACTGGATGTTATTGAACTTTTTTGGGACTCATGATTGGAAACTTTATTGTATTATATAGAGATCTGTATACTGTGTCATTGCTCAGGGAATTTCAAAAAATTCATTTAAGCAAAAGGCATGACTCTGAACCAAGGGCTACCTCTTTGCCAAATTAGTTGTAATTCCATTCAGCAGTTAGGGCTGTAGCTGCGATTAAAGGTTCCTATGGGAAATTGCATAGGGAAAACACATTTTGGGACCCCCTTTATTCTCTGCCCCCGCTTGACAAATCACCCTAAGACTTTCAGGATAGGATCGGACTGAAGCAGGCCATAAGTTTTGAAAATTTCACGAAGATTCGTCAACCGGCGCCAAAGTTATTCCAAATAAAATGTTGTGGATTTCCTATGGAAAATAGGTCCTAACTATAAATACCTACTGCCTACATGTATATTCACTGAAAAAAACCAAAGTGAATTTCTAAGGATTTTTAAATGCTAATTTCTAACTATAACATGCCTGAAACCTATGGTGTTTTTCATTGAATTTCTAAGGTTTTTTTAAATGCTAATTTCTAACTATAACGTGGCTGAAACCTATGGTTTCTTCAGTGAATTTCAAAGCTTTTTTAAATGCTAATTTCGAACTATAACATGCCTGAAACCTATCTTTTTTGTTTTTTTTGTTTTAAAATTATCATCCCATTCTCAATCTGGTCAAAACTGCAAATCTAACCACTTTTCCATCTATACCTTCCGCCAAAAAAGATTGCCACAAACAAGACCTACAACTAATGCTAATGATATGTAAAGTAAGAGTTCCCGTGGAAACTAAAAACTAAAACACCACTTCCCCATATTTTCAACAACCAGCCAAATCTGCAATGCGATCCAAAAACAGGCGATAGGCCGTTACCAGTAACAAATCAACATAAACCTTTAACTGATCTAAGCAGATCGACTATCTACTGCATGAATTGGACCCAACTCACAGCCACATCTAAAGACCAACACGTGATAGAGGTACTGATCATGCAGGTCCGACACCCAACAAGGCCACAACACCCAGGCCACCACCACCAAACCCTCCCCCCCATATCACCACCCCTACTACCACCGACGCACTGCAAAACAGGACAACAAACCTTCCCAAAGCGCCATGGCTCCTCGGCCTCACAATAGCTGAATGTTGGGAGATGTGGCAACCAAGTATGTGAAAAGGAGGCAAGTCGCCAATCAATAATAATAAACACAATGCTAACTGTACTGGTAATGTGCTGCACAGATCTCCCTATGCAAAGCTCAAACCTCTCCATGTGTAGATATAGTATTGATACTTGTAGTGTAGTGCACAGTGGACGCAACATGTGACCTCAGGCAGCGGCGAAGATCTCTGTCATGTAGCTACGTTGTCCCCCCCTGGAAGCCGAAGTGGAGTGGGCTGGTCCAACATACGCCACTCCACGTAGGAGTATGAATAAATAGGCCAGGCCCTGAGCGTGGTTCACTTGTGGGAAGGCCAATGAGTCTGCCAGAGCAGCGGCCCTCACCCTGGCACGTGGCTGCCGCCATGACCGTGGGTCTCCTCAACACAGGCCCCCCGCGAACCCAGCGGCACAGCTCCGCAGACTTATGTCTGTACCGACTACTTCCTTCGACCTACACTGTAGACAGCAGGGCTCACAGTTCAGATGCAGTGGAGATTGCAGATGATGCAGTCTAGTTCGCAAGGCACGTTGCTCCCAGTGCGACCCGCTCGGACCATGCATCATCGCAGGGTGCGCACATGCTGTGTGCTTCAGGTGCTATTAACTCACTGCACTATAAGTCATTGCTATGTTGCCTTATTAAGGCAGAATTAATTAAACAAAAGACATTGCTCCCAGTGCGGCCGCCGGGGCCATGTATCATCGCTGGATGCGCACACGCTGAGTACTCCAGGTGCCGCTAACTGCTCAGCTCAACTCAATTCCACATAGCTGTGCGCCCATCCTGACTGCTGCCTCTGGCCTACACTGGGATTACCACAGTTTACAATGTAAGATTAGTAGCAACGCAAATTGTGTAAGAGACTATAATGGGTTAAAAAGACTAAATTCTCCCAATCTGTACAGCTCAAGTCAACGTCAGGTGCGTGTGGGCCTTTGCTGACCGCTGCCTCCGGCCTACACTGTGGAGGACCAGCAACACGCGGTGTCAACTAACCCTGTTCAACATAAGCCGTTTCCACATGTGTAACTGTGTCCTGAGTCCTGAATGGCAGTGACCCGAGCTTTGTTGCAGCAACCATAGCACCAGACTCCCTTCAATCATTGAGGGATATTTGCATATGCAACGGCGACGACACGTGGTGACACTAACCCTGTTTAACACAAGCCGATCCCACATGTGTAACTGTGTCCTAAATGGCAGTGACTTCAACTTCCTACCAGGGACCACAGCACCAGACTCCCTTTGATTAGTGAGGGGAATTTGCATAATGAAGGCCAGCGACACGTGGTGCCACTGAACCTGCTGCACTACACAGGCCCGTGGGGCCAACAATGTATGCACGTGGCTGTGGGCCCTTCCTCACGACTGCCTCCAGCCTACACTGCAGAAGACCTGTGACACATGGTGCCACTAACCGTCTTCAACATAAGCCGATCCCACATGTGTAATTGTGTCCTGAGACCTGAATGGCAGTGACCCCAAGTCCGTGGCACCAACCACAGCACCAGACTCCCTCTGATCAGTGAGTCAGATTTCCATATGCAACAGCGGCGACACATGGTGCCACTAACCCTCTTTAACACAAGCCAATCCCACATGTGTAACTGTGTCCTGAGTTCTGAATGGCAGTGAGCCCAAGTCCGTAGCACTGACCACAGCACCAGCCTCCCTTCGATCAGTGAGGCTTATTTCGATATGCAAGGCCGGCGACACGTAGACCCACTAACCCTCTTTAACACAAGCCCATCCCACATATGTAACTGTGTCCTGAGTCCTGAATGACAGTGACCCCAAGTCCATAGCAGCGACCACAGCACCAGACTCCCTTCGATCGGTGATGCATATTTCCATATGCAAGGACAGCTACACATAGTGCCACTAACTTTGTACAACACAAGCCGATCCCACATGTATAACTGTGTCCTGAGTCCTGAATGTCAGTGACCCCAAGTCCGTAGGACCAACCACACCAACATACTCCCTTTGATTTGTGAGGCATATTTCGATATGCAAGGCCGGCGACACGTAGTCCCACTAACCCTCTTTAACACAAGCCGATCCGACATGTCTAACTGTGTCCTGAGTCCTGAATGGCAGTGACCACAAGTCCGTAGCACCGACCACAGCACCATACTCCCTTCGATTTGTGAGGCATATTTCGATATGCAAGGCCGGCGACATGTAGTCCCACTAACCCTCTTTAACACAAGCTGATACCACATGTGTAACTGTGTCCTGAGTCCTGAATGTCAGTGACCCCAAGTCCATAGCACCGACCACAGCACCATACCTTCTTCGATTTGTGAGGCATATTTCGATATGCAAGGCCGGTGACACGTAGTCCCACTAACTCTCTTTAACACAAGCAGATCCCACATGTATACTGTGTCCTGAGTTCTGAATGGCAGTGACCCCAACTTTGTCACAGCGACCACAGCACCTGACTCCCTTCCATCAGTGAGGAGTATGTGCATATGGAAGACTGGCAACATGTGGTGCAACTGAACCTGCACTAATCAGGCAGGTGGGGCCACCAACGTATGCAAATGGCTGTGGGCCCTTCCTCACCGCTACCTTTGGCCTACACTACAGTAATCAGGACTCACAATTCCGATACAGTTCTGATTGCACATGACACAGTCCAGTAGCCAAGACACATTACTCCCAGTGAGGCCATCCACACCTAGCACCATCACAGACTCATACAGTCTCAATGCTTCTGGTACCACTAACCCTATTTAATACAAGCCGATCCCACATGTGTAACTGTGTCCTGAGTCCTGAATAGCAAGGACCCCAACTTCGTGGCAACGACCACAGCACCAGACTCCCTTCAATTAGTGAGGAGGACTTCATATTGAAGGCTGGTGACAAGTACTGCCACTGAACCTGCACTACCCAGGCCGGTGGGGCCACTAGCATATGCACAGGGCTATAGGCCCTTCCTCATTGCTACCTCTGGTCTACACTTTGGTCAGCAGAGCTCACAATTCAGATAGAGTCCCGATTCCACATGACGCAGTCCAGTAGGCAACACATATTACTCCCAGTGAGGCCATCCACACCAAGGACCATGAAGAGGCTCATACAGTGTCAATGCTTCTGAAGCCATTAACCCTGTGTCCTGAGTCCTCAATGGCAGTGGCCCCAACTTCTTGGCAGCGACCACAGCACCAGACTCCCTTCAGTCTAATTTGTTGTTATTTTCTTTAAATATTTTTTTTATATGAAAATCTATACATGACTAAGATTCTTCCTTGTCCAACCGCACAGGGACACTTCCGGGCCCAAGAATGGTGTTGAGGGTATGTTGGCAATGTGGGGAGAGGGAGCGTCAAAGGGGTATCTCTCACAGAAAGAACTCTGGTATGTTTTCACAAATACCTTCGACAGATGCCAGCTGACGGACTGAATCACAATATGATTCTTCAATACTTATGTAGTGTGAGTTTTGAACAGTTTGAACCCAGGCTCGCAGAGGGATAGCTGTGGCCTGTCCGCTCGACTCACAGATGCAGTACTACGAGCTGTCCATGTCATTGTGGCTATCCCTGCCCTGTTCCGTCCTATGCCACACCACTCCAATTACGTTCTGACTTTGGCCCCACATAGCTACCTGTCACAGGCATACTCACTGTTGGTGTGCAGGTCAGTGGTCTAGTTCTCAAGATCTCAAAGCCTCTCCCTGAGGGCAGGTTTGCACGCACACCACACCCATCCGGTACATGAGTCACAGACCATATGACCACGTAAATATAATAGATAGACAACGTCACATCCTTTACTGCCGGTGCTAACTAGCTGACGACGCTCCACGGGTCTCAACCATAAAGAGTCCATGAAAAGTTGAGCAGAAGGTAAGTCGCACCGTCAACTGTATAACCGTCAGGGGCCTACCATCCCCTTGTCGTGGACTTCATTTGCATAGGGTTAGTGCCACCCAAAACTCATATGGCCATCAGGGGCCTACCACCACATGGCACGCACTTGAGGTCCACAGGCTTAGCGGCACCAAACCCTGAGGTGCTCTTCATCACGGATGACGCAGGACTCAGCGAGATGTGTGAGATCTACCGGGCTGCGGAGAAGCTCATATGGTCTCCACCATTCAGGACTCAGCAACATTGTCACATCCGCAGACAAGCTAATGTGGTCTCCGCCATTCAGGACTCAGGACTCAGGGACATCTATAAGATCCACACAGAATCTGATGTGGTCTCTGCCATTCAGGACTCAGCAATACATCTGAGATCGGCAGGGTTTTGACGGGCATGTGCAGTCAGCCCACTGCTGCACACTTCGCCGGCACCAGGTAATTATTTGCTCATGGATGCGCAGAGGCGACAGTCTCTCCCTCTCTCTCCCTTCTCCTTTTCTCACTCCTTTTCTTTCCTTCCCTCTCTTTTTCTCTTTGGCTTGCTTTCCTTATCTGTTTCTCTCTCTGTCCTTTGGTATGCACATTACACACGTCCATATTTCGTGCTCTCTTTTCCAGGCTCTGCTGTCGACATCCATGGGCCCTACAGGATTCTTCCACCTTGTTATTTTCTATGACTTTTGTTACATTTTGTTTATTAGTTTATTTTTTTTATATGTTAATAAAAAATTTAATTTGAAAATAGTTTATGGTTTCTATATGTTTATAAAAAAAAATAAAGTTTGACCCCAAAAAATTATTGAAATTATTAACCTTTTTGGTTGTTTTCTTAACTGCTGTGTGACTCTTCCTTGTTCTTATTACTATTATCCACCATAGTGTTAAACTTTGGGGCACTTATTGCAGAAATACTGGTGATGTCTGCAGTTTGCACCAACTTCAGAATACTGTGTTAGATTTATTTCAACTTTAGTTGCATTAAAGTGCTGATAATGAAATACAGAGTAGCCGTTCCCGTGCAAAAAATCACGAGGTGCACCTTTGCGATTTATATTAAATGCTAAAATCCTGTATTGAATTGCACTGAGGTAGTGGCTGCACTTACACTGTAAACACAAAATCAATGAAGAAATCAAATTGTATGTATATTGATTGGGAATAGTGCATCAGGTGCTGGATCTTGATGGGATACACTGCCCAGTTTGTATATTGTTCTGCACACAAACAAATCACATCACAACTTTCACAATAACTGCAATGCAAAAGAAATTCCGGTGATAAGCCACGTTACCATCAGAGATTTTACACCTGCTTTCTGCTGGTGTTAAGCAGGACGACTACCTGCAGCATGAAAGGAAACAGCCAAGAGCAACACCAGAACACCCACAGATGCCTCAGATTCAAGAAGCATGATACAGGGCTTCAACACTCATCGCAACAACCCCAGAACCGCCAGTGCCCCCCAAACCTGCATCTGAGCAAGTGTGTCCCTGTGGTCATTGTGTTAGCATGACAGGCACAGGCCCTGCAACATCACAGTGTGCTGTCACCTCAGCATGGCAGTGACCCTGAACATGTAACTACGCACGCATCCTCCTGCATGCACAACCGGTGTGTGCTGGTCCGGCGTACACAGGTCAGGGCAGGGGTGTGCCGATCCAGCAAGGGGAATGGGGTGTCTCGGACATGTCCGTGGGCAGGTGTGCGGTAAGTGTGTCTCTATGTTCTGGTGTGGCCTGCCACAAGGGCCGCAGCAGTCGATGTTGTAAAGTGGCATGCACCACCACCAAACTGCACTGTCATAGCGTATTTGGAATGCAGCAGGACATGCCCGAATAGGCATTACAATGGTGTGCCGTACGAACGTCCCCAACAATCACAATGCTGCTCTTGCAGCGTTGTGATTGGCTTAGGGGAGTGAAGGGAGGCTGCCTGCTTCCTGTTCCTTTCAGAGGCAGGAGAGCAGGAGCAAGCACCGAGAAAAAGCAGGACCCAGCTGGAAGACAGGTATGTTTTTTATTTATTATTAAATTAAATCCCCCTCTTCCCCACGTGACCCTCACCCTTCCACCCACGATTAATGCCAGCTGCGATTGTTAGTAGGCCCTAACCTCAATAACCATAAATAACATTTACAAAGACATGTCCAGTTAATAGCGATTTATTTCATTGCAAGCACTTCGCCAAACAAGGTAATATACAATTTGCATTAATTCTCCATTAACAAAGTAAATGGCAGGCTACCCAATTTAAACAAACACACAGTGTTGCCAAGAATAAAAAACAAGAACAATATAAACCTGACTCAATGACATGAATCTTGACAGCTTCAAAAACCAACTTTAACCGAATGCCAAGTCACTTGGATTCACCCTAGATACCACCCTTACCCAAAAGGAAGTGAAACTGTTTCTTCAAGAAAACAACTTCAGAACTGCTGCTCAAGCCCTATGCTCTTGCATATGGATGGTAGTAATGCCCTGCTCCGTGGCCTCTCATATTTCATACTGACCCCCGTTAAGGGCATCTTACATGCCGCAACATGTCTCATCCACGGTCTGAAGAAATGTTTGCATCATCCCCATCCTGATAGTAGCCCTTTGGCCCTCCTTGCTGGCACACTCATCTTCAAATCATTTTTCTTTATTTACAAAGCCATCACAACCAGCTGCCTTGCTTATCTTGCAGACAAATTCACTATCTCTGATAGTGATCGGAACACCCTCATCGAGGATAAAAGAAAAACCAAGCTAGCAGACCTTTTCATATCTATGCACCCAGGATCTGGAACAACATACTTGTATCCATCAAGATCACACCAATGCAGCTCCAATTCTGGAAAGATTTGAAGAATATCATCTTCAAAGAACACTACATTACAATACATTATCTAGCCACAACCAAGCTACCTCTCCTGTCACTCATTTCACTTTATGCTTGTCTTTGACCATGTACTGTGAATTTATGGCTTAGTCTGCCAAATTGTATCCTAAAGATACATTTAAATATCAAAGAATATTTTCAATGTGAACTATTCTATATGGCAATTTTGATTCCAAAGAGTTGACTTTCTGTTGTAAAATCTAACTCGAAGAAAAGTAGACTTAAACATATTTGTATAGCTGTTCCTTGTGAAAGATTCACTGAAAAGGTTTAAAAAAAATTAAACCTTAAATGCCCATTGAGAAATGCAACATAATCTTCAACGCTGGAGCCTTGTGGCATTCAGTATGTTTCAAGATTTATGAACAAAGAATTCACATCTCCAAAAATAGCTGGCAGGCCCCTAAAACCTGGATTCAGAAATTGGGCAGATGACCAGGTGTATTTCTTTTTATTTGCTCTACAGGACAGCATGCAGAATATCAATTTCTAAGAAAACTGCATTTGTTTTTTTTATGCTAACCACAAGCTACGGTTCTTACTATAAAATGCTTAATAATCGAAACATGGCAACAACTGGAAATGTGCCTAGCCCTGTAAACAAATAATGTAATGGGAGACTGAAAGCAGCTGCTGTAAGCGCAATGAAACCAGCTAATTGGGGAAGAGGGGAGCAGCACAGACAACTGACACCAAGTTTCTGTGAAAAAGGCTGCTTTATTGAAACAGTTGCATATCACCTTACAAAACTACAAACTCACTATACAAAGTTAAAAGCCTAATTTAATCTAACACCCCGTAAAGTATCCCTCCCCCTTCATAACAACTTAATACATCAATATTGTATCTGTGACTGGCTGAATGTAACTGCGACCTCTAAAATCCCTTCCCACATTTCTACATCTAATAACCTCTCAGCCACTAAATCTTCCTATCTAAGTTTACACTTCCTGTCTTGCCTAGGTGTGAATTTGCCTACCCATTCCCTCTCACCCTGAACTGCCGCTGACTTTGGAAAACCATGGCAATTTCTCTGCCAACCGCCAATGCGCCTAGCTCAAGTAACAAATGCAACTTAACAGCGTAGACCACCCCCCCCCTTGCACACCGGTAAACATTAAAAGCTTCCCAGAATTGAATGGGGACAAATTGAGCAAATAAGAAAAAACTCTGAATTATGGACATGGTGAGGTGGGGGAAAAACGCTAATCCTGCCAACCACCGGGATACCTGACAAAATGGTAACAATATCACAAAATGCCCAGTTTTATATCCTTGGGCTACAAAAGTAGCCCAAAGAAAGCCCCAAACCATGACTGCTCCACTTTTCTAAACTACCTGGGAGGTAGACCTCCCTCTGGTCAGCTACCCCCCGAATCCGCCTTGCAAGGTGAAACACAAATTTGAAAACACAATGACAGAAAAATTAAAAATATAGATTTGCAATGTCGATTGGTTTTACAATCAATTCATTCATTAGTGATCATAGGTGCTAGAAGAGCTAACCACGATGGAGTTCAGAAGGTGAATGAACAATGAGAGGAACTTAAGGCAGCATTGTGATTGATCAGGGGATTTTGGGAGGCTGTGTGCTTCCTGCAGACAGGAGGAGGGAGCAAGAAGAGGCAGCGGCCGGCAGTAAAAAGGTAAGTTCCGTAACAGCCACTACTGGGATGTGGTACACATGGACATTCTCCAGCCAGGTCCACGTCAGGCCTTCAAGCAGGTCACTTGGACACACAAGTAGGCAGAGGCCTGCAGAGTTATAACAGAAAGGATAGACATAGCAGCAAGAAGTTCCTAATCCTTGTTTCCGGCCTGCCAAGCAGTAACTTCGAGGGCAGTCACATCAGTATGGAGTACCGGCTTCTGTCCTAATTGCTGTCTCAGGAGAACATCTGAATCACCATAAAAGTTATTGATGGTAATAGGAAAGGCACAATATTACCATATTGGGACAGGTGAGATGCATGCTCGTCTAGCTAACCATAAGCATGCCCGGCAACTTTCCATTGTTCTTTATTGTGCATGAATTAAGATTGACTGTGCTGCTGCTGAAACTCTGGTCCCAAACTTAGGGGCATATTTACAATAATCTGGCAGAAAGTGGTGTAGCTCCAAAATTGCTCGTGCCAATGCTCCAGCAGTTTAAAAAACGTTGGGATGCACTGTATTTCCCAAGCACTGGTGCTAAATCTAGCCACCTCGTGCCAACGATGCCACCCTTGCACAATATAGCATGAGTTGCAGGGAATGATTGTTCATGTGCAGCACACATAGAAGTTAGTTGCAATTTGTCATTTTTAAATTATTGTTTATGCGCAGGAAGAAAAACCTTCCTGCACAGGAATAATCAATAATGGGGATTTGCAAACAGCAAAAACCAGGTGAAAAATAATAATTTCTCCTCATTTCGCTAGGTTAAGACCAGGCTTTCCTTGGTCTTATTTTTGGTGCTGTTCCATATTTACACCACCCTTGTGAATAGGGGGCAGCGTCAAAAGCAATCGGTGTTGCGGAGGAACACCCACAGCAACATCTATTGCCTGCTCCTTTCATGCTAAGTGCTGTGTGAAAAGGGGCCTTATATACAAGGCAGCGTTAAGCCACATGACTTATCGCCACCTTGTAAATAAGGCGAAGGGCTTTTCGCCACCAGAACGCCATGAAAAAGTGAGTTCTGGTGGTGATAGGCCCTTGTAAATATGCCCCTCAGTCCCTTGCAAGCATCCTGAGCTTGTGCTGATGGGCTAGAGGAAGGACAAGGAATAAACACCTACAGAATATAAACATGGCTTACAGACCCCTGCGCATTTTCTGTTTCTACCACTGTCCATGTGACCTCTAAGCCATGGGGTAGCAATGTCAGTGCCAGGGGCACTAAAGGACAAGCCATCAGTAGCAACTACTATAACTCAGCACCCGTTATTGATAGAGGAAGCAGAAAGAGGAATTCAGAAGTAATTGGTATAGAAAAGTCCAAAGCGGGGGAAGCCCACAAAAAATATTTAATAATAATATTAATAATCATGAAAAGCAGGGGTGGGAAAGCAAGCAGTCCAGAAGTCCATATGTAGAACTAAGACACCTACATAATAAGGATATGGAAGATAGGTCTGAGTTCTGACCTTGTAAAATCACACAATTAGGGGTCTTGTGCGTTGAAATGGCAATGGAACTCCCTGACAACTTGCAAAATCCTTTCAATGTATAGCTGTGGACAACTTTACCTCCTATATTATCAGTATAACAGCGAATATATCTGTACTCATAAACATAATGGGGCAGAGTTACAAGAAACTAACCCCAGAATCATTTTGCTGCTCTGCGTTAGTTTCAAAGCACAGGGATGCGACATATTAACAACAATATGTCGCATCTCTGTACTTCCCCCTGTGATGATGCACAAACTGCTGCAATGCACTGGCACAGGCACCCTTGCAAGGATGCCTGCGTCATGGGGAAATCATTTTTGTGCAGGAAGGGGAACCTTCCTGCACAAAAACAATCATTTGATGTGATTTCCTCTTCCAATCAGTGCTGTAGAATGCAGCACATATTGAAAGAAGAAAAAAACAAGGAGAAATAAAAATTTAAATGCAACTCTGCATTCTGATGCATTTCCAGATTTATTATTGCTCAAAAATCAGGAAATGCATCAGTGGACATGGGTGTTGTGTGGTAACACCCACAGCAACACCCATGTCATGTACCAAACACGTTGTTGTGTGAACAGGGGTGATATTTAAAAGCACAGGTAAAGTCACGCAGGGTGGCTTTAACTGTGCTTGTAAATATCACTCAGCAGGTTGCGCCGCCGGTGCGTCATGCAACGTGACGCACCAGTGGCACCAGGGGCTTGTAAATCTGCCTCAATGTATTAATATGCAGTCAGGTACATTAAATATCTTAGAGGTGTGGCGCCGCGGCCAGGGCGCCTGACGCTGGAATTTGGGGATCACGGTTCGATCCCCAGCACCGGCGGCAGGGTAGCCCAGCACCATGTGACTCTGGGCAATAGCTCGCTTAATCTTCCCGACGGCCCCCAGCGCCTAGAGACCCTTACGGGTGATTGTGCGCTTTACAAATGTGGAATTTACTTTACTTTACCCTTCCCTAAATTTCGGAAGCTCAATCCTGCTGGAGTTTTAGAGTGTAAAAGTGTATGGTATTTCAGTATCATTATCATGTAGGGGTGGACTTGCCCATAGGGCAATCAGGCTGTGCCCAATGGACTGGTCAGTGTGTAAGACTCTTATTTGGCTGTTTGTGGACATATTTTATAGTCTGGTGGGACGGGTTTTACTGGTGTTTTCCCTGATAGTCCCACAAACATTGCCTTCAGCAAACACAAATGCATGCAGTCTCCCATACCTTCTAAAACATCTATAGGGCGTCTTTACAAGTTCCAAACGACCCCGGTTTGCAAATGTGGGACACTTTTTTAGCTATCTGATTCTATAATGGGGGCCAATTTTACTTTGGACTATTTTCTGTCGCAGTCCGACCCTGGTACCATGGAGATTCTGGTGAATTAAGCACTAACATTTATACCATATTTTCCAAAAGCTCGGCGTACCCCACTGTGCCTTTTTCAAGTTTGATAAATAGCACATTCAATCAGAGGAACCAGAAATCAGGGTCAAAGATTTAGCCTTCCTTGTAAAAGCTAACTCGAAGAAAGGTAGGCTTAAAAATAATGTTATAGCAGTTCTTGTGTAAGATTCGGTGAATAGCTTTGAGAAATGAAAACTTTTAGCACCCATTGAGAATGAGACATAATCTTCAAGGCTGCAACCTTTTGGCATGCAGTATATTTCAAGAGGTATGAACAAAGAATTCACATCTCCAAAAATAGCTGGCTGGCCCCTAAACCACGTGTTTTCACTGTGAATTCAGAAGTCGCACAGATGAACTTGCGCATTTCTCCTTTTTTTATTCTACAGTACCGCCTGCATTATAGCAATTTCGAAGAAAAAAAACATTTATTCTTTTTAAACCAATCACTGTGCACTGTTCTTAACACAAAATGCTGAACAATCAAAACATGGCAATACTTAAAAAGTGTGGCTAATTCTTGTTTTCTAACAAGTGCATTCTTTTACAGCACAATGTGTAATATGTTGTAATGATTTGTCATTTTCACATCACAGACATATTGGACATGTGTCCTCATTTATACTTACTGTGAAGCCTACATGTTCTGCCAGGTTGAGAAACATGCATCCTGCTGCTGTGGTTTGTACTATGTAATCAGTAATATTGTCTATTGAAGAGGCAAGCTTGGCATGCATGTTTACAAAAAGAGCAATTCAACGTAGCATTATCTTGGAATGGAAAAGTCCTTCGCACGATGTTAGACCCAGCCATTTGGAGCTGACTGGGATGCATCAAAGCCAGTCAAAATCCACTATTCCAAATAGGATGATTATGATACACTTGTCCAGTAGCCTGTGCTCATTCTCTGGTAGCTTGGCACAGAGCGGTCAGGCTTATCCTCAGGGCTCGAGTGTAAAGTATTGACACAAAACCCCCCTTTCAACACCCTGCCTTTGCCACAAGAAGACTCCACACCGTATATATAAAAAACATTTGTCTTTATATTACACACAAACTGAAATCAAAATGAGATACACATTGCATATACACTCTACAGTTATACGCAAATGTCAAACGTCTCCATTTAAACAAAACACACATTGGATAAACACTTTACAGTTATATGCAATTGTCGAACTTTCCCATCGCAGAAAGGTCAAACAGTGCCAGTTTCAAACTAGGCCTCGTGACTCAGCCCCTCAGTCTCTCAACTCCACCAGCCAAAGATACACGTTGCCCCGGCTGGCACCCTTTTGACTAGACAGTGGGAACCACCTAAACCCAGAAAGAACCAGTAACTTAGTTTTGTCCATCTGGTCAAACAAAAATGTCCCTTGTTATTTTTTCAAGCCAGTCACTAGCACGTAGACATAACACAGAAATGCAGCTGTTGTTTATGTGCACACATGTCTATCATAACGATGAGCCCATCAGCACCAAACACACACATGGAAGGAGAATTCTGGGACAAGAGCAGTTCATCTGCTGAGATATAGAGTGCCCATCTGTGTATGCTCAGGTACGGGGTCGAACAGTAATCCCAGAGATCTTTGATATATAATATTTTACTTTGATTAGCAATGGAGGGGGGTTTAGGTTATTCTGTCCTATAAAATGATAGGAGTTTTTATGATATATGTATTATTAACCATGCTCACAGAATTTTTTGTATGCATTCGTTTTCTAATTGTGGCATGTATACTGCATTTCAGAGCACAATAGTTTGAATAAATATTCTAAACTGCCTTCGTGACTCCTGATGATCTTATTGTGAACTATTATGAGTGAGAGAACAAAAGGGTGTTTCCTGATACTGCGATCCCTGAGAGGGTCGAGAGTGTTCTGGGTTGCCAACTCACTTGTTTCTCTGGTAAGGTTAGGAGGGCAAGTGAGGCACTATAGCTAGTCGGATTCGGACCCATAAGTACTGAGGTGGTATGGAGGCTAAGTCCCTGCATTCTGATGTCCTATAGTTCTAAGTATAGTTCTGTTCTAAGAGTAGAATCCCTGCAACAACCTTTCCTATGGTGTTCAAACTAAATCCCAGGAAAAGAACAGAAGGCAAAAATATATGCAGGTTCCATGTGAACGTACAATGTGGCACAAAAGCAAGCGTGTCTTTAAAGTAACGTGTGCAAAAGAAAATGAGGACTATAATGTGAACAGTTAGGCTAACATAGGGAAAACGCCAATGGGCCATGCAGGAAACAAACAGCAATACCACTTTGGCCTTTGTAGATACAATCAGTTTAAAAGGCCACCTTTGAAATGTACAGGCCCTCTCTAAATGGTGTCCTGTCTGCCATCCTACCCCTCGAGGTTTGATCACAATCTTTAGTGTGGCCAAGACCCTGCCACTAGGTATGCAGGTGCTAGTCCAACTCCCACGTAACCACCCCATCAAGGCTCATCAGATCCAGAGGTGCACAGTTTCCCATGAACCTCTAATTTAGGACGCTTTATCAGGAATGCACAGATGTGGCTGTCCCCCTAGCACTCAGATGTGAATTAGGAGACAGGTTGCTAGGCACACAGAGGCATGCACATCAAAAAGCCCCTTTTTTCCAAAGTGACATTTCCATCACAGTAATGTGGAGCCCACTTCCCCTTTCGGAGATGGTTTTCCATTACAAACTCATCGATGCCAAACACTATACTGTTACTATTCTTTCAATAGGAAATAATGATTGACAGACTTTCTTTACATCCCCTTCATGCTAATTGAATGCGAGAAGCAGCCTCTGTCATGCCGAACACACCACCCGGTGCCATTCATGACTCTTGCATGTAAGGCACACACACCAACTTCTTCCAAACACCTCACCCTGTCACCAGGGAGAACTCCGATATAGCAGGAGAAATACAGAACCTTGGCACGTAGCTCTCTAAATGCCAAACCAAGTAACAGTAACTCGTGCACTCAGGTCCCACCAGGGCAAACCCGTGGCACCATCGATAAGCTACTTCTGTGGATAGCACACCCTGTGTGGCATGCGCATGGAGACGCATTCAAGATAAATGCCCCTGGTATAGGTCTTAACACGTGACAAGGGACTTACAGCTAACTCGAATTAGCCAGTCATATATACACTGATCCACAGTATGTATATGATGAGCACAGTGCTATGACACTTCACAGCATGCTACCACTCTAAGGCTACCATCCAGAGCAGTGACAAACTGGGAAAGGTAAAATCAAAAAGTTGAAGGAAAGCAGCCTAGAAAGGGTAATTACCAAAACATAGTGATTGATGTGCACACCCACCCTCAGTGACCCAGCTGTAATGATACCTCGATCTCTGATACTGACTTTATTTGTCATGGGTGAACACAGATCATGCGTGTGCGACACAACATAGAATAGTCTCACAGATTGTGGTCTTTTTGGACCATGAGGGGTTTTCAAAGCACTACCCTCATAGTGAGGAAATGCTGCTTCCTTTGCCAGGATTTAATAAACATGAGTGTTATGGTGACTGCTTACTGTGTAGTGTGTAGTGATCAGTAGGAATGAAAAGGCCTTTTTACCTGGGTCACTTGAGTGAGGTTTACAGGTTCATTCATTTACAGTTGTGCTGCTGTGTGCTTAATTCACCCTTGGCCTACATTGGTTTGGTGAGCAGGGCTGCACAGCGTGTGTGATTTATATACTTGCTTGGTGTAAGTGTGCCTGTGAATGGCACAATACAGGGGTTGTGCAGTGCTGTGCAGTGTGCGTATATAGAATCTATGTGATGTGAGTATGCGTGCCTGTGAATAGAATGCGGCCTGGACACAGCTCAGGAATGAGAAGGGGCTAATAAGAGATTCACTGAGAGTATGGCTGAGGCCCTGGGGTAAACTTTTGATAATCTAAGTATTTACTTCAATGTACGCAATGATACGAGTATGTGCAAAAACAAAATCGAATCACTGATGTCGAAATCTCCCGATATGACCACTCCATCAACCCTAAGTCAGAAATGTGTGTTGTCAATCAGGCCCTGCAACATAGGCCTGAGGCTACTGATTGACATCACATGTGGGGTGGCACATAACCCGCAGAACAAACATGTGAACAGTAAAAACCCAGATTAGTCCCACAGATAGGTAGCGACACCACAATGGTCTGGGGAGATTGGCCCCAATAAAATGCACATGACCGGAGGGGTGTACATTCCCAAAACACCATAAATTTAGATACCACATGAAGATAGAAACACTCAGCCAATCAGAACACAGCACTTACAGCACACAGAGTGATTATATGCTCACCATGCCGGACATCTGAACTTGTTACCCGCTGACCCTCATTGTGTCCACACACAGTCGAGACCCACCTGCCTTTGTCATCAGGTGGGAATAATTTGTGACTCCATTACTAGGCCTACATTCTTCTCCCAAAACAGGATCTATGAATTGTTTTATGATGCTTGGAGAAATGTATATGAAGATGCTCAAAATTATAGTAATTTGAGACAGGCCTCAGAGCCTGACTCCGTAACTGTGCTCCCGGCCATAGTGTTTGATTAAACCAACTGTTCCTGGTTTGCCTAATTCATTTTGTCTTTGTTTTTTGCAAGGTAAAATCATATCTGAGCACCATTTTGGTGAGCCAGAAAGGAGACATTGGTGATTCGAACCTGACTGCAGCTGAAGGAAAGAGCACAGCTCTGACCGATTCACATCAGCGCAGCAAGGAAGGTGAACAGACGTGGCAATTGATTGAAAGTTCTGCTGAATCTGCGGAGTGGAGGTTTGTCCTGAAGCCGCCATCAATTGTGGCAGAGATTACATCTGATCTTTAGACCCAGCATTTGGCATATGGAAAACTAGGAAGAAGCGCAAACATTTTACCTGAATGATCCTGCCACAGACAGAAATCTGTCATATTGCCTAATTTATATTTCTAAACAGAGTAGTGGCAAGGCAACCTTGGAGGCGATCCCACAGAGGTCTCCTTTTGCAGTTAGCCAGCAGGCTAGGAAAGGTGAAAGTTGTATGTCGCTTGGACTGCTGGGTGTAACACAGTTGGTATGCTTGTCTTGTGGGTGTGATACAGGGGCGAGGTCTAACCGATTGGACCACTGGGTGTGACACAGACCATATGCATAGGCCCTGGGTGTGATACATGGGCAGCGCGTGATCTTATTTTTTTATCTAAAAGGGTTTCCTCAGTGTTACCGGTTTCTTAACACTGTTGGTATCTGGAAGGAGTAAGAGGTGTTATTCTCTGGGACCGCAGGCACGTGCTATAGATGGTACACATGACCCTGGGTGTGATATAGGGTGTAATTTGGACATTAGGGAAGATTTGGACCTTGGAGACTATCCTTAACTTGTGTTTGGCTAAGGAGGGACAGTGGTTGTCAGGTTGTTCCTTCTTTCCACATTAATTGTTCTTGTCTTTGTCCTGTAGTCGATATTGACAGACTATAGGGCTCACTTAGTCCCTTGTACCGCACAAAGCCTCACATCGGCATCGGGTAGCAGGCACTAAGGAGCGGGCTAAAGTATTTTTTGACAAAGTCATAATTTTTTCTCGGGCAGTTCTTTCTCTCTTTCTACATTTTGTCTATTAACTGATGCATTCTTAATAGTATGGTACTGGTAAATTGTTGCAACTGCGCCTCTTGTCTTGAGTGTTGTGTTCTGTTAATGACTGAATGTGCTTATGAAGGCACAACTAATTCTAGCAATCGTTTTTCAATATCTGCTGTTTTCCACTGAATTCAAACATTTTGAAGGAACACTTGCACTTTCTTTCAGGTTGTGATGCTTCACATGCATTTTCTTTGGGTTTGTGAAATGTCTATTTTTCTGATGCATCCATATAGATAGTATTGTGCTCGTAGAAGTAGTTGTAATCAGTTCCTGTGTATTTATTTCCCCAAAAAAAGAGTAGAATATAATAATATTTGATTGCTGTAGGGCCTTCCTATAGTTACCCCCACTTTTTTTGTTGTGTTTCACTGGTTTTTCGACTTTAGTATGGCTGAGGCCCTGCTAATCAGGCCCATAGCCTAGCTGTTCTCTCTCTAAATTGATACCATGTACTTTAGGTACATACCAGATTGGTTACTGGGTCACCCAGGGCATAGGGACACCAGAGGACTACCAGGGGCTGAAGCATGTATTGTGTCACCCGTGGTTAGCCTTCCAAACTGACACCACAGGTCTGCACTTGCAGCCTGGGTAAGGTTGTGTAACCACCCCTTACCTAGATATAGTATACCTATATATAGACACTTAGTAACCTATAAGTCACTCCTATGGCATGCTTTGACAATCCTGAAGGCAGAGTCCTTGGTTTTGTGTGAGAGGATGCCCTAGCATGAGCTGAACCCCTCTGAAGCTTTCAGAACCATCTCCTTATAGCTGTTCTATGATATAGCCATACCATATACTCTTAAGTGCATTATAATCCTGGCAGTTAATGCTAACTTTGGTTTGGCTTTATCAAAACACGTCGTGTAAGTTGTCAAACACTTTGGAATACTACCCCCCCCACTAGTTCTGGTGGGGGGTATGCATTCCACCCTTCTAGAGGGAGAAGACATGTACATAATGGTAAACCTGGTTAAAGTTAAACAGAACCCCAGCATCACAAAATGGATGCTGCTGCCACAGACACGGGTCTGCCCTCCTGCTGCTGGACGAAACTCCGGCAAGGGAGGCCTGGACAATAGGTTTCCTGTCAAGGGAGGTGCTAGCTCCTCCCCAGACAGGCTTTAGTGTATTGGGGCAAGGTGGGTTGCATTCAGTGAATGCTTTTCAGACACTGCCTGGGGCACACAAGGTGCTCCATGCATTTTCCAGTTCACACCGGTTGCTGGGGCACTCAGCCCTAGCTCTGGTGTGAAACTGGACAAAGGGGAAGGGGTGTAACCACCCCCTCCCAAGGCCCACCCATAGGAGGGACCTTAGAGTTAGTCCACCCCTAAACTTGCTATTAGAATAGGATCCCAGTCCTTAGGACTTTAGATTACCATGGACGAAACTCTACAACATATATCTTGGACCTACGACATTCCAAATCGACTGGAAGATGGACGGAATCTCCCTTGTGGTTAAGGAGTGACCACCCTGTTCTAACAGGCAACAAAAGTATCTTTGCCAGTCTGCATTTTTGAGGCTCCTGCCATTTCCCGAAGAATCTGCGACACAGGACATAGACTTTCAGACATCTATGATGCTGACCCGAGGTCCCAGCAAAGCTGAGACCTGAAGCTGACACGAGAGATGTGGGACTGGAACTCCTGGACATCCTAGATTTTTGCACCTGCACCTACTTCTCGAGGTATCCCAAAGTTGTGCATTGGGGTACTTAAAGCCCCTGCCCGAGCACCTTTTGCACCGAAGTACAGAGGCCAGCACTCCACGAGTGACCCGTGAGTCCCCTTTCTTCACCACAGCTTGAGGCCCCTTCGTGGTTTCTAGTTTGTTGGCTAGTGAGCCCCCACAAAAGCCAATCCTTAATTTCTTGAGCTTTTCTGGTTGCTTAAGATGTGCTCCAACTTTCCTCCAGAGGAGGAGTACCCCAGACCTTGCTGGTCTGAACCGAAGCCAATTTTGTCATATTGCGTGGGCTGCTGTTGCCAAGGCTTGTTGGGTCCAATCCGAATTCTAACACTGCAGCACTCAACATCCTTTGTGGGACAGCTCTAATCCAGCTCCTGGTTGTCATCGACACCTCCTGGTCCTCGTGGCTGAAGAGTCAAGCTTCACCTCTTTCACCTGAAATCACCCTTCATTGGTTGGCATCGTCCCATCGCAATCCTGTTCACTGGCTAGTGACCCAGACACTGTCCACTCTGCTTTCAGGTTCTTCACATCTCCGATCCACCCTTGGATCCACCCGGACACTTTTCCTCTGGTCACCTGTAGCATTTCTTCGCAGCTCTCCATAGAAATCGACTACGAAATCCGACATCAAAAGGCCCCTATGCACCCGGCTTCCCTGTGTGAGGTAACACGAGTACTCCGGTTCTCCCATGGGTCTTGACTCTTGAAGTGTCCTAGTCTAAAATGCTTCCATCGTAGTTCACCTCTAAGTGCCCTTAATCTTTAAAATTATAACTTGTTCGTTCTCCATAGAAAGTCAATGGTGATCCGCGGCTGTGTTTAGACACTGCACGCGTCACCCGTGGGCCTCCTGTGTCCCTACCTTGGGTGGTTCCTGGTAGCCCCAATGGTTCTCCCGGCCCAAGGCCTGCTTTCTAACCCACACGTGGTTCTTATACCACTATTTTAGTATATGGTTTGTGAGGCCCCTAGGGCATAACATATACTGTGCAACTTATCATATGCTAATTAAGTTCCTTGTAATGTACTTTTACCTTTGACCTCATAAAGAGTCAAGAGGGGTTGTGTTTAGAATAAATACATATATATATATATTTGATATATACCTTGTGTGGTGTGGTTTCATTTGATCATTCAAGAGATTAGAATTGGTAAAACAACTAGCTTAACTCGCCTCTAAGTCTTAGCCTGAAAGGCTGCTCTCCACAGCTACCACTAGGATAGCTTTCTATAAAGGTTGACTTTAAACCTACCATCAATAAGGGTCGTTTGGACTGGTGCAAGGTGCCCTCTAGAATAGTGGACATCATATGCCAGGCCAACTTCTCACAATCGCGAAAAGCTAGAGTGTATCTGTCCCTTAAAAAGTTCCCAGCAATCCTGGAGGCACTTTTAAAGCACATGCAAACTAGGTTCCCCTCACACATTAAAAAACGTAGGAAGTATTTCAACGAATGGCGCACACACACTAAGGCACACACGTTCCCCTGGTCTCAGGGTGGGGAACCTTCGACACTAATATAATCGAACACACGAGAAAACACATTCAGACCAACTACGTAGGACAAAAGAAGACCAGAAGAGAGTCACTGCTAGAACTATGGGCCAACTGTCAGGAGTAAGCATGGGCGTAAAATCCGCTCCGCTCGCGGATTTTTCGGATTTTCGGCAAATCCGCAATCCGCGAACGCTCGCGAATTTGTCGAAAATCCGTGAATCCGCTCGCGGCGGATTTTTTGCTTGGTTGCGGCGCGCGGCGTGGTGCACGGCGTTCACTTTCCGTCATTTTAGCGTTTGCCGAGTTGTTTTTCTTTGCGAGTGACGCGCCATTTTAGATCTTGCTGCGTGTTCCCGCGGGAGTTTGTCGCCCGCGAATACGTACTCGCGGCTTGCCACCTTGCACAGCACACCTCGCGAGAGTTCGCAATTGCGAACATGTAGTTGCGGCGGAAAGGAACAATCTCGCACTTGCGAAATAGAGATTTTGCAATTTCGCACAAGAAAATCACCAGCAAACAGGATAAACCTTCAGAAAATTATGATTTTTATCAGAATCACTCCTCAGGTTGACATTTGCATGGCTTTTTTTTTTTGCAAGGAGTCCATTTTGGGGGGGGGGAGGAAGGAAGTGCCCCACAGTCTCCAACTTCCTGTTCCTGTCCAGCAGGCTCCTCCCAGTGCTTTGTCCATCTCCTGGTCACTTTCATTTGGATCTGGAGCTGGAAGGATTACTTTTTGTGGGTGCTGCTGGATATTTGGATTTGAGGCCTTTTTGACTGTCTTTGGATCACTTTTGGATTAGAAATCAACTTTCACAAGTAAGTTTGTTTGGGGCATTACAGTTGCTGCAAGTAAAATTTTGGAACTTTTTCAGAACATTAAATAAATTATATTGTGGGTAGCCACAGTATCCAGTAGGACCAGGGTTGGTTAGGGGTGCATGATACAACTGTTTTGTTGAATTTAAACACCATTGAGGCCATGGATGGGCTGGGATTGTGCTGATTTTTGTCTTTTTTTTGGGACTGCTGGTGGGGCCCTTTGCCCAGGGGTGGTGAGTGTTGCATGGGCCTAGTCTTTCTGTGGGGTGTCTTCTTAAATTTAAACATAATTGAGGCCATGGATGGGCTGGGATTGTGCTTATTTTATTGTTTTTTGTCGTTTTTGGGGGGCTGCTGGTGTGGCCTTTTGCCCAGGGGTGGTGGGTGGTGCATGGACTGAGTGTGCCTGTGGTGTGGTCTCACTCTCTTTAATGTAAACATCATGGATGGCATTGGATTGTGGTGATTTCTGGCTGTTTTTCTGTTTTTTGGGGGTGTACTGTTGATGTGGACTGGTCATGTGGGTGGTGGTGGTGGCCATCTTGAGTGCTGGCTGGTACAGGCAACATGTGCCTGGGGTGTAAGGGGCCATTTTGAGGAGAGGCAGTGTCTGAGGCCTGCACTTATTTTGCCTACTTTTCATCCATTATGCCCAGGGGTAGTGAGTGTTGCATGGGCCTAGTGTTTCTGAGGGGTGTCTTCTTGAATTTAAACACCATTGAGGCCATGGATGGGCTGGGATTGTGCTGATTTTATTGTTTTTTGTCGTTTTTTTGGGCCTGCTGGTGGGGCCCTTTGCCCAGGGGTGGTGAGTGTTGCATGGGCCTAGTCTTTCTGTGGGGTGTCTTCTTGAATTTAAACATAATAGAGGCCATGGATGGGCTGGGATTGTGCTTATTTTATTGTTTTTTGTCGTTTTTGGGGGGCTGCTGGTGTGGCCTTTTGCCCAGGGGTGGTGGGTGGTGCATGGACCGAGTGTGCCTGTGGTGTGGTCTCACTCTCTTTAATGTAAACATCATGGATGGCGTTGGATTGTGGTGATTTCTGGCTGTTTTTCTGTTTTTTGGGGGTGTACTGTTGATGTGGACTGGTCATGTGGGTGGTGGTGGTGGCCATCTTGAGTGCTGGCTGCTACAGGCAATATGTGCTTGGGGTGTAAGGGGCCATTTTGAGGAGAGGCAGTGTCTGAGGCCTGCACTTATTTTGCCTACTTTTCATCCATTATGCCCAGGGGTAGTGAGTGTTGCATGGGCCTAGTGTTTCTGAGGGGTGTCTTCTTGAATTTAAACACCATTGAGGCCATGGATGGGCTGGGATTGTGCTGATTTTATTGTTTTTTGTCGTTTTTTTGGGCCTGCTGGTGGGGCCCTTTGCCCAGGGGTGGTGAGTGTTGCATGGGCCTAGTCTTTCTGTGGGGTGTCTTCTTGAATTTAAACATAATAGAGGCCATGGATGGGCTGGGATTGTGCTTATTTTATTGTTTTTTGTCGTTTTTGGGGGGCTGCTGGTGTGGCCTTTTGCCCAGGGGTGGTGGTGCATGGACTGAGTGTGCCTGTGGTGTGGTCTCACTCTCTTTAATGTAAACATCATGGATGGCATTGGATTGTGGTGATTTCTGGCTGTTTTTCTGTTTTTTGGGGGTGTACTGTTGATGTGGACTGGTCATGTGGGTGGTGGTGGTGGCCATCTTGAGTGCTGGCTGGTACAGGCAACATGTGCCTGGGGTGTAAGGGGCCATTTTGAGGAGAGGCAGTGTCTGAGGCCTGCACTTATTTTGCCTACTTTTCATCCATTATGCCCAGGGGTAGTGAGTGTTGCATGGGCCTAGTGTTTCTGAGGGGTGTCTTCTTGAATTTAAACACCATTGAGGCCATGGATGGGCTGGGATTGTGCTTATTTTATTGTTTTTTGTCGTTTTTTTGGGCCTGCTGGTGGGGCCCTTTGCCCAGGGGTGGTGAGTGTTGCATGGGCCTAGTCTTTCTGTGGGGTGTCTTCTTGAATTTAAACATAATAGAGGCCATGGATGGGCTGGGATTGTGCTTATTTTATTGTTTTTTGTCGTTTTTGGGGGGCTGCTGGTGTGGCCTTTTGCCCAGGGGTGGTGGGTGGTGCATGGACTGAGTGTGCCTGTGGTGTGGTCTCACTCTCTTTAATGTAAACATCATGGATGGCGTTGGATTGTGGTGATTTCTGGCTGTTTTTCTGTTTTTTGGGGGTGTACTACTGTTGATGTGGACTGGTCATGTGGGTGGTGGTGGTGGCCATCTTGAGTGCTGGCTGGTACAGGCAACATGTGCCTGGGGTGTAAGGGGCCATTTTGAGGAGAGGCAGTGTCTGAGGCCTGCACTTATTTTGCCTACTTTTCATCCATTATGCCCAGGGGTAGTGAGTGTTGCATGGGCCTAGTGTTTCTGAGGGGTGTCTTCTTGAATTTAAACACCATTGAGGCCATGGATGGGCTGGGATTGTGCTGATTTTATTGTTTTTTGTCGTTTTTTTGGGCCTGCTGGTGGGGCCCTTTGCCCAGGGGTGGTGAGTGTTGCATGGGCCTAGTCTTTCTGTGGGGTGTCTTCTTGAATTTAAACATAATAGAGGCCATGGATGGGCTGGGATTGTGCTTATTTTATTGTTTTTGTCGTTTTTGGGGGGCTGCTGGTGTGGCCTTTTGCCCAGGGGTGGTGGTGCATGGACTGAGTGTGCCTGTGGTGTGGTCTCACTCTCTTTAATGTAAACATCATGGATGGCGTTGGATTGTGGTGATTTCTGGCTGTTTTTCTGTTTTTTGGGGGTGTACTGTTGATGTGGACTGGTCATGTGGGTGGTGGTGGTGGCCATCTTGAGTGCTGGCTGGTACAGGCAACATGTGCCTGGGGTGTAAGGGGCCATTTTGAGGAGAGGCAGTGTCTGAGGCCTGCACTTATTTTGCCTACTTTTCATCCATTATGCCCAGGGGTAGTGAGTGTTGCATACTTGCATGTCCGTAGTCTTTCTGTGGGGTGTCTTCAATGTAAACATCATGGATGGCATGGGATTGTGCTCATTTTTCTGTGTTTTGTCGATTTTTTGGGGTGTATAACTGAACTGATGTTCCTCTGTCTTCCATTGCTTTTAGGTGCACAAGAAGACTCAAGAGAACCACCAGTGCCAGGAAGAAGTCCTGCAGCGGTGTGTGTGTGCAGCATAACGTCACGCGACGTCACGTCTGGACACAGAACCCTCTGCAACTCGTGCAACTGCTGCCTGCTGACCTGCTCTGAAGAAGATGGCCCCAAAAAAAGTAACCCGTAGCTCCTCTAGCAAGAAAGGTGCCAGTAAGGAGCAGAAGAAGCAAGTTACCAAGGACACTGGTGTGCCGCCCGCCCCTTTTTTTGGGAGTAAAAAAAAAAGTATGCCTGCAGCAGCAGCGGGATCTGCTGGGGACCAAGCTGGCAGCAGCACCCCCGCTCCATTGGGCTCAGTGCCACCACCACCACCACGCCAACTTAAGTCCAAGCCCTTGAGTGCTGCAGAGGCAGCCAGTATAGTTCTTCAATCACCATCGACCAGTGATGTTGGCTCATCGCAAGAAAGCAGCAGCAATGTCCCTCAATCAACACAGGTTGTTGTAGCTCATCTGACGAGTGTTGAACAACCACAGCCGCAACAACAATCACATGTGCAAGTACAAGCCCAAGTACATGTGGAAGGAGAGGCAGCGCAAGGAGATGCGCAAGCAGAGGTGCATGGAGGGTCACAAGTGCCCACAATAGTTGTTCCTCCCGAAGTAGGGGCACATCAGGAAATCGACAATCAAGGCGAGGTATCATTTGAGGAAGCCACTCCTCCTGATGATCCTTCATTGTCTTCCACACCCCTAGCAAGGAAGAGATCAAGGGTGGTGTCTACATCTTCTTCAAGCACACCTCCTTCTGATGATACGGATCAAACTTGGGAACCAGCACCACAGCCGTCTGAGAGTGAGGCACACCATGATCCAACAAAGGTACTTAAGCGTAAAAGGAAGCTCGTCCAAAGTCTCAGACTTATGGAGTGTGATGAGGCTCAACAAGAAGTGGCGGATACTGCTGCTGATGAAGACTCTGCCAACGACGACCCAGTCATCATAAAGGTCACTGCAGCCCCAGCGGGCATGCAGCAAACAGACATTTTGACCCTAGCCCGAAGAGCTGCTGCGCGTGATGATGATGATGATGATGTTGTCGATGAGGAGGCAGTGGAAACACCACAATCATTGGAGTTAAGTAGTACACCAACTCGTCCCGCTTCCATATTTCTTTCTGGCAAGAAGAGACCTGCGTCAACCTCGACCTTAATTAGTGGCGGTGAAAGTGGAAAACGTACAAAAGTTGGCCAATCCAGATCCTCCACTTCATCTGGCATTAGCTTCATGACCACCACCACCAGTATCGCCGCCTCCTCCAGGTCCCACAGACACTTCAAGTCCCCAGTTTGGGACTTCTTTACTGTTTGTCCCAAAAATCCAAAGTTTGCCATTTGTACCCTTTGTAAGCTTGCAGTTAGTCGTGGTAAGCCAGGTAGCAACTATGGTACCGGCGGCCAGAGTGGTCATCTTGAGAGAAAGCACGCTGTCAAATGGTTTGCGCACCTAGCTGCGATCAAGAAAGGCCAAAATCAAGGAAACGTTGATGTTTCATCTGATGTTGACGAGCAGGAAGAAGACGTGTCAAACACTTCCCTTACACCCAGTACCCCTCTCAGCAGCACACCCAATGTGAGGCACACTAAGAGTGTTGGAGCGAGTGAGACACCAACGCACAAAAGTTCACCAGCGAGCAAAATTGGGTCAACGAAGTCATTATCAGCCCGTAAATGCTTGGTCCAGGGCAACATTAGAACAATGCTTACTTCAGAGGTGCCATATGAACGCAACCACCCACTGACGCGTCTGTATAACACTAAGCTGGCTAAAATGTTAGCTGTGGACCTTTTACCTTTTTCTTTTGTAGAAGCGGTAGGTTTTCTTGAATTAGTTGCAACGCTCTGCCCTAAATGGAAGGTTCCGAGCCGGTTCTATTTTGCCAGAGTTGCGGTTCCAGCACTACATGAAGATGTGCTGCAGGCGATTGGGGCAGCTTTGCAGAAGAGTGCTGTTCACACAATACATCTGACAACAGACATGTGGACCAGTGGCCCAGGCGATGATTACATGTGCATCACTGCACACTGGGTCTCTTTTTCAGGTGTTATAGCAAAGCTAAACGCAGGTGTTGACCCGGACCAAGTTTTCAAAGCTGCTCGGAAACATGCAACACTAGCCATGTTTGGCTTGGAGAAAAGTCACACAGCAGAAAACCTTTTGCAAGAGTTTAACAAAAAGGTCTTGACAATGCTATCCCCCCTAAAACGCAAGATTGGTTATGTTTCCACGGATAATGGCGCCAATGTAGTTAAGGCCATGTCGGAGGGTGGCTATGTTAGAGTGCCGTGTTTGGCGCACTGTATCAACCTGGTAGTTCAAAAATTCTTGAGTGATAAAGAGAGTCCAGCGTTCGAGGTAATGGCCACCTGCCGCAAAATGTGCAACCATTTCAGCCATTCTTTTAAGGCCCGGAAGCATCTGCGGAGACTGCTACTTCAACGTGGAATGCCAGTGAAAGCACTCATCCAGGAGGTGGCAACACGTTGGAACTCAACCTTCTACATGCTTGAGCGTCTGCATGAGCAGTATACGGTACTCGATCACTATTTCTTGACAGAGGCTACATCTCAGAAGGAGGACCTGCGGATGAGTAAGGCGCAATGGGCCATAGTTAAAAGCCTGACAGACATGCTTCGTCCTTTTGAGTTCTTCACGCGTGCAGTCAGCCAGGAGGACTGTAATTTGGGAAAAGCTATCCCATTGTTGTGCATACTGGAGCACCAACTGATGGCGGTTTCTTCTGAGTTTGAAAAAGATGAAAAAAAACAAAACCATTTCATTTTGTCTGAGAAATTATTACATCGCCTACGTGGTGATGAACGTCTTAAAAACATCAACTCAGATCAGCATTACATTTGTGCTACTATTCTGGATCCACGCTACAAAAAGGCGCTGGCAGACAACGCATTCTTTCCTTTCGCTGATGCAGATGTTCAAAAGTACAAACATTGGTTAGCCTGGTCAGCCAAGAGGTTTGAAAAAGAACGGCAGGTTATTGAAGGAGAAGCCAGTACATCAGCATCAGCAGGCCATCCGCAGTCACAAGAATCCACTTCTGCACCTGTGGCTGGGGCACAAGTGACCTCTCAGCCGTTAAAGACACCGGCAACTGGATCATCTGCACCACACACAATGACAACACTAACAGTGGCTGGGGAGGAGGATTGGCTAAGTTTGATGGGGTATGGTTCTCGAAAAAATGTCACAGGCACAGCAAAAAGTAAGCAAAGTGGAGGAACAGTTGATGACCTTGAGTCGATGGTGCAGGACTATCTGAATGACTCAACAGTGGTCTTTCTTAATGAGGAGCCATTGCAGTATTGGCATGGCAAAAAACAATTGTGGCCACAGCTCTACAACCTGGCTATAAACTATTTGTCTTGCCCACTCGCAATTGTGTTTTTTTCTGAACGTGTTTTCAGTGCTGCTGGTGGCATTGTAACTCCCAAACGGAGCCGCCTATCGCCCAAAAATGTGGAGCGGCTGACAATGATCAAGATGAATCAGCACCTCATACCACCAGATTACAAAGTGCGAGAAAGCACGCCACATGAAGACGAGGAGGACAGCAACGTAGATGAGGGGATTTTTTCTCTGTTCGGTGCCACTGACCTCATCCAGCCTGAATTCGCAGAGTATGATGACGAAATCTTGTTCTTATTCCCTGACACCGAGCCCTGAAAATGAGACAATCAATCAAAAACTTTCTTTTTCGTCCTTATTCACTTTTATTCCTGTGTGCTTTGTGTCTCTCTTTCTTTGTTTTGCACAGTTAATTTAATTCAAACTTTAATCACCTAATCCCAAAAACAAGACCATCATCAGAACTGTCTTCACTTGTTTGCTTATTGATTTGAAGGTGCCGCAGTCTACATTCCTCAGGTTCACAAGTTCTGAAGAACATGCTCCTCTATCCTCCTCCTCCAGACTGCGATTTACCTCCAAGCAGAGTGCTGGATTACGCACAATGAAGAAAGACTCAGCACTTGTGGGGGTGTTGTACTTCTTTGCGGGTGAGTTGACGGTTTTGGGCCCATTGCTGTGAAGCTCTAATAATGGACAAAAGTGTTTTGGACCAAATATGAGGTGGAAATTTCTTGCCATTTTTGCTGACTTGCTTGCCTTTGAGGTGCTCTTTGGCGGGGTTCCGGGGGTTTGTGTGTAATTTTTGGTGTCTGTCGAAGCACTGCTGCGACAGTCTAATCTTGATTGCATTTGCTTTTCAGGAAATTCGTGGTGGAAAACAGGAGTTATGATGATTGATGATGATGATGACCTAGCTGAACAGCGCGGCATTTGGAACGAAGGCCGAGAGATATTGTAACTTGTAAGTATGAGATTTAGCTTTTTCGCTGTTTGGGGGTGTTGTCGGGTGTTTTTTTGCGGGTGGGTTGGCGCCGGCGGGTCTTGCCTGGGGCATTCCTGGGAAGGTCTAATACCGGATACAAGTGTTTTGGACAAAATCCATAAGGAACAGCCTTTTTTTTGCCATTTCTTCAGACATCTTGCTCAATGTAGCGTTTTGGGGGGCTTCCTGCTGTTCGTGGGTGGGTTGCGGCCGGGTTCTCTGTCGAAGCACTGCTGCGACAGTCTAATCTTGATTGCATTTGCTTTTCAGGAAATCCGTGGTGGAAAACAGGAGTTATGATGATTGATGATGATGACGACCTAGCTGCACAGCGCCGCGTTTGGACCGAAGGCCGAGAGACATTGTAAGTATGAGATTTAGCTTTTTCGCTGTTTGGTGGTGTTGTGTCGGGTGTTTTTTTCCGGGTGGGTTGGCGCCGGCGGGTCTTGCCTGGGGCATTCCTGGGAAGGTCTAATACCGGATACAAGTGTTTTGGACAAAATCCATAAGGAACAGCCTTTTTTTTGCCATTTCTTCAGACATCTTGCTCAATGTAGCGTTTTGGGGGGCTTCCTGCTGTTCGTGGGTGGGTTGCGGCCGGGGTCTCTGTCGAAGCACTGCTGCGACAGTCTAATCTTGATTGCATTTGCTTTTCAGGAAATCCGTGGTGGAAAACAGGAGTTATGATGATTGATGATGATGACGACCTAGCTGCACAGCGCCGCGTTTGGACCGAAGGCCGAGAGACATTGTAAGTATGAGATTTAGCTTTTTCGCTGTTTGGTGGTGTTGTGTCGGGTGTTTTTTTGCGGGTGGGTTGGCGGGTCTTGCCTGGGGCATTCCTGGGAAGGTCTAATACCGGCTAGAAGTTAGTTGGACAAAATCCATAAGGAAACACCAGTTTTGGCACTTTTTGTAAGTTAGGGTTCGTTAGGGTTAGCCCTAGCAGCAGGATTGCATGTGTTTAGGGGGGTTCGATTGCAACGCGGTTCTGTTGTTGTAGAGCACTGTTGGAGCGATGCTGGCTATGGATACTTTTGCTTGCAGGCAAGTGGTTTGAATACAATCCACGGTCTGTATTTGGGTCTACTGTTACTTTCAAAGTACGTTTTGTAACCATTTTTCTGCTAGGCATCGTTTTTGGAGATATGATTGGGTTCTTCTACATTTTTGCGACTGGCTTTAGTAAGGGTCTTGGTGGGAGCATTGCTGGGAAGGTCAAATTTTGTTCTAAAACACAGTAGTACACCCACCTTGAGGGGAAAGATCCGCTATAATATTTTGGCCATACTTATTGATCCTTAAAAAGGTGACTCAGACAGAGCACGCAATTTCAAAAATATTGTACTGTCTATTAGGGAAATCAAAGTGTCACTTTTTGAACCACACAGCGTACATACCTTTTATTTATTTATCAGTGGTATTGTAATAGCACTTCCTGTTTTCCGTTCAATAATTACAGGCCGGGTTTCAGTCAACATCCGCCAGGCAGGCAGTGGACAGGGTGTCTCTTCTGTCAGTGGTCACCACCACATTGATGGACGAAGCGTCAGCTGGAATGGAGGAGTGCCGCCAATAAGAGGAATTGTTTGCTGCATGCAACTTACTTACCAATTTCAACAGGACAACTCCAACAACATACGCAATACAGATACAGTATCCATTGTTGTCTTTTATTCTATGAGTGTGACTGCATGTGCTTACCTTTAGTTTGTAACCAAAGATTGTCTGTAAACTCTGTATCTTCAATTATTGTTTGTCCATGCTCTGCTTTTTTTTTCTTCTCTCAACAAAACCTACCCAAAAAGAAACCCCCATTCCCATCCATTTTACAAACCCTAACCCTCTTCCCCCGGGCTGTGTTGTTTTGCTTGATGTCTGACTAAAATGACATCAATAATTCCACACACTTGCTGGGGAGGATAAGGTGATAGCAGCAACAGGCTGGTGAAGGAATACGAGGATATCTTCTATACTTACTCAGCTTCAGTACTATATCTTCTAGTAGTAGTAGCCAATGTCAAATAAATTCAACGCAAGTACTAGTTATACTTGCAACTTACCATTTGTTAGGCTACATTATGGCACTGTTCTAGTGTACTGTCACCTGCTATTTTCTCGATCGTACCGTAACCGTTGTAATGCTACAGTAAGGAGTACAAACAAGGTTTCGTTTTCTTTTTTTCCATAGGCATGCAACTGCCACTGTGTCACACCACTAGTAACACCGCAATGAGGAAATGTCACCCGCCCAGGAATGACAACGTTAATCCCCATTTCACCTGGAGCCAGCCCTGGGCCTAGCCCTAATTTCTAACACAAATTACAGGTAAGATAAGCGTTTGGTGGGAGGTAGTATAATGGAGTATTATTTCGGAGTAGACAAGAGATTGACGGTTGTACTACTAAAGTCCTACGACTGTTCAGGAAAACAAAGTTACTGTTACACCCCCGCCCCCCACCCACCAGACTGAAAAGCAGTAAAAAACAGGTATGGTCAGATAAAGTTGAAAAATATATTTATTTATCCCTAACAAAATAATCTCCCTCACCCACCCTAACCCCAACGATTGTCTCTGAAACGTCCCAAAACGATCCCAACTCCCAAATCCCACCCCCCAAAAGTCTATAAAAAAAGGGAAAGGGACACTCCACTACTGGAGGGTGCTGGTGCTGGTGCATGATGCGGCATGGGCATCATACTCCTTGCGGAGGGTGGCAAGCTCGGAGCGGAGGCCCTTAACCAAGGTCTTATACCTCAGGACCTCCTGCTCCAGGTTGGACATGCGGACTCGTAGGCGGCGTTGGCGTTCCTTGCAGCTCCTGTGGGGGGCAGCTGGTATTTCGGGTGCTTGGCGGTGGCGGTTGGCTTTCTTAGCCCGGCTCGGTCCCGCTGGTTTAGTCACGGAGGAGGATGCAGTGGTCACAGTCGAAGATGTTGCCCCGCTCGACTGCGTGTCCTCCTCCTCCTCCAGGGCCACCAGCCGCCGATACTCGGCGACTGTGGCCTCCAGCCTCCGTTGCCGGGCCAATCTAGCCTGCTCCCTCCTTGTTGTTGATTTGGAAGGAGCAACTATATGAAGAAAGAAAGACATAGTCTGTAACCAATGCTCCTTATTAATAACACAAAGTGATTGAGCCGAAAGTTGGGTCACAGAGTACAAGTAGCAAATTGAAAGCACAGTACATAACTATTGAGGACAGTATCTATGTAACCTCCCACTTCTGCATCCTTGCTCTAACAGTAGTGGTAGTTTAATGAACTAATTCTACGACCACTATGGACTTCCATTACAGTCGACTATGACAGTACACCAGTCTTATTCTTCTTCTTCTCTCTTGTTTAGGGAAATGGGTATGTTATCTTATGCAAGCCGGCAGAATGACATGGACACAGCACAGTGAAGTTGCACCCGAGAAAAAAAGTTGCACACCATGATGATGGAGACAGACTTGCGTTACTGTACCGGTCCAGTACATGCAGGTGGTGAAGCTATTACTTTTCTATTACGGGTGGCACTGAGAATACTCTGTTACAAGGGCTACTGCTTAATTAATTTACCTTTCACCCTACAGTGCAAATGAGTACTAGAAAAGGAAACTGAAGAAGCTAACTAATTTGATTATCTATCACTTCACATGGGACGTATTTAATGACAGATGAGATGACTTTAGGTGCTTTGCTTAATATTGAGTGAACACAGTGATACACCCACACATGAATGACGTACTACAAGTAAACTAAAGTTATTAAGAGAGGTACGGAGTGTCCACCGTAATAACCAGATATATGCTGTGAATGCAAACGCAATACAAAGTACTGCTACTATTCATGGTAGTATTGGACACATTTACAATTTCTTTTCCTTGCCTTCCCTGCACTGGGACGGACGTGCGGGTGCGGTGGTACATGCTCTTCAAGGTAACACTTACTTCACCTGGCGACCATCTACTCTCTCTAGATACACATTTGCTATGTAAGAGTCAGAGAATACCATGCTCCAGGCATCCATTCATTCAAAGTATACGCACACATACAGTTTCTGTTTCACCCACCCAGGCTGCTGTCCTTCCACCCATCCTTGCTTCATCATTGACCCAGCCATGCACCATACCATATTCTTTCCTTCCCAGCCACCTCTGGGTCCAAGCAAACACATATCGTTCTTCTTTGCCAGCCATCATACAAGTTCGCGTCCCACTTACTTACACCCTTCTTTCGCTTTTCGTTCATCCCATCCATCACGTTCGTCTAAGAACTTATTGGGATTCTTCTCACCAAAAACTTCACAGCTAAGTCGAAGTACATTTCGAGGAGGCTACTACCTGGTTGATTTGTAATTGTAATACACCCGTGCAGAAAGCACACTATGCAGTCTTCAATCTCAATAAGCAAGGAATATATAGCTTACCTGTTTCCGCCACCACCGTTTGATCCCCCACAGGAACGGCCACCAGCTCTTCTAACGCCGCCTCCTCCCCAGAGGCCTCCGAGTCCAAGTCCAACACAGCCACCTCCGCGCTGGCCCCGTCACCAGATGTTACACCTACAAAGTACATTTAAGAAAGTTAGAATACACCACTCACTACTATATAATATTTGGTCTAGGAGAAATGTTAAAAAAACACAATACAATGTAATAATTTGTGACTGTCTACTCCATAGTAAAAATGTCCCATTTTCCAGGGAAGGCTGTTGTCTTGCTGCACTTTTATGCACAACTGATGAATGCTTGCTTTTGATTTTTAACACGCACCACTTTTTCTCCTAACAGACAGAAGCTTGACTCCTGAGTCCTAAGAACACGACCAGGATCAAGTTCAAACTAGGTGAGAGTTCGGCTCGACCACAAGAAATGTGTCCAATTAATCGTCAGCACTAACCACTTTTCCGTTTACAGTTAAATAGTTTTATGACAAAGTAGATTTTAATAAATGTGTTTACTTTTAATAAAGCTTTTACACTTAAATAGACTCTGTGGTTTTTGTTCCTCTAGACTAGAGTGGATGAGCTAAAGGTTTTGGAATTTTTGCAAGCATGAGTGCCTCTGACACTTCTTGACTGTGCTGTGACTCCGTACTACTCTCTTGTCCTGCGTACGATAATCTAGAGATCATTGGGGATCTATAATCGGTGACTTCGGGAGCTGAATGACTCTGCCACACTATCTAGTCAGTAAGGAGACAGTGCATAGAGGTATTGCTGAATATAATGGGAGTCCAATGGAATTGCCAAATGTCCAATCTTAGTTAGCTACACAGACAGACTAATAAGAATAGTCTAGTAATACCACAGGGAGTCATATTCGAGGCAGGATAAGAATTTATATCCAGTCTACAAGAAGATCAAAGACGATTTAGAAAAAATCGAATGAGGAACGCTAGGAAAAAATAGGTACTGTTTAGTAAAATGTAAACTTACTGGGGCCAGCAAAGGAGCCCTCGCCTGCCCGATCCTGGCCTGCATCCTCAGCACCCTCCTCCTGTGTCCTCTTGCCCTTGGGGGGAGCTGATGTACAACATGAAAGAAAGAAAAACCATAAAACATGGATGAGATTTTTCAACCAAATCAAACATTTCAAAAGAACAATAACAACATATTTTGGAAAAATAGCAAATAGATAGACAACTATTCCACGGGATCTATCTCATGTGGTATACTACGTTATTCGTATTGCCTGATTTGCGGAACGTTGACTTAGAAAGTTCCTATGTAACTCAATAAACAGACTACTAAAGAGGTTTGCCTAGGCCTGGCACTGCAGGCAGTAGTGCGCAACACGTGACAGACAAAGTCCATCCTGCTTGCAGATCAGTGAATACTCAAACTATCAATCCACCCGCCACCACCGCCACTATTTCTTCTGATAGCCATGTGACTGTCTAAAGGAAGGACACTGGACTTCAGTCTGTTGGGGCTGATTTATAAGTCCCTTGCGGAAGTTGCGGCTGATTTTCCTCCATTGTTGCGTGCCTTTTCTGACGCAGCGGCAGAACAAAAGACTCGCCATGGTGTTGGTGCGGCGTATATATTAAAAAAAAAAACACATATGGGCATATGGGCGATGCATCACGTTGTAAAGCCCTGCGCCATCAGGGGGCGTTCCGGCGCAAGGGAGGGCGTACCTGCGCAGGAACGAATCCTAAAAGTGGCTGAGGGAAATCTACAAGATGTCAATCAGTCATTTTTAGGACAATGATGCATGACTCAAACCCTGCGCGCTTGAAGCCGACGTACGGCTTGATGCAGCATTGGGGAGATAGGGTACCCCAGAGCATTGCTGGAGCTGCGCCATCGTTGGCACGCAACTCCAGCAATGCGCTGCCTTTACGGCACAGATGCGTAAGGCTTCTGTGACGTTTTGGGCCAATGGGTGGTGGTGGCATGGCACACAATTACTGCCGCATCCCTGCTACTTTGCAGGGATGCGCCGGTAATTGAAAATATGACCCTTACTGTCTAGCATTACGCAGTTCTTTTCTTTACAGTACACTCATACATAATTTCTCAGGCCAATGAAATGCTTCTGAACACAACATACAAAACAAAGAAGCATAGTAGCAAGCAAGGCTACTGAGAAGGAGAGCAGTGCACCTGAAAATGAAATGCATAGAAGATTTTGAAATATAATTTACCTCAATGTAATCGGCAGCATTATTGCTCTTGGTAAAGAACAAAGATTTGCAAATAACAGAGCAGGATAAAACAGAGTAGTAAATGTACTACTACTACTACTCACCAAGCCCGGGGACCTCTACGCCGAGCGCGTCCAGCAAGTCCCGCTCCCGGTCCATGACATCGGTCCAGCGGTGGGTGGCCTGGTTATATGTGCGCCGGACCCCAGAGATCTTGTACATGGCCCGGCACACCTTCTCCCACCGCTGGCGGCGCTCCCGGATGCCATAGCCGGTCGCGATCTTGCCGCCTCCCAGGATCGTCTTGGGGAGGCGGCGCTGGACATGGAAGATCAGTGCCGCCACTTCCTCCGCGCTGAAGATCTCCCTCGGGACCACTTGCTCCCCCCTTAAACGCCCGCACGGGAGCCGGGCACGGGGTGCGGGACCCTTCCCCTTCTCAGGGTGCTTCCCGGCTCCCTTTACCATGGTCTGGGCAGAAATAAACTTAAATGATAAAGAAGAAATAGAATAGTGAAGAAGAAAAGAAAAGAGTTTAAAAAAGTAGTTTAAAAGTAAATAAAAGCTGCAGAAAACACAAAAATATAGAGCTAGAAAAATAGAGGGTTAGATAATAAGTAAAATTAGATCAAAAAAACTTCAAACAAGCAAAGGATGGCAGAGATTGAGAGAGGATACAGAAAGCATGCCCAGAACCATAGCAATGAATGAGAAACAAGATGGCCGCGCCCGTTCACGACCGCGTGGGTAAGTTCGCGCGAGATTTTCCTTGCGAGTACGCGCGAAATTGTACTAGCGAGCAGCACACTTTGCGAGATTACACATAGCGGGCGGAAACGGAATTACGTCACGCCAACAAGATGGCCGCGCCCGTGTACGACCGATAGGGTAACTTGGCAAACGAATAGCTAGAAGCGCCTCGCGAACACGCGCAAGATCACGCGAACATACACGTCGCAACAAAAACAATTTTGTATTCGCACGTATTCGCGGCTTCCGAAATCGATCTCGCACGGATTCGCGCCCCAAATAACGCGCGAAATTGCAAAAAAAACGATTTTAGCTAAAATGAAAGCAATGAGCAGGTGCAAAAGTTCAAACTTAACATTAGTAACATTCAAGGTAGTGCTTCCTGATGGGCCCCTCCAGAGTTTGCAACAATTCTATGACCCTGCTATGACCCAAACAGCAGGCTCATAGAATAGCACCATAAAGGTCCTGTAAAAAAAAAATTTCACTGCAACAAAAAGCAAATTACAGATAAGGAAGGAAGCAGGTGCCAGCCAGACTGGAACTTTCAAAATTACTGACACATTAATGAAACACAAATTAATTGATGGCAGTTGAAGAAGGGCAGGTGTGCTAGCTTTTTTCAACCACCATAATCTACAGTAATAAATAAACCTAATAGGTGCCTGTGAGGATGTACTAGAGGGTGGCATGGGTGTCCCAGAGGGTGGCAGTGGTGAAACAGAGGGTGCTGTGAACCTGTGATGATAAACCAGACGTAGAAACAACATAGTCGCGGCCGTTGCAAGCCGAAAAGTAAGTTCGCAATTGCGAACTTGTCCCAAAATCGGCGCGAACACGCGCCAACACAAAAAACGGAAAAATCCGCTAGAGTTCGCGGATCTTCGCGGATTGCGAATCCGTAAATACGCAAGTTCGCGGATTGCCAACCCGCAAAATCCGCCCATGCTTAGTCAGGAGGCCCTGGCTGACAATCATATCCTAGCACCACAAGTAAGGCATCCACGCCGCCCCCATCGTATGTAGGAATAGAGGTGCTCTTTCCATTGCCTACCATCGCCTCATTAGGTTATATCAATCCATCAGTCAAAAGAGCCAGAGGACTCCCCACTGAACAACAAACTACTACATCCAGACAAGGGAGACCAATAGGCCACCAGGCCCATGCAATCCCACCATCACCATAGTCCAGTGCCAGAGCTCCATAAAGCTAAACCCCCATCAGTCGCGCTCGACCCATTGAACCCCAGCGACACAGAGTACATGCACACCCACTAGCCTGCATGAACACACTGAGGTGACTGGGAGATTCACAGAAGTACTGTACAGCAATATAACTAATGAGGGTGAAGAAATGGTCGCTAGTCCTCCAGAATCAGATGAAGAAGGGAAGCCACAAGGTATGCTCAGGCAGCCAAACGGACTGCAGAAAGTGAGTTTGAAGGCATATTTCTACCCAGAAGAACAGCATGTAGCTCAGAGCAAAGGAGGCACCCAGCTGGGTGTTAGAGGAGAGGCGTGAATTAAGCATTGAGAGAGAGAGCTCTCACCCTGGGAACTCAATGAAAGATCAGAAGAGCACACCCTCCACTTGAGGAAGGCATGGTAGGTATAGAGCATCACTCAGAGAAGAGTTCAAGGCAGAACTAGAACGGAGGCTTCTGCCTGGGGCCTGAGCCTCACCAGATTGTTAGCATGGGAGAGGGGCCAACTAGGTGATAAGGGATCAAGATAGTCTAGTACAGACTCAATTTAGATGCAATAAAAGCAACATGGCACCTTTATGTGTTCAAAGAGAAAGCAGCTGCCAAGATGTCCACTGCTCCCCCCGAACATGCAGTATAGATAAACTGACACCAAGGGGGATAGTGAAGAGAGAGGAAGGCAAAAACTTTGTGCAGCCATTTAGCTACTTGCTAGCCCACTACACCAAAAGGGCCAGTATGATAAACCGTGGCTGAGGGAAGGATCCTTCAAACCAGAGGACATGGTTATTGCAGAGAACTGTATCTGGCATAGAGGGAGAGATCCCAAGTGAAACATCGTCTAAATGAAGGATTAGCTAAGAAAATGGAAGTGTTATATGAGCGAGAAACCAACAGCGCTGCCTCAACCCAAAATATGCCTGCTACTTCACAAGGTCATGTCAGGAACCATCTGCCTGCCATGGATGGATGTAGCGGGGAAATGGATCTCCTGTTTTGAGAAGAAAACTGCTGGGATAAACCTAGCAAAAAGCAGTGGCAAAAGTCTGCTAAGCAGTCTCATCATAGAGCAAACTAACATGGTGTTTGCCCGAGTCTGCATCCCAGTAGTCACGCTGACAGACTCCGAGCATAATGTGGCTGCATTCAGTCACCCAATATTGATGGCCCGGAGGGAAATATTCCCAGACCGTCCAGCTTAGGAGGTTTGATGCCAGAGAGCAGGAAGCCTGGGTTGACCATAACAGACTTTTTAAACAGAATAAGTGAATAATGGGGACAAGGGACAGGACAGCTATGGACTGATATGTGCCCTCAGGTCACATTCTGCTATACCATCCTCAAAAAGGGGCTGCCCACCAAAATACAAAGTGGATAGGACAGCGTGGTAGGGTGAGATGACAAACCTTTGGCGGGAAATACAGGACCACATATTACATTATTATAGAAAGAAAACGCTAAAGTAGAGGGAAAAGCAGGAGCAGGCTCAGAGAGATGTCGCCGAGTTGGTCTAACACAAATTAAAAAGACGGCCCTCAAAGGGTTTACGTTGGCTGGTAACAAACAAATAGTACCTATCTTGAAGGGGGCTCCACTGTAAAATCCTCATCCTCAAAACCAACCCCAAGATAACCTGAATACACAATATGCTCAGCCACAGGGAGGTCAGGCAGCCACTGCACCACCCCAGCAAGGAGCAGGTGGTTGGTCATAGCAACAGCAGCAACAGCCAGGAACTCAAGCCCAACAAAGACTGCAGCAGGGAGGGGAACTATCTGGGGAGGCAATGCCTAAACACAATCGCAAAAAACACCTATGCAGTAAGTTAAAACCCTCAATGAAGAACATACACTTCATGCACACCTCAAAACACATTTCAAAAAAAAAACTGGTAGGACAATATTAGGAACTGCAAGTCTTTACTTGCGGTTCGGAAAACTCAGGGCTCCTATACGTTGTGTCAATTGGGAATCCGCACTAGAGTCCGCCATCCGTTTTGCATCTGGAGCCTAAGCCCCACTCTGCTGCTGATTCCCCAAGGCGGGTCGACTGTCCATGCCCCAGGGGAGAGGAATGTGACGAGGGGGCAGGGCGGCTCCCCATCCAGCGCATAAGAGCAAGCACCCAGGTCACTTCACCCATATCCAATTGAAACGGGTCCTGATTACTAGATCAAAAGGACCCCATTTTTTCGGGCATCCAACCCGAGACCAAAATTCCCTCATGGCTTGTGGTCCCAACCACAGTCAACAGCCTTCCGGCCAATAGAGGCCTCTTCTCAGTTCAGAAACGAGGCAATGTACCAGTGTCAGGAGCCAGGTTTCCTGCACACTTGGAATTATGAAGATCTCATAACAGCTATAGCGCACGCATACAACTCTGGCTGGTCACAAACCACTGCATGATGCTGAGTCAGTAGGGATGTTCACCAGAAGAACTGGCCATCCCAGTCCATTTCCCATATCCGGCGATAATTTGACAATTTCAGGCCTTGCACTGGACCCTCCTTTCCCTCAAAAGGTCCCCAAAACACCCAAAGCCTGCTTGACGGATAATGTCCCTTCAAAACAACAAGGGTAGCATGTTTCTGGCTGGAAGTCCCTGGCCACATCTAGGGACAGCAGGCCCAAATGTTTCAAGATAGGATGTAGTTGAAGGTAAAGGGGGTACAGGGAAGGAGAGAGTCTGCAAACTCCATCCCAGCTCCAAGAGAGGTATTCAGAAATAGTACCACTGTATCCAGCCTAGCAATCAAGCAGAAAACACACAAGGCCTGACAACACTGTCTGGGAGAATAAATAAGCCCAATCTCAGACACCGCCAACAAAGAAACATGGGGCTCATGGGACAGCTTTCCGATCTCCTCCAAAACACAACAATGGAAATTAATCAGATCATATGAGAACCTAGGGAAATACCCAAGATGCTCGCAAAAGGAAGACCAAAGATAGCCAAAAAGAATTCTCTAGAAAAAGAATGTAGGCAGGACACCTGGAGCCGGTAGGAAGGAGCCCGCTGCTCACTGTGTGCTTGGACTAAAGGGGTGCATACGCGACCCCAGAGCTAGCTACTATCGCCCCCAACATCTACTTACGGCACGCCCCCTCTTTACACATCACCAAGAGCATGTGTAGGTCAAAAGGCATGCCTGCACTCCCTAACTAAGGAAAGCAGGATATCAGATGTCTAGTGACACTCATAAAACATTAGTTAAAAAACTCAGACCATCCTCAGGCTCACGAAAATCACCCCTTAACAAAATATATACTTTCCTGTCATGGTGTACAGGAATAACTGATGAATAATCATCCATTGTCTTAAAAAAAAAGTAGACACCATGATTGGGGCTCACCTTCCCACCAAATATAAGACGTAGGAATCCACAAAAATTACTGATGATACATAAGGATGTATTTGTTTCTGAAGCTTAATCCACAAACAACAGCTCTTATTCAACAGGTCTGCAACTAATCCATAAAAGTGCACCACCTTACAGCAACCCACCATCTTTCCTGCAACCACTTCCATAATCCTAACAAATACTAAAGTGTTCAAGTCAGGACCTCCAACTTTTATCAAACTTTTATACCAAACTCTTTCACACCTTTCCAAAGTGAAGAAATCCCCCAATCACCGGACGACTAAAGACATCTTTCCTGGATCCATCTCCAAGATCTGCAATGTTCCATAAGTTATGTATTGTACAATAGTAGGGGTGGGCGACTTGTGGAGTTGCACTTCACGGAATTCTGCAGTCATATAAAAACTCTGTGTAATTAAGCAGAGTTTTGCCACCCCTAAAGCTGAATATTTATCATGAATGTCCTGCTAAAAATCTCCATTGAGCCATTGCACCAAAGGAAATTGTTACATTCCCCCTGTCTTAATGTTTCTAAACGTGTGTTTTCTTTGCTGAAAAAGCACTTTTCCTCAGCATAAGAGTGCCATTAACTGCCCAACAGCTATAAATAGTGGTGTGTACAATAAACAACATTCTGTTTCTTCTGGTCACCACCATTGTTCTGATTTGTCTGCTTCACCCTGGTTCTGACCCATTTATCTGCCTTCTTTCCCAATTCTTGGGGAGAAGTCAGATCTGAGTCCGCCAGGTATTGATGCAAAAGCTGGTTCTGACAATTATTAAGGATCTGCACCCTCATAATCTCTATATATAAAAACGAATGTATGCTTGTCTGTCTGTCTGTCTGTCTGTTTGTCCTTTATGCATTACTACACCATTCATCTGATCGCCAGGAAACTTTGGTAGGTTTTGAGTACACTCCCGCGAAGGTTTCTGGCAAACATTTTTTTAAAATATCGAAGCAAGATTAGAAGCTGTTCGAATTCAAACTGATCAAGCCCGTTCTTCTCAAACGAACAACCATCGAGAACCGCTTCGAAGGTGAATTCCTCTAATGTAACCTGGCCCTCCTCGAGCGCAGCTAAGCGCGTTGAGGGGGCCGGAGAAGCTGCCAAAACATGTCGAATCAGTCTTCGTTGTGCGGAGACGGAGTGTTGGCGAGACGGTGCGGGATCGGGAATGAACCCGAGTCGTAATGGGGGCGCAAGGTAGGAGCGTGTAAGCGCTGTGCTCTCGCGCTCGCGTTCAAAAGTATACCAAATGTGATGAGGCCTAATCCGGTTCGAAATAGAACCGGAGGGGAAGTAGTCTAGGGTGAAAGACACAGGGGCCAATATCGAGTGCGAGACACAAGTATCATTAGAAAGAGTACACAAACCAGAGAAAAAAGTGAAAATTTCACCTTAAAAGGCCATTCTGAGGTATTCAGAAGATAGAGGCCAATCCCAGAAAACATAGCAAACTGAGATAATTATCTTTCTGAGCAGCAGTAACATTCCTTTCTTCTGAGATCGCAGCATCGCGCGATGGGTAAGCTAGTCAAATTATACAATCCTTCATAGTCATGCACTTTGCTGCAAAGTAACCAACCTTCTAGAGCCTTAATGGCACTGTCCATAAAATCCACACAGTCCTGGGTTTGTGCTTTCTGGCTATCTCTGAACTTAATCATGTATTGCTCAGTGGTTAAGCCAAACCCATCAATGAGAGCACTCTTCAAAACTGTGTAATTATCAGCATCCTCTTCTCTAACAGCGAGGAGCGTATCTCTACCTTTGTCAGCAAAGGAGAGGCACACGTTAGCTGCCCAATGCTCTTGAGGGACCCACTGAACTTTACAGGCCCTTTCTAAAGTAGTTATCCATTTGTGGATGTGATCCCCAACATGGTAGGGAGGAACAATCTTGTTCAGGTTCCTCTGCTCAAAAGGAAGGTTCCTTAGGTCTAGGGACACTGTTGCTGCCACCAAGGGACTCTATTCCCAATGTCTACCTTGCTCTCTGGACTTCTAGAGACTCTCTGTCAAGAGCCACTGCTCTTGCCTGAGCCCAAGCCTAGCTTCTCAAACTCAAGAAGTTGGTACTCCCTATCCAAAGAGTTCCCCTGTGATTAGAAATAGAGGTCTCTACTGAATGTCCTGATGCATTGGATTCTGCATAGGAGGATCTACTCTGTACTTTCCCAGGAGGAACAAAGGGGGCTTCCTCAAGGCTTCTAAGTTCCCCAGGTGGGAGCCATCATGACCCTCCTTGTCAGGGTTAGCTGCACGGTCACAGAGTATCCCCTCCTGGCCTATCCTCATGCCCTGGCCCACCCACTCTTTCCTGTTTATCAGACCCACTAGTTTTCCTGAGGTCATCTGACAGTTACACTTCTAGGGGGTGTTGAGTGATGGCTCCTTTTCCTGTCTTCAACTTTCTAGAGGCACACAGCGCTTTCAGTTCTTGGAATGAAAGTTCACTTTATCTGGCAGTCAGAGAGTCACTGGCATCTACTTTGGAAGACATTCTAAGTGTGGTGTGGTGTTGCACCTACCCAACGTAGTGGGAAATAAACTCGCTGAGGTTGTAGAAAGGATGTGCTATACCCATAACTACCCAACCCTAAGTTCAGCAGAACGTACTATTCTAAGCTTGTATTCCATGTGTCTGGTATTAGTGCCAATTTTTCAATTCAATCAATCAATCAATGCATTTCTAAAGCTCACTACATACCCGTGAGGGTCTCAAGGCGCTGGGGGGGCTGCTACTGATCGCAGAGCCAGGTCTTGAATAGTCTTCTGAAGGCCAGCAGGTCCTGGGTCTGTCGTAGGTTGGTAGGGAGAGTGTTCCAAGTCTTGGCAGCGAGGTAGGAAAAGGATCTGCCACCGGCGGTGGTTTTCCGGATACGAGGAACTCTGGCGAGGGCGAGCTTGGCAGAGCGGAGGCAGTGGGTGGAGGTGTAGAAGCTGAGTCGGTCATTGAGCTATGCTGGTCCGGCGTTGTGAAGGGTTTTGAGTGCGTGGTTGAGGAGTTTGAAGGTGATCCTCTTGTTGATGGGGAGCCAATGCAGGCCTCTCAGGTGGGGTGTGATGTGGCTGCATTGGGGGATGTTGAGGATCAGTCGTGCTGAGGCGTTCTCGATACGTCGTAGTCGTCTCAGGAGCTTGGTTGTTGTTCCTGAGTAGAGGGCGTTCCCGTAGTCAAGCCTGCTGGTGATGAGGGCCTGGGTGACGGTTTTTCTTGTGTCAGTGGGGATCCATTTGAAGATACTGCAGAGCATTCAGAGGGTGTTGAAGCAGGACGCGGAGACAGCGTTGACTTGCTTTGTCATGGAGAGGGCGGAGTCGAGGTTGATCTCCAGTTTGCGTGCGTGGTCGGTGGGTTCCGGGACTGTGCCTAGCAATGTGGGCCACGAAGAGTCGTCCCAGGCTGATGGGGTTGGCCCGAGGATGAGGACCTCCATCTTGTCTGAGTTTAGCTTCAGCCTGCTGTCCTTCATCCATTCGGTGACGGCCTTCATTCCTCTGTGGAGGTTGGCTTTGGCGGTGTGGGGGTCTTCGGTGAGGGATATTATCAGCAGGGTGTCGTCGGTGTAGGAGATGATGTTGAGGTTATGTTGTCGTGCGATGTGGGTGAGGGGTGCCATGTAGATATTGAACAGCGTCGGGCTGAGGGAGGATCCCTGTGGGATGCCGCAGATGATCTCGGTGGTTTTAGAGCGGAAGGGTATTTTTATTTCTCCTGGTTTTGTCCTCTTTCCATGTGAGTTGCATTCTGCAGAACACATAGAAAAAGGGAAAACTCCTCTCTGGATTGTTTTTTTGCAGGAAGGTGGCCCTTCCTGTACAAAAACAAAACCAATCCTGCATTCAATGCAGACATCTTTGAACCATGATGCAAGGATGCATGCGTTGGCAGAAAATTGTGCACCAGCACAGGCGGGAAGGACAGGAATGCACCATATTTCATTAATGCAATACATTCCTGCCCTTTCACATTGGGGTAGGGTAGCACAGCAAGAAGTCTTGCGGCGCTGTCCTATGCTGATTCCCCATAAATGAGGCCCCAAATGTATATGTGTCTGAGTTAATTTGAGTAACAAGGCAGTATTGCATTTTCTGTGTGTAGATTTAGTAGTTTTAATTACAATTGGTACACTAAAAAAGAAGCATGGATCGGCTCTGAATTTTCATAGAAAAAACATGGGTCTTCCTAAATATTGGTAGAATTTTATAAAGGGTTAATAGGGTATAGTTATTGGGTTGTGTATAAAAAAATTGTAACTTTACATCCAGTCCTGTGTATTTAAGCCCAATCTATGTATTACATTAATTTCTTCCTGGTATTTGTCTGTTGGGGCGTTGCTAAGTTTTAGTTAGTCAATTGGAACTTCCAGTTGGTGCATTCTTTCTAAAAAATATATGTAGTAGTCCTGAATAATAATTGTTTTTCATTCTTTGCAAGGTCGATAATATTGCAAGCATAGTTTTGTAGTGTTTTGAGGGAAAAGGCTTCTGTTCTAGTTACGTAATAACATTGGTCAAATGATGCCTCTGATTGGAGACACGAAAACTTGCCAGCGTAGCCTCTACCTTATGTTGTGTGTAAATGGTCCTCTGTGGATATCATGAATTCTGATAAAAGAAAAAAAAGCAATGTGCCCCAGAATCGAATTTTGTCACTAAATAAGAATGATAACTAAGGTTTCAGCACCAAAGACTATCACATTTAAAGCAGCGTTGCAATTGTCTTGGGAAAAAAGCTATAAAGTAAAACACTTTAAAATAATTCTCCTAACAAAATATCACTGGCATTGGTTTACAATTTTAACATATCGAAGGTATCTTACAAACACACATTCAACATTACGTCCACATTTTTACCAATGTCAATATTATATGAAATAAAAGGAGATTACTGGATACGTAATATGTAATTTCAACATATCTTCATCTCTGGCGCATTTTAAGTAATGAAACTCTTTCCTGCTACTGCCGGGACTTTTCGTGCAATTACTGACTGAGAAAGGAAAGATGGTAGATGTGAATAAATCTTTGTTAACCGTTGCCCTTGCCCACAAAAAAAGTCAGAAGCCATATACAGCAGACCCCGCACAAGTGGTGTAAAACAGGCTATTCCAGCAATTTGTTCTCTGTCTAGCCCCACACATATGTTTGGCATGACAGACGGAGACAATTAATAAAATTCAAGCTGCCTGCAGAATTTTTCCAGTTGTGAAATAGAGGTGAGGGATTACTGCATTTGCATACGCTTATACTGCATGTATTTGAGGGCACCTTTGTTCAGGTTGACAGATGCTCTGTTACAAAACAGGTGCAGAACATCTGCTCCTTCAAATCTTCATTTTAAGGTGTTTACAGGATCAAGTCCAAACTGTCCGGATAGGGCCATGGGTCTCTTTTAGTCAGCATATGCGCCTAGAGGTCCTCTAAATAGGATATTTATTGATTTATAATTTATTGATTTATATAGCAGTGCTATAGAGCACTCATGCGGGTTGTATGACATTACCATGCATGATAAGCACAATTCATGTAAGTAATACACACAGATTTTATTTTTTTTAAAGTGAAGGTTACAGGGATGTTATAGGTAGGTTGACATTTCACTCATACAACACCATAGAAATTCAGCAGTATAGTTAGCAGAGCTAACCATCACTCCCACCCACGCAATGCACTACTTATGACCTCAAATATTACATCACTCATGATATGGTCAGTGACATCACTGGTGACATCTCAAATTACATCAGTGATGATATCATCCAGTGACTGTGAATGCCTTTAACATTTTTATGAGTGTTAAATATATATACACCAAGGTGTATTGATGAATCAGTGGCTGTATGAGTGCCTGTATAAATGAGGGGGTATGTGACTAACTGTGTTAGTGAGTGATTAGGTGTCTCAGTAAATGTGTGGTTGTGTGACTAGGTTTTGTGACTGTCTGTATCAGTCTGTCAGATGGTGTCTAAGTGGCTGTATGGGTTACTGAGTGGATACTTGAGTGGCTGTATGGGTAATTGATTGGGTGTCTGAGTAACTTCATGGGTGTATGAGTGTCTGTTTAGCTGAGTGAGAGGGTGTGTGACTCCCTGCATGGATGAGTGAGTGAGTGAGTCAGCGGCTGTATGGGTTACTGAGTGTGTAAGTGAGGGTCTGTATTGGGGACTGAATGAATGTATGGGTGTGTCAGTGAGTATATGAATGTGTCAGTGTTATATGGGTGAGAAACTGGATATGTGAAAGGCAGTATAGGTGAGTATTGGAGTATATGAGCAACTGTATGTGTAAGTGAGAGATTGCAATAGTGGCTGTGTGGGTGATTGTGTGTTTTTTGTCAGTGATGTATAGGTGAATGAGTATGTGTTAGTATCTGTATGAATAAGTTACTGAGTGTGAATAACTGTAAAGGAGAAGTAAATATCTGTATGAGAGACTCTCTTGCTGAGTGAGCAATTTTGTGAGGAGCTCTATGAGCGTCTGACAGTGTCTGAGTCACTGTATGGGTGTAGGAGTAGATATATCAGTGGTTGTATTAGTGAGTGAGTGGGTGTATGAGCTGCTGTATGGGTGACTGAGTAGATGTGTGTGTAGACCTATGAATCAGTGAGTGGGTGTGTAAGTATTGGTATGAGTGTGTCAATGGTTTTGAGAATAGTAATGTGAAAGTTGGAGTAGATGTATGAAAGCTTACATGGAGGTGTGAGTGGGTGCATCAGAGAATGTGTGGATGATGTCATTGCTGATGTCATCAGTGATGTCACTAACCATGTCATCAGTGATGTAATATGTGAGGTCATAAGCAGCGCATTGCAGGGTGCAAGTTATAGTTAGCCTTAAGCGTGACGATCGTGTCTTTTCTGTAAAGTGAAAACACATATATGCACATATATTAAAGTATTTTACACACTAGGGGTTTATTACTGTACACTTCAAACTCATGTTTTTCTAGTGTAGCTCTTGAACAACCATCTATAAAACCTATTTTCTGTTTTCGCGGTTACATCGCAGAAGCAGAAAGAAAAAGCAGGAATTCAATAGCCAACATCACATTAAAACTATATAATTAATTTTAGCCATCACAGTAGATAACTAACTATAAATATAACTCTTTAAAAATATTTATCAAACTATAAATATCTCAACTGGGGGACTCTCAAACGTGACCCCATTATTGGTAAACATTTCTCCGAAAAACCTAGCATCACATACAAACGAGGACGTAAACTAAGGGACATGCTGGTACATAATGATCTCACAAGAAAAACGGCAAGGAAAGGTATTGACTTGCAAGGATTCTTTCCATGCGGCCACTGTAAGGCCTGTGAAAACGGCAGGATGGGTAAGGAGTTCTTGAATACAAGTACCAACACCATGATCAGTATATCGTAATTTCTGACCTGTACTAGTACATTTGTTAACTATGTATTAGAATGCCCATGTAAACTTAGATATGTGGGAAGCACAACACACATGGCGAAGAAACGGGTTCTTGAACATATGAGGGCGATCACTAACAATGATAAACAATACCTGATTGCCCGTCATTTCAACAGTCACCATTTTTCAGACTACACCAAACTCTCCTATTATGCCATAGCAAGAAGCAGCTAAAAATAGAGGGGGAAATCGTGTACTAAGACTCGGACAAAGAGAATCAAAACACATTGTGGGCATGTGTACCCGTTTTCCAAATGGACATAACATGGACGAAGGAATGGCGATACATTTGCAAGAAGAGTAACATCCATTAATTCCATTCTGCCACTGTGACACGCACGTCTGTTTTGTGCTTCTAGTATTTGTTACAGATGTACATATGTTGATATGCTTTTACACATATTCTGCCTGTAGAAGAAAGCTGTATACTTAGTTTTATAATGTTCTCGATGATGGTTTTATTTTAGATTTACAACTACACCTCTTAGCCCTTCTAATGTTAATATATGTCTTCTCCCTACAGGAGGAAAGGAAGGGAACCGGTTCGTAGCTGATGGCAGCTGAATCCCTACCCTTTTCTTCAGACCATCCTCTGTCACACTCAAATTCACAGATAAGATCTTATTTTGAACTATTTAAATAATTTATATAGTTGAGTATGATGCACAGGGGGTATACACAGCAAGAGGTAAATGACTTGGATTAACTGTTTCTAAGGATATAACCTCTAACAAGGGTCAGAAATGTATTGAACATTTCATGAATGTCCCAAGTACACTGCTGTCAACAGAATACCCACTAGCCAGTTTACCCCGCTCGGACTAGTGAACCACCTCGAGCCCTCTCATCGCGCACTGGTGTGACTGGAAGATACAGGCTGTGCTGAGTGAGGGGATCACACAGGAACACTTTGCCCTTGGAAGCGCACCCTCTGTTATCCACTGAGGGACACTAGGCTGCTCTGACCCCCCCCTTGGAAGCGGGGACCCCAAACTACAGTGACTTGCCTGGTGCACCCCCCGTGTTTGTATGCCACGCGGCGGGGAGCGGGCCGTACACTGCCGCCATGTCGGGTAGGAACGCAAAAGGGCCAAATCAGATCAAAGTTGACAAATTTGCCTTCACCAACTCACAAGGTGAGGCACAAGATAAGGAGGGCCCTGCGGCGGCTGGGAAGCAGCACAAAGGGTTCACAGAAGTGAAGAAAGCCCTACGAGAGCGGGTGATAAAATATTCTATGCTATTTCCAGCCAAGTTGAGAGTAGAAGATGGCGGCAAGGTATGGTTCTTCCTCATGCCTGAGGAGGTACAGGACTGGCTGGAAGGATGGCAGAAAGTGTCGAGACATGGTCGCAATGGTCACCGTGAGCCGCGTGGGAGGGAGCAACAAGACGACGTGGAGCAGGACTAGGGACACGCTTAGGGGCTCGGATACGTCATGGATGTCTGTCCGACTTTGTTCTGATGGGCCCATACTGAACACTGTACAGTCTTTTTCAATGAACTCTGGTGTTGTGGGATAGTGCGCGACTAAAAGAGGTGATATGGTGGCACTATTGGAACACACACAAGTAATTTTCCTCTGCAGTCTGAAGTTGTGGAATAATCTTGCCGGTATGCTGATGGTAAACACATCGGAGATGATCATTTCCACTCGAATTTACTGAACTCAGATTGAGACCCTGGGTACTGGTCAATGTTGAGGTACCGAGCTGGATGGGGGCTGGAATGTCATTCTCTCCCCCCCTTCTCGTTACAGAATGGGTACGGGTACTAAGCACTCTGCTTTGTAGGGGTGGCATATTGTTTTTCTACCGTCAAGCAGGGGAGCAGGGTGGGGGGTAGTTGGGATGGGTAAGTTTCCAGGGGTTTTCCAAAGTTTAAATGTTTTTTATATGGGGCAAAGACGGCTGGACATTGCATGCAGTGGTGTTGTAAGGGTGCGTTGAACTGAGAACGGTGCACTCAGAGACTCTGCTTATGGCACAGAATACAGTGTTGACAGGCCCTAGCGCCGGTACAGATGTCCAATTGGTGGACCCGTGGCCCCCTTAACGCTACTTACTTGGAACGTCCATGGTTTGGGGGATAAAATCAAAAGGGGGCTTGTACTGCAATACCTAAGGCTCAATGCACCCGCGATAGCGTTATGTTATTTTATGTTATTCTGAATTTATTAAGCGCGCGGGCACCCAGAGGTTTCATGGCGCTGATAGTGAGGAAAGAATGAAAAATGGTTAGCCTACTGCAGGGAACACACTAATGGACTCGACATGCAAGGCCATGGATCGTTGCGGGTATAAAATGGTTGCTCACTCTGAATTTTCATCGGGCTCTAGAGGGGTGGGCATCCTGATCCGTAAACAATTCCCCTTGATCGTGCACAACACATGAACAGATACACAGGGGAGGTTTTCGGCTATCTCTTGTCAATGGGAGGGGAGAAAGTTTAATGTTGTGTCTGTGTATATCCCTCCTGCCCTGCACTCTGTGGCCCTTCCAGCACTCAGCACATTCTCACTGGGCCTCCCAGAGGGAGAATTGATTATAGGAGGTGACTTTAATGCCATTGTAGATGGCGCCAGGGATCGCTACCCAAGTAGACGGGTGGTGGCAGGCAGCTCCCGCCTGTCAGGATTCATAGATGCACTGGGTCTCACTGACGCCTGGAGACACAAGCACCCCACAGAGCAACACTACACGTTCCAGTCAGGGGTACACAATAGCCTCTCACGTATAGATTATTTCTTCCTCTCTGTTGACGGGCTCTCGCATTTGACAGAGTTTGACATACGTCCCCGTGGCATATCAGACCAATCACCTGGTATTTTGACCTACACTGTGCACACGAAGGCTAGAAAAACGATTTTTCCCATCAGGCCAGGTTACCTACAGGTCCCCAAGATCCGTAAAGAAATCATTAAAGCCACCACACACTACTTTCGCGAAAACGAGCACTCTGTGCAATCCCCTGGTATTCTGTGGGAGGTGTATAAGACTATTAAAAGGGTGCAGGCAATCGCCTCCATAACTGGCCATAGGTGGACGGCACAAGGCGACCTAGAGAGGCTCGAGGCTGAGCTGACTGTGCTCCAAAAGCTGCATGAGCAAAGCCCATCTCCGGAGACGGCACATTCCCTGCATCTGAAACAGTCCGCACTTAGGGAAAGCCAGGGTCAACAGGTTAAACTCCACATTCAGGCTACATGACACAGGGTCTACGAGGTGGGAGACAAGGTGGGCAAATTCTTAGCATGGCTGGACAGGAGGGAAAAAGCACAAAGGACTATAGCTCAGATTCGCACCCCAGCTGGCGCAATTGTTAATACTCCTGAAGGGATAGTAGACGTTTTAGCTGACTACTTCACGCAAGTCTACACTTCCGACTCCAACATGACAAAAGAAGAGGCGCAAACATATATTAAAGATATCCAAATGCCGACTCTGTCCGAGGAAGCAACACAGTCTTTGGAGGCGGACTTCACGATTGACGAGGTTCGGTCAGTCATCCAGTCATTACAATCGGGAAAGGCAGGGGGACCTAATGGGATACCCATTGAGTGATACAAACGTGCTTCTGACCAGTTAGCCCCTCACCTCCTGGCGATGTATCTTAATAGCCTGGAATCAGGGGAACTACCGCAAGACCAACATATGGCCACCATAGTCCTGATACCTAACCCAGATAAGCCCTTAGACGAATGTTCCTCATACCGTCCCATATCCCTACTCAATGCTGAAGCCAAAATCCTGGCCAAATTGATTGCTTCCCGGCTGACACCTCATCTCAGTACTCTAATCCACCCGGACCAATCTGGGTTTATGCCCAGCACAAGCACCGCACTTAACTTGCGGAGGGTACATGCAGTGATAGCCCGCAAGCAGTGTATACAAGAGCCTGCAGTACTCTATAGCTCTGGATGCTCTCATGGCGTTCAATATGGTGGAATGGCCATATTTGTTCGCGGTTCTTAGGCATTTGCGGTTTGGTCCCAAATTCTATGCCTGGGTGAAGTTGCTTTATTCACACCCCCTGGCACACGTGGTGGCTAACGGCCACATTTCCAGGGATTTCGCACTGAGCCGGGGAACGCGTGAAGGCTGTCCGCTGTCACCCCTGCTTTTTGCGTTGGCATTGGAACCGCTGGAAGCCTGGATCCGATGGGATCCCATGATTAAGGGGTTGAACTGGACGGTGCCTTGGGAGGACCGCATCTCATTGTATGCGGATGACGTACTTCTATATTTGATTTCCCCCAGGCAGTCTCTCATAGTGCTGCTGGATAACTTCAAAATCTTTGGGCGCGCATCTGGCTATACCATCAACTGGTCTAAATCCGTCTTGTTTGTTCTCAAGGGACCTGTCCCGCTGCTTCCGGAGGACTGCCCCTAACGGGTAACAGAAGATTCCTTTAAGTACCTGGGTGTGTGGGTGACGCCTATTCAGGAAGCCTTCATTAGTAAAAATTTAGAACCCCCCCTGGAGCGATTCTGGAAGGATGTACAGCACTGGCATGCCCTGCCCCTGACCCTGCTGGGCAAGGCGGCCCTCTATAAAATGATGACACTTCCTCGGCTGCTATACATCCTTGAAAATACCCCATTCTCGGTCCCCTTGAAATATTTCACAACTGTAAACACATTAGTCTCAGGCCTGCTCTGGGGTAATAAACCGGCGCGCATATCACATGGCAAGTTAGTCACGGGTTGGTACGACGGAGGTATAACTCTGCCGGATATACAGCTATATTGCTGGGCGGCCCACTTAAAAATAATTAACCAATGGCTTCACGCACCCCAAACGGAGCCGGCATTTCAGGCAGACAGATTTGAATTGGGTGAGGCGGGAGTTCTCCCTGGACTATATGACCGGAGAGGCACCTCTTCCCTCTTGGGCCCCACGACAAACACGGTAGGTATTTGGTACAAAGCCCAGGGTCCCCTTAAGTGTAAAGATGTTATAACTCAAATGATGCCGCTCTGGTGCACACGGCAGCTGGGTAAACTTTGTAATAGTAAAGGATTCAAGGTCTGGGACACGATTGGCATTTCCGCAGTAGGTGACTTATGGAAACAAGGTGCAGTAATATCATTTGAACAACTCCAAGAACAGAATGACCTAGCGCCCACCGAAAGGTTCAGACACCTCCAGATTAGTCATGCATTGCTGTCTGTCCTCCCACCTGGCACTGAAGTGCCTGAATCCACACCTTTAGAGGACCGGCTACTCACAGAACATATGCTCAAAAAAGCGACCTCCTTCACATATCGTAAAATAATGAATAACTTGCCGGATCTAGGGTGTCCTCGTAAGTGGTGCAAAATCTGGGGATCCTGGAACGAACATAGGGTTTTTTTTATGTGATCCACCGTCGTCTGAAGGTGAAGATGACTCGGATTAGAGGGGGAGGGGCTGGGGACACCGAGCTGGGTGATAAGACAAATGTATTTCTGAAGTTTTTTATCACTGTAATGTCTGCTGTAATGCTGTTGATTATGAGGTACAATCGTCATAACTATATGCAAAGTACGTCTGAATTACGCCCTGCATTTGTTCTTAATAAAAACTGTTTTTAAAACAAAAGAATACCCACTAGCCAGGGGCTACTTCCATGTTTCCTTATTGTGACTCATCCTGATTCTTCTGTACGATGTTTTATGAGCCTTTACCCACTAGCAAGGGTGATATTGTGTAATGTGTATAAAAGTTGATTGTCAATTGTGATCAACACGAATGCTACTGCCAGACACTCGAAGGGCTCAGGATTTACCATAGCTGTAATACATGTATATATCTAATTTATTTATTTTTATTTATTTTTTATTTTGAGAGTTTTATATAGCGCGAACAAGATCTTTGCAGATAACAGAGCGCTTTACACAGGCAGGTGGAAGGGTAAGGGAACAAGGGGGCATAGTAGGGAGGTAGATCATCAAGTTCATGTACATAGCAAAAAAAGAAAAATTACGTACAGTACAAGTATGAGGTAGCACGGCCTAGTTGGAGCGTAGGCCATCAAAACGTTGTGAATAATACCGAAATCGATAAAAAACTGATATGAGGGAGCAAGGATCTAAGCACTTTAGACTAATATAAGTCCATACACACGTACATAGGAATATATAGGCTTTATCATAACAGAATACAGATAATACTGTTCGCAATGTAGATCACACGAGTTGTTCAAGTGTATTTAGCCATAAGGATACTTTTGACTTCTTTCTTAAAAAGAAGGGAGGAAGAGATGAGCCTCGTTTCAGGAGGAAGTGCGTTCCAGATCCTGGGCGCCATTCCAGAGAAGGAGCGTTTGTAAGTTTTTTCCTTCCGGAATCTTCGCGGTTTCAACAGAAGATTGTTTGTGCTCCTGGTAGCTCTGGACCCACCGGACATTGTCAACTTATGAGTGAGGTAGCTGGGTGATTTCAGGTGTATAGCCTTGTGCGTCATGCAGGCAATTTTCAGCTGTATTCTGGCTTCAAGAGGCAGCCAGTTCAAGGATTTGAAGTCAGGGGAGATATGCGAGTGCTTTTTTGATCCAGTGATGAGTCTTGCAGCCGCATTTAGTGACGCTCTGAGGGGTGCAGTTGTCGTTAGGGGGAGGCCACAGAGGGCCACGCTGCCGTAGTCTATGCGAGGGATGACTAGAGCTTGTACTGCTGTTTGGAAGTCTTTTGCTGGGAGGAAGGGTTTCAGTTTCCTCAAGGTATTTATTTGGAAGTTCGCCCCCTTAGTAGCCTTGCTGATATGCTGCTGCATGTTGAGGTTGGTGTCGAGTGTTATGCCTAGGGATTTTGCTGAGTCCACGATGGTCGGTTGGACATTGAGTGCTGTTAGGTGCTTAAGCCATGTTTGTGCGGAAGATATTTTCGTGGGAGGTGAGATTAGGAGGAACTTCATAGCATTGAGTTTGAGGTGGTTGTCAGCCAGCCAAGATTGGGTGCTTCTGATCGTTGAATTCAGACTCAGGATGTCTTTGGGGGATTGTAACTTGAGTTATATTTGCGTGTCATCAGCGTACATGTGAAAGTGTACATTGGATGCTTGTAACAGAGTGGTGAGAGGTTCCATAACAAGGTTATACAGAGTAGGGGAAAGGCAGGAACCTTGCGGGACACCTAACGATACCGGTACTGGGGAAGACATCAGGTTTTTGCTTTTGAATTTTTGAGACCTGTTGTGTAGAAAGGAAGTGAACCAACGAAGCACAGACCCAGAGAATCCCATTCTTGTCTTAAGGAGTTCGAGTAAGTTCTCATGTTTCACTGTGTCGAATGCTGAAGAGAGATCAAGAAGGATGAGGAGGCAGGTATCATTTTGATCTAAGCTTTGGATGGCGTCGTCAATTATGTGAGTCATCGCGGTTTCAGTACTGTGCCCTGCTCGGAAGCCTGATTGGTGTGGGTTGAGGAGATCAAACTGTTCTATGTGCTTTGTCATTTGTAGTTGGACGCATTTTTCTAAAAGTTTGGCGAGAGTGGGAATGTTGGTAATCGGACGGTAGTTGTTTAGGTCCGTGGGGTCGGCAGTTGGTTTCTTCAATAAAGGTGAAACTTGTCCAACTTTGAGGGAGTCCGGGATGGTTCCTTGTTGTAGTGAGCTATTGATAATTTTAGTCCAGAGTAGGAGTAGCAACGGGATGAAGTCTTTTACGGCATTAGCAGGCAGAGGGTCAGTAAGGTGATTGGATGGTTTTAGGGTGCTGAGTATTCTGTCAATTTCTTCTTCAGAGTAGGTGTCAAAAGATGCCCAAGTCGCATTGTTTTTTAGTTTATTTGGTGTTGAGCAGTTGGGTATTGAGTAGAGGCTTGCGTCATTGAGGAGGTCGTTCCTTATATTGTCAGTTTTTTTGTTAAAGAAAGCTGAGAAATCTTCACAGGAAGGAGTAGTGCTCATGATGTCGACAGCTGGGGGTTGTTCCTTAGATTGAGATCAGATTAGCTCGAACAATTTATTTGGACGGTTTTTCGCTTGGTCTAGCTGCATTCTGAAGAACTCTGACTTTGAGCGTTTTATTTTCCTGAAGTATGCATTTCTCTTTTTCCTCAGAGTTTTGAGATGCAATGTCGAGGGAACTGCTCTCCAGGTGCGCTCTGCCGTTCGCATAGCCCGTCTCTCTTCATTGAGACTCCCGTTGTACCAGGGGTTGGATATCTTAGTGGATACTCTTTTCAGTTGCATTGGAGCGGCCTCATTGATTATTGAGGCCATGGAGTTGAGATAGTGGTCAGTTAGGTCCTGGACGTCAGTGGCGTCGGTGAGGGGGAGTAGGATATTGCAGCTGTTGGGGGGTAGAGAGTTTGGATTGAGTTTCCTCATGTCTCTTTTCCAGACTGTGGGCCTGGCGTATTGCACCGGGATGAGTTTTACTTTTTCCTTGATGAGGAATGTGATAATATGGTGGTCTGACCAGTCACAAGGTTGTATTGAGTCAAGTTGAGTGGTGCCTTCTTTGGAAATGACCAGGTCGAGGATAGAGCCTTTGTCATGTGTCGGGGTGTTGCAAATTTGAGTGAGGTCCGAAGCGGTAAGGAAACTTTTGAGGCTATTAACTACTGCGTCACCGCAGTCATTCCAATGGAGATTGTAGTCACCAAGGAAAATTTGTGTGTTTTGCCGTCCTGCGTTGATTGATATTGTGTCCATGAGTTGTTGGGAGAAGACGATGTTGTCCCCCGGGGGGAGGTACATGATGTGTAGTTAACATACAGGTTTGCTCTCACTGGTGACATCAAGGCAGAAGTATTCACAGGAGGTAAGAGAAGGAGCGGTGACTTTGTTAATAGAGAGGTTGCTCTTGTAAATGCAGGCGATTCCGCCACCTGTCTTGTTGTTGGGCCTGTCAAGTCTAGAGATGCAGTAGTTGGGGGGGACTAGGATATCCATGATAGGATTGGAGGCTTCAGTTAACCATGTTTCAGTTAGTATGGCCAGGTCAAGGATCCTAGACAAGATGAGGTCAGCGACCTCCGTCGCGTGTTTTTGGGCCGATCTACAGTTGAGAAGTGTGCATTTGAGTCTGGGGGGCAATGGCCAATAGCTCTGAGGAATAGTAGGTGGGCACGCCCACAAGGGACATATGTCAGATACCTGAATGCCAAGGCTGATGTCATTACAATTAGACTTCTGTTTTCACACTTTGGAACTTTTATTTGATAGCAGTGTAAACCAAGGGACACGCGCTGCCTAAATGTATTAGGAAAGCACTCCGTATTTTGGCTAAAACATTGTTTTAACATTCAAAGATGGTGCGCATACTCTAAACATATTATTTACTGAAAGTCCGTTTTCCATGTCTATGAAATTCATGCATGTAAGGACGAGGCTGTGTTGTGTAACGCTGTGTGAACAAGCCACCACGGTGGCAAAGCACGTCACGGCGGGTTTATGACTTGAATAAACCCCCAATTTTGCTGCACCTTTCCTGGTTTGCTGTGTCAATCAATCTCCGAGAGCGAGAGTGTTACTGCGGTCCTTGGAATGTTAATCACCGGCTGACTCTGCCGGTCTCACGCCAACCCGAAGATTGGGAGTGGTTTTGGAGTAACTTGGAGGAATATATATATATATATCGAACCAATACCCTTGCAGGCATAGAGTGACGCATACATTATGCAAAAAAGAAGGTGAGAACTCTGGGTAGTTACCAAGTTTAGGTGGAAGGCAGCTCCTGTATAGAGCACCCTCAACACCAGCGACACTCTAAATTTGCTCACCTCAAATGTTTGCTTTTATATCAAAGTTTTTAAGCATAGGATCAGCACAGTGCTATCCACGCTGAGATAGAAATGGACAAAGTCTTTTGCCATTTTTTAAAGCAAAGTCTTTAAGCATAGGATTAGCAAAGTGCTATCCATGCCGAGCTGTAAAATTACAAAAGCCATTTATCACTCCAGGCACAATATTACAGCTTTGAATTGGTAAAATACCATCCAAGCCAACCTGAAATGAATTAAAGCAACCCCTGAAACGTGTTTCGCTGTCATTACAGCTCTTCAGAGAGGTTAAGCTTTGTCCAGACACAAGGAAGCACCCAGTATAAGTCAAAACAATACCCTTGCAGGCATAGAGTGACGCATAAATTATGCAAAAAAGAAGGTGATGTCATTTGAGATGTCATCAGTGATGTCATCAGTGATGTCACTGACCATGTCATGAATGATGTAATATGTGACATCATCACCAGTGGATTGCGAGTGCGAGGGTAAAAGTTAGTACAACTAACTATAACGGAGAAATTTCAATGGTTTTGTATGAGTTAAATGTCCAGCTAACTATAACACCCCTAAAACCTATGTTTTTTTCAGTGAATTTCTAAGGTTTTTTAAATGACAATTCCTAACTATAACCTGCTTGAAACCGATGTTTTTTTCAGTGAATTTCAATATTTTTTTTAAATGATAATTCCTAACTATAACTTGCTTGAAACCTATGGTTTTTTCAGTAAATTTCGAAGGTTTTTTAAATGATAATTCCAAAGTATAACGTGAAAGATTTATTCAATAACAATTTTTTAATCTATTTATTTCTTTGATATTAATTTATAAATTTCTTTTAAATATATTCATTTTTAGATATCTTAATTTTAAGATTACATTAGACATTTTTAATATATATATATTTTTTAAATGTAATATATATATATTTTTCAAAATATTTTTATATTTTCTGTTCTCTTTCATTTTAAACAATTTTTTTGAGCAGTCCCGCACCCAAATCGTACCACTCTCGATAGCTGCGCAGAACGTAGCCGCCATTTTACATTTGTTCTGTAGTATGTGCGTAGGGTATGAAATGGGTACATATTTTTATGCACGATTGCTATGCAAACTGTACGTGACTTCAAGTGCATCCGCAACATATATGTATCACGCAACACCGTGCGCACATTTCCGCATGACGTCTTGTAAGTGTTCAACGCGGTGGGCGCACGACTTCCGCACATTTTTTTGTTATAAAATACATATATAAGCAGTGCCCACCAACCTTAGGGGTGAGATGATGGGCAGTCTGCGAAAAGAAGAGAACATTATTAAAAAGCGCAAAGCTTTCAAATTTCCGCGCGACAATGTTGATTATCAGCAGGGGCGCATTTTTACTTTCGCGAAAAAATTTTATGCTATTAAGGCCTCTAAGGGCACTGTTAGCTTGCCCATGTCTTTGGCTGGGGCAAGTAATGTACCACCCTCTGGTCCAACATCCTCTGCTTCTGATGTGAGTTCAGTGCCTCATAGTGGATCGGATACAGATACAGCGAGATTTGATCCGCGGTCGGGGCTTATAAGGTTCTCTCTAGCGCACGAGGTCGACTGCCTGCACCAGGACAGGCGAGAAACCTTACGACCTCGCAAACCCAATCAAGCCGCAAACAGAGACACAACAAAAAGCGGCAGCAACGAAGAAAAGCAGGCCGTCTCAAAAAAAACAAAAATAAGTTTTACCCCAAGAAGAGGTGGAACCAACACAACTAACTACAACCCATGATAGTAGCATTGTAACCATTGGAAATCCTTCTGTTATAAACTTGAGTTCCATTGCTCTCACCGATGATGATGTTAATATTTTGTCGCTTGGATTAACATACAGTCCTGCGAGTAACTTCAATTATGCTAAAACAAGAATTGATGTATTTAAATACAGGCGCAAATTGAAGTTGAAAAAACATTTCTTAAGCAGCAAATATCAACCCAAAACACAAGTGGTGGCTTCAATTCTCTATCACCAGGACTGGTTGCCAAAGACTCTGGTTTACTTCAGGATTTGTTATCATTACGCAATGAAGCTCCGGTCATAGGAACTCCGGAGCAATGTTTGTTGTTGGATGCAGCTGGTCATGCAGATTTTAAACCTAAATTGACTTTCACCCCTCTAATGTTGTACGACAACATTAACATTTTTCATGATTTAATAACAGCAGGGATCAAGAAACTTCATGTTGCAACTTTGAAGGAAAAACTCCAATATGGGGCTCACAATCACAACTACAATAGGTTGGTAAAGAAATTGCAAGCTGACAATACCATCATTATTCGCCAGGCCGATAAAGGCGAAAATGTAGTTTTGTGGCCCTGTTCACTCTATTTGGAGGAGGCTTACCTCCAACTAAATGATACCTTATGTTACAAACGGTGTGACATATCTACTGTCAGACAAGTTCAAGCAGAATATTACACACTTCTGACTGGTTGGAGAAGTGCTGGCCTTTTAAGCCTGGACGAGTTGTAGTTTCTTAAGAAAGACCACCCGGTGATGCCTGTTTTTTACTTGATACCTAAGGTTCACAAGAATCTTACAAATCCCCCAGGCATGCCCATTATTTCGGCCAGGAATGTGTTGTTGGAAAATGTGACCATGTACATCGACTTTTTCCTCCAGGATTTTGTGGAAACCTTGCCATCGTATGTACAAGACTCTGGGGATTTCCTTAGACAATTAGAAAATGTACATTGGGACTCTGAATGTTGGTTGATCACATTAAATGTTTCAGCTCTCTATACAAGTATTTCACACATGGACGGTTTGAAAGCTGTAGATTTCTATCTGGGTAATAGATCGATCCATCTATATGAACACAATAAGATGTTAATCAGCATGATCTCTTTTTGTCTCCACAACAACTTTTTCTTGTTTAACAATCAACATTTCCAACGAATCAGGGGTGTAGCCATGGGGGCCTTCTTTTCTCCCAGTTATGCCTGTCTGCACATGGGCTACTGGGAGGAGCAGGTCCTACATGGCGCCTTCAATTATGTGGTAGTCGAACGTGTGGTACATTGGTATACTATATTGATGATATTTTTTAATATGGCGTTGTACCAAACAACAGGCGAGTGATTTCATTGATCGGTTAAACCAGAATGCTTTCAATCTTAATTTCACCTCTACTATCAGTTAGGAGAGAATCTGCTTTCTGGATGTGGAAGTAGTGGTTCAAAACAATAAACTGGAAACTGTGTTATACAGGAAGCCCACAGCTGGCAACACTGTGTTGCACGCCAAGAGTCATCACACGGTGCATCTTCTTCACAGTATTCCCTATGAGGAAATGCTGCGAATCAGAGGTATTTGCAGCACGGAGGGCCAATGCAGGATAGCTCAGGAGGAGAGCAAGGCACGATTTTTTGCTAGGGGTTATACCAAGATCGCAATAGATGGGGCGATACGAAGGTTAACTCCATTTCAAGGAAAGAAGTTCTGCTACACAAAAAATCTAAAATAGCGGAACCAGCCAACTCTAATCCACCAGTAAGACTGGTATTTACGTACAACCGGCAACATCAAGCTGATCCAATGATCCAGTGATTGGCAATTTTATGTCAGCCAAACCTGAGATCTCGTTCAGGAAAGCGCGCTCTATGAGCGATGCTTTGGTGAAATCTAGCCCTGAAGTGTTAACCAACAGCTCATGGCTCCAGGCTAGTAAGGGCATCAGAAAATGTGCTGTCTGTAAGGCCTGCAAACACGGGGTGAATAAGACTCAATATATTACACCTTTCTCAGATATCCCCTGTGTTATCCACAAACAGTTGATGTGCAAAACTGAGTTTGCGGTGTATGTGCTGGAGTGTCCGTGTGGCCTGCGGTATGTGGGGAGTACCAAGCTGCAGGTTCACAAACGGATACTCCAGCACATAAGGGCCATCAACACCGGGGACACTGCTTACCCAGTTGCACGCTGTGAGAAGTTGGCCTGGTATATGCTGCTCACTAGTTCTAGTGATCACCTTGTACCATGCCAGGCAACCCTTATGGTGCAGGTTGTAAAGTCAACCTTATAGACAAGCTATCCTAGGGGTAGCATGGACTAAGCAGTCTTAGGCTAAACTCTGTAAAGGCATGTGAAGCAAGCTGTTTTACCATACACAATCCCCTTGAATACCAAATGAAAGGACACCACACAGATATATATTGAAAATATATATAGATTTATTTCTACAAATATCCCCTATACTCTTTATGAGCACAGAAGCAAATGCGTTAAAACAAAACACAGTTTAAATACACAAAAGTTGCACGAATATGGATGAGCCCTAGGGGCCACCTAAACCATATACAAAAATAGTGGTATAAGAACCACTATGGGGAAAGTGAAGAGGCCTAGGGCCTGGGGAATCGCTGGAGCTGATCGGGACTAGCAGTGAAGAAGTCGGGAAAGGCCCGCGGGACTCGGGTGCAGTGCGGAAAGCGCACGCAATACCAATGCAATGTCAATGGTGCGTAAAAGTTACAAAGTTAGTTATTAAGGAACCTTCCGAGTGACCTAGAAGGATGAAACTTTAGACACAGACACTAGAGGTGTGTACCAGTGTGGGAACACTGGCGGAGCTGAGTTACCTCACCCACAGGAAGCGGAGGCATAGGGTCGAAGTAGTGTCGGATTTCGTCACGCAGGTCGATGGTGCTTGGAGCTGAAGATGCTGCAGGCGGCTCGATGTGAAGAGTTCCGGTGGATCCAAGGGTGGATCTGAAGAGGTGAAGACCTGAAAGCAGAGGGGACAATGTTCAAAGTCACTAGCCAGTGACTACCGTGGAACCAGGACGGAACCAGGCGATGTCGGGTGCAAACAGGTGATGTCGTGAAGATTGTCTCTGCAGCCACGTGGACACGAAGAGGTCAAGGACGTCCAGGAGTCGGTCACGAGCTGTCCCACGTAGGTTCTCGCTGACGGCGGTGTTGGCAACTTGATTGGAGCAAACAGGCCTTGGCTAAAGCAAGCCACGCAGGAAGTGATTCAAGCTTCTCACTCGGACCAGCAAGGTCAGAGCGGCTGCTCCTTTTCAGGGGAGCAAGGGTCAGTCTGGAGCAACCAGACCAGCGGTGTAGTTCTTCGGTTTTGTCACCAAGATGGCCGCTAGTCACATGGCAAGTGGCCGGGATGGTGCATCGAGTGTCACGGTGCAAAAGGGCCCCACGCAGATCGTGGAGATGCTGGGGGGCTGATCTTCATTGGAATGGCTGCTCGAGGTTGGGGCTTCTCAAACCCCAAAGCACAGCATCGAGGGTGCCTCAGGTGCTGCGCAGTCAGCTTCTCGGGGTCTTTCAAGAGGTCCGGTCCCACGTCTCTCGGTGCCTCCACGGGTCCCTTCTCTGCAGGGACTGTGGATCGGGCTGTGAGAAGTCTAGGAGTCTGGGTCTTGTCAGGCTCTGGGCTCGGGCTCCGGCGGGAGGCGGTGGCAAAGCAGACGTCGAGTTGCTGGTTGGTGCCTGTGTTCACAGGGTGGTCACTCCTTGGCCACAAGGGAGATTCTCTTCTGTCTTCTGAGCAGCAGAATGTCGAAGTCCAGTCTTCTTCTGTATTTCAAGTTGATTCAGGATGATCTGAAGTCTCAGGACACAGCTCCCACTCTTATTCGAATCCAGGGGGCCGGATCACCTACTAGGTCCCTCCTCTGGGTGGAACCAGGAAGGGGGGTGGTTACACCCCCTTTCCTTTGTCCAGTTTCGCGCCAGGACTGGGGCTGGAAGGCCCCAGCACCGGTTTGAACTGGCCTATGCACAGGGACACCTTGTGTGCCCCAGGCATGTCTGATTCTATTCAGCCCTGTCCTACCCAATACACAAAATCCTGTCTGGGGTGGTGCTAGCACCTCCCAAGGCAGGAAACCCTTTGTCCAAGCTGCCCTCGCTGGAAGGACTCCCAGCAGCAGGAGGTCAGACTTGTGTCTGCGGTGGCAGCATCCATCTTGTGATGCTGAGGCTCTGTTTAACTTTAACCGGGGTTCAGGTTAGGTACATGTCGTGTCCCTCTAGAAGGGTGGAATGCTACCCCCGTCGCCAGAACTGGCGAGGGGGTAGTATTCCAATTCGTATGACACCTTACTCGACATGTTTTGATAAAGCCAAACCCAAGATAGCATTTAACCGCGAGGTTCATAATGCACTTAAGAGTATATGGTATGGCAGTATCATGAAACAGCTAAAGGACATGGTTCCGAAAGCTGCAGACAGGCTCAGCTCATGCCAGAGCACTATCTTACATATTTCCAAGCACTCTGCCTCCAGGATTGATGAGGCCTTCCATAGGAGTGACTGATAGGAACATATGTGTCCATTTTAGGTTAGGTATAGGCATACTACACCTAAGTAAGGGGTGGTTACACCGACTTACCCCAGCTGAGTGATCAGCCAGTTGTGTCAAATATGGAGGCCAGTCCAGGGGTGGCACAATACGTGCTGCAGCCCCTGGTAGGCCTTGGAAGCACCTATGCCCTGGGTACCTGGGTACACTGTTACAGGGGCCAATAAGGTGAGCCAATTCCAATTGTGTATGTACCTAAGATACATGGAGTCCATTTTAAGGAGAGAGCAATTAGCCTGGGGCCCTGAATAGCAGGATCCCAGGCCAACTATGTCAAAAACCAGCTAAACACCAGGCAAAAAGTTTGGGGGTAACCATAGTCAGATATCCACCTTCCTACATAACCCCCCCCCCAAACGAAAGGAGATAAGGCTATCCTTGACCAGGTAAGCCTATATTGCCTAAGTGGCCATATAAGGAAGTACCAGCTCTGGCTTGGTTACCCCCTGTCTCATGGTCCACTAAGCAATCCCTCACCCTAAGGGTATCTGAGGGTCTCCACCATAGGGAATCTCTACCTGTGGTGTGTCTTTGCAAAGTTAAAGGCTGGTGTTGGGATAGAGTACCGAAGTGAGATTCCTCTGTAGGGCTCATCTTCCTCCGATCACTCTCCACCATGTGTGTCTTTCTCTCTTTGACTGAGTTGCACTGTGCTCTCAGGATCAACCTCTGGCTACCTAAAGCTGGAGGCTGGGTCCCTCTTGTTGGTTTACTGGAGGGACAGTTCAAGTTTGGGCCCTTGGGGTCCCAGGTTTGGCTGTGCCCAACAGAATCCATCTGTGGGAGGTCCCTAACTACTTTTAAGGGGGCTCCCTCAGGAGTTTTTAAAGTTTTCACCTCACCAAGGCTACTAGTTTCGGTGTCCCTAATCTGTTGATGGGGGTGCTTTATTTGACAGGGGGCCCTTTGGGGCTCACTGTCCTTCTTGTCCTCTGCAGCCCTGGGCTGAGTAAGGCAAGGTAGAGAGGGGCAGGATACCTGCTCCAGACTGGGTCCCACCTGAGAAGGGTCCACTGACATAAGAGGCTCTGTCAGGCTAGGCCTGACTACCTCTGGGGCAGTTCCTTCATCAGGGGTAAGATCAGTTCCCTGAGGAAGCTCATCCTTTCCTAAAGTCTTGTGGGAGGGAGATTTCTCTTCCTCCTCAATGCTCTCTGTTTGTGTGGAGTCATCCGACTTTTCAGGCTTCACAACACATGTATCAGTTTGAGTTTGGGCTGTGGCCATCACAGCCCCACCAACCTTTTCAGGAGGAGACTCAGTTTGGGTATGGGCTGTTACCATCACAGCCCTGCTAATCTTTTCAGGAGGGAAGTTAGCTGAAGATGGGGCTGAGGTTTGCTCAGCCCTACCAACCTTTTCAGGAAGGACATCTTGGATTGGGGCTGTAGCCATCACAGCCCACCTAACCTTTCCATGTAGATTTACCATTCTAGAATGGGTTTCCTGTTCAACCTCAGCCCAGGCTGAGATTTCCAAATCATTACCAAGTAGGCAATCTACAGGCAAGTTTGCTGACACTGCCACTCTCTTTGGGCCAGTGACACCTCCCCAGCTAAGATTGACTACTGCCATGGGATGTTTGATTTCTATTCCATCAATGTTTGTCACCTGATATGTGGCATCAGGTAAAAGTTGCCTTGAGGGGACTAGACATTCAGCCACCATGGTGATGCTAGCCCCGGTGTCTCTAAAGGCCTCAACTTTCAAGCCATTGATGAGGGGCTCCTGTCTATACTTGCTCAAAGTGTTTGGGCAATCAGTGAAATTGGCAAACCCCATGCCTGTCTCATAGACAAGAGTATCTGAGTTAGGGGACCTGGATAGGCCAGATTCCACCTGTCCTCCAAAAGTAAACCCACCCAGATTCCTGGGTGTGCTCCCACTTCCTGGGGGATTACTGCTGACAGTAACAGGAGGTGTTGGAGCTGGCGTTGGAGGTATATTCTCTTTATTGCCATTCTTGGGACAACAGCTGTCTGTTTTGTAATGCCCAACCTGTTTACAGGCATGACAATAAGGCTTTTTCTGGGTTGAAGAAGTGTCTTGGGACCCACCCCCATCCTTGGAGTTTTGGGGCCCTGGGGAAGTCTTTTCCTTACTTTTATCCCCACCCTTCTCTTGAGGCTTGGTAGTCTCTTTCTTTTGGTCACCACCCTGGTTCTTAGGCCTGATCCTGGTTCTGACCCATTTGTCTGCCCTCCTACCCAATTCTTGTGGGGAGGACAGATCAGAGTCAACCAGGTGCTGATGTAGAAGCTGATTTTGACAATTACTTAAGATTTGCTCTCTCATAATTAAATTATACAATCCTGTATAGTCTGTAACCTTACTTCCCAGCAACCAGCCCTCCAGAGCCTTAGTGGCACATTCAACAAATTCAGACCAGTGCTGAGTCTGTGTCTTCTGGGTATCTCTGAACATTAACCTGTACTGTTCAGTGGTTAAGCCTAACCCATCAATCAGAGCACTCTTCAGGACCAGGTAGTTTCTAGAATCCCCATCACTAACTGTGAGGAGTCTGTCTCGGCCTCTACCTTCAAAGGAGAGCCACAAGATTGCTGCCCACTGCTCCTGAGGGACCTGCTGTACTTTGCAAGCTCTCTCAAGTGCAGTCATCCATTTGTGGATATCATCCCCAACTTTGTAGGGGGGCACAATCTTACTCAGGTTTCTATTGTCAAAGGACCTGTCTTTATCCTTAGGGATAGTGCTGCCACCAGTGGATTCTAATCCACTCTCTCTAGGCTGCCTTGCTCTAGCAAGTTTCTCTTTGGCCAGGGCAACCTCTAACTCTTGCCTCTGGATCCTAAGTTCAGCCTCTCTCATTTTGGCCTCATGTTCCCTTCTCTGAGGGCTAGTCAACTCCCTTCTGGAGTTGCCATGAGAACCTCTAGAAACATGGGAAGTATTGGATTCACCTGAGTGATTCCTCCTCCTCCTATGCTCCTGGTTAAGTCCATTTGGGGGTCTGAATGGGTTGGACCCACCTTCAGTCCCAAATAAGCTTAAGTTAGCCTGGTTAAGCCTGCTGACTAACACCTGGCTATTTCTACAATAATCAGAATCACTTTCTTCCTCCTCCTCCTCCTCTTCCTCTTCCTCAGGCTGAGTATTCCCAGGGGTCTGGTCTTCCTCATCTATATGGATGACAGGGGCAGGGGCATCAGGGTTATCATCTTCAGAAGGAGAAACTTCCTCACCAGTCCCTGAGGGGCCTGGTTTGGAGTTCTTTAGAGCTTCAGACTGGTCTAACAGCTCTCTGAGGTGTCCTGCTGTAGGAATAGGACCTGTTTTGATTCCTCTCATGGAACACAGTTGCCTCAGTTCCTTAAATGGAAAGATAGCAAATTTGGATGGTGCCCTTGGAGGGTCACTCTCAACAGAGTTGGGTCCAGTGGATCCCTCTGCTCCAGACATTGCTCTAGTGTGGTGGATGTGTTGCAATCTACCTACACTTGTGTTTTCCTACAAAACCTATCTAGTAGTTGTAGTCAGGGTGTGCTACTTCCTATCCTCTACAACAACTAAGTTCAGTAGAACTTAAGTATATCTAGTCTTGTTTTAGTGGACCTATCAGGTACCTGTGTGATCTTTCAAATGATATTTCCAAAGATTGTAATGGTAAAACAACAGCAAGCTCAAATCCCAATCCGCTGCTCACCAATGTGAGAAGTTGGCCTGGTATATGCTGCTCACTAGTTCTAGTGATCACCTTGTACCATGCCAAGCAACCCTTATGGTGCAGGTTGTAAAGTCAACCTTATAGACAAGCTATCCTAGGGGTAGCATGGACTAAGCAGTCTTAGGCTAAACTCTGTAAAGGCATGTGAAGCAAGCTGTTTTACCATACACAATCCCCTTGAATACCAAATGAAAGGACACCACACAGATATATATTGAAAATATATATAGATTTATTTCTACAAATATCCCCTATACTCTTTATGAGCACAGAAGCAAATGCGTTAAAACAAAACATAGTTTAAATACACAAAAGTTGCACGTATATGGATGAGCCCTAGGGGCCACCTAAACCATATACAAAAATAGTGATATAAGAACCACTATGGGGAAAGTGAAGAGGCCTAGGGCCTGGGGAATCGCTGGAGCTGATCGGGACTAGCAGTGAAGAAGTCGGGAAAGGCCCGCGGGACTCGGGTGCAGTGCGGAAAGCGCACGCAATACCAATGCAATGTCAATGGTGCGTAAAAGTTACAAAGTTAGTTATTAAGGAACCTTCCGAGTGATCTAGAAGGATGAAACTTTAGACACAGACACTAGAGGTGTGTACCAGTGTGGGAACACCGGCGGAGCTGAGTTACCTCACCCACAGGAAGCGGGTGCATAGGGTCAAAGTAGTGTCGGGTTTCCACACGCAGGTCGATGGTGCTTGGAGCTGAAGATGCTGCAGGTGGCTCGATGTGAAGAGTTCCGGTGGATCCAAGGGTGGATCTGAAGAGGTGAAGACCCGAAAGCAGAGGGGACAATGTTCAAAGTCACTAGCCAGTGACTACCCTGGAACCAGGACGAAACCAGGCGATGTCGGGTGCAAACAGGTGATGTCGTGAAGATTGTCTCTGCAGCCACGTGGACACGAAGAGGTCAAGGACGTCCAGGAGTCGGTCACGAGCTGTCCCTCGTAGGCTCTCGCTGATGGCGGTGTCGGCAACTTGATTGGAGCAAACAGGCCTTGGCTAAAGCAAGCCACGCAGGAAGTGATTCAAGCTTCTCACTCGGACCAGCAAGGTCAGAGCGGCTGCTCCTTTTCAGGGGAGCAAGGGCCAGTCTGGAGCAACCAGACCAGTGGTGTAGTTCTTCGGTTTTGTCGCCAAGATGGCCGCTAGCCACGTGGCAAGTGGCCGGGATGGCGCATCGAGTGGCACGGTGCAAAAGGGCCCCACGCAGATCGTGGAGATGCTGGGGGCTGATCTTCGGTGCAAGGGCTGCTCGAGTTTGGGGCTTCTCAAACCCCAAAGCACAGCGTCGAGGGTGCCTCAGGTGCTGCGCAGTCAGCTTCTCGGGGGTCTTTCAAGAGGTCCGGTTCCACGTCTCTCGGTGCCTCCACGGGTCCCTTCTCTGCAGGGACTGTGGATCGGGCTGTGAGAAGTCTAGGAGTCTGGGTCTTGTCAGGCTCTGGGCTCGGGCTCCGGCAGGAGGCGGCGGCAAAGTAGACGTTGAGTTGCTGGTTGGTGCCTGTGTTCACAGGGTGGTCACTCCTTGGCCACAAGGGAGATTCTCTTCCGTCTTCTGAGCAGCAGAATGTCGAAGTCCAGTCTTCTTCTGTATTTCAAGTTGATTCAGGATGATCTGAAGTCTCAGGACACAGCTCCCACTCCTATTCGAATCTGGGGGGCCGGATCACCTACTAGGTCTCTCCTCTGGGTGGAACCAGGAAGGGGGGTGGTTACACCCCCTTTCCTTTGTCCAGTTTCGCGCCAGGACTGGGGCTGGAAGGCCCCAGCACCGGTTTGAACTGGCCTATGCACAGGGACACCTTGTGTGCCCCAGGCATGTCTGATTCTATTCAGCCCTGTCCTACCCAATACACAAAATCCTGTCTGGGGTGGTGCTAGCACCTCCCAAGGCAGGAAACCCTTTGTCCAAGCTGCCTTCGCTGGAAGGAATCCCAGCAGCAGGAGGTCAGACTTGTGTCTGCGGTGGCAGCATCCATCTTGTGATGCTGAGGCTCTGTTTAACTTTAACCGGGGTTCAGGTTAGGTACATGTCGTGTCCCTCTAGAAGGGTGGAATGCTACCCCCGTCGCCAGAACTGGCGCGGGGGTAGTATTCCAATTCGTATGACACCTTACTCGACATGTTTTGATAAAGCCAAACCCAAGATAGCATTTAACCGCGAGGTTCATAATGCACTTAAGAGTATATGGTATGGCAGTATCATGAAACAGCTAAAGGACATGGTTCCGAAAGCTGCAGACAGGCTCAGCTCATGCCAGAGCACTATCTCACATATTTCCAAGCACTCTGCCTCCAGGATTGATGAGGCCTTCCATAGGAGTGACTGATAGGAACATATGTGTCCATTTTAGGTTAGGTATAGGCATACTACACCTAAGTAAGGGGTGGTTACACCGACTTACCCCAGCTGAGTGATCAGCCAGTTGTGTCAAATATGGAGGCCAGTCCAGGGGTGGCACAATACGTGCTGCAGCCCCTGGTAGGCCTTGGAAGCACCTATGCCCTGGGTACCTGGGTACACTGTTACAGGGGCCAATAAGGTGAGCCAATTCCAATTGTGTATGTACCTAAGGTACATGGAGTCCATTTTAAGGAGAGAGCAATTAGCCTGGGGCCCTGAATAGCAGGATCCCAGGCCAACTATGTCAAAAAACCAGCTAAACACCAGGCAAAAAGTTTGGGGGTAACCATAGTCAGATATCCACCTTCCTACACACGCCATTTTAAAGATCTTCCTGAAAATCAAAGTCAACTGTTGAAGTACTTTGTCATTGATGCGGTTCCACCATTAAGGTGGGGTTGAAACCGCGAGGCTATTTTATGAGCCCTTGAGACAAGATACATTGTGGAACTCGACAGCAAAACTCCCTCTGGCCTTAACGCCAGTGAGAATTTTTATACCTGTTTATAGTCACCGTTTATAGCCCCACTTACATCTCCCTATTCTGTCCTGTAGGCTCCATGAGTCATTTCCCCATTACTGTATACTCATCTTAAATTCATGGGAATTTCGGAGCTTCTGTCCTCTCTCTCCTACCACAGTACAGTGGTTCCTTTTTTTAATACTACTTTATCTGGTTTTAAACAGTTTTTTATTATAAGAGAACTGACTCTTTTATATTCAGCACATATTGTACACAGTATTTTGCACTAATGTTACGTATTGTTTATATTATGATGACCGCATGATTATGCAAAAACTCTTTCTTCAATTCGGGATTACAAGCATGAATTAACCCACTTGGGTTATATTATAGGAGGAGCTTTATCAACCGTATAACAAGAGAATGTGTTGTACTTGATTTCTTTGACCGAGCATTAGGCATTTTTTTGAGTCATTTTGATGAAATTAAACTTTATTCATTGTGCAAGCTTTTTTGTCGCATGCAATAAATTTATTTATTCATTTATATTTGCTCAGGTCTATTTTCTCATTGTGTATTTTATATGCTTGTACCCGATGGGAGAGAAAAAATGTTTTCTATTTCTATCAAGGTGGATCTTGTTGTTGAACCAATCACGTAACATGTTCTTGAGTACTTAGCACTTTAAAAATCAACTGCTCCCTTGCTAGCGTTGTGTGATCAAGGCCTCTGGGCAAGCCGAAACATTATGATGGTGGCGAAAAAATCGAATAAATAATTTTTTCACCTGCAAGTTGGGTCGGCTCTCGTTTCCTTCTCTGGTGGTGACCTGAAGATTGCGGGATTTCTGGAGTATTGGTTCGAGTTCTTTTTGCATATATATATTTATATATGTATTTAAATAAATATTAAGGGGAAAAATGTTATTCTTTTAGTTTTTATAAACTTCTATTACTTTTAAATGCAATTTGGAGAAGTCGCTCAAGATGCGTGCTGCGTGTACGCACCCAACCCGGAGCCCATGTTACATCAAAAAGGAGATTTCATTAGTTTATAACACTTACTGTTCTAACTATTGAAAAACCCCACCCATTTCAATTACTCTTCTTAGACCTTCCTTACGAGAAGACCTATCCTGAAAAGAACGTCACTTTTTGTTCATTGGAAACCTGAACTTCTTTTTTAGATAAAAAAATGTCTACACCACTGCAAGAATCATCAGATTCTGATGATTTTGTTACTCAACAATTTTCACCAGAACCTCACCCTCCTAAAAGATACACATCCATCGTATGGAATTTTTTTTACTTTTCCAGAGGGGCAAATGAAATGTAATGCCACCAAAGTAACATGCAAGATTTGCCAGGCAGTACTGTCCAGAGGAGATCCAAACAATAAATATTCCTGTGGCACTGCTAGTATGCGCAAGCACCTCCAATCCATGCATCCTGTCAACTATGCTCACGAAGAATGAAGAAGACTGCGCCAAAATATACCTCCACCACCGGCAATACCAAGTACCTCTGCAGCATTACCTTCAACATCACGACCAGACATACGTCCCCAATTTGTGAAAGTTAGAATGCACTGCGTGAAGTGCAATCGTTTAATTTGTTATGGGGAGCAATCAGTAGACCTTGTTTGCAGAGCAATTGATAACTATCAATGCTAGTTTTTTTTTTATTCCCTCAAAGTTCATGGTTTTGTTTGTCCTGTTGACTTTTTTTTCATTAAAAAAAAACAAAAATATAAAAGTACAAAAAACAAAAACAAAGTTATTTTCAGAACTAACTACTCTGGTTAAAGAAAGAGTTAAATGCATATGCTAGTGTGTGAAAGTTTACATAAATGCATACATACTGCATAATAGAGTAAAGAATGCATTTGTCATATATGGTGAATGTATAACTGCAGAACTATAAGGAAGTGCTGTAGCATGACACTGTAAGCTCTTTAGCTACAGCATGCTTTGCTACTTCCGAAGGACAGAGATGCAACATATGTACATAAATATGTTGGGAGTCTGTCCTTCCCTCTGCACTGCTGTTTAAACTACAGGCATGTGGTGATACACGCACACTTGCACTATGGTGCAACACTATCTGTGCCGTGTGGAGTTTGTTTTGTGTAGGAACACACACCTTCCTGAACAAAAACAATCAGCGAAGGCATTTTTCTCCTACAATGTATGCTGTGCATTGTAGCGTATATTGTAAGAAAAAATTAGGAGAAATGAAAAAAATTGTACGCCAGGTTTACAAGCTCTCTGCGCCACCAGTACGTCACTTTTTGTGACATACTCATTGCACAGGTGGCTCCTCCATATTTATAAGGAGAGAAAAAGTTATCCTGCATGCAGGGGGTTGTGCTGGGGGTAGTGTTTTGAGGTTTAGGATAGTGCAGTGGTGTTCGTGTACTGTAAAGGATAGTGTTTTAGGGTTTAGGGTGGTGTTTTGTACTGTAGAGGTTCATGCTGGGGGTTGTGTTTTAGGGTTTAGGGTATTGTGGTGGTGTTTGTGAAGTATAGGGGTTGTGCAGGGGGTATGTATTAACATTACACTATGACCACCCTAAGCACAATTATCTGTAGTAACCACCAAAACAGGTGATGTTATCAGCAGAATGCTAGGAAAACGTTTATCAATAGTAAATGCTTCGAATCAAGTCAAATTAAAATCATCACATGCAGTGTGCCACAAATGGTATTACAAGAGCGCTAAGTCTCCCCAACTTACATTTAAAGTGGATAAACATGTTTCATGTGACAGACCCATAGGCCAATGCTGCTGCTTCCGCGTGCTTCAACACCTTCAACATACTCAGCAAGACCTTCAAATGGACCCACCCCCCGAATCAAGGAAGACCATCACCCAAGCCCTCATCACCAGCAGTATGGACTATGGGAACGCCCTCTATGCCGGAATCAACAAATCTCTACTCCACAAACTTCAGACTGTCCAGAAAACCGCTGCCAGACTCATCCTCAGCATCCCACGACAAGACCACATTACCCAGCATAAACGAGCATTCCACTTGCTCCCCGTTGAAAAAAGAGTGACCTTCAAGCTGCTCACACACACCTATAAAGCCCTCCACAACACCGGACTCCAATACCTCAATCTCCTTCTACACCCCCAAAAGAAACCTCCACTCCGATGACCAGGCATTGGCCAAAATCCTCTGTATCCACAGAACCAGACAGGAAGCACACCCTTCTCCTACATCATGGCCAAGACCTGGAATGAACTCACCCTCAGCATCAGATGATCTCCAAAGCATTCAGGAAGGCCCATAAAACCTAGCTTTTCAAATCACCAAAGCTGCACAAATTCCCCCCACATACTCCAATGGCTCAATGGTTAGAGGGGCAAGCGCTGATGCAGAGGTCTGGCCCGTGACCAGGTTTCAATTCCCACCTCGACGGGTCTTGGGCTCAATTTCCTCGGACCTGATAATTCTCGCCTCGGTGCCTATTCTAATCATGGGTCTCACTCTGCAGCTCTGGGCAATAGCTTGCTTAATCTCCACAACGGCCCCAACAGTGCTGGAATGCCTGGATTCACCTTGGGGGTGCCCAGGAGTTGGCATTTCACAGGGAAAAAGCCAGAAAGGGTTCCACAGCGGTATGCGTACAGCGCCAAGACGCCTCATGGTATAAGTGCGCTATACAAGTACGAATTCATTTCATTTCATTTCCAGCAGCGCCTGTAAACCCTCACAGGTGAGTACTGCGCTCTATACATCCCTAATTGATTAATTGATATGCCACCACAGTGTGTGTTTGAGTGTTATCAACAGGCCCTGCTATTTGTTTGGCTGTCTGTAACTCTTAAAAGTAGTGAAATGAGCGGTACTACCTTCTTTAATATATACAGAATCTCTGAGATTGGCTTGGTTTGGCTTCACCTCTGAGAGCTACTTTCAGAGTGCTGATGAGCTACCAGTAGCTCCCGAGCTACTAGTTGCAGACCCCTGGTATGTATAGAGAGGGGGGAATTGTAGTCATGAAGCACAAATGTGAAGGTTATTACACCACTACATGCATAATACATAGCACTTTCAATCATTCCATTCCCTAAAGCCTGGCTCACTGCATGAGTACATGCTTACTGACTGAATGAATACATTAATATAAGTAAAGATACTGGGTGAATTCTTAATTGGTTGATTTTTACTTTATCGAATGAATTACTACATGGTACTGAAAGACTCATTTTGAAATTGCAACAGCAGTCACACTGTGTTTGCTGGAGTATATAGACAGTGACTGGAGAATTGTAGGCCTAAAGCACAAGTGTGAAGGTGGTTACACCACTACATGAATAATGCATAGTAATTTGAAACACTTCATACCCTAAAGCCTGGCTTACTGCAAGAGTGTACGTACTTATGTAACTGCAAACACATCAACCAACCAAATCATTCTCTCTCAATGTTGCCAATGGACACTGATTCATTGTATGATTCTACACAAATAACAGTATCCCTTGCAGTGTATAAAGAAAGATTAAAAATATTAGATAAATAAATGTATTAAAAATCGCAGTAATGGAATTAAATACATTACTACTCGGATATAAATTAGAATACTCAAAGTTCAATAGAGAGTATCTCTGGCACAGGATGCAGGGAAAATAAGGGTTTAGGGTAATGGAGAATAATAAAAAAAGTTTTACAAACAAAAGTGAAGTTACTCGAATGATAAGTCGAAAAAAAAGGGGAATGAATATTAATACTCGTAATAAAAGAAAAGTAATCTATAGAAATGCTTTAATAAGAAAAACGAATTTAAATAAAACATTATAGAAATTATACGAAAGTTAAAAAGTATGAAAAGAGGCATGTTTACATAAACACGTGACGCACTAAAACAGTGGAAATGAGAACACCTGTCAACTGAAAAATGTGACTTAAAAGTGGGAGAAGCAATAAGTTGATCCCATAGATTATTAAGTAACCAAAAAGTATATAAACCACACCCGGGGGATGATTAGTTTCATTTCAGAGAATCAATATGAGCGAAAAACTACGAGGAAGGTAATGATTCGGGCTGCGGAAACATCTTGAGAATATCTTTCATTTCCTCAGAGGGAACATATTGTTAATGTATATTTAAACATACATAAAACATTATGTCCCCTCCAAAGGAGTTTGATGAATTTCGACGCAGGAATGAAACAATATAGAACAGAGGTACATTATGAAAATGGGTATATGTTTGATATTTTTAAAAAAGAAAGCAAAAATATTTAAATGATTATTAAATGTAGCATGTTTAAGTTGAAATGGAATATAATAACAAGTTAACGAAAGATCTGTTACAAGAATCATAAGTTAATTAAGGAATTACTGCATGCAATTTAATGATTAGGCACAATGTGACCATCTTCGCTTTATCTTTCATTTCCACAGAAGGATCATATTGTTAATGTATATTTTAATTTACATTCAACTTTATGATTCTTCAAGTGACTTGGATGACTTTCAACAGAGGATCTTTTTTTTTTTTAGTATGCAAGTATTTCTTAAAGATTAAAAAAATGTAGTATAAATAACCTTTCGATGCAAAGAGAAAATACTTTGCAATAAAGGAGAATACTCTTTATCTTCTAGAATGAAAAAGAGTTAAGAGTATTTATATTGAGTAGTGCTTTTACCAATTTTCACTCGTGAAGAACAGGAGGATTATCTTCGCAAGCACTTTTTTTCAACAATTTAATATAATTGTGTCTTCAAATGTTAATATGAATATTAATTCTTTAAATTTTTAAAAACAATTGTAAAATGTAATAATGACATGAAATGTACATAAAAAAGAAAGATGAAGTAGTAAGGGAGTGTTTGTCGTATCACTTCTATTCTACTTTATCTGACAGTAAAAAAAGCCCTAACATTAAAAGAAAGATGATGGTGCAACACTTATATAATGTAAACTTAAGAAATTAGTGCTTATGATAAAATAAAAGTAATGTGGTCCAACGCGTGATACCGATGAATGAAAAAAAAAATTGCATTTCACCCATGTGATGAAAATAAAAGACTCAATAAAAATATTTTGAACACTTGTGCATTTTTCTTTCAAGGATTCTTTGAAGAATTATAAATTTAATGAAAGGACAACGTACTCCACGCTAAAGGAAAAAAGTGTGCAGAATTATGATACAATAGAAAATAGAATAATATTTTTAAATACATTTACAGTCAACGAACTCGTAAGAAGAGTACACAGTTTAAGTTAAAAACACCCTACCACAACTAGTTTTTGAAACGCATTATGAAATAAAGTGTGTCACAAAATGGGCTACGTACATGGTGAGGGTATCGTAACGTCACATAGAAAAAACAAGCCAATCAACATTAGCATCAGAAAGGTAGAGTTAACCACACAACAGCCAATCAAATGTTTTTTAAAATCTAGGCAAGGAAAGGGATTGGTCGGTAATATGTTTTCTTACAATGCTTCACAATCAATGAAAAAGAGGTGTAGAAAGTTTCTGTTTTTAACATACGAGCAAATCAGATGACCTTGCAAGTACACACAGTGAGAGACAATTATGAAAGATGACTTGCTTTTGCAAGACCCCGAAAGGCTTCTTGCAGAATAACTACGCACTTATCTGCCAGACCGAATTTAATTAATAACCAGGCTCTCAAGCCTAAACACGTCGGCAATCATCTCTCGTCACTTTCTCTTCTTCCAGGTTCACGTGTCTCCTTCTCTTCTAACTCCGTTCTTTTTCATAGTAATTGTTACTGATACACTATCCAGCAAATACCCCACATATGCAACACCCTGGATTTGCAATAGTAATTGTTACTCATACAGTATCCAACACATACCATACAGATGCACCTTCCTGCAGTTAGAATAGCAATTTTTACTCCTACACTAACATGCACTTACCCTAAAGATGCACCCCCCCTGGACTTAGAATAGGAATTGTTACCCCTACAGTAACCTGCACATACCCTACAGATGTACCTTGCTCTATCTTACAAAATCCAAACCAGATTTACAACACCCTTGCACCCCTTTCGCGTCACTTTTCCCATCCTAAAAGTAATGCGGGGAGCCGGCGGGACCGTGGAGACATTGTGGCTCCCCCTACGGTCCCCAACATTTTTTATAAGACCCGGGGATAGGGTCCCCGGGGATATTAGAAATTACTGATAGGGGCTATTTTTACAAAAAAATAAAAGTAGCGCACCAAGCGCAGCACTCAGTGCGGCCCCATGGTGTACACGCGCTGGGTGCACAACTCATGATCAGTAGGGTGCACAACTCTACCGCCTTTGGTGCACCACTTCTACGCGTTTGGGACCCAGCATTGCTTTTCCACATGGTGAGCAACTAACATGCAGCTCTCCATGTGGAAAACCAATCTGATTTACATTTTGAAAGAGAAAACTGATTTCCTTGCTATGGGAGGGCGGGATGGACACCCCGGGACACTGCAGGAACCGGCCCTCCCACAATACATAAAGCCCCGGGGAGTGGTGGTCCCCGGGGCTTTGGAGACCTTACAGCCCCCCCCCATCATTTTTTCTACGCCCAGGGGGTAACGGGGCCCTCCAGTGCTCCAGGATGAGGGCCACACAGTCCCCCTCCCACAATACATAAAGCCCGGGGGATGGTGGTCCCCACGGCTTTGGGGACCTTGGACCCCTCTCCCCACCATTTTTTTTCTTTTTAGCCCAGGGGGCTGACGATCCCCGAGTCTGGGGGCCCCTCCGGGCCCCACATTAAATTTTATCATTTTGCCCCGAGTATTTCACCCCCTGGAGATGAATTAATAAAAAAACCTCAGTTTTATTTTATTTATTTTACGGCACAGTCCACGCACCCTACACGTACCTGCCGGGTTTAAAAAAAATGCGGGCCCTGGGGGTCCTTCTGGGACCCCTTAAGCAGGTCTAAAGGGTACAATTATTTCTATCCTGCCCCCTTTCTCCGTTTTGCACACATATTCCACTGACTTCCTTAGCCTCCCTTCTACCGACGCACAAAATGGCTGCCAACAGTTCCTGGTTTTGAATGTTTACAACCACTTGACAGCAAATAAGCATTCAGCGCCTGATCGGGACAGGGCGCTTATGGTACGATGACAATCCTCGCATCCTCCGCGGATCTACCGCATCCATAGATATAAGAATGACTTTAACTGTAATTTTCTCAGGAACTACTGAACAGATTGAAACGATGTAAGCAAAAGGCACAAGTCGGAATTGAGGACTACCTCTTTACCAAATTTGGCGTGTCTAAAGGTCCTATGGGAAATTGCATGGGGAAAACACGTTTTGGGACCCCCCTTTTTTCTCGACCCCCACTTGACCAATCACCCCGAAACTGTCAGGATAGGAGCGGACCAGAGCTGGCCAAAAGTTTAGAAGATTTCGCAAAGATTCCTCAATCGGCGCCAAAGTTATTGGGAATAGAATGTTGCGGATTTCCTATGGCTAATAGGTCCTAACTATAACTACCTACTGGCAACCGCCAGTAGGTAATATATATATATATATATATACTTTACTGTAACATCAGCCGAGAGTAATCCTGAGAAAACACATGAATAATGATTATTTACAATGTGTACGAAATGTTATCGTATTCCAGAGACTGTTGAAATTTCCTATCAAAGCACATCGAGCCGGCTATTATGTATAGTTTTTTAGTATCTATAGATTCTTCATCTTTTTGAATTATCCTGCACTTTGCACTTTAATAGTACTTTACAGTATATAAAAAAAGAAAGAAAAAAAGAAAGAAAAGAAAAAAAGAAATGAAAACAATGGCGACCGTTTGTGGCCTAAAAATGTGAATGAGGTTGGCTGTCTAGTGGTTTTAAATAATTGTAAAAACAAATGAGGGCGCAAGCGCACTGAGCACTTTATAAATTGTCTAGACATTTAGGACTCTATGGTCCAGTTGAAGACTAATTGTAGTCGAAACGCGTAGGCCGTCCTTCTTTTGCACTTTGCACATGGTGTTTAAATAAATAAAGCAAACGTATTTAAAATTACTGCTGTGGTGCTGTGACTTCTGTCAAAGAAAAAGGACGAGAGGAATCCAAGGAATATATATGTGCAGATTTAATTAAAGTACTTTATTTGCCATATCAGTCAGCATGACGCGTTTCGGCTGTGTTGCCACATCCTTGATAACATGACACCCCGGAATCAAAATGGCCTTTCTCTAGTTATTCTCTTAACATCAAGATCACATAAAACTGGGCTATTAGTAGATCTAAACAACATACCGCAGTGTTGTATGGTAAAACACAGGTCCCCTCATTTGTTTGCAATGTAATAATATATACAGTTTAAATACATCATTAAAACAAATATGAACAAGTTGGCAATTATAAAAGTTGTACATAACGCAACATGTGTTGACTAATAATAACCAAGTGGTTACAACTCTGCCCCTGGTTTCATGAGAGAGCCATAGCTCGACAATAATTCCCTGTCATAATGAGACCAATAATGCCTAGAAAAAAGTGCAAGTGCAGAAAAACTTTTTTTGATCAGTGACACAGTGCAACATTATCCATAAGTGGCATATATTAAAATCATATCTATTCCTGGATAAATGATTAAAAAACAAGAGAAATGAAAGGAAGAAGGCCAATGCTTATACATTTTCTCAAATCATTAAAGTGCAAGTGCAATTAAATCATGAATTTCATTTCAGTTTGAATACTTAATAGTTGGATAGATCCTTTAAAAGAAGACCTCATATAAAAAGCATTCTGACAGGTGAAATAACCTCCGTGATCCATCCGGGTCACAAAAATTCATTGTATTGACAAATTCAGTAACAATTCACTCTGTATTATTGCACTACTCATAGCTGAAACATCAAATATTCAGTTGAAATCGAAAAGAGTGTTAAAAACAGCCTAAAAAGAACCATGCCGAAAACCAGCAAGAGTACTCCAAGTCACCTAGACAAAAATCAAGTTTTAAAATCACGGTGAAAACGAGACCCAAACCAGTCCTCAAGACTTGCCTTAAAATGCTGTCTATCAACACCCCCATTTCAAATAAAAGAATGCAGAGTACATATATATAAAGACAGTTGGAATTAGATCCCTCCCTATTTATAAAAATTATGGCGGATCTCCCCCGTATTAAGACCCTTAAGAATCCTAATATCAAGTAGTCAATATATTTCGATTCCAATTGACGTAATTGTTTCTCCCTGTCCCCTCCTCTAAGGTTCTTAGGCACTGAGTCAATAACAAAATAGCTCAAATCATTCAAATTATTTTCATGTACTAGTTTGAAATGAAGAGCTACTGATCTGAATTTACTATCGCCCGTAAAGGTTGCAGAATCCGGTTGAGTACTTGTAACTTGGTACTACCAATATATTTTAATTTATAAGTGCATTCAAGGTCATACACCGCAAAATCTGTGCGGCAAGTAAACAACCCCTTAATTTTGATGAACACTCAGCTGTGACCAAGGTGCATTTTCACGCCGAAACTCCTAAGGGATTTAGGGCCAGATGTAGGTAGCCAAATACCAGTCGGTAATGGCCGAAATTCGGTCATTTTGGCCGTTACCGACCGGTATTCTGAAAATGAGATGTAGGAGTCAAAAATCTACCGATTCGGTAAATATGAGTCGGTATTCTACAGATTTGGAATCTACTGAATCCTTATTTACCGAATTCTTATTTACCGATTCGGTAAATAAGAAATGGTAAAAAATGTCTATCGAGATGTAGGAAACCTAAAAAATACTGAATTTCCTGAAATTCGGAATTTAAGAGTCGGTATTTACCGTGGATTGAAAGCAGGTGGTAACCAGGTGCAGGCTAAAAATGAAGGCCCAAAAATGCAACAGTGTAACCAGAATGGCGGCATTCTACGTCATAGCAAGGCGGCTACGGCTACAGGCAGCAGGAGAGAGGGTATGGAGAAGGGAGGAGCAAGTCTACAGGCAGAGGATAACAATCTTCCAACTGACTGAGCCAGAGATACTGCAAAGGTACAGGCTACACCCCCACACCATCCTGGACATGATCAGGGACCTGCACCCACTCCTGGAGCACCCAACAGCAAGGGCGCACGCCATCCCACCCCATGTGCAGGTGCTGTGTGGAGCAGATGAATGTATCATGAGTATGTAACTAATGGCACTCTCTTTTCCACCTAGGCAATAGCGCTTATGCCCTGTGGTCCTTTGTGCTTACCCCCTACCTCAATTCATCTACCAGGAGTGAGAGGTGTTACAATATGGCACACAGAGCGACTCGCAACGTCGTAGAACGCACATTTGGACTCCTGAAAAGCAGGTTCCACTGCCTCCACAAGAGCGGAGGTGCACGGCAGTACACTCCAATCATCTGCTGCAAAATGATAGCGACCTGTGCCATGCTGCACAATCTTGCCACCAAGGAAGGTACAGAGGTGGAGATCACACATCCTGAGGACATTGATGATGACACAGAACAGGCAGAGCCCAATGCAACAGGAGGAGCACCAGCAACAGATGGGAGACTGAGTCGGGCAGAGATCACACGCAGATATTTCTAAGTAAGTAAGGAGACACAGACAGGCTTAGTATTTGAAGTACGTAGTTTACTAGTCACTACCGCACTTCACTGATACCACACCATGGCACTACAATGTCTGTATTCCACACTGGGTGGTCACAGTTTCCCTCACCATGACCTGTCCTGTGGGTTGAGGGCATCATCAATGTTTGCGCCCTTGCACTACAGTGTGGGATGCAGAAGGCTTGGTGTCACCGGTTGCAGTGGTGCCTGGGTCAGCAGATTGCCGCCTGCTGCTCCTTCGAATGTCTGGAACAGGAGTGCTAGAGCCACTCCTGCTGGTGGAGTCTTCTGTGTCCCCGACACCTGTGTCTCCAGCAGTGGCTGCCTGTTGTGTGAGCAAAAGCTCCATGGCAGAGGTGACTCTCCCCATCCCCCTCGACAAATCAGTGCAGCAGTGCACAATGCCATCCTGCATGTTGATAGAGCGCCCGCATAGCAGGGAGGTTGCTGCAACAAGCCGGTTCATGGCTTTGGTCTGTTGCCGCATGCACTGACAATCCTTGCACCTCTCAGAGTGGTCACTGTCTAGTTTTAGGGGATATTAGAAATTACTGATAGGTGCTATTTTTACAAAAAAATAAAAGTAGCGCACCAAGCGCAGCACTCAGTGCGGCCCCATGGTGTACATGCGCTGGGTGCACAACTCATGATCAGTAGGGTGCACAACTCTACCGCCTTTGGTGCACAACTTCTACGCGTTTGGGACCCAGCATTGCTTATCCACATGGTGAGCTACTAACATGCAGCTCTCCATGTGGAAAACCAATCTGATTTACATTTTGAAAGAGAAAACTGATTTCCTTGCTATGGGAGGGCGGGATGGACACCCTGGGACACTGCAGGAACTGGCCCTCCCACAATACATAAAGCCCCTGGGAGTGGTGGTACCCGGGGCTTTGGAGACCTTACAGCCCCCCCACCATTTTTTCTAAGCCCAGGGGGTAACGGGGCCCTCCAGTGCTCCAGGATGAGGGCCACACAGTCCCCCTCCCACAATACATGAAGCCCGGGGGATGGTGGTCCCCACGGCTTTGGGGACCTTGGACCCCTCTCCACACCATTTTTTTTCTTTTTAGCCCAGGGGGCTGACGATCCCCGAGTCTGGGGGCCCCTCCGGGCCCCACATTAAATTTTATCATTTTGCCCCGAGTATTTCACCCCCTGGAGATGAATTATTAAAAAAACTCAGTATTATTTTATTTATTTTACGGCACAGTCCACGCACCCTACACGTACCTGCCGGGTTTAAAAAAAAATGCGGGCCCTGGGGGTCCTCCTGGGACCCCTTAAGCAGGTCTAAAGGGTACAATTATTTCTATCCTGCCCCCTTTCTCCGTTTTGCAGACATATTCCACTGACTTCCTTAGCCTCCCTTCTACCGACGCACAAAATGGCTGCCAACAGTTCCTGGTTTTGAATGTTTACAACCACTTGACAGCAAATAAGCATTCAGCGCCTGATCGGGACAGGGCGCTTATGGTACAATGACAATCCTCGCATCCTCCGCGGATCTACCGCATCCATAGATATAAGAATGACTTTAACTGTAATTTTCTCAGGAACTACTGAACAGATTGACACGATGTAAGCGAAAGGCACAAGTCGGAATTGAGGACTACCTCTTTACCAAATTTGGCGTGTCTAAAGGTCCTATGGGAAATTGCATGGGGAAAACACGTTTAGGGACCCCCCCTTTTTTCTCGACCCCCACTTGACCAATCACCCCGAAACTGTCAGGATAGGAGCGGACCAGAGCTGGCCAAAAGTTTAGAAGATTTCGCAAAGATTCATCAATCGGCGCCAAAGTTATTGGGAATAGAATGTTGCGGATTTCCTATGGCTAATAGGTCCTAACTATAACTACCTACTGGCAACCGCCAGTAGGTAATATATATATATATATATATACTTTACTGTAACATCAGCCGAGAGTAATCCTGAGAAAACACATGAATAATGATTATCTACAATGTGTACGAAATGTTATCGTATTCCAGAGACTGTTGAAATTTCCTATCAAAGCACATCGAGCCGGCTATTATGTATAGTTTTTTAGTATCTATAGATTCTTCATCTTTTTGAATTATCCTGCACTTTGCACTTTAATAGTACTTTACAGTATATAAAAAAAGAAAGAAAAAAAGAAAGAAAAGAAAAAAAGAAATGAAAACAATGGCGACCGTTTGTGGCCTAAAAATGTGAATGAGGTTGGCTGTCTAGTGGTTTTAAATAATTGTAAAAACAAATGAGGGCGCAAGCACTGAGCACTTTATAAATTGTCTAGACATTTAGGACTCTATGGTCCAGTTAAAGACTAATTGTAGTTGAAACGCGTAAGCCGTCCTTCTTTTGCACTTTGCACATGGTGTTTAAATTAAATAAAGCAAACGTATTTAAAATTACTGCTGTGGTGCTGTGACTTCTGTCAAAGAAAAAGGACGAGAGGAATCCAAGGAATATATATGTGCAGATTTAATTAAAGTACTTTATTTGCCATATCAGTCAGCATGACGCGTTTCGGCTGTGTTGCCACATCCTTGATAACATGACACCCCGGAATCAAAATGGCCTTTCTCTAGTTATTCTCTAAACATCAAGATCACGTAAAACTGGGCTATTAGTAGATCTAAACAACATACCGCAGTGTTGTATGGTAAAACACAGGTCCCCTCATTTGTTTGCAATGTAATATTATATACAGTTTAAATACATCATTAAAACAAATATGAACAAGTTGGCAATTATAAAAGTTGTACATAACGCAACATGTGTTGACTAATAATAACCAAGTGGTTACAACTCTGCCCCTGGTTTCATGAGAGAGCCATAGCTCGACAATAATTCCCTGTCATAATGAGACCAATAATGCCTAGAAAAAAGTGCAAGTGCAGAAAACCTTTTTTTGATCAGTGACACAGTGCAACATTATCCATAAGTGGCATATATTAAAATCATATCTATTACTGGATAAATGATTAAAAAACAAGAGAAATGAAAGGAAGAAGGCCAATGCTTATACATTTTCTCAAATCATTAAAGTGCAAGTGCAATTAAATCATGAATTTCATTTCAGTTTGAATACTTAATAGTTGGATAAATCCGTTAAAAGAAGACCTCATATAAAAAGCATTCTGACAGGTGAAATAACCTCCGTGATCCATCCGGGTCACAAAAATTCATTGTATTGACAACTTCAGTAACAATTCACTCTGTATTATTGCACTACTCATAGCTGAAACATCAAATATTCAGTTGAAATCGAAAAGAGTGTTAAAAACAGCCTAAAAAGAACCATCCCGAAAACCAGCAAGAGTACTCCAAGTCACCTAGACAAAAATCAAGTTTTAAAATCACGGTGAAAACGAGACCCAAACCAGTCCTCAAGACTTGCCTTAAAATGCTGCCTATCAACACCCCCATTTCAAATAAAAGAATGCAGACTACATATATATAAAGACAGTTGGAATTAGATCCCTCCCTATTTATAAAAATTATTGCGGATCTCCCCTGTATTAAGACCCTTAAGAATCCTAATATCAAGTAGTCAATATATTTCGATTCCAATTGACGTAATTGTTTCTCCCTGTCCCCTCCTCTAAGGTTCTTAGGCACTGAGTCAATAACAAAATAGCTCAAATCATTCAAATTATTGTCATGTACTAGTTTGAAATGAAGAGCTACTGATCTGAATTTACTATCGCCCGTAAAGGTTGCAGAATCCGGTTGAGTACTTGTAACTTGGTACTACCAATATATTTTAATTTATAAGTGCATTCAAGGTCGTACACCGCAAAATCTGTGCGGCAAGTAAACAACATCTTAATTTTGATGAACACTCAGCTGTGACCAAGGTGCATTTTCACGCCGAAACTCCTAAGGGATTTAGGGCCAGATGTAGGTAGCCAAATACCAGTCGGTAATGGCCGAAAGTCGGTCATTTTGGCCGTTACCGACCGGTATTTTGAAAATGAGATGTAGGAGTCAAAAATCTACCGATTCGGTAAATATGAGTCGGTATTCTACAGATTTGGAATCTACCGAATCCTTATTTACCGAATTCTTATTTATCGATTCGGTAAATAAGAAATGGTAAAAAATGTCTATCGAGATATAGGAAACATAAAAAATACTGAATTTCCTGAAATTCTGAATTTAAGAGTCGGTATTTACCGTGGATTGAAAGCAGGTGGTAACCAGGTGCAGGCTAAAAATGAAGGCCCCAAAATGCAACAGTGTAACCAGAATGGCGGCATTCTACGTCATAGCAAGGCGGCTACGGCTACAGGCAGCAGGAGAGAGGGTATGGAGAAGGGAGGAGCAAGTCTACAGGCAGAGGATAACAATCTTCCAACTGACTGAGCCAGAAATACTGCAAAGGTACAGGCTACACCCCCACACCATCCTGGACATGATCAGGGACCTGCACCCACTCCTGGAGCACCCAACAGCAAGGGCGCACGCCATCCCACCCCATGTGCAGGTGCTGTGTAGCAGATGAATGTATCATGAGTATGTAACTAATGGCACTCTCTTTTCCACCTAGGCAATAGCGCTTATGCCCTGTGGTCCTTTGTGCTTACCCCTACCTCAATTAATCTACCAGGAGTGAGAGGTGTTACAATATGGCACACAGAGCGACTCGCAACGTCATAGAACGCACATTTGGACTCCTGAAAAGCAGGTTCCACTGCCTCCACAAGAGCGGAGGTGCACGGCAGTACACTCCAATCATCTGCTGCAAAATGATAGCGACCTGTGCCATGCTGCACAATCTTGCCACCAAGGAAGGCACAGAGGTGGAGATCACACATCATGAGGACTTTGATGATGACACAGAACAGGCAGAGCCCAATGCAACAGGAGCAGCACCAGCAACAGATGGGAGACTGAGTCGGGCAGAGATCACACGCAGATATTTCTAAGTAAGTAAGGAGACACAGACAGGCTTAGTATTTGAAGTACGTAGTTTACTAGTCACTACCGCACTTCACTGATACCACACCATGGCACTACAATGTCTGTATTCCACACTGGGTGGTCACAGTTTCCCTCACCATGACCTGTCCTGTGGGTTGAGGGCATCATCAATGTTTGCGCCCTTGCACTACAGTGTGGGATGCATGAGGCTTGGTGTCACCGGTTGCAGTGGTGCCTGGGTCAGCAGATTGCCGCCTGCTGCTCCTTCGAATGTCTGGAACAGGAGTGCTAGAGCCACTCCTGCTGGTGGAGTCTTCTGTGTCCCCGACACCTGTGTCTCCAGCAGTGGCTGCCTGTTGTGTGAGCAAAAGCTCCATGGCAGAGATGACTCTCCCCAGCCCCCTCGACAAATCAGTGCAGCAGTGCACAATGCCATCCTGCATGTTGATAGAGCTCCCGCATAGCAGGGAGGTTGCTGCAACAAGCCGGTTAATGGCTTTGGTCTGTTGCCGCATGCACTGACGATCCTTGCGCCTCTCAGAGTGGTCACTGTCTAGTTTGTCACAGAGAGCACTCATTGTCTATGTCATGTCCCTTATTCCCTTTGCCATGGACTGCATGCACTCTGTCATTGTGCCAATCCGCCGGTCTATGTTGGACATCCTGCTATTCAAAGTGTGCACCTGTCTATGAACAGCTAAAATGCCCTTTTCTTGCAGGCGCTGGACTTTAACAATGGTGGCCTCAAGACCACAGAAGACCCTCTCTCCATCCTCGCCTCCGCCTCTCTCCTGTGCCCTTCGGCCCAGGACACCGGCCTGCACAGCTCCAGATGAAGTCTGCTGCCCAGCGTTGTCAGCCTGAGGTGGATTTGTTGGTGTACCACCCTCAACATCTTCCTCATCTGATGTCTCAAGAATCCTGAGAGAGGGAACACCATGCCTCCTTGGCCTTCCCAGCACAGATGACTCTGAGGTTGGTGTGGGGGAGAGTGCTGGTGGTTCAAACTGTTGTGACCCAAACAGCAGAGGTGAGAGAGGCTGTGGTGTGGTGGGCCGCTCCGGTGTAGTGGCTGCCTGCGCTGTGGGTGTGTTTTGCAGAACAGTGCTTGGACCAGCTCTATTGGTTGTTTTATCACGCCTCTCCGTTGCCCTCTCCTCCCTTTCCTGCACTGTACTGCCCGATGACTCTCCTGTGGACAGATATGAAAATTAGGTCAGTGATGTTGTTCACCTGTGTGTCATTATTAAATCACATACCTATAACACAATTGCCTAGTCCTCAATAGCTTTTGTATGTAGTGTGTGGCATGCCTTGCTGATTTCTATGTTGACTGCATTGATGTATTTTCCTATGACTACGTCTCCCATGATGCATTGCTGGAAATGTCTAATACCAGTTCTGGAGTGTGATGCAGACAACCAAATTGGGGAAGGGAATCAGGGAAAAGGGTGGGGATTCAAGTCCATGCATCTTACCTTTTTTTTCCCAGCTCTGGCAAAGCTGTCAGCATCCCCGATCCCATGGTACTTTCAGGCTCCAGGGTAGATTCCACCAGCTGTTCCATGTCTGTCAGTCTTGGTGCTCTGTTCCTCCCTCCACCTGTGGCTCCGGCATCTTTCCTCTGTGCTGCAATTTTTTTTTGTAATGATCCGCAGATCATACCACCTTTTTTTGAGGTCATCTATGTCCCTGTGTATGACCCCAATGGCATTGACCTTGGACTGGATCTCCAGCCAGGTGTTCCTTTTGACTGACTCTGCTACATGCAGAGACTGTTTGCCAAAGAGCTGGGTGTGGCATTTGACGACCTCCTCAACCAGCAGCTGCAGTTCTGCTGGGCTGAATTTCACTTTCCTCTTGCGCTCAGCTGCATCCTTCTGGCCATCCTGGGACTCCATTCTGCTGCTCAGATATGCTCAGGAATACCTGCTCCTCTGTGTTTCCTCCAGCTCTCCAAACAGTTAAGTTGCTCTGCACCTGCATGGGTGTGGCCACTTCCTAGTACTGGGTTGGGGTGGTTGCATCTGAATGGTTGGTTCCTCTGTTGCTTTGTTGTGGGGTATGGTGGGTGTTCCTGATTGGTTGACAGGCTCACATGGGTCTTTTTGAATTTACCGATTCAGTATTTACCGATGCGGTAAATACCGAATCGGTAAATACATGGGGGCCCATAGGGTTGAATGGGTTTTACCGTTTCGGATTTTACCGTTTCGGTATTTACCGATTCGGTTAATACCGATGTGAAATTCCGACTGTTACCGAATCGGTACATTTTACAGTATTTTTTTCCTACATCCAGTTTTCTGATTCTGAAATTCCGATTCAGTATGGATTGGTATTTAAGAGTCGGTAAACTAGAATTACCTACATCTGCCCCTTAATGAGTTGTCTGATGCTGGCAGGGCGGGCCGGGCTGCGCTGCGGCAGCCGCAGGGAGACGGAACTGGACCCCCTTGAGGCCGGTGCACCCCCGACGAGGAACCCGCAAGCCCCCTGTTAATTCTGATTGGTGAATGTGGGGTCAGAGGTATGCTCCTCCTCCCCAACGCCACCTGCCACCATGGCGAAGCGGGAGTCCAGCGCCAGCCCGGTGGTGCGGCAGATCGACAAGCAGTTCCTGGTATGCAGCATCTGCCTGGACCGCTACCACAACCCAAAGGTGCTGCCGTGCCTGCACACCTTCTGCGAGAGGTGTCTCCAGAACTATATTCAGATGTCTGATGCTGCCGCACTAAGACGTATTAAAGACTGTGGGCTCTTCTTGTGCTGCAATACTTACCACAGGATTCTCTATTCCTGTTTTCAGAGCCCGCCCTGCAGAGTCGGGATGCCCCCGGAAAAATTGAGCTTTTTTTGGACAGTGTTTATTGAAGGGGCATGACACGGTCTTCATCCACACCAGTCAGCGGACTTCCTTGAATATTTGGTGCTGGCAGAAGAGAAAGGGAAAAGGGAGAGGAGTCGTCCTCTCTTGGGCAATCTTCGTGATTTCTCACCAAGCAAGTATCAGTGTGTGGCAGCCAAGAGCACTATGCTATATACTTTTTATTACCAGTGTGCATCGTGGATAAACACAAGGATGTGGTGTTATGCCATGCTGTATTGCAGGAATGGATTATTGATGCATTCTGGGACTCACAGTAGAGAACTGAGATCGCATGATCATTTGAACACTCATCTATGACCAAGGTGCATTTTCGCGCCAATACGAGTAATGGATTTAATGAGTTGTCTGATGCTGCTGCACTAAGATGTTTGAAAGTCAGCTTAACATGATGCCGAAGTTGAGGGCTCTTCTTGTGCTGCAATACTTATCACAGGATTCTCCGTTACTGTTTTCGGAGCCCGCACCGCAGAGTCGGGGGCCCCCGGAAAAATTGAATACGTACATACACATAGGCCGTTGTAGTTAGGTGAAGATGTCAGTTAGAACATTCCATTTTAAACAAACAAAACCACTGAAATTCATCTATTATTGTTTACTCAAGTAGCTGTAACTTGTGCCCTAAAGTAACTATAAGTCTCGCCCCAACAGGCACAGTGTTGTCCTCAATTATGTAATTTCAGATGATGTAGGTATGTTATCAATGATGTCATAGAACATGTCATGAGGGATGGAATATGTGAGGAAAAATTGCTGGGCATGGGGAGGGTGCGAGCTCTCCACTGTGAAATTATATATAAGTCATGGTTATCATAGGAAGAGCGCTTTCGTGTTGCTAACAATGTTTGTGCTGCCTGATGACTCTTCACAAAACATTCCAACAAAAAATGTTCCTAAGCTCCTTCCTCGAAAGTTTTTTGAATGATCCATTAAGCAGGGGAATAGAAAATGGGAGGATCCAAAAACACTTTTTTCACATGGAATTTCCATAGAGTATATTAAATGACAATACAAAGAAAATGGCATAAAGCTAGCTATATATGCAGAAGGCATGGTTTTTGTGGTTTGGTGTAAATGTGTTCAGCTGTTTTAGAGAAATTAAGTCTTAGAAAATAGTGATCTCTAGTGCTGCAGGACTCCTCGAACTGTATTACATGAAGTGTCCTGGGGACTCAACATACATGTGCCTGCTTTGGTCTTATAGAAGGGTTCGCAGACCCGTCAGCTGCCCCTTTTGTGATACTGATAGCGCTGGAGCATATGAAGCACCAGCCCTATCTTAAGAGAGCATTCCCTCATTTCCATAGGGGAGTGGCCCCATGCAGATAAAGGAAACTTGGGAGCACAGGCATAGAAGCTGTCAGGTGGCACACTGAAAGTATGCCACATAAAGGTGGAGCACTGTCAGTGAACCCCACGAAGGCAGCCCTCTTGAGGGATGAAAGAGGGTCCCATTGAGCCCCTAGACATGCCCTTGCAGGTGGGTGCAGTTACTCACTGCATCCACCTGCAATGGGATCTCTAAACCCCCTTGAAAGTGCAGGTGGGTTTTCACCTCTACATAGAAACACAAAGCACCTTTTAAATAGCTGCTCTGTATTTCTGTTGAATGCGCTGTCCCCAGGGCAGCACAAATTTGTGGCAGCCCTTAGGGCAGCGCATTCTTCAAAATCGGGTGCACTTTCTTTGTTTGCACCCAGCACACCTGCTTCAAGGGGCAAACAGGGAATACGTGCCCTGGAGTCCCATGGGAATAAAAAGGCAAAACAGACCATTTATTTTGATCAGTCCCACAGGATGGAGAGTGGTCCTGCGAGACTGTGAGTTCAGGCTTTGATTGAGAAATGTTGTGGCTGCCATTACAGGATTCAGAAACTCAGCCTCTGAGTCCTGAAAAGCAAGTTAAACCATCATAGAATAGGGTGGGTTAGGGATACCTTGAATGCTAGCTCTTAGAAGGGGAGAGAAAGGTGCCCCCTTCGTGGAGAAGTGTGGCTCAATGGTTAGAGCTGCAGACCCTGATGCAGACGTCTGGCCCGGGACCAGGGTTCAATTCCCGCCTCGGCGGCTCTTGGACTCAATCTCCCTGGACCTGATCATTCTCGCCTCGGTGCCTAGTCTAATCATGCGTCCCACTCTGTGACTCTGGGCAATAGCTTGCTTGTGCTCCACAATGGCCCCAGCAGCACTTGGATGCCTGGTTTCACCTTGGGGGTGCCCAGGAGTGGACATTTCACAGGGAAAAGTCTGGAAGGGTTCCACAGCGGTAAGAGTGCAGCGCCGGGACGCCGAGTCGCTGGGGCAGCCATGCACTTTACAAGTACAACACATTTACATTTACATTTACAAGAGGGTCAAAAAGAAAAGAAACTATATTTGGGGTCAATGCTATACTGTGGGACTCATGCAAGACTCTCGTGGGAGTCCCATACCAGGAATGTATGTATTTTTTTTAATGCAGGAGGTGGGAGTCTGTGTACTTAGGTCTTAGGTCTTTTACATATACCTGGAAAATGTCTGTGTTTTTTTATTTTGGTTTTAAAACTTTTTAATATTTGAAAATCTACAACAGTTAACCCTTGGTTCTTTCAGTGAATATATATGTTTAAATAAATGTATTTACTTAAATATGTGACCTGGGAGATGGCATCCCCGGGCTAATAACATCAAAGAGGCTTGAAGATTGGGCTGCAGAGCTCCCATTCACTTTATTTTTAGAAATGGCCCTAAAATATGGGGCCCCAGGCGTAACAAGGCTTTGGTTGAGATGCCTCATGGCCCCCCCCCCCTTTTAATTAAAAAATAAACTGACCTAGGGATGGAGTCCCCAGTGCTGGGCCCAGAGGCCAACCCCCAATGCTCACAGTCAGAGGCCCTGCACAGCATACGGTTGTATGTATGGCGGGAGTTTTGCTGCAGGGTTTGGCCTGCACGCCAGGGGGTTGCATATGGTAAATGTGTATTACTTTGCATGGAAAAAACCCTAGAATTTCACTGAAAAAACAAAGGTTAAAGTAATGTTATATTTAGGTATGATGAAAAGTTCTGTTTTATTTTAAAACGCACATTTGAAATTCACTGAAAAACCCAAAGGTTAAAGTAATGTCATAGTTAGATGAATTTGTCAATGACAACATTAAGGTTTTGAACTAAAGAAAACACAGAAATTCACCAGTTATACTTAGCAGCATTAAATATAGCTTGTGCTCCAGCATGCACTGCTTGTGACCTCACATATGATATCACTGATGAAATCATCCAAGCTTTGTTTTCGCACATATTGCTCTATAAATTATTATGCATTAGAGGCCTGACAGTAAGTGCAAAATAGCTCACGAGAATATCAGTCTTCATTACTGCCATCACAGATACAACTTCCTTAGGTGTGGAAAGCATCCATCACGTGCAACATTGACCATGTGCTATACACTATACAACTACCAAAGTTTACATTAACAATCAACCACATATATATAGAAAACACTCATTGAGTACGGTATTCAATCTGTGTACAAATGCTCACAGAAAGACAAATGCTTAAAAATAGAGAAGGTCAGTTCCAAAACAAATGCCTTACTATGGACAGCTTTTATGTGTATCAAATCCCTGAATCTCACTGAACCAACATTAAGAAATTAAGTTGATATTAGTAGAGAACTGGCTACTGTAAATAGTGCTTACTCTATGGAAAGAGTTTACTCTATACCACACTGATTGCAAACAGTGAAAATTTTGTTAGAAATGCACCACAGACTATTAAAAAATATCTACTAAGAATAGTGCACACTTTATGAAACAGTTGTCAACAAATACACTATGTGCTTAAAATAACTAAGATCTGAAGGTGCTAAACAACAGCTAGTGTGGTGAAAACATTACAGATAGCTCATCTTCTCAAGTAAAACAAACACATGTACATAGGCTAGTACCTGGCTGGTGAACACAGGCTTGTAAGTTATTTAGAAATTGCCGTGCTAACACAATTATGTCTAATAACTCAAGGTTGCTTACAAAAGCTAGTATATACTATGTAGAATCTTACTCCTGTTGAGAACTGTATCTGCAGAGCCAAAAAACCTGTGTGGAACATAATTAACAAAAGTCAGCTGTCATCTGCCCACAGTTACACTTGAATACAAAGATTTCTAACATGTTCAATACCTCTACATACCTGTGGTGCACAAGGAGCACATGTGTTTTGTAAATAAGTACAGCCACCACTAAGTAAAATATAAAACAAACTTGCACACTCATTGGATGAGTTCATCAGTGATGTCATCAAGGATGTCATTTGATATGTCCTCAGTGATGTGATGTTATAGAACACATTTTTTTGGTTCAAAATGTTAATTTTATAACTGACTAGCAGCCCGCCCCGGCCTTGCCTGGGGCAGAAAGGGGCTGGGGGCAGCATCGCAGCAGGAGAGGCGCAGCAGAGCGGCCATTTTGTTGGTCCTGGCCACTTCTGCCCACGCTTTGCTTCCCCCGACGTCCCGACTTTGTATAAAATGCTTTTTTATCTCTCTCTGTTCATGGCCCCCGCCCGTCCCTCGCTGCGCACACTTTATCACTCACTGTTCATGGCCCCCGCCGGTCCTTTGCTGCGCACCCGCGGCTGCTTGACTTACCTCATCCGCCACTCCTCCCCGCGCTGTTGTGTTTACCGCTCCACTGCTCCTCCGCTTCTCGACGCTCCTGACCGCTTGTCCGCTACCTCATCCGCCGCTCCACCCCGCGCTGCCACTGCTCCTCCGCTTCTCGCCGCTCCTTTCCGCTTGTCCGCCGCAGCTCCTCCCCACGCTCATGTCCTCCACTCTTCCTGTTGCTCCTGAACGCCGCTCCTCCCCGCACTCCCGATGTCATCACGCAGACGTCGCGGCCGGCGCTACTTTCTAGGGACTACTTTATTTTTATTCGTAAATGTTTTAAATAACGTATATTTTTTATTTTTATATCGCCTATGTCCTTCTGCTTGCCCTGAGGTTTTCATAGATGTCTTGGGTGTTTAGATTGGTGGTGTACTTTTCGAGTTTACCTGGCTCAAAGGACAGACTTCTCTCTTTATAATAGTAGTATAGATATATTCACCTAACTATGATGCTACTTTAACCTTTGTTTTTTTCAGTGAATATAGATAGATAGATAGATAGATAGATAGATAGATAGATAAATAGATAGATATATAGATAGATAGATCAGTTGTAGCCACCAAATAATGTAATACACAGCGTTATGAAGGTTAATACGTTGTATTACATGCATGGTAAAGGCACGGATGGTGAAAGCATGCATGGTAACAGCAGGTATCCCCTCAATGAATTAGCCCCATTGAAGATAAAAATTGCTGAAACCAGAGAAATTCCTCATAAGATTTTCCAGTGAGCTCACTTTGAACAGAAAGGTCTTAAACCGCACTGAGCAGAAATACCACAAAAATTCTTCGGTGATACTACTGCAGATCCAAACCTCGCACAGAATACATGACAAACGTATTGTTTAAGCCAAGACCTCTTCCCTCAAATCTGAGGCATGAACTAATCAAAAAATTCTCAAAATGCATTTGTTGTAATCAAATAAGCCACAAAACAACAAAACAATTTTACGATCTTTACAATTGCAACCCCAAACTTGCAAATTTCTAGAAAATCTCTTCTGAACATATTCTAGTCACACTTGTGAAGAATATACAATATGTTCTGTCCCCAACTGACTAACCGGATATGTGTAAGATTGCAATTATAAAAACATTGTAGCTCAAGCAAATATAGGTACAGTACAGGAAGTGGCTTTGGAAGGGGCTGTCTCATTACATAATTCGGTTAAAGACTGCATCCGTTCATATGCATGAAGAATCGTTCTACTGACTGGAAATTGTGCTGATAACTCCAAGGTACCTAATTTTTCTCAAATTGTAATAAAAATTTGGGGGCATATTAACAAGCGGCAGCGATAATTATCGCTGACCGCTGTTAGCGTGAAAAAATCTATCTCCGGCTATCGCTGGCAGTAATCTCCATGTTAGCGTTGTATTAACAACGCTTAACGCTATGGAGATAATAATCCCAGCGATAGTGGGGATTATCGCCATTTACAATGGAATATTGCTGGTTTTCCAGCGATATTCCACTGAAAATGGCGATAACCTTGTTGATAAAGCAGGGTAATCTTAGCCATGCAATCCACCTCTCATTGGATTACATGGCTAAGTCAGGTCACATATGCTAATCAAATGGGGAAGGGTCACTCGTCCTGCACAACCTTAGGTATGCAGAAAGAACGTAGGGTGTCCCAATTAAAAGACCTCCATGCACGTGATGGGTATGGTGGTATCTAAGCGGTATATCTTGATTCTCCACTTTCTAATCACGTGTGTGCATAATTATCAGGTCGATCAGGTTATGCAGCCTCCACCAGGAGGTTCTTACCCAAGGTTGATATAGTAGTGAGCCAGTGAGGAAGGGTATTAAAAAGTTCCGGAAAGCCAGATAGAATTTTTTTTATTGGGTCTGGGTTTGGGTCTGGTAAACTCTGGAATAGTGCATCTCGTGAACTTATTATGAGTAATAGGTGCACTCAGAGGATTAGAGTCATAAATAGTGGGGGGGTTTAAAAATTGGTCGACATGTTTCTGCCTCAATGGCCTTAATTAGGACTTATGGGCATTCATCAGGACCGTTAGGTGAATAAAGTGAAAAAGGATGCAAATAATGTGCTCTTAAAAATAGTGATAAGAAATAGGGATTGTCAACCTGTTTCTCTGTATTGGAGGTCTCAGTGTACCTGTGGGAAAGTAAACACAATTGCTTCTCAACAAACAAGGGATGGGGTACAATGGGACACAGACTGAGCAGAAATCTGCTCAACATGTCTATTCAATGATAGACTCCATAACAACTAAAAAATGGCAATACTTCATGGACCGGCAGGTACATATGGCAATGTCAACTCTCTCTTCAACACTCCAAACTCATGCAGAGGGCTATAACATGCTTAGAGTTGGTGTTGCATGCATGTATTATCAACATATTTCTAAATGTGGAGTAATTCAGAGAATTATTTAGTCTCTTCAGAAATCGGTGATCGTGCATCATGTCGTGTTTTTATCAGATTGTGCTCAATTACCAACAAAATACACATATACACCGTCACTCGTTCTAACGTGAGGATATCTTTAAGCGATTCTGTTTTGGTGTCTTATTACGCGTGTTGTTAATCAGGTATGACACTAATAGACCGTGGTCTATTCTTAACAAAAATAGGAAAAGCTGTTGTTACCTCCCACGTATTCCTAACGCGCTACAGTCGGGTAGCCGAGCTCCAGGCGGACTATAAGAAGAGAGAGCTAGAATTAAGGCTAAGCGTCGCAAGATACTTGCGGTTTTCGTGTTCTCATTTCTTCGGTATCGGCACCTTCTGCGTCCGATGCTGGCGTCCTCTGTGTGCGCGCTGCTCTCGCCGACCCGGAAACAGTCAATTGTGTTTCCGGGTAAGTATTAAGGGACGGTGGTCACGTTGGGAAGTGAACCCATTGGTCCTTCCGTATGTTTCTATGGGAACCTGGGATGTTTACTCATACATTTCTAGTAAGTTGCTTCCTTGTGTGTATAATCTTGGTGTATTATTTTTACACGATAAGGGCATTGGAACCATTATTCGGTAACAAGATGAACACTCATCTTGTGACGTTCAGTCCGATATTTGGGCTGTGACATATCGAATTGATGTTAATGGAGCATGTTATATACAGCGTACAATTGGTTATATATTGTACAGCGTGGGGCAACTTTCATATCATCATGAGGGGACAGTATTCAGTAAGGCATAGGTTATTCAGGCCAGATGTTGTGTATTCATTTTCTCGCCAGGCTGAGCCAGGGGATATTATCTTTCAAACCTTCACTGTCAGTTCTGAGCCTGTGCACCCACCTTTGCTCTTTTTCAAAGAGGATCTTTTCAGCATTTCTGTCTCTATTGGGTAATGTCTCAAGGATGACCCAGTGTAGGTCTTCTATTGTATGGCCCTTCTCTAAGTAGTGATTTGCCATTTTCGTAGTACTCTTTCTGCATTTCATGTTGCTATGATGTTCACACACTCTTTGTTTTACTTTCCTGCATGTCATGCCGATATATCTAAGGTGGCAAGGACAAGTGATCATGTAGACCACGTTGCTGGTGTTGCAGCTTGTGTGGGTTCTTAGGGTCCATTTGAAATCTGGCTGCAGCTGTAGTTCTTTTGTAGGTTTTGTTAGGCTGCAAACAGAGCATGAGCCACATGGGTAGTGCCCTGTCACTTGAGGAGTGCCCCATAGATAGGTAATCTCTCTGGGTAGCTTTGGGGCAGGTCTAGTATGGACAAGGATGTCTTTTAAATTCTGACTCTTCTTATTTGCGAACCTTGGTTTCGGCCAAGAAAGCTTACCTGATGTCAGTATTCGCCAATTCTTGTTAATGATTTTTTTAACACTGTTTGTCATTGGACTATACGTGGTTACACAGGTCAGGACTTCTTCAGAGGGTACTTTCGGGACAGTTTCGAGGAGTGCCTCTCTATTCTGGTTTCTGGCACGCTTTTTGCATTTGTTAATTACCTTCCTTGGATAGTCCCGGGCTTCCAATCTTTTGCAGAGGTCATTCGCCTGTGATTTATACTCAGTAGTATTGCTGCAATTCCGCCGCAGTCTGAGGAACTGGCTGTATGGTAAATTTTCCCTCAGGGGGTGGGGATGGAAGCTATTATAAGAGAGAAGGCTGTTCTTTGCAGTTGACTTGAAAAATGTCCGAGTTTGAAGAGTGCCAGCCTCGGCAGAGATGGTTACATTTAAAAAGTCAATGCTCTTTTGGTCTGCACAGTAAGTGAATCTCAGGCAATCATCTCTCTGGTTCAGCCAGGTATGGAATTCAAGTAGACTACTTTGATCTCCTTGCCATATAACGAAAATATCATCGATATACCGTTTCCAGAACAGTATATGATGATGGTAGGGGTTGATGTTCTCGTTCAAAATATGTTGATCCTCAAAGGTGCTGACGTAGAGTCCTGCCACGCTGGGGGCAAGTGTACTGCCCATCGAAGTCCCGTGGCATTGCAGGTACAAGGTGTCTTTGTATTGAAAGAAGTTTTCCATAAGTGCCATCCGGCAACACTCCAGTACAAAGTGTCTAGGAGTTTTGTAGGTCCATACAGAGTTAAAGAGTATGTTCTCGAGAGTGTCCATGGTTTTCCCCTGTGGAAGGCTGGTGTACAAGCTTTCCACATCGAATCCAACCAGGAGCATAGTGATTGGAGAGTACTCAATGTTTTGTAATAGGTTGAGGAGGTCTCTGGTATCCTTTAGGTACGTTGGGGTCTTTTGGACTAAAGGTCTGAGATATTGGTCAGCATACTGGGAGAGTGGCTCCAGGATTGAGCCAATGCCTGAAACGATTGGTCATCCAGGTGGTGGTACTTGCCCTTTGTGCGTCTTTGGTAGTGAGTAGAAGTAGGGGGTTCTCGGTGTAGTGGTTCCTAGATATTCCCCTTCTTTTTTCGAAATCCAGTTGTTAGTTTCTCCTTCTTCAATCATCATGGCAATAGTCCTCTGTAGTCTCGGTGTGGGGTCTGTTGTTAAGACTTTGAAGAATTTGTCATTTGAAAGTAGGTCCATACATTGTTGGTCATATCCTTCAGCCGTAAGGAGGACCACACCCCCGCCTTTATCGGCGGGTTTGATGACTATATTTCGATCTTCTTTCAGAGCATTCAGTGCTTGTTGTTCAGCTCTGGTAATGTTCTGGAAGGGTCTCTGGAAATTCTCAGCAAGTTCATCAATTCCTTTGAAAATAGCCTGTTCGAAGGTCTGGATTTCAATAGGGATTTGAGAGTTGAGTGGGCAGAAAGATGATTTGTTTCTCAAAGTAGTATCTCCTTCTCTGATGGGAGGTTGATCTTCTTTAAAGAAAGCCTTTAGTTTTAGCTTCTGACAGAATTCTTCCAGTTCACATTTGGTTTTGAATAGATCTGGTTTAGGGGTGGGAACATATCCCAGACCTTTATTAAGGACACTTTCTTCATCTTTAGTTAGAATCTTTTCTGTGAGATTCACGATGAGGGATTCGTATTTGTTCCCGTTTTGGCTTTGGTTACGCTCCTGGTCTGTACTTGGCTGGTTTGGTCGGACCAGGTTACTCCTCTCCTCCGTGTTCTTTGTGATGTCGGGCCGTTCCCTAAAAAAGGAATACGTTGTTGAAAATTCTGGCCTGGCTGTTGTTGCATGTGGTGGTTCATGATCGGGGGACCTTGAAAATAAGGGTTCATCCACCCTTGGAAGTGAGGGTTAAAGGGTTGGAAAGGTATCCCTTGATTCCCCATTTGAAAAAACGGGGGGCGCCATGAGTTGCGTCCTCGTCGATTTCCTCTCCTGTTCTGATAATGGGTCTTATTGGGATTGTGGAATTCATCTCCACCTTGGCCCGAACTTGTACTTGATGCAGCACTGTTTGACCCGTAATTGGAAGCGTTGTCATCTGACTTGTAGTCCTTGCTACTGTAAGGATGCACCTTCTCCAGAGAGAATTTTTTAAGTTCTTTTGCTAATTTCTGCATTTTGGTCTGAGTCGGGTATTCATGAGTGTCACTCATTTCTTTGTTGATTTCTTCTAATCTCTTTTTATATATTGTGATGTTCACAGTATTATTCAGCTTCGTTTCCAGAATTTCGATTTTTACCGTGAGTTCGTCTGTCAATCTCGTGGCGGTTTTGATAATGAGGACTAAATAGTCCCTGGTACACTTCCATGAGATTGCAGACCAATCTTTTCTAAATTGCAAAAAACACAGTTGATGGACAGAATGTAGAACAATGTCATACATTCTCCCCAGTACAAGGATCTGGGCCTAAATCCATCGTTTTTTTGCACTCCACACCACCCTGAGTTAGACACTGGCTATATGCAAATCAGCTCTGACCCTGTGCCTCATGGGAACAGTCCAGTCCGAACTACCAAGCCATGTCTTTCCCAGACCGGAAACAAGCATCCAAGGACCGGTTTCTGGCTATCAGCCTCATCAGCCTGGATAGCTTGACTCCAGTGGTGTGGAGAGCCTGGGACGCACGTCTGAGCATACCCAGCACACTCGGAGTGAAAATTGCAAAAAACACAGTTGATGGACAGAATGTAGAACAATGTCATACATTCTCCCCAGTACAAGGATCTGGGCCTAAATCCATCGTTTTTTTTGCACTCCACACCACCCTGGGTTAGACACTGGCTATATGCAAATCAGCTCTGACCCTGTGCCTCATGGGAACAGTCCAGTCCGAACTACCAAGCCATGTCTTTCCCAGACCGGAAACAAGCATCCAAGGACCAGTTTCTGGCTATCAGCCTCATCAGCCTGGATAGCTTGACTCCAGTGGTGTGGAGAGCCTGGGACTCACGTCTGAGCATACCCAGCACACTCGGGGTGAAAATTGCAAAAAACACAGTTGATGGACAGAATGTAGAACAATGTCATACATTCACCCCAGTACAAGGATCGGGGCCTAAATCCATCGTTTTTTTGCACTCCACACCACCCTGGGTTAGACACTGGCTATATGCAAATCAGCTCTGACCCTGTGCCTCATGGGAACAGTCCAGTCGGAACTACCAAGCCATGTCTTTCCCAGACCGGAAACAAGCATCCAAGGACCGGTTTCTGGCTATCAGCCTCTTCAGCCTGGATAGCTTGACTCCAGTGTTGTGGAGAGCCTTGGACTCACGTCTGAGCATACCCAGCACACTCGGGGTGAAAATTGCAAAAAACACAGTTGATGGACAGAATGTAGAACAATGTCATACATTCACCCCAGTACAAGGATCTGGGCGTAAATTCATCGTTTTTTTGCACTCCACACCACCCTGGGTTAGACACTGGCTATATGTAAATCAGCTCTGACCCTGTGCCTCATGGGAACAGTCCAGTCCGAACTACCAAGCCATGTCTTTCCCAGACCGGAAACAAGCATCCAAGGACCTGTTTCTGGCTATCAGCCTCATCAGCCTGGATAGCTTGACTCCAGTGGTGTGGAGAGCCTGGGACTCACGTCTGAGCATACCCAGCACACTCGGGGTGAAAATTGCAAAAAAACACAGTTGATGGACAGAATGTAGAACAATGTCATACATTCACCCCAGTACAAGGATCTGGGCCTAAATCCATCGTTTTTTTGCACTCCACACCACCCTGGGTTAGACACTGGCTATATGCAAATCAGCTCTGACCCTGTGCCTCATGGGAACAGTCCAGTCCGAACTACCAAGCCATGTCTTTCCCAGACCGGAAACAAGCCTCCAAGGACCGGTTTCTGGCTATCAGCCTCATCAGCCTGGATAGCTTGACTCCAGTGGTGTGGAGAGCCTGGGACTCACGTCTGAGCATACCCAGCACACTCGGGGTGAAAATTGCAAAAAAACACAGTTGATGGACAGAATGTAGAACAATGTCATACATTCACCCCAGTACAAGGATCTGGGCCTAAATCCATCATTTTTTGCACTCCACACCACCCTGGGTTAGACACTGGCTATATGCAAATCAGCTCTGACCCTGTGCCTCATGGGAACAGTCCAGTCCGAACTACCAAGCCATGTCTTTCCCAGACCGGAAACAAGCATCCAAGGACCGGTTTCTGGCTATCAGCCTCATCAGCCTGGATAGCCTGACTCCAGTGGTGTGGAGAGACTGGGACTCACGTCTGAGCATACCCAGCACACTCGGGGTGAAAATTGCAAAAAACACAGTTGATGGACAGAATGTAGAACAATGTCATACATTCACTCCAGTACAAGGATCTGGGCCTAAATCCATCGTTTTTTTGCACTCCACACCACCCTGGGTTAGACACTGGCTATATGCAAATCAGCTCTGACCCTGTGCCAATTTAATTGGGACACCCTACGTTCTTCCTGCATACCTAAGGTAGTGCAGGACGAGTGATCCTACCCCATTTGATTAGCATATTTACTCAGGAAACTGAATAGATCAGCTTTTCACCTCCCTCTTTTGATTAGAGAATAAGTCAGGTCACAAGCATGCGTTAGGAAAGTAGCGTTAACTGTGGTTAGCGCTACTTTTCCTAACGCTCTGCTTGTAAGCGTGCAGCTTGATAATAGGAGAAATGTCGCATAGCGACATTTCTACTATTATTTTGCTCTGGAACACCCACTTTGCATCTCATTAGAGATGCAAAGCTGGGCATTGTTGAAAGGCTCGCTAAATCAGCAAAACACGCGATAGCGTGTCTTTGCTGATAAGGCGATGAAATTATTACCGCTTTTCAGACGAAAACGGCCGCAAAAGCAGCGATAATTTTATATCGTCTCCTTGGAAATATGCCCCTGGCTCTTTTCCTCTGGCTTCTAAAATATGTATCAAGTACAATACATCTTTATGGACTCTTCTGGTTGGTGCAACATTTCAAATTACCCTGCCATCCACTGCAACTTTCAATGGTTGGGATCTATGTAATGTTGGAACCAGCAGGAAATGTTTTTACTCACAGAGTGACTGTTTAAGGATCCAAAGCAGGATCATTTTTGATCAGGATTGTTGAGTCCCCATTATATTGCTATACAAGCCTTGATAGGCTACAAAGGAAACGATTAAAGCGAAAAAAGTAATATATTCTGGGTATTGTCACTTGACCTGGGATCGTTCAGGGGAAAATTCTTGGATCCCTTGATCGTTTGGAACCTACTGTGCCCTCTCAAACAACTTGGCCCATCCATGCAGTTCAAGATTCTTTTGGAGCACATCCAACAGGAAGACACAACACGTTTATTAATGGGAAACCAAGTTATCCAGTAGGCTATTTTAACACTTGTTCCTCACTGTATGTTTTACCATGTCTTGAGTGAAATCAGGGAAAGTTGCAAGCCAAGAAGTGCTTGTGTGACAGTAGTTACTGCTCCAAAATCATCCACTCTAGTTGCTGATGGCATTAAAATGACAGATCTCACCAGACACTAGAGGAAGCCAAGCCATATTCAGAAAAAAACTTTAAGTGGAATTTTGTCAGACTTAATAAGGAGCAAATAACGCACTAAAAAGGCAAGTCGTCTGTAGAACGCCTTCGAAGCAAAAAACAATGATGCTGCAGCACCTATATTAATACATCTTCTAATCAACAGGTGCATTTTTGGCAATAAAGAATTCCAATTTTGGGGCATATTTACAGTGAAGTGACGGAATGTGGCATTAGCCTTCCTGGCTTAACGCCGCACTCTGCCACTTCAGAAACCCAGGGCTGCACCATATTTATAAAAATACAGTGCAGCCATGCGTCGACGCTAAACGTAGCAGCCTAGCGCCAATGCAGGCACCCTTGCACCATAGTGCAAGGGTGTCTGCGTTGAGGGGAGGATTGTTTATGTGCAGGAAGGTCCCCCTTCCTGCACATAAACAATCTTTAAATGGCGTTTTGTCACTTCTTTGTGTGCTGCTTAAGGCAGAACACATGGAAGTTTCAAAATGTAATTTCTTTTTTATGATTGTTTATGTGCAGGAAGGGGCACCGTCCTGCACATAAACAATCAATGGAAATTTGCTGTTTCGATGTGTGCTGCACACATGGAAACAGCAAAAACGAGGAGAAATAAATAATTTCTCCTTGTTTCGCCGGTTTAAGACCAAGTTTTCCCTAGTCTTAATTTAGGTGCAGCCTCCTATTTACGCCACCCTTGTAAACGAAAGGCAGTGTCAAAATCAATGGGTTTTGCAGTGGAACGCCCACCGCAATACCCATTGCCCTCCCCTTCCATGCTAATTACAGTCAGAAAGGATACTTTATTTACAAGGCAGCGTTAACCCACGTTAAGTGGCTAAATGCTGCCTTGTAAATAAGGCAAAGCCCCTATCGTGTGGTAGCGATAGGTGCGATAGGGTCTTGTAAATATGCCCCAACGTGTCCACTACTGTATTTCTTCTTTTGTGCTACCAACCCAGGGCATGGTACGAGGGTGAAGTGGTGGAGACAGTCCGTTATGCTACCAAACTAAAGCAAACATCACAATGACTCAAATATTTCAAACGATCACTAGCCTAAAATATAAGATGAACTACATTATATTTTATTTATCAAAGAAATGCTGACCAAAATGCAACACGGAGGCACAAAAACAAACTCTAAAATAACTAGGAAACTAGACAGTGGACCACTGTCAGTGTTTATTTTGCCAAACCTGCATTCCTTTGCCTGCAATTGCATGTCCTTTTTTCATGGTAAAACGATTATGATTAGCAGCTCTGGTTATTTCTGCCGGTTGAACATTACAGGGTTGTTTTTTAGGCGAGATGCCACGATAAGCATTAGAAAATCGAATGCAGAAAAAGCACTTTCTCTCATGGAAAACAACAGCAATTATCAATAATAATAATATAGGCAGAATGTCTCTAATGCTATGCAAAGTAGCGCAATGGTACGCTGTTTTGTGAAATATAATGAAAGCTTTGGGGTTTTATTCTTTCCTTCTGCAGCTGTCAAGCTAACAAGTCTGCCACTAAAAAGTAAAGCCTTTTTTAAAATATGAAAAGGCTATATTTAGTGATATTTCAAAGGAGGCTTTATAGAAGAACAGACACTTTTAAGTGCTACTTTTTTCCCACTACAGTTTATCGCCTGCTTTTACAGCTGGTGAGCAGCTGCTGTGCTTGAAATGTGAAAAATATAATCATGTTCTCTACTCCAGCCTCTGCTTCAATTAGAGCAACGTACTCTACCTTTGGACAATTTTTTACAGCTCTGCTATCTTTTCAGGTTTTTTTTCAAGGAGCTTGAGACATTTGAAGATTTATTTACTGAGCCTTCTTTAACTTTCATTATTTCAAAGAAAAAGGTCATGGCTTAAATATTTGAAAACTGCAGCCCGGAGGGGCGGAAAAAAGCATTTTAACCTTTAATTTTCCAGAATTATTAACTCTCGTTATCTCCCAGCAGCCTTGATATTTTTGTGTTATTCTGCTCTGCAGATATCGACATTTTCTGCATTCTGTATCTAGTGCATGTGAGTACAATATTCTTAACTTCACTGACTGCTTACATAAAAAACTTCCCAACGACTCCTATTTTCTTTTAGACGTGAGCCTCTTTTTCCTGGTTCAGTATGGCTCCTCCATTTGATTTAATGGTATTTAGCAAGCGTGGTCAACTCTATTCCGTAGGCTTATGAGGATGCCCCAGGTCCTCGTGGCCGGGTTTGCCAAATTTTGGGGACCCAAAAAAAAAAAAATTATAGCTAAAACCCCTAAAATGTGCAGTTTTTTTATGACCGGCAAATCATTTGCTTTTCACAAAAAAACAACAGTGGACCAGATGCACAGCCAGCAAACCAGCGGAACATAGCAAAGTGAGCTGGAAATGGGTTTGCCAGGTGCCAGACGGAGTGTAGTTTTTAATTTATTTGTTTGGCTCTTTCTGGCATCATTGTGACGTCAATTCACAGTATGCGCCATTCTCCCGTCTTAATATTAGGTGGCAAGAGAGTGGACAGGGCTATAATGACAACTTCTTCCAGCATCATGTATTTCACACAGCTAGTGGCACCTGAGCCCTGTGCAGGTGGGAGGAGTGGAGTGGAAGAATTACAGTGGTAGACTGCCATGTAGGCTGGTGGCATGCTGGAACGAGATGAAAGAGTCATGATGGGGGCATCTGGAAGGAGGATGACTGACAAGAAGGCAGAAGTGGGTTGGGGGGTGGGCAGGAATAGAAGTGATGAAGAGGCGGTAGGAATCAAATGCCACAGGAGGAGGGCAGTCTGGACGATGGATTCTGGGGGACTGAGTGAAGGTCAGGAAACAAGTGTGATAGGGCAGGAACAGAAGAACAACACCCATGGGAGGCAGAAAAAAGTGATTGGGAGGGAGTGGGAGGACAAGTGATATAATAGAAGGGCAGGGGGATGTGTTTAGTGTTCAGGAGATGACTGACTAAAGTCGCTAGGACTTTAACACACCTGCTGCATCCCTGTCACTGCCAGTCATTTCCACCTGACTGTGCTTGCAGCTTGTTTTGAGCACTCCTTAAGGCGGGCTCTTGCTCCAGGAATCTTGTAGTTGCTAATCGTAGGTCGCACAGTTTATGAGAGAGAAATTCCTGTCTTCTGCCCACCCTCCTTTGGTTGATCCAGCAACAGTGCAAAGTCAATATAAAGGGGGTGAAACTAAGTGCTTTTTAGACTTTGTGGGGCTTTTGTGAAAAATGTGGGTTTTTTAGAAAAAGTCCCAAAACCACACTTTATTCACAGGTAACGACATCTAGAAAACCTGGACAGTCTGCCTATATATTGGTAGTGCCCAAAATCTGAACAAATCAGGTCCTAAACCACTCAACTCAAACTTACAGCTTTGACCCTCGGAAGCCTGTGGCGCACGACAGGTCGGATGAACCTTTGCCATCATGTTTTGAATGGAACTAAAACAGAAATACAGGTCTTGTATATCATCAATTGTCAGGTTCTTAATTTTTCAGTCAATGACGAAAAGTTGAAGAAGTTTCCAAAACCTTTGTTTGTCTTTAAGTAATTAGGATGTTTTGTCATCTTCATTCAAATTAGTCCAATTACAGAGTTATTGAGTAAAAGGTTGATAAGTGACACCATAAAATCTGACAAAGTTTTCCATAAAGGAAGTTGTCACTAAACTACCCTATAGAGAACCCATAAAGTCTCTCTTCTAGAAAAAAGCAAGATTTTCCCAATGCTCCTCTCCCTGCTCTGAGAGCACAGAACAGCCCCGTTCCACCCCCCCAAAACACTGCAGCAAGAACAAATACAATGATAATAGCATCATGTTATTATAATTTTATTTTTCCTTTTCTTTCACTGCGATAAGCAGTGGGGGACGCTCCTCCACCTTAGCAGAGGAGCCACCACTGCTAGAAGTCAGCACATTCTTTAGTAAGATGCTGGTGCTAGGTAAGATATTCGAAATCAACATCTATTTAGCTGTGAGCAAGAGTCGAAAGAAAAATGGTTACGGCCTAGTTACAGAAGTACATTGAAGTTGATAGCCTACTACATTTTTCTTTACATTATTTTTACTACACGTTTAAAGTAAACGCATTTTTTCTACGGGTCATTTATTTAGGCAAAATTGTTTTATCAGAGTTTTAAATGCATTCTAAAGTTGTAGTCTAGGGGGGTGTGGCCAAGACGGTGAGCGGGTAAGACGTGTCTTGTTTGTCTCACCGCTCCGCTGAGCCACTATTCTGCGCTTCTGCTTTGCCCAAAAGACCCCTGGTCTAGAGAGAAGGAACTGGGGGGAACTCACAGCCGAGCTGCGGTCCCAGAGGCTTTGCGGGAACCGCCAAAATATTGCCTATAAGTTGCTGAGGAGAGTGGGCCAAAATGGTGGGGCCGACCTCGGACTGAGTGAAGAGGAGTGTCCACAGGTTGAATTGAGCAAGGAGTGGGCAGCACCGAGACCCCTCGGCCTTACTCCGAGTCACCGCGAGCCGTGGGGAAAACACACCCTTGCGGAAGATCTGTGCCAACGTGTCGCGCTTTGGCGGCGAATTCAGCGGTGACGGCACAGAGAGGCCGAGACAAATGGCCTATCAGGAGGAGACTGGGCTGCAATACACCCAGCAGGAGCATAGCGGTGAGTGGTGGCAGCGCATTAAAAACCTCATGTGAGGCGCAAAGGAGGAAGATCTGTCATCAGATCCCGAGCGGAAGAGGCCTGCCGCGCCAAGGGGGACTGATCCCAGGGCAGTACAGCAGAGAAGGGAAATGCCTCGCATTGGTCCCGTTTCCCTCAGCCACAGGTGGAGGCGTCCAAAGAGGGAGAGCGGTCCTGATCAGGTACCAAGAAGGGCCATAAAATTGCAGCAAGAGTGCAAGCAAAGAGAGTATACCCTCTACAAACACCAAGGCAACATTCTACTACACGTCCACGTCCACCGCCACGGGACAGCGTGGAAGGCGCAATGAGCTGGTAGTTAAATACAGAAGGCCCCCAGTGGCAGATACTGCAGAGGTTTGTGGTGCCAATTGGAACGTGGAAGCACTTGACGGCAAGGGACAGGTGCTCTCACAAAGCTCGACCTCCTTGCACCAAAGAACACTCACTGGGCCCATATACCCCGAGACCAGAGAAGCGGAACTAGTCTGCAAAGGAGGGGGACGTGCAAGGAATATCGGGTTCCTACACTGCCTCAATGCCCACCTTGACAGCGGGGAGTTTGGTGCACAGAGGCGACAGCCCTTGGGCCACAACGTATCAGTGGATAAACAGAGAGAAGACGTCTGGAGGGGCCCATAGCAGGAACGGACAAGCCAGGAGCAAAGATTCCACGCTTGTCCACCAAGAGAGTTTATCACTACCAGTTGGTCTGACCACCTTAAATTCCATTAACAATGTCTACAACACGAGGTAAAGAAAGATCGGAATGTGAAAGACATGTTTACCAAGATGACCAGGGCGTGTGGGGGAGATGGGAGAGAATCGCCATCCGCGACAGGGGGGCAAGAAATGGACAATGCCAAGGAACCGGTCGCGCGCACCTTCTTTGAGCATCTGTTTTCCACCCTCCGAGAAAATGTGCAAGCCCTCAGAGGTGACTTCTCAAAAGAGATTAAAGAAGTGCGACAGGACCTGGACGCAGTAGGGGACAGAGTCGCTACCATGGAGGAACATGCGCTAACCCGGGAAGAGGAGGTGGAACAGCTACAGCAAGAGGTACTTCGACTATGGGCCCAGCAGATAGATATCCAAGCCCACTCAGAAGATTTAGAGGATTGTTATTGAAGAAATAATATAAGAGTCAAGGGTGTACCTCCTAAAGAAGAAGGAATGGATATCACACGATACCTCCAAGGCCTGTTCAGACACATCGTACAAGACACCCAGGATGTCAAAATTAAAATAGACAGAACACACAGGGTCGGCCTGCAAAGGAAAGTGCCTGCACCCCCGTTATCTTGGCAGACCAGACTTCCAGCTAAAAGAACAAATCCTAAGGAAAGTAAGAGATGCCCAACCACAGACATACCAGGGCCACACCATAGCCCTCTACCAGGATCTAGCCACAATTACAGTACAGAAACTGCAGGACTTCCGACCAGTTACGACTCATCTCTGTAACCAAGGCATCACGTATTCCTGGGGCCATCCCTTTCGACTAATTTTCAGGTGGGGTGACAAGTTGCATCAAATCCGGTCTCTACATGAAGCATGTTGCATCCTTGGAATCAAGAATACACAACAGGAAGATTGGGAGAGAAGAGACAAAAAATCACAAAACGAGCGATGGAGACTCGTCCGGGAGGCAGACTTTTAAAAATGGCGTCGGAACCAGATTCAGAAGCAATCATACAGGAGTGAAAGGCCATCCTGGATTGAATGTCCAACAGGTCCGGCTCCAAGGATGGCAATTGAACGGAAGCTGGGGTCAGAGAAGTGAACAACGCTATGCTGGGTGGGCAGCGGGCAGACCCGCGGGGAGCAGGGGTGAATCTGTTGGCCACAATATGCACCCTACAAACTGGATTACCAAGGGTACGCAGGCTGGCTCTGCGGATCCTGGACTATTTTGGGGTATGTTGACTTTGGTTCTAGTTGAGGTTGGGGGGTCCTGACTAGGGTCCAAAGCCAAATTAAAGTCATCACCGATTATGATAGGGTCATTCGTGTTAATTAATTGAAGGTGTAAGTTATATGATGGGGCCGGGTCATCTAAATTTGGTCCACAGTATCCCACAAAAGTCAGCCAGGAGACATTCATTTTGGCTCTGGCAATTGCCCATCTCCCTAAATAATCGACAGTGCAATCCCCCAATATACTTTGGACAGTTTTTTTTAATACAAGAGCAACCCCTTTTATTGTGCACATTTGAGTTGTACAGATACAGTGTTCTATCCATTTTTGATTTTTTTAGATTAGTTCCCATTCTTCCTTAAGCAAATGCGATTCTTGAATAAAAAACACATTACTGTCTGATAGTTTTAGTTGTTCCAAGATTTTCTTTCTTCTAGATGGGACCCTAAGACCATTTACGTTCCATGAATAATTTTTAAGCTCTTTGTTTTTTCTGTCCTACCTACATTTGTCATTGGAAAAGTAGATGGATTAGGGAAACAAATCTATGTATGTTACCTGTAATTGATAAGGTAGGACACTTATCCAGATCAATCTGAGATATTTGGGATAATTGATTGTTATTTATAAATATGGACAATTTTTTTTTCTTTTTTCCCACATGCTCCCCACCCTGTGAAAAAACATAATTTTTGAGTTTTATTTTTATTAGTGACCCGCCCCACCCCCTTGCATCCCATCCCTCCACCCTGGGGAACCCTCCCTCAATACAAGAGGTATACATGGGCTACCTCTGTATACAGGCTCTGTCGCTATCTTGGCAGGATTTTAACAATTCTCATTTGGATGTGCCTTTGATCTGGGCAATTAGGGAGTTTACATCCGAGAGGTCTTTGAGGTTAAACATTTTATTGTTCCATATCACCCTTAAAGTAGCTGGGAAACACAAGTTTGCTGTGGCATCCAAACCTCTTAGTTCTTGGATGGATTTCCTAATTCCTACTGTTTGTCTTGTGTTGTACGGGATATATATCAGATCTGTCACGGAAGAACAATCCCCTTTATTATACACTCCTGCTTTTAAGCCCGCAGCACGGATTTTTTCCCTTTATTAGATAGGTTTTGAAGCTGACTAAAATCATTCGCTGTTTTTTTCCCCTGGTCTCTTGGAGTATGGGTCACGATGAACTCTCTGTGTATATCGTCCTCCAGGGTCTCTCTTTCAATATCAGGATGTTATGTTATGTTATGTTATGTTAACAGGGGTTCTATAAAGCGCACAGCTACTCTACTGAGTGTATCGGCGCTGGGTGAGTGAAAGACTGACATAAAAGGGAAGGGGTAGTATGCAGGAAAGCAGAGTGCTAAGTTATTACTGATACAGCCATGTCTTGAGGGCTTTTCTGAAGGGAAGCAGATCCTGAAGTAGTCTCAAAGTGAGCAGTAGGTTATTCCATAGTTTAGTCACTTGAAGCTGAAAGGAGCGTCCTCCTATTCGGGAGTGCTTCACAACCAGAGTGCAGACTAACGCCAAAGAGGCGGAACAAAGGGAGGGTTGTGGCTGGTGAAATTGAACTCTCTTGCTCAGGTAGGGGGCTCCAGAACCATGTAAGGCCTTGAAAGCCAACACAAGGGCCTTAAACTGTATCCGCTTGAGGATCGGTAGCCAGTGGAAAGAATTTAGATGAACAGACACCCGAGTCCTGGGGCCAAGAGATAGAATAGCCCTGGCCGCAGCATTTTGCACTACCTGGAGGCGGGTAAGCAGATACTCTGGGAGGCCAAGATATAGAATGTTCACATAGTCAAGCCTAGAGCAAATCAAGGCTTGGACCACAGTTTTCCTATGTGAAACCTGAAGTAGTGGCAGGAATTGTTTAAGCATTTTCAAAAAGCCAAAGCACAGCCTGGCCACAGTCTGAACCTGTAGCTTCATACTCTGGGAATTGTCCATCTTTACACTAAGGTTTTTTATGGACAGCACCGCGTTGGCTGGAGGGTGCATATCCTGAGGCCACCAGCTCTGCCACAAGTTGTTAGATGGGCAGCTAAAGAAAATTATTTCAGACTTGTCAGAATTACATTTAAGTTGATTCTGTTGGAGCCAGGAAAACACTGCTGAAAGACAAGTCTTAATCGCTTCCCCCTTGAACTCTGAGTCTTTGTCGCAAGCAAAAAGCAATTGGGTGTCATGAGCATACAACACTATTTTAGCCCCATGCAACTCAGCTAGACTAGCCAGTGGAGACATGTACAGATTAAATAAGGTGGGGCTGAGAACCGAGCCCTGAGGTACTCCCACCTCCAAAGGGGGGATTAGTGCTGAAACAGAGGGAGCCCAGACAGTTTGTTGGCGCCCTGACAGAAAAGAGGCAAATAATTTGGGGACCGTCCCTCCAAAACCAGACTCCTGGAGTCTCATTAGGTGTCAGCTGTGGGGGACAGTATCAAAGGCTGCCGAAAGATCTAATAGTATCAGCATAGCCTTGCTGCCCCAGACCAAAACATCCTTGATAGACTCCGAAATTTCCAGGAGTGCCGTTTCGGTGCTAAAATTTGGGTGCAACCCAGATTGACTTTGGTGTAGAATGTTGTTTCTCTCTAGAAATGCAGAGGTGACTGAGTGGACATATTTTTCCAATACTTTGGAAAAAGAAGGCAGGGGGGATATGGGCCTATAGTTAGCTGGTGTCTCAGGATCCATATTAGGCTTTTTCAGGAGGGGAAGTATGTGTGCTTCCTTCCACTTGCCAGGGACAAACCCCTGCTGCAAGGAGGTATTCAATATCTGATAGACATAAGGGTTAATAGGGGTAGCTATTGCTGCCAATATAGACGCAGGACAGGGATCAGATGAAGCGCCTGATTTCAGATTCTTCAGAGTACCTAATGAAGTTACCAACGGAAGAGGAGGAAACTCCGTAAAGAGAGGCACAACAAGCCGAGGGGAAGGATGGGAGGGGACCCTGTCTACATTGTTAGCCCAAAGGCAGATAAGGAATGTATCCTGGATCTTTCTGATTTTTTCAGCAAAAAAAGCGGCCATCTGATCCACCCAAAGTGCTGAGGGGGAGAATGTCCTGGTCAATGCCTTGGGGGATGAGAATTCCTTTACTATTTTAGAAATCTCTTTATTGGTATTCCCGGCTGCCTCTATTCTTTTTTTTTGTAAATCTTTTTATTGGTTTCAAAACAAAGAAGGAAATAGACATATCAGGTGCCATACACCCAGACGTAATAATGAGGCGAACAGACGTAGATACAGGATAGATACTAAGCAATGAAGAAATGGTTGAGATGCCTACGCTAATGTACGAGAAACAGGATGTGCCACAATACAATATACAATTCACATTAAGCGCAAGCCCTCAGAGTCTGCCCACCCATAAAATCAGGATATTAAAAGAAGCATGAGCACCAGATAATAGAATACCAACAAGATCAGGATGTTCCACCAACTATACATATAAGGAAGTGAAAGAGAGAGTGAAGAAAAAGAAACCATAAAAACCAAAAATGAGGACAAAACAATAAACCCATCCCCCCACCCTGCACCCCTGCATATGGCTATCGCCTAACCCCAACTAGCAGTGTGCCTGTCGCCCCAACTAACTATGTACTAAAAGTAGAAAAATGGAGGAGGGCATCTTCATACATGCCCCCGGTCTCCCCTCCCCCCGTCAGAACCAAGAATACCCGGATTAAGGCCTCGAAATCAATTAAGCTGCAAATACGTAGCGCAACAGGGGAAACTTCAAACATCGCCCAACCTCCCAAAAGCATCATGATTGCAAATCCCTAGTCCAGCAATACCCGATGTCAAACTCAATCACACAGTCTCATTCTTGGCCCTTCCGATCAGGCATGTGAGCCCCTTCCGGACGAACTGCCGCTTCCGCAGGATAGTCAATGCACAAAAAAGCTGTAGCAAAGTTCAAACGGAGACGTAGCAGAGAGATGAAAAGGATGAGAACTCCGCCAGGCCTAAAGACTACCCACACCATCATGGACTCCCAAGATTGTTTAGTCCGCCATCTTAGTGGTGCCGATGTATAGGGTAGTGATGCAGTTTCAAACCAACAACAGTTCCCATCTAAAGTCTCCGGAAAGGGAGCATCAAATAGTCCTTCCATAGTCAGCAACGATCGTAGGCCTTACAATCCATTTGCAGCATCAAGCTTGCTCTCATCACCAAAAATATTGGTCCGAGGCTCCAACGCCTCCCATAGTTCGGGGTCTGCTTCCTCCATCGAAGTGGCCATTTTGGGTATCTCAAGTAGTTCCGTTTCTTGCAGTGGACCAGGGTCCGGTCCCATCCGCCCAATTCCAGACAAAGACGCAGTCAATTTGTGAATGTGGGCTTCAACGCAAACATGAAGTGACCCTATGGCTGCCAACACAGTTCGTAGTGACGGGTCACTCTCGGTCCGCTCCACAACTCCTCGCTCGGTTTCGGTCATATTCGCGTCCCCAGAGAGCCCGGTCTCCCCGGGGGGGACAGGTGGATGTGGAACGGACGACGTCAGAGGAGAACTGATCGTTGGGGACAATAACAATCCGAACTCAGCCACGGCAGGCGGAGATCCCAACCCGCGAACACCGGCGGGGCCCTAACCGGGCCGCCGGGCCAGGGACCCCCGTCCACCGCTCCAATTGTACGTCGTCACCCCTCCTTCAATGTTACCCATTCAGCCAGCCATCGTCAGCTTCGATTCAAGAATTTCTTTTTTTTTTTCCACCTCGGTAGACCGGACCCTGTCAGACAACCACAGCCAATGTTGTTCAACTGAAACCCGGCTGGGCCAGTACTTGAGACCCCGGCTTCCAAGCTGGTCTAGGCCGCAAATTGCCACACTACGTATCGTTGTCTACCAAACTGGTAGAAATCTCGGGATTGCATCATTAAGCTCCAGTCTGGTTCATACACCCGGCGGCAGGGCGCAAAATCAGGATAAATAACAGGATATTCTGGCAGGAGTCGGAGGTCGGAGGAGCCGGGAGCTCACACAGCCATCTTGTTTGCTAGCGTAGCTCCTTCATCGCTGCCTCTATGCTTGATGAGAAGAAAAAAAATTCTCCTTGAGGATAAGTTTGTGATGCAACTGTGCTTGTTTATACACAGTTTTTTCCTTAATTTCGAAGTTTTTCTGCAATGCTCTTTTGAGTCTTTTCAAATACTCCTGCTTTCTCTAAGAGCAGGAGTAAACCAGGGAGCAGTGACTCATGAGGTACAGGCAGGATGGGAAGAGGGAAGGGTGAGCTCTGCTGCATGTAGCAGTAGCCAATTGTCCAGGGCAGTCGGGTCATCTTCCACGTTACCACTCAAAATAAGTGGGTGGGAATCAAGAGCCCCCATGACCGCTTCAGGTGTGATACAATGATTAGGTTTAAAACTGCCCATACAGGGCTTGCCCTGGGTGTTAAAGGGCGCGGTCCCACAGTTGACTCTGAACTCCAGGAGAAAATGGTCTGACCACACCAGAGGTCGGGAGGGAGACATCTATGTCCCATGTGGAGAACACCTGGTCGAGGATATGGTTCTTTTTGTGGGACGGAGCCTGAAAAAAAGGAGTCAGTTCAAAAATATTCAGAGCGTCCGTTAAGCTGGTAGCATCCAAATTGTTGATTTTATCCATGGACGTTACAGTCCCCTAATATTAGACAGTGTTTATGTTTGAGCACAATGGGGGCCACAGCATTTTTAATAGCTTCATGAAACAGCCCGGGGGAGCCTGGAGGTCTGTACACAAGTATGCCGGCCATAGATTGATGGGGGGATACTACCAGATGGAACTCTAAGGTTTCAGCACTGGCAACATCTTCCGTATGAGGAAGCGAGCAGGAGTAAAGGTTTTTGAAAATAATAGCTATACCTACACCCTTGCCGCTCGGGCAGTCTTTCCTAACCATTTGGTAGCCTTAGGGATGGCTGTGGCAACTGAAGGATTTGAAGAGTCACAAAGCGATGTCTCTGTTAAAAACAGAAATTCAGGGCTGACTTCTTCCAGTAACTCAAATATATTAAGGGCATGCTTATGCATAGATCTAGTTTTAAGGAGCAAGCAAAGCAGTTTGCCGCCCGCGTAGCCCTTTTAGATTTGGATAGCGCTGGTAGGGCCGGAATCAAGAGATTGCATATAGGATCTGAGGGAATAATTGGTGCCCAGGCGCAATGAGGACAAATCGTTGCCTTAGATACCCTGTGAGGGGGCAAGGGGAAGCCGCAACTCACCCCCTTGCGCAATTCCCAACGCTTGTCTGCGGTGAAGAACCGTCGGGCGGTAGTATTAGCAAACCCTCCAGCAGCGTTTCCTGAACCGGACGCCTCCAGGGCGCTGATGGGAGCAGATGAGTTTGCCTTCGGCGCACCCCGGCGTGCCCGCTGCGCGCATCCGCTGCGTGGTCGCCCCAGAGTGAATATTTAGGCAAAAAAGTTAATTAGTGCTTGAGCGCTAACCTGGAAAACACGGTGGGCCCGCTATGACAGACGGACACCACCGAAGAGGACAGAAACAATGTAAGTGAAATCGGTATGTTCAAATACTTTAAAAACACAATTCAATTCAGGCAGGTTAAACCACAGTATGTTTTAAAAACTAGTGGGAATTTTAAGGTGCAGAAAGCATAGCAGCAGGAGAAGCATGGGTGCAAACAACCAACAGTAGAGCTTCACTCACGCTGCGTGGTCGCCCCAGAGTGAATATTTAAGCAAAAAAGTTCATTAGCACTGGAGCACTAACCCGGAAAACACGGTGGGCCCGCTCTGAAAGACGGACACCACCGGAAGAGGACAGAATTAATACAAGTAAAATCGGCATGTTCGAATATTTTAAAAACACAATTCAATTCAGGCAGGTTAAAACACAATAAGTTTTTTAAAACTAGTGGGAATTTTAAAGTGCAGAAATGCGTAGCAGCAGGAGAAGCATACAGTGCAAACATCCAACAGTAGCGCTTCACTCACGCTGAGTGGTCGACCCAGAGTGAATATTTAAGTAAAAATGTAATTAGCACTGGAGCACTAACCTGGGAACCACAGTGGGCCCGCTCTGACAGACGGACACTACCGAAAGAGGACAGAAACAATGAAAGTGAAATCAGTATGTTCGATTATTTTAAAAACACAATTCAATTCAGGCAGGTTAAAACACAGTAAGTTTTTTAAAACGAGTGAGAATTTTAAAGTGCAGAAATGAGTAGCAGCAGGAGAAGCATACAGTGCAAACAACCAACAGTAGCGCTTCACTCACGCAGCGTGGTCGCCCCAGAGTGAATATTTAAGCAAAAAAGTTCATTAGCACTGGAGCGCTAACCCGGAAACATGGTGGGCCCACTATGACAGACGGACACCACCAGAAGAGGATGCAGTTCTTTGAGAGGATTAATAATAAAGGACCTTATATCTGTTTCCTCAACTTCTTCTGGTATGTTCAAAATTCGAATATTATTTCTTCTTGCATTGTTTTCTATACTTTCTAGTTTGTCTGGCAGTTCTTTGTCACTGTCTTTTAGCCTAATTTTTTCAGAAGAGTTATTTTCTACTGGTTTCGTGAGATCACCCAAGGCTGTTTCCATAGCACCAACTCTCTCCGTTATATCATTCATTTTAGTTTCTAGCGTATCACAGGCTGCTTAAATTTTTGATTGGTTGCTTTCTGATACTTCGAATTTCTCTCTAATTTCGGCCAGTAAGATAACTAAGAGGGGGCGTGGCTTGGACGGCAATGGGAAGAGTTGCCTGAGTCCAGAGTTCCGCTACACCTCGGGATGCAAAACAAGATCTTAAAGTGACACGGCAACGAACCGAAGAAATAAACATCAAGGCAGTAAACGTAAACTGCGCCGCCCTGAATGGTGGTACCAAGATAAGCGCGAATACCGGCTATATACCGAAAATAAGCAAGCCTGCAGTAGTGAAACGGAAGACCCTGTTCTGCAAGATTGCAACGACAAGATGAGAGAGATCCCTCAGCTGTGCGACATGGAGAATCCGAACGTCTGCTCTCACCAAAAAGGTCAGTGACAGCACATTGCTTACAGAGGCGGGGCAAAGCAGAGGAACAATGCGATCCAGCGCAAATTGGGGCATAAAAACCGTACGTCGGTAGCACGATCCACACTCACCGACGAGGGCAGCACTAGTACACCCAGTGCGCTAACCTCCCCATCCAATGATACCCTTCCATCAAAAGCGCTAAAAGGCCTTCGGGGGCTTCACGCCGTGGGCGGAAAAACAAAACCAAAACCCTTTAACTCAACGAGGGCAGCCATCTCGCACACAGTGTGGGCGGGGCAAAGAGGAACAACAACAAGGGAGTTTGGCGCAAGGGCAACTGTACGGCTTAACGAGTGGAAGCCATCTGGCACACAGTAAAGGCGGGGCAGAGAATAACAACAAGCGACCTGGCGGTGAGGCAAGGAAATGGAAATTAAGACTCGCAAGGACAAGGAGCAGTCGACTGACTGAGCACACAGCCAGTCTGAAGCAAGCAGTAACCAAGCTCCACGACAGAAAAAAACCAGCACAAATAAAAAGCTGCTCACCCTCTCGGTAGACCGATCCCTGTGACATCGAGCAGTAACAGGAGAGAAGCGCCCCAATAAACTGCACAGAGCACAGTTAACCCGAAGAGAAACCGTAAACAGCAAAAAAAAACACGGTAACGCAACCACCACTACCACCCCTATTACCGGCACCACAACAGCCCGCCCAAAGCAATTCTGACTGAACAGTACGGAGACCAGATTAAAATCGGATACAAATCGGATAAAAGAAGGTCGGCGAGGGGTGCGGACAAAGTGGCCAACCAAAGCCAACCAAAAGTGGCAACCTAGGCGACGGACATCCACGTACTAGGTGCAAAAAAGTGCAGGAGAATAAACGGGGTCAAGGTTGACCAAACGATCAATTATAGGAACACATCGAAATACACTGCCCACACTTAAAATAAGGAGCCCAGCCGTGGCAGAGAAAACGACCCTAAAGAACCAAACAAAAAAAGAGAAAGCAACCCAATAATCACAAGAAATACCAAACAAGTGAGCTCAAAACTAAGCAATACTCCAAAACCACACAAGAACGACAGCGGCCAACAAGAACGGGCATTCCAATCAATACCACAGAGTACTAACAGAAGATTTGAACTCCTGCAGGTGAAAAGAGGACTAGGAAAAAATAAAATGGCCGGTAAGGAAGGCAAATTGGCTCAACAATCGAAGAAAAACAAACCGGAAGGCGAACCAGAATCCCCCTTTAAGCAAAAGGCGGACATCAGCAGCACCCTGGACAGCATACTTAAAAAGCTGGCTGAAGTCCACGACTTAGCCAAATCTACAAAGAAAACTACGGACGCCATACAACTGGAACTGGCAGCAGTCAGCGCAGACATCCACACGACAAACAACAGACTTTCAACAGTAGAACAAAGAGTCAGCGATATAGAAGACAGATCACAGCTCACAGGCAAGACGATGGGCACCATAGCCATGGCAACCACAGACCTCCGTAAACAAGCAGCAGAGTTTGAGGACCGACAAAGAAACGGAAACTTAAGAATTCTGCGAGTGCCAGAGGGAGAGGAGGAGAAAGCGGGCTCTTGTGTGGCAATGTTACAAGATCTCATTCCCAAGCTGACTAAACTCAAATTTGAAAACCCCTTTGAACTAGACAAGGCCTACAGGGTCCCGGCATTCAGACAAACCAACAGATCAAGTCCAAGACCGATAATATGCAAACCACTACACTCTCACCAAACTGAAGCCATCTTTGGGTTTGCAAGAAAGAACCCCAACCTGCTATGGGAAGGACACAAGATCATCCTCACTCAGGACTACTCGAAGAGCACAATGGACATTAGGAAAGGCTTTTTGGCCCAAAGAGATAAGCTAAGGATAGAAAACATCACCTTTTCGTTCACCGGACCGACCAGATTCAGGTTAAACAACAAGAGAATCTCGTTAACCTTCGAAGACCCAGCGGAACTGTCACAATATCTCTCTGGCCCAGCCACACAGGAAATGGAGACGACAAATATGTCAAGCAAAAGAAGCGCCTCACCGGATCGTCCAAATGAATAGGCACGACCCACAAGGGTGACATGGAGAGTATCACAGTATATAATACCTCCAATCATTAATAGAAACAAAATCTACCTCATGAGCCCACAAAGACTGCAAGCGCTTTACAACAGAATCTACCCCACGGAAAGCCAACGCAATACAAAATGACACAGACTCACAGACGAAGATACAGAGAAGAAGAAGTCAACCTGATCACCATAAGACTGCCTATATCCTTTAACTACTATGCATTAACGAACAATGATCAGATAATTGCGATAGACAGATCTACCCTTGAAGGGGACGAGCTTAGTATAAGCAAACTAGAACAGCGTGATAGTCTATCCCGGGGTTGAAGCGGGGCAGGAGGGACCTTGCTGTTGCACGTCTACAGTACGAAGCACTAGCAGGGGTGGGGAGGGAAGGGAGGGAGGGGTGAAGGAAAGGGAAGGGAGGGGATGTCCCGTCTGCTATGTTTGTTACGTTTGTCCTGTTCTCCTAGTATGTCTTGTCCACGTCTTTGTCTATGTCCAAACCAAACTCTCTAACAGGCCGTCCAGGTCAAAGCAATCACCTCAAGTAACCACTCAGGTAACCACTCTGACTCGTGAAGACAGACCACAAAGGCCCAAAGTCCGCAGAATAGTACTTTTATGCAATGACCCAAAACAGCCTGCGCTCTGTGATGCAGGACCCTGAATAACAGCAACGCAATAGAGGCCGACCTGAAAATTGTATCCCTTAACGTCAAAGGTCTGAATCACTCGATTAAGAGAAAGAAAGTACTAGACTATCTAGCAAAGACTAAAAGTGATATCATCCTACTACAAGAAACGAAACTCTCCATGGACGACGTGAGTAAGCTTAGGGCGAGATGGATAGGCCAGACGGCCTGCTCACCAGCTGTAGGCAAAAAACGAGGTGTAATCACCCTGATTAACAGTAAATCTAACATAACCATCGAGAAAGAACAGTAAGACAACGAGGGCAGACTTCTGATCACACAGCTAAAAAGCGGTGCAGACAACACAATGCTGGTAGCAAACATATATGCACCAAACTCAGACGACACAACATTCTGGGAAGGGGTAACAAAAGAACTAGAGGCAAATCACTCGAACCACATGATCGTCATGGCAGGTGACTTCAACCTAGTACTGGACCATACCCTAGACAGACAATCAGGATCCCAAGCTCGATCTCCCACTTCCCACAACACTCTAAAGAACATATGCACCAGATTCAACCTAACAGACCCATGGCGCCTACAACACCCAGATACCAGAGACTACACATTATACTCCAACCAGCACAACTCCTACAGCAGAATAGACTACATTCTCATCTCAGGCTCACATGCACACCTGATAGAACACACAGATATTGCGGCAAGAACAATCTCAGACCAGTCTTGCATCAGCCTACATCTGACGGGCCAACACAACAAGCACATCATTCGCAGATGGCGTCTCAACAACATAACCATGGCAAAGCAGGAAGACAAAAACAGAATTGTAAAAGCCATCAAATCAAAGAAAATGACAGACCAGACATAGATCAAAAAAGTCTGTGGGATGCCCTTAATGCGACCATCAAGGGCACACTAATAGAAATCAAAGCCAGAAGAGACAGAGAAAAAAAAACAGTTAGACCAGCTAGAAAGCTACATCAAACAACTAGAAACTAAACACATTAGAGATACCTCGGCACAGTCACTCTTGCAGAACTCACAGGGAAAAAGTACGAATTCAACAGGATTCTTAGCGAATGAGCCGGTCTTCGGATAAGAAAATACAAACAAATCAACCTCTGCAAAGCAAACAAGGTGGGGAAAATCCTAGCATCATATCTCGAACACAAACAAAGGCAACACTGTATCGCCACAATCACAGACGCACACAACAAAACACACACCCGGCACAAAGATATCCTACACATTTTTATGGAATTCTATAAAGAGCTATACAAAAAAGACGACAACCTTGACCAGGAAGGCTGCTCAGCCTACCTAGACAGTACAAACCTACCCAAAATAATGACAGAGGAAGCTAAGACACTAGGTCAAGACATAAAAATGAGCTAGATCACTACAGCCATTAAGGCACTAAAAGACAACAAAGTCCCAGGGCCAGATGGATACACAGCGCCCTTCTACAAAACTTTCCAAGACAAGCTATTGCCGATCTTGACGAAAGTTTTCAACCACTGCCGTACAGAAGGAGTTGTAACCGAATCTATGTCACTAGCCAACATAATTATAATACCCAAAGAAGGCAAAGACTCACAATGGCCCAAAAACTACCGCCCCATATCACTAATAAATTAGATTGCAAATTATACGCCAAAGTCCTAGCCACAAGACTAAACAAAGTGCTCCCTCAGTTGATTGGTAGCACTCAGGTAGGCTTTCTGAAAACACACATGTCTCATGACAACACGAGACTCCTCTGTCAGATCATAAAGCACTCCTCGAAATCATATAACACGGCAGTAGCAATTACGCTAGACACAGAAAAGGCTTTTGACAGGGTATCCTGGCAGTTTCTAGAAAAGAGCATGCTAGCATACAACCTAGGGGATAGCTACACGAAGAAGGTCATGGCACTGAACAAAAGCCCCAAAGCACAGATAGCTATTAATGGAACAACATCAGCCCAATTCAACCTCCAAAGGGCAATGAGACAGGGATGCCCGCTATCCCCGCTGCTGTTCCTACTAGCACTCAAACCCCTGATTAGAGACATCATAGCAAATAGAAATATAACGGGCGTAACCATTAACAATACTACAGCCAAGCTTGCAGCCTACGCAGATGACATACTCATAATAACGGAAAACCCTACCCAATCCATACCAGCACTCATGCACACCATCGAAATGTACGCTAAACACTCAGGATACAAGCTCAATAGAGATACATTGGAATGCATGCCCCTCAACATACACACAACCAAAGAGACAATAGGAACCTCAGGACTGGCCTGGCAACCCAGGTTTGTCAACTATCTAGGCATCCAATTCGGGAAAAGCCTAAGAATCACCCTGGAACAGAATGAGAAAGCAACACTGAATAAGATCAAAGGGCTGCCAGAATCCTGGTCACCCAAGTTCATCACCTGGTTGGACAGGATAGACTCGGTAAAGTTGATGATCATGCCCAATGTAAACTACCTAGCAGGAGTGCTTCCCATGGCATTCACAGATGAATTCCACAGAAAGATAGACAAAATGTTAAACACATTTATATGGAGAGATAAGAAACCAAGAATAGGCCTACAAAAGCTCAGACTGGAGAAAAAGCTAGGAGGGCTCAATGTGGCTGACCTGAGAACGTTCCAGACAGACTTTATAGCCAGACAGGGAATGCACTGGGTATTCCCCAACCAGCCAATCACACCAACATGGCTCTCTATTGACAGAGCCATTCTAAATAATACTGATCCCCTAACTCTCCCCACCGCCAAAAAGCAGGCACAACAAAAACAACCCGATCTTGAAGTTCATGAGGCACGGGTCGCCCCACACCTTCAACTACCTGAAAACACAATACGCACTCCCAGACAAGGAACTATACAATTTCTTGGCAAAACAGCCCTAAGAAAATCACAACTAACCAGGCACAAACCCCCAATCTTCCACTACATGGAAACCATAAACAAGAAAGGCCATCAGGTCTCACACCTGTACAAACTCCTCCGTCCTGTATCCACCAGACTCAACACCAAAAACACCGACTACTGGGAAACACAGCTAGGTTCCAAACTTACTGAACAAGAACTACAGTCCTTTTGGGCAGCCCCATCCAAAAACATGATATTGACGGTGTTAGCACAAACTAAATTCTGGCTACCACACCAAGCATACTGGAAACCAGCGCATCTAGCATCGATGGGCCTGAGAGATAACGATAGATGCTGGAACTGTGACACAGAAAAGGGTGACCTGGCACACCTCATCTATCACTGCAGTAAGGTCAGCAAATTCTAGGGGAAAGTGTTCAGCTTCATCAACAAAACCATAGGCTGCACTCTAGATCAAACACCCGTCACAACTACCACAGCTCACATCACAACTGACGTAACAACACAACAGGACAGAGACCTCATGGATTTCCTCCTGACGACAGCAGTCAAAACAGTACTAGCTAAATGGAAAGATACCACCAAATCCACATTCAAAGGGTGGCTGAATTGGGTGACATTTCTCAGAGGGGCGGACAAAACTGCACTCAGGCACATACCATGGAAGAACCCCAACAGAGGGATGTGGTCAAAACTAGACATATTCCTAAGCCCATACAAACCTCCATGAAGAACAAAAAATCCTGAACCTAACCAGCCAAACACAATTCCACGACGGCCCAAGGACCTGACACCAAACAACCGCCCAACAATTCTATGTTCTATGTAATAATTTATGTATCAACCGAACACGCGACCAACCGCAATAACCTAAATGTTCAATGTTATATGTGCGCAAGACTAGGGGGCAGACACGAGAAGACTTTAAAACCAACCTCCCATACAGAATCGAACTCAACCACCCCCGAAAGCCGCAATGCCCTATGTTAATGCCCGATAAACTTGTTATTTGTTGTATGTCACACTGTACTCATATCTCTGTTGGCTGGACCGCCCCTCCCCGAGTCTCCAGGTTAGAATGTTGACAAATGTTTTCGGTGTTGTATTTTTCTAACTCAACTGATGACGCCAAAGGAGCAAATCTATTTTCGTGGAGTACCGGATCCATATCTGTTCCTATTCCCCCAGTATTTATTGTTTTATGCAACTCGGTGAGGGTCAAATATAAAGGGACAGCACTGCTACTGTTGCTTAGAGTCACCTATGTGCAGATTTAGAGCTTGGCTGTTTATCCTGGGAATCCTGGGCAGATTGGACAGATTGAAAAGGCAAAGAAGTTTGATCTTTTACTTTAAAATATGTACGGAGTGAGGGAGTAACTCGAATACTGACTGGTTTAGGTTTAATTAGTTTTTCCCTTTAATTTAGGTGGTCTTCTATATCAACGCTTTTTTCTTTTGCGGGCCTTGGCGGTGTTTTGAGAGTTAATTTGCACTGTAGATGAAGCACTCTCTTTGTTCTGAGCCTCAGATGGAAAACGAATGCTGCCCCAAATATCCCTACTTCTAAGAGTATATCTGTTTAATCTATTTGCTCCCGTATATGTCTCAGCAAGGTCCCAACTAGTTTGCTGTTCCTCACATAGAAAGCCCCTCTTCACATTCAGTTTAGGCCCCCAGTCCCCCCTTCTCCTTCTTACCGGGGTCATTGGCAAGTGCCATAAACGATATTCCGTTTTTTCCATGTTCGCCACCTTGTTTTGAAACCAACCAGTTTCTGTAATTTTCGCATTGTTGTGAACAGTTTTTGTCTTAACCCCTGTTTCTTAGGGAATCTGCGCCAGGACACCAGGGTCCATCAGGGCTTGCACTAGAGGAACCATAAAGTTGGCCACTTGACCCCCGCTGCCCCCGAAGCCAACCCTAGCCACGGTGCGCCTCACACACGCAATCCTCACTGCTGCTACCTTCCAGCGGCTCCTTACCTGCGTCTCCTCCTCTCCAGCCGCCACCGTCACTCTTCGAGCTGCCGCAAAACACACCCTGAAAGCACGCCAAACAAACAATGGAGAGAGCAGAACAAGACAACCATCCCGATACCACTATGAATTCACCTCCAGGTACCGCGTATTCTGATTATTCTGCCAGGATTGAGCAATAGCCTGCAAGCACTCTAGCTAGCACCCGCCATTCTCCCCCCCTCTTCTTGCCCAGGAAGAGCTGTCAGAATGTAGATAAATGTAGATGAGTTCTCTGTTACACCCACCCTTCCTGTGTTTGCGGCTGTCGGTGGGGGAAGACCATCCTATGGATGACTGGTCTAACAGTTATACAGTTATACAGCATTACATGACACAAACATATACTAGTAATCAGTATCCTTTGCCTGGAACAAGTTGAAGTTTGCCTAAACCCTCTTTTACGGAGTCAGTATGGAGTAGAGGAAATCTTGAACATGGTTCAAAATGGTTGAACATTTGACTCGTCTGATTTACTGTTTAATTGAAATAAGTGTGTTACTGACCAACCAATCAGTAATATTCTGTTGCAAATCTTTTGACACAGAAGATGCCAGTTTATCTAATTCTGTCATAGTGTTTTCTCTTGTTGTGTATAATATACTGAGATCCAAAAAGGCTGTACAAAAGGCAAAACTACAGGAGTAGGCTCAATAATGAAATCTGTAAAATAGTGTGTCTTGGAGGAATATTTAAACCTGTATTTGACATTAATGTTGTAAAGAGCTCTTAACTCAGTGAAACTAACAAGCAATTACCTTGTATTACTTGCCCTACACTGATATCACCTTACTCTAACCAATGAGCTGAAAGTTTATCAGTAATGGTTATTAAAGAATGGGGTTCCCCCAAATTGGTGCCCCATGGGAGGTTGTGCATAGGTCCTGATCTTTGCTGTATCATACTGCATAGTTGACCGAAAATGTCTATTTTTGCACGATCACCCCTATTTTTTATTTGCTGATTAATTTAGCTCTGTGTACTGGGTCTCTGCTAACCAGGTGCCTGTACATGTACTCTGACACCCTGTAACATGTCAAAATTGGCTACACTAATAATTTGCATATTTAGCTTCCCTATATGTTCCTAGTATATGGTACAAAGTTCACTCAGGTACTGTAACGTACATGCTAGTGGACTTCAGCACACATTGTGCCACCACTAGAGTAATAGTGCAAACCATGACTCCAGCCTTACAATTGTAGCCTGTCTGTACACATTTAACATTTCATTTTCAACTTGTCAAAATAACCCATTTAGAAAGACTTGAACCCTCCTTTTAAATATTATAAGTCACCCCTAAGTAGGTCTTAAAGGACCATAGGCAGAGTGCAGGGTATATAAAAGGACATGTAAATGTGTAATGGGACATATTTTACAGAGAGAAGGCTCTACAAGCTATTTTGAATGTAACAGGGTTTGCTGTTCCATAGTATTGGGATACAATATTAAAATGATTAAATATATTTTCACATAGGAACCAGATACAAAGTTAATTATTGTACTATTAAAAATAAAAAAGTCTTATTCACTGATAAAGTCAGATTCATAATGAATATTTTTCAAAAGTAATTTTTGAAAAATCACCTTTCCCTCATCTAACACATCCAGAACCCATTTGCATGAGCTTCCAACTGACCCCCAGGAGGTGAATAGCCTCTTTGAAGAGGAGTGAACTTTCTCCCAGAGCTGAAACATAGGCCTTGGGTGGGGGTAGGTGTTCTGTTCCTCTGACAGGATGACCGTCTTGGGTATGCCAGGAACTTAATTAACTAAAAAGAGACCCACCCTGTCACAGGCAGATGTAGATAACACCTGGGGCTCATCCTCGTTCGTCCCTCAAGTCAGCCAGGGACCAATCCCAGTAGAAGAGGAGCTGCACCAGAACCAGTGTTCAGTGACCAGAGAGGAGGGGCTGATTATTTCCCTCGCCCACCACAAGGTTGAGCATAGAAGCTCTGCAAAGGGTAAGAATGTTTCTGCCATGTTGGATTTATGTAGTCCGGGTGCAATGGTATTGTTTTCAGTAAGGCACACAAGAACAGCTGCAAAGTGCTTGCCTGGGGAACTTTTTCCCATTAAGAAGGGAAGGGCCAGGAGTCACCCCCACCAACAGGGTAGTGCCAGACACAAATGTGCCACCCTTGGGCACCGTTTTCAGGACACTACTATACAATAAAAGACAAAAGAAGGACTGTACCCACTTTCGAAACCGGTGAGGAGCCCTGAGAGGCTGTATATTCTCCCACTTGTACCCTGGTAAAAGAAGCAGACTCAAAAAGTCTGTTGGATGATGACCTGTATATGCTCCCACTTGTACTCTGGACAAAGAAGCAGACTCAAAGGGGCCCATTATGATGTTGGGCGGATTGCCCCCGCCAGGCTGGCGGCATCCTCACTCGTTCCCCCCCGCCATATTAGTATGGCGGGGGGGACCTCGGCGGACGGAAAGACCGTCCGCCGCTTTTCCGCCCCGGTCGCCTTGCGGCCAGGGCGGAAAAGGAATAATATGGTGGCGGTGTCTATCAGACACCGCTAGCCATATTACAATGGGCATTGCCGCCACGGAAAGGCATGCGGTCTTAACTCTGGGGGCCCCCTGCGGGCCCCCAGAGTGAAGGAGGGGTGGGGGCTGCACACGGGGGTTCCTGTGGTACCCCCCCACATTTGCATAAACAAAGCGCCAGGCACCGCGCGGTGCCTGCCGCTTTGTTAATGCAAATGCTGAAATGCATTTCTAGCATTGTGGCGGGTGGTGCTGAGAGCACCGCCTGCCACAATGCTAGAAATACAGGATGTGCCCGCCACTGTGGCGGGCACAACCTAATGCCCCCGCATGGGACCCCCGCCCTTATGGCGGGCGGTCCCAATCCCCGTCAGGATGGCGGGCGGGCAAAGTCTGGCCGCCATCCTAATGACCCCCTAAGGGTCTGTTGGATGATGACCTGTTAAACTAGGGGCACAAAAGAGGCTACTAGAAGCCCTTTTCTGAAGTTCCAAGTTAAAACTGGGCCTGCCATGGACATTGCTGGTGGCTTCTGCTGGAGTGAGTCTTGACCCCCAAAGTGCTGTTTGTGATATCCTTGGACCCTTGGCTGTATCAAAGTGGCCTCCTGCTAATAACTGAAAAAATCTAGGACTAAGATACTTTTTGCTATGATTGCTCTGGAAGACCGGGAGAAATTGTGAGGTTAATCCGATAAAGGTATATTGTCTCTGGGCAAAAGATGTATGTTGCTCCTACTCTGGGCTTTTCCGCAGCAGCAAATCCATATCAGTGGGATGTCGCAGAGCAGGCATACAACCTTGTGTAATCCTGTTCAGCTACATCTTTCAGCTTTGCCCCACTAAAGTCTGAATGTAGAAGTCTTCACTGGGTGAAGATGCCTAAATTATCTGACCAGTGAAGGACCTCCCTTAGGCACAAATTTTGAATTTCTCCCGCTCTCAGCTTTGAATTTTTGTTTTTGTAGTTTCATTGTGTTCATTACATTTGTCTTTATTTTTATAAATTGGAGTGGGAATGTTACTGTGTGTTGTTTTTCACTTTTTAACTGTCTTGGTGTTTCTAAATGTTTTACACATTTTCTTAATTTAAATCTGTCTAATCTGTTCCATAGCTAAAAGTGGATGAGCTCCGGTTTAAATAACAATAACAGTAATATTATTTCTTGTGGTGAACTACTTATCTTTTCACATTTGTCTTTAATTCCACCTGTTTACAGAGAATGCTTATATTTTCACAAGCAGGAATCATGTTCTTACAAAGAGTTAAAAAGAGATTGTCAAATATATGAGATTCCAGTAATTGTCCCACTCAAAACTTGAACAATTCTGCTTCCCAAGGCAGCAAGTAATACTGTCATTTCTTGCAAGCCCTTAATGATTGAGCTCACGGCCATCGAGTGAGGTTACAAAACCCTGAAAGTTTGGAAGAAGGAGAGAGGAGTTGAGTACAATTTCGTGTAAATCCCACCCAGCCCGTCCTCCCCGTTCACCCCGCCTCAAGCCATCTACCCCCCCGCTCAGACTTACCGCGCTGGACATCGGGGGACTCTCCTGTCGTCTGGTCTGCCCTGGAACAGGGAGCTGCTTCTGTGCCTCCCAGGCTGGTCGGGCCGACTTCACGCCGCCGGAACGACACAGCATGGACCTGTCATAGATTTGACCGCTGCTCTGCTGCACAAGAGTCCGGTGCAGCAGAGAAGACCGGAGCAGCTTGAGGAGACTCCCGGGGCTCATACTGGAGACCAGGGATACCGCTTCCCTTGCCGCCCATGTGAAGATCGGCTCGGCTGCCCCCCTGCACACCGGAGGACACAACACGCTGGGGTAAGGCGCCCCACGCATCCACGCTACACGATGGGTCGAGTTAATTCATTTCAGCTCCACAGCTGGGGATACCTCGATTGATTCGATCTGGTGACGTCTGGCCGTAAGAGGGCCGGCGCCCAGGCCTTGCAATATTTGAGGGGAAGATCGTAGGGGCTGCCCCCACCTTACCGGTTTGCACAGCGGGCTGGGGCAAGACTCCCCCCCCATTCACTCTTCTTGGTGGGCTCCTCAGGCCCAACTTAATTCAGCATTCTATCGAGCTGAGATTGGCCCGATCAACGGCGCCTGACCCCAAGATGGCCGCCACTCAGGACAGAAAGTGACATAGGGAAGAGCGATCAGCTGCCCCATAACATTTCCAGATCACGCAGCGGGCTGAGGAAAGGCCCCCCCACCTGATACTCACGGGGGGCTTAATAACTTAACTACACTATGAAGCTAGGTCTGGACTGATGGGTTACGCCTGACCCTAAGATGGCCACCTCCTAGGACGCTGAAGGACCGAGAAGCTGCTCCTACGCAAGCTGGGGCCCGGCCCGTCCTCACCTGCCCCCATATCAAGCCCCCCAGGTAACCTACCCATGAGAAAGCTCAAGTAAGATGGTAATCAACAAGGGCAACCCTCCGCCTACTCCAACGAGGCTAGCGTCTCAGGGGCCATTCTAAGGTATCAACTTGCTTCATGTCGCCTTCACCCCCCTGCAATATCCACCCCCATACCATAGCCTACTCCCGGTCCCCCCACTACCTTCTGCACAACACTGTCTTCCACCTGCAACCAAAAACGTAGTCTACTCGCTGCCTCCTCAATCACGGCTCCCATAGCAGGGCAAACCCTCTAGTCCCCACGCTCAGCTCTTCCCGTCCCTCCACGACCCGCAACATTGCCACCAGGCACGCCATCCTCTGTCGAACCTCCTACCTTGACCCACATGAAACCTCATGGCGTGAACGCCTTCGCGATTAGTTTCCCCCCTAACCTCTCTCCAAAAGCGAGAAGAAACCACAAACACAATCTAATCAGACAACACCCAGAAACAGTATTTGTTGACACATACCACTGCTCCTCCAAAGGACAGATTAAGATGGATCTCATCTTCCACACAGATAGTCCGGAAAGCTGGAACACCGTATTGAGAATACAACTTCACATATCTAAAACGACGACCACCTCACACAGCTGTAAACTGACTACCTCCCTCCCCATCCAAGCAAATAAAAAAGGGAATACATCAGTGACCATCTACTCAAATGGCACAGTTTTGATACAGGCCAATAATGAGAACCTAGAGGCTTTACCCTTTGCTCAGCACACCTTCAGTCACGACGTCCTGCCCCACCCCATCCCAATGCCCCGATCAACCTGCCCCTGTAGGAGTTGGAAATATCTTCTCCCCCCCCCATGAGACCCCCCAGTCCCCTCCACAGAAACTCCCCTCATTACGCTGTCCCTGCGCACCACAACCTGCAGCTCTCTAAAGACGACCAGTGCCCGCAGCCCCCGATATCTTATCCTCCTCGTCATCACTCCAGCAACCCACGAGCTCAGCCCACTGACACCCATCAACCTATCAGAGAGGTCCAAGCCCCACCGCCCCAGCAATCTTTCCCACTCCAACAACATAACACCCTCCCTAGGGCCTGGTCTACTGACCCCTGCATCACTCTAGCCGAACCACTGAGGAGGAGCCCGAGACCTAACCCCCAACCGAGGGCTTCTAATAGCGACAGCCAGGCTGACTTTCCCAGGACTAAACCTCTAATTGGGACCTGGCCCCCCATTCCTCGAGTTGCCCCAACCCAAAACTGCTCGTCACCAGCCCTGGAAAAAATGGTGCACCGGTTGACCTTACTAGAAAGTCAGCTAGAAATTATATGCAGTGGCCTGTGCGACATCCTTTCCAACCTAGATAAGACTCGTAAGCCCCAATATGTCCAACATAGGGCCTCTGGTCCGACTGACTCATTTCCTCTTAATTCCTGCTCTGGGAACTCACTCACCCCCGAGAACCGACCGCCAAGGCCTCCTGGAACTGACACGGGGATCCCACCTCAATCTCCCTCAAGAACTAAAGCCCCCGCAGCTGAAGCTCAGACATACACTAGTAAAGATGTGGAGATCCAATCTAATAGGCCTCTCAGATTTACAGCAGCAATGTCGGATGAAGAAGCTATGGACCTAGCCTCCACGGATCACTGAAATATTATCGACGGTCACATTATCGACTAGCAATAATATCGTTGAATAATTATCGACTACAAAAATATTGACTTTGTATACTTATTACACAAAATACAAAAATATCGACTAAAAAATATCGAGTATTTAGAATATCGAGTACATAAATATCGTCTCATTAAATATCGACTACTAATATATCGTTTTTCATGAAATTACACCTAACAATACAAAAATATCGACTACTAAAATATAGAGTACAAAAATATCGTTTCTAAACAAATATCGAGTTATTTTTTGTACCCTTTCATGTCTAAAATACCATATTAATGGTCTATAAAAGTCATTGCTCTATACAAAAAACATTTTACATATAATACCTGTTACTTTTATAACATTACTATTTATCATCATTTGCTATACATTATATTAAAGGCGTTCTATCATTTGAAAAAGAATCTTTACATGTAACTAAAATTTTCATAATATTTTTACACTTACACATCTATTTTATTTAACAACTAACCTGCTTTAATGCGGAAAGCACCACATACCACCATTCTCACATCAACAAACACACCAATTAATATAAAAAAAATTCAAACTAGCCTATACAATCCTTCCTTTCATCCTACAACCAATCAAATCTAAGCACACAAAATACACATACTATAAAAGGGATAAATGCATTCTACCATTTGCTGCTGCTAACTCCATAGAAAGAAGATGCCAACACTCTGAAGATTTTGTTCCTGAACAAACATCTTTAAAGATCCAGCTCACTAGCTAATCATTCAAGTAAGTTACATTCCATTATTTAAAAATCTAAATTAGTAGTCTATTATTTTACTTATATCTCCTAACTCTTCCACTTATTTATTTTTTATCTCCTCCTACTTTTCTGATAGAAACTACTACCAAAAAATTCCTAATACATGCTCCTATTTCTTCCCCTGCTAAATAAGATAGTAAGCATATATTAATGGTCTGTTATACAACAACAGCTGTTTTTAAACAGTATTTCACAAGATTCATACTTAATTTAAAACATTTTATTCACAGATATTCAGCGATTTTCCGATTTCAACACTACAAATGTATAGAACTACACTAATTAAACATGTAAGTATATATGTTTTTGTTAGTAAACAACCAATATTTAAAATGCTATTTTCTAAACAACATATCTTGCATATTACATCTTCCCTACAGATCCAATAAAAACATCCTACATCAACTATACCAAAAGACAAGACTACCCTTGTAAAAAATGTAAGTATACTTCAATTTGTCTAAAACTTCGGATAAAAACAAGAACTATGTTCTTAACACCATGTTATGTATTTTATATTTCCTCCACAGATATTGTGAATACATCATACATCTATTCTACCTACAGCAAAGAAAAGTACATATTTAGAAGTTAGTATACTTTTAAATATTTCCAATTTCCCAACGCTTCAAAATAATTTTTATCATATGTGACATGTATTTATTCTATCTTCTCTACAGATCTAAACTTTACTACCTTGATGTACTCCACCAAATACAATAACTCAACTATTTAAACAAGTAAGTATATGTAATGTTCACATCAAATGTAGTACTAAGCAAATTAAAAAACTGCTTTTTCCTAGGAAAAACGTTTGTTATGTATAAACATTTACTTAGCATTTCTATAGTTTCATACCAACAGTAAATAAAGAACTACATACAAGAAAGTCCTTCAAAATACAGTTCTGCATTTGTGATTACTACTTTTAGTAAACGTAAGTATAAATACAACATTAATTATGTTAGCACCACTAAGTGAAATATATGTTATTTGATTTTGTTTCTTTCTACTCTTTCCTAGAACAAGTAAAACAAAATGACAGAAGGTGCAGAATTTGTTATGTCACAGAAAAATAAATTACTGTTATGTTATATGGGTTATGTTTATAGCCAGGAAAGACAAAGTGGTGGAAAAGTTTTCTGGAAATGTACAAAATATTACTCAAACAAATGTTATGGAAGGGCTACTACAGAGGAAACTAATGTGCTATTTAGAAAGTATAAAGACTGCTAGCACACAAAGTGATAGACCAACAACACAAATCCTTAAAGAGGAACTGTTAAAAGTCCCAGCCCATGCTTCAGGTCAACTACCCTCTATTGACTCCCTAAAACGCACAATTGCATACACTAAAAGACGCACTTCCACAACCCCACCCAACCCTACTACTTTTGAGGAAATTATTATTTCACCAGAAATGTCCATCTCACACAATAAAGACAAATTCATCCTTTTTGACAATGAAAGCAGTACAAACAGAATCATAATGTTTGCAACTGCAAGTAATTTAAGAAAAATCCAACAGTGTCCCCAATGGATGATGGATGGAACATTTAAACCATGCCCAAAACCTTTTTATCAACTATATTCCATCCACGGGTTATACCATAACTATAACATCCCTTTCATTTACTGTTTGCTACCAAACAAACAGCAAAACACTTACACAGAAATATTAAATGTTCTCAAAAATGAAATCAATAATAATTTTCCAGAAAAATAATTATTGATTTCGAATTAGCTATGATTAATAGCATTTTGAAAATATTTCCCCACACAGCAATCCAGGGTTGCTACTATCATTTCAATCAGAGCATATGGAGACATCTCCAAAAATCAACTTTAAGTATTTTGTACTCAACAGATAGCACCTTTGCCTGTCAAATTAAAAAATTGATAGCACTGGCCTACGTTCCTGTTACCGATATAGTGGAACACTATAATTTATTAATTGACAGCACATATTACAAGAGGAATGAAGATAAACTAACCCCATTACTGGATTATTTCGAAGATACTTGGGTGGGAAGGTTGCACAGATCTGGACATCGACGCCAACCCAAATTCCAAATCCCTTGGTGGAATGTCTATCTTAGTACTTTAAACCAAGAGGCTAAAACCAACAACAGTGTAGAAGGGTGGCATAATGCTTTCCAAGCTACCAAAAGCAGAACAAGACCCACATTCCATAACCTACTAGAAGCTTTGATAAAAGAACAAAGCTATCAAGAACTAAGAATGGAACAATCTGTGACCCAAATTGGTCCAAAACTAAGTAAACAAAGAAAACAAATGTTCCGACTACTGCACAGTCAAGTCACCCTATACCCTACAACTAGAGGATTAGAATATCTGTCAACAATAGCTAAAACCCTACTATAAAAATGTCTACAAAATATACTAATATCTTCTTACAATAATGATACATATAACAATCATAAACATTTCTAAACAATTATAAATAAGACATATTTGTTTTACAAACTTATCAAAATTTTGCACATTATTTCTGAACAAATATGCAATATTTATAATTACATCACACATACACATTACATAAAGATCGACATTTCCCACCCAATAAATAGAAATATAAAAATACTTACAATTTCTGTAGATGAAAGAGACGTAATGAAGCAAAATACAATCCATACAATCCATTACAAAGTAAGAAAAATCCAATATGGGAAACCATCAAAAACCCGAAAATTATGTAAAAATAAAATAAACGCTCCAGGAAATCCCGAAAACAGTAGTGTGGACACTTTAGTATTTAAAGTGATATACACACAACTTTAAAAAAAACGGTGACGCATACCAATGTATCAATACAATACGAAACCCTCAAAAATCCCCAAAAAAGGTTAAAATTCTTAAAATCCGCTCCTGGCAAACACGAAAAATAGGAGATACACGTAAAAATATAACCATAATAAGTCATACATTAGCATCTCCGAAAAAAAACACGCTTCCTTCCATGTAGTTTTCATGCGAGGAACCGGAACCTGTAAAAAAACATACATAACGAAACCCACCCACAAATAGCCCATAAAATTTGTAAATACACTCACAATTAACATTAACCATGTAAGAAGACATTTCCTAACAATTCAAATAACACTAGAACTAAAACATACACGACGCATCTATAACGACGACATTACACCTAAACGCTACATTAACAAAGCATACATACACACAAAAACACTACTCAGTTCGAATATACCCTCAAACATTACCACTCAGTCATAAATGGTATATAAAATTTACCTTACCTCTCTCCACACGAAGCAACTCCCAACCGCGAGCTTCTCCAGTCTTGAATGAAGCGCAATAACCTTACGCGGTAAAAAAGTAGTCCCCTTAAACCAATTTTTAAAAGGTATCATAGAAAATACAATGTTATAGTATAAAAATATAATACATACACATTGTTATTGTAACAAATTAATACAGTAGACTCATTATAATTTAAACTGTTAAAAAATTTAAATTTATTTAATATTAATTAATATATAGTAATTAATATATATTAACAATATTAAATAAGTATGTAACACTTGAAATAATATATGTAAAAAATGTATTTTTGTGTACATTTATAGGAATAAGTTTGTGTTTGTTTATAACTAAACATTATTAAATGTTTTGTAAATAATTAATAATAATAAATAATATAACTTATTTATTATTATTAATATAAAAATTATAACCATTTACTATATAAATAATGCCCTTAAATAATGTATTTTTATTTATCTGAATGTATGTATTTCTGAAAAGAAAAGATAAATGTTTAAGTTTATTAATTAATAATAATAATAATAAATATATTTGTTATTCTTATTAATATTTTTTTTTAATAATAATGTCTAAGTATTATAAAAGTATATAATTGCATAAATAATCTTTTACCAATACCAGATATTATTATTAAACATATTATTCCCCTTTACAGTTATAAAGTTAACAACATAATATATTTATATGTATAATTTAAAAACAACATTGTCAGAAATATGTGAAAAAAAATGTCTTAATTAGTATTTCCATATCTTGAGCAAATATAATAATTGTCATGTTACTTTATAAAAATGTATATATTTAAATTAAATATTTAATAATATTAATATATAATATTAACATTATTAAATATAAATGGAAGAAACAGAAAAATAACTTGAATTTTATTTATTTCAATATAAATACTTGTTACAGAAAGTGATTGATAATAATATTTTGTTTTGACAGAACAAATGTTGTGAAAAAATTTTGTGTGACAAATTAAAACATGTACATAAATGAGAATGTGTTATTCTGCAAATACAACATTTCCAAAAATGTTTATGTTATATTTGATAGTGAATGTATTGTATTACACATGAAAATATTGGAAAATTGTAATAAAATTTTGTGAAAACATCCATTTTGCATTCTCTTGTAATATAATTACACACTAATGTAAAATTATATGCAAATGTGCTGGACACTGACCAATTAATAAATGCTATTCCTACTCCAGTCAAAGTATTATCAGAGAAGTTGCTGGACACTGACCAATTATTATTTACTATTCCTACTCAATTGAAAGTAATATCTGGAAACGTGCTGAAGACTGACCATGTATAAATTAGAATAGCTACTTTAGTATAATGTTATAGTGTAAAATTTGTCAAATATTTATATATATTTTATAAATATAATTAACATATATTAGTAGTATATTTTTTGCTGAGAAGTTTAAAAAATTATTATTAGCATAAAAAAGAGCAACTTTTTGTCACAAAAAAATTTCAATTATTTGTAATATTTATAAAAAAAATTCTCACACTTTATATACACAAGACAGACCCTGAACCCTAAAAATACCCCTTTACCCTAAAACTGAAAAGTGTCCATGAACTCAAAAATATACTCCTTTACCCAAGAACTGGAAACTGACCCTGAACCCTAAATATACCCCTTTACCCAAAAACTGAAAACTGACCCTGAACCCAAAAAATTCTCCTTTACCCAAAAACTGAAAACTGACCCTGAGCCCTAAAAAATACCCCTTTACCCAAAAACTGAAAACTGACCCTGAACCCCAAAAATTCTCCTTTACCCAAAAATTGAAAACTGACCCTGAACCCTAAGAAATACCCCTTTATCCAAAAACCCAAAACTGACCCAGAACCCAAAAAATACCCCTTTACCCAAGAACTGAAAACTGACCCTGAACACAAAAATATACCCCTCTACCCAAAAACTGAAAACTGACCCTGACCCATTAAATATACCCCTTTACCCAAAAACTTAAAACTGACCCTGAACCTAAAAATAAACCCCTTTACCCACAAACTGAAAACTGACCCTCAAGCTTAAATAAACCCCTTTGCCCAAAAACTGAAAACTGACCCTGAACCTTAAATATACCCCTTTACCCACAAACTGAAAACTAACCCTGAACCCTAAAAATACCCCTTTACCCAAAAACTGAAAACTGACCCTGAACCCAAAAAATTCTCCTTTACCCAAAAACTGAAAACTGACCCTGAGCCCTAAAAAATACCCCTTTACCCACAAACTGAAAACTGACCCTGAACCCAAAAAATACCCCTTTACCCAAAAACTGAAAACTGACCCTGAACATTAATTATACCCCTTTCCCCAAAAACTGAAAACTGAACCTGAACCTTAAATATACCCCTTTACCCAAAAACTGAAAACTGACCCTGAACCTTAAATATACCCCTTTACCCACAAACTGAAAACTGACCCTGAACCCAAAAAATACCCCTTTACCTAAAAACTGAAAACTGACCCTGAACATTAATTATACCCCTTTCCCCAGAAACTGAAAACTGACCCTGAACCTTAAATATACCCCTTTACCCACAAACTAAAAACTGACCCAGAACCCTAGATATACCCCTTTACCCAAAAACTGAAAACTGACCCTGAACCTTAAATATACCCCTTTACACACAAACTGAAAACTGACCCTGAAATCTAAAAATACCCCTTTACCCTAAAACAGAAAACTGACCTTGAAACATAAAAATACCCCTTTACCTAAAGAGAGAAAACTGAGCCTGAACACTAAAATTCCTCCTGTACCCAAATGGAATTAATATTATTTATTTAACTATTAATGATTAATTAACTATAAATAATAAGTTAATATATTAGCAAAATAGCTGTAATTATTTGAATATAATTATTTATAATATGTATTCCCAAACAAATATTTAATAATAACAAAATATGAAGAAAAAAAATGTATTATTAATAATTAAATCAACTAATTAATATTATTTAATTACTAATTATTTACTAATGATAAATATGTACCAAATTATATGAATTAATTAACAAATAAATTGTTATTCTTTACCAGTTAATTGATAATTTAAATTTATCACAAACATATCATAATTAATTATTTCTTTTTAATTACTCCCCACCCTTATCCCCTATTAACCCAACATCCCACTCCTAAACATTAACTAAAATTTATAGCAATAACAAAGAAGAAAATATTTTAGCACATTAGCTTTAATTATTTTCATGTAATTATTAATACATTTTTCCCAAATTATTTAATGAACTATAACAAAATATTATATATATAACAATTACTCTAAATAATGTAATTAACTAATTAATATTAATTATTTACCAATTAATTACTAATACAAAATGTATACCAAATTATATTAATTAATTAATTAATATTATTTATTTTCCAATTAACTAATTAATAATAATTAATTACCAATTAATTACTACATAACATTTTATTACCAATTATATTAATTAATTAAATAAATAGTATTATTTAATTTTCTATTAACTAATTAATAATAATTAATTACCAATTAATTACTACATAAATTGTTATTACCAATTATATTAATTAATTAAATAATTAATATTATTTAATTTCCAATTAACTAATTAATAATAATTAATTACCAATTAATTACTACATAAAATTGTATTACCAATTATATTAATTAATTAACTAATTATAATGATTTATTTACCAGTTAACTAATTAATATTAATTAATTACCAATTAATTACAAATAAAAATGTTATAGAAATTTATATAAATTAATTAACTAATTAATATTAATTATTTCCCAATTAATTAAAATATAAAAATATTTACAAACATATATTAATTAATTAATTATTTTAAATTTCTCCCCACCCTTATCCCCTATTAACCCAACATCCCGCTCCTAAACATTAACTACAATTTATATTAATATTACAATTTATTTATATTTTTTACCTTTTTTCAACATAATATCGATATTTTTTACTTTAACTATTAATCGATATTTTGTAATGTCGATATTTTTGAGTCGATATTTTTGGACTTGATATTTTATTATCATTATTGTAATCGATATTTTTAACAACGATATTTTTGTTCTCGATATTTTATTATATTCGATATTTTTTACTCGATATTTTGTCCTGACGATATTGTGGAGTCGATATTATGTCTGTGCACCAGCCTCCACCTATGTCTTCCATCCCTCAATTGCCACCAACACCAAGATCCAAGTGATCACGGGCTTCGGAAGAGACTTCACACCCGTGATGCTCACCAGACCACCGCCCGCCCTCACCTTCATACCGAGGGCCCCTTTAGAGAAGCAGTCGGTAAAAAACAATATATCTACCAAATGCATGCTCATTAACTGTAGATCTGCTCCTAAGCATGCAACAGAACTTGCTGAAGCCATCCTCGCTCAGGACTTAGACATTGCGTTCATCACGGAGACTTGGCTGAAGGAGTGCTCCCCACCTTGCTTCGACATGTTAGTGCCCCCGGGTTTCAAACGTGGAGAAGGTGTAGCCATCATCCATAAAGATGATATTGTCATTACGGTAATGCACCCGTGCGAATATAACTCCTTTGAATGCTTATCGGTCACCATTAAGCTTAAGGACAACAGCCCGTTAGTAGGTCACCTTCTTTACCACCCACCCGGCAAAACCTCTACCTTTGGCGAACATCTTTCTGACCTGATTGCCCACTACGCACTCAAAGACACCAACCACATAATTCTGGGTGATCTCAACCTACGTTGGAATGAATCCAACAACACATTAATCCAATCGCTCAATACTCTCCTCTGTGACACTAACCTTTCCCAACATTTCCCCAAAGAAACTCACAACGAAGGAGCGATCCTGGATGCCATCATTGCCCAACAAGTACACAATTACAATTGACAACATCCTCCCAGTAGACTGGTCAGATCATCACATGATCCTGTTCCACATCAGCCAAAGAGTCTTATCCCTGCCTCCTGTGCAAGATCCCCCCAAATGGTCCATAAATCTCTCCCAGATTCCCTTGGAAGTCATGGAAGATAGGCTAAAGCTGCTCCTACCTAGCGACAGAGATCTATCCACAACCGATCTTACCTCACTCTATATCACTAATATGGTAAACCTTCTTGACCAACTAGCACCACTGAAACAAAGAAAAAACCGAGCCATTCCGTCCAGATCCTGGGTCGACTCTGACACTAATGAAGAAAGGAGACAACTAAGAGGTGCAGAAAGACAATGGAGAAGCGTGCCCACTATCTTCCACCGAGACAAACTCAGAATTATCCAGAAGAAGTATAATAACCATATTAAGAACAAGAACTCCATGTATTTCCGCTCTGCTCTTGACAGCGCAAAAACAGACCCAGGGAGCTCTTCAGTATTATTAGACAACAAACTTCCAAACCGGATTCCTCCCTAGGGCAGGCCTCCATAGAACGCTGCAACAACTTCGCCAACTTCTTCAATGACAAGGTCTCCAAGATTGAGCGCTCTCTGGTCATCAACTGCTCTCCCCGGTCTCATAGCAGCATGGGGGGGGGCTTGGTTGCGCTCCACCACCAACTACTAAACCATGGTCACTCTTCCAGCCCATTCTAGAAGAGGAAATAGTCAAACTTATCGCCACCTCCAAACCTTCATCTCGTACCCTAGACCCCCTTCCTCCTCTACTCACCAAAAAACTGAAACTCTCATTAGCCCCACTGTGGTGCAGGATTATTAACAGCTCCTTAAAAAACGGAACCGTCCCAGACTGTCTGAAAGTGGGACAAGTCACCCCATTACTAAAAAAATCAGGCCTTGATACAAATGACTTAAACAACTTCAGACCCGTTTCCAACCTTCCTCTCCTTTCCAAAACACTAGAAAGATGTATTCTCCAACAACTAACACAGCACTTGGACAATACCAACCCCCTTGACTCACATCAGTCAGGATTTAGGAAAGGATCAGCACGGAAGCAGCAATCCTCAACATCATTGATGACATACACAAATCACTGGACTCAGACCAATGCTGCCTCCTCATTCTTCTCGACCTATCGGCAACATTCAACACAGTTGACCATATTCTTCTCCTCAAAGCCCTTGAAGAAAGGGCTGGACTAGATGATGTGGTCCTCAACTGGTTCTCCTCATTCCTGCATAATCACTCCCAAAGAATCAAAATGAGAAGCTTTGAATCCGACCTTCAACCAGTCAAATGAGGAGTTCCACAAAGTGCAGTGCTCTCCCCTCAACTCTTCAACATTTACATGGAGCCCCTCTCCACCCTACTCAGGAAAGCTAACATCCCCTTCCACCTCTACGCGGACGATACCCAAATCTATCTGGAAATCTCCTCCGCTAAAGATATTCACAGACTCAACGAAACACTAAAGGAAGTTCAACGCTCGCTGTCAAGCAACCATCTAAAGTTGAACCCTGACAAAACTGAATTACTCCTCATCTCGAACAAAGAAGAGAACCCACAAATTATCGAATGGCTAAAAGATATAGACACGCTCAATGAGAACCTTACCCTAGCGGACTCCGTCAAATCACTAGGCATCACACTTGACTCCAAACTAGACCTGACCAAACACATCAAGATCTCGGCAAAGAGCGCCTTCCTTAATCTGAAGCTACTGAGCAAATTAAAACCTTTCATCCCACCCATTGATCTCAAACAAGCCACCCAAGCATTGGTGCTGTCAAGACTTGACTATGGTAATGCAATCCTCTCTGGACTACCCAAAATACATCTTGCTCCGCTGAAAACAACCCTCAACGCGACTGCCAGAATGGTCACTGGAATAAAGAAATTTGACCACATCTCTCCGGCACTAAAGGAACTCAAATGGTTACCAATAGAATTACGGGCAAACTTTTAAACAGCCTGCCTCACCCACACTGGCAAACCTGAATGTCTGGCGTCCAAACTTAAGAAAGCAGGTCAGAACAGGAACCTCCGAAGCTCTAACACCTTACTTCTGATCCCACTAAAAACTCGAAAACAAAAAACCAAGGACCGGTCCTTTGCTGGTAATGCGCCCACAATTTGGAACTCTATCCCCCCCAAATCAGAACTATTCCTTCCTTCCCGAAATTCAAAAGTCAGCTCAAAATCCTGTTCCTTGATCGCTCCTTATCTATCAGATAGGACCAGCCTGGAATGTCTAAAGAGATTCTGCTCCCCTCCCAGATGGGGATTGCCAAAACCCTGTAATGGATCTCTCCCTCTTCCTCCTACTGCGATTCGCACCCTGAATGTCTCGTTGTACCGTACTGCATTTTGCGTTGCTTTGTATTCTCCCGCTTTGTAATTATGTGAAGCCCTCCTATACCTTACGGTCTGGCTAGCACTATATAAAACTTCCTAAATAAAAAATAAATAAATAAATAAGATATTACAAAATCCTAGGAGAATTAACATTTTAACAAATCTAACCCTGTCAAAAAATGATAGTCACAGGTTTTGGCAAATGTTTTGAAAGAGCCTTGTCTTGTGCCAGTGAGGCTCAAAATTGATTAACTATACATTTTTGTAATCAGCAGGAATCTTCACTCCTAATTATTCATCAACAAATTTAGCAGGTGAATTTCTAGCAGTGATATTGGTAAGAAACACCTGTGTTTCATCACCGTTTAACCTGTACCCTGAAAAGGTATTAAATTGTGCTGCTAAGACCTACATCGCTATGAGAGCCGAAAGTGACCACATCAATATCATCTGTGTATGCAAGTAATTTGGCAGAATTTTACTGATAATATAATGTAGGTATTGGTTCAATGTATTGCAGCTAAAATAAATAATCTGATGTATAGAGCAAATAAGTTCGGAATAACAGGTGGGCATGACTAGTGCTATGTTCAATATTACAAAAAAAGCTAAAGTATGAGTAATGACGTTTGGTGTAGATCTCATAAAATTTGAAGGAAATTTATATTTTTCCATCACTTACCACAAAATATCCCAGGAAACCCCTGTAAAATTCTTGTTCAGCTTCAAGAAAAAGAATTCCAAATGGTGTCATTCGAACAGTGGCAACATCGAGCAGTAATTAAATTGATGTGGTCAACAGCTGATCTTCGCCAGATAAAGCCACCCTGTTGACATGACACATGGGAAGGAAATGATGAATATATACAATTAACCATTTTCAAAAAGAGTGCAATATTTCCCCATAACCAGGACGTAGAAATAGCTGCAGGATCGAAAGCCTGCCTGCCTCATTATACATATTGTAGTAGAATGAAAACATCTTTTAATTTTGTTCGATCTGTATGAAGAAACCCATTACATCCTGCATCTAATTATGTATTTAGCTGATCGTCACAAAGTGTGATGATTTTTTTGTAAGACGGGACTGTGTCTGACGAGGTTAAAGAGTCTGCATGGTAGAGATTAGAATCTTGTTGAATGATGACAATGAGTACAGAGGAGACCTACCAAATAACTATTCTGATAGTTTCATTTCCTGATGAATATGGTGAATATTGGTATTTTCCCTTCAAGGAAGAAAACGGATCACTGACATAATGTCGATGACCAAAATATCCCAATACAAAAATATTGACACAAAAATATTGATTGCCAACATTTCAACACCCTATCTTTATAATGCAAATAACAAAAATATTGAATAAATAATATAGATGTGAACAATTTAGATGTTCAAAATATTTGTTTATGTATACAGAATAAAGTTTAATTAATTAAATAATACAATTTACTTTAAAAAAAATATTTAGATGTACTGTACATTTAAAAAAATATAATAAATATATGTAACGTAAAATTTGTAAACATACATATGTAAAAAGTAATATATAAATGTATATAAATGTATATATACTTTAAAATAATCAATAAACTAATAATTTGAATTTATTTTTAAATGTTATAAATATATAAATGTATATCAATGTATATTTACTTTAAAATAATTAATAAACTCATAATTTGAATTTATTTTTAAATGTTATGAATATATAAAATATTACATATATATATATATATATATATTACCTACTGGCGGTCGCCAGTAGGTATATATAGTTAGGATTTTTTCCCTATGGGATGTTTGAAAATTCTATGTCTAATAACTTTGGCGTTTGTGGACGGAATTGTCTGACATTTTCAGGAAAATGGAACATTTTGTTTCTGAGCAGCCCCTGGAAATTTGGGGGGGGGGTTCGTCAAGGGGGGGCCGAGAAAAAAGGTGGGTCCCAAAACGTGTTTTTCCAATGTTAATTTCCATAGGGCGGTTGGCCTCACTTTTAGCCCGAACGGCTGAATAGATTTGCACAAAACTTGGCAAAATTGTAGGGACTGTTAGCCCGATGTGCCTTTGCTAGGTCTCAATATATGTGCTCCAGTGGATTTTGAGAAATTAAAGTTCAAAAAAAGATATATATCTGTAAGCGCGCTCTGGGCAGCGCTCCGGTTCGCGTACTTTACGCGTAACGGAACTTCGCGAAGCGAAGCTGATTGGCTCTCCGGTGTCTGTCAACATTCTAAACAGTCCGGAGCGGCCGCCATCTTGTCTCTCGGTAGGATCGAGAGACAAGAGGAGGCCAAAACAAAGGGGGAAATGACCATAAGGGGGCATAGTAGATCCTCCCTGACCCCCTAGGTTTGATGTGGTGGCTTTAAAAGAGCCCCACAGGGCAAAACAAATTTTAAATTTTTTTTTGTTTTTTGCGTGGGGAGCGCCCGGTTCGCGAACCGGGAAGCGTACTGGGGAGCGTACTATGAGGAAAAAAGAATGATAGACTTTTAAAATATTGTATGTTTATTGATTGTTCGTTTTGTTGGTTTTTTTTTTTTTTTTTTATTTAAGTAGCAATATGTAGGTACCAATGCAGAGTCAAAAAATTAATATACACCGTCTCCTTTGTAGATATCTTGCATGTTGTTTCAGAAGTTATTGTGGAATATGGAATCCATATCATAGTCTGTCAGGAAAGCAGAAAGAACAGGGAGGCAGGAGATGAAAAAGAGTTGTTAAATACACATTGGAGATAATATAGTTGGAGAAAGGAAGTAACTATGAGCAAAATTACTATGTAACATAAAAAAGTTGCACAGTATACTATAAGTCTGACTTTACATTATAATCAATTAGGTACTAGTTTACGATTTACATATAAAAATGATTAAAGTCTCGAACAATTTTTGATTATTAAATAATTTTATTTTTGTGATTCTTTTTCCAAATTTAACAGAACATTTAACAACAAATTGTCGGAAATGTCCTCATTTTCAATCAGCGAATCTACTGCATCTACACATTGAACTAATTCATGGTCCCGTGATTCATCCATGAAATCTGAGTCATCTTTGTCCTCAATAACTTTTTCTGTGTTGTTCTCCAGAACAATTTTGAAGGAAATAATCTGCTCTCCTTCCATTTTCTTGCTGTAATTTGCATAAAAAATAAATATATCAGTAGAGATAGGGCACTGTTGGGTTTAAGTTCAGACAGGTACTTGTGAGTTTATAACAGAGAAGTTATCTATGGGCACTGTATGGTTTCAGGCGTGAAGTAGTACTATTAAAAAGCGCCTGTGAAGAAGTCTAAGTAAATTCATAATTATAGCACAGAAACCTAAATCAATCCATAATTATAATAAACAAGCCTTTCTCAATGTCTAACTCTTACAGAGGGACAGTATATAACTATCTGAAAATGTTTTCCCAAATTAATTTAAAGTGCATAACATAGTTCTCCTTTCAAATTTATAAAATAACATCTTACCTATTAAAAACAAGTTTAAGTTGTCAGTGAAAATGCACTTGCAATGTACTTCAGGAAGTAGTAGTCAAAATGGCTGTGTTTCTCTCTCTTTTTTTATATATATTCAGGTACATAACCAATCAAATGTCAGGTAAAAAAAGTAGAAAATGAAAGTAACATTTTAATTGGTTGTCAATTCCAACACTTCAGATGTGTTTTGTGAAGTAATTTACCTCAGGGTATTTAGAGAGGTCTACAGGCTAAATGGCTAAATGGAATTCCAACCAAATTTGTGAAAATGGTAGGGATTGGTATGTAGTATGAGCTAATCTATATTTGGTGAGAGTGTCTCCAGTCGTTTTTCTGTAAATTACTTTCCCACCTTTTTTGATGGTGCGCTTCCCGGGAAGCGCCCAGGTACGCGAACTGGCGAGCGCCCCGGTACGCGAACCTTAAGCGTTACGGGAGTCCACCATTTTGTGTTTCGGTCGACTTAAGATACAAGATGGAGGGCAAATAATGTTCAGAATGGGTAGAAGGGGGCACGGTAGACTTATCTTGACCCCCTAGGTTTTCTGAGGGTGGCTGAGGAGGCTTATATGTGCGAAAATAAACATTTTTTTTTAAAAATTTCGCGAGGTTAGCTTCCGGTTCGCGTACCGGGTAGCGCCCCAGGGAGCGTACTTTGTTGAAAATTAGTGAAAAATGTTAGAGTAAAATAATAATTGTGAGTGATCAGATGTAGGGTAGCTCTGAGAAGAGCTTTTGGGTTTATGGTACATTTAGGTACTTATAAGTAGGTACCAATGCACAGTCTTAAATTCAGAATGATAATTCTGTTGCCCTCATCTGAGAAATGAACTCCATCTCCTCTGTAGACATCTTGCATGTAGTAACGCAAGTTATTGTTGTACACGGAGCCCATTCCATGGTCTCTCATGTAAGCTGAAACAGATTTGTTTACATGCTCCCTCGACTTCTCAATTTGTGGACAAAATTGGTTTGACCACCTCCATTTCTGTCTTTGGCATATATTTGAATATACCAAAGCAGTCTGAGGAAAAAGTGCCATTAATTGCTCAAAGGTGCCCTTTAAAAGCATTTCCAGACCTACCCCAGTCAAAGTGCCCAAATCATTACCTCCACAGTGCACAATTAACAGGTCAGGTTTTGGCAAATGCATAAAGGTTTTCACCAATGGTATCAATTGGTGACATTTTAATCCTCTGTGGCCAAACCACTTAATTTCCACATCTTGTAAATTGAGGTTAGGTAAATTTCTGTTCTCAGCATACCTCTGAGCCCAATAGATGTAACTATGTCCAACAATCCAGACAGAACACATGGTGAGAGAAGGTTCTCCTGCAGTCAGATGAAGTGTGGCAATGAAATGGCAGTTGAAAAAATAAGAGTTTAAAATGAAAAAAACTGTGGAGTTTCCGTGTTAATGAAGCAGTAACAGTGATTGGTGGATTTTGATTGCTGAAAACAGAAAGTTAGGGTGCATGGATGAGTTCTTTGAAAGATGTATTTTGAGTGGTCAAGAAAAAATCATTAAATGAAAGAATGCACTGGATATGCAGGTGCACTGAGAGTTCAGAGTTCAATTGAAACATTGTTGTGTGAACTTGCAAACACCAGAGGTCTTCCAAGAGGTGGTTGCTATGCAAAAATAGCAGAGAGGGCAGAGGGGGGAAGGGTTTTGATTTGAAAAAAGTGAGGGAAGAGTTTTGATTGGGTGACATGAGAGATATGTGTGAAGAATTACAGCATTTCTATGCTTTTGATAGCTGCAGACTCTGGAGTGCATACCTTTTGCTCTGCTGAAGACAAATTGGTGTGTTTCTGAGACTGTTTTGAAACTCATAAAGTATTTGCTAAGGTGAGAAAAGATTTCTTTACTTTAGATAGAGAATAGTGTGCTTTAAGGAGAAAATTATGAAGAAAGTTGTGTTTTTCAAATGTTGCTTTGTCTCAAGTGTTTTACAAATAGATTTTGTTTCTTTGAGAAATTGTAATTGGAGAAAATGTGAAGTATTAGTACTGACAGGGTTTGTTTGTGCATAGGAGCTGTTGAGTGTTTTCAAATTATGACTTGAAAATCGTTTTTGAGGAAAAGGAATGGTTTTAAAATTTATGACAAGGACATAATGGTGTATGCTTCTTTATAAGGCAATTGAGTGTCTCTGATGTTATTTTTCCCATTTTAATGTAAGACCTTTCCCTGTGGAGCAAATTGCTTGTAAATATGCTCCCACCTGTGCATGGCAAATTTAGATTTTGAATGTTTGCGTTACATAGCCATGTTAAAAGTGACCCAAACATGCTGCAAAGGCAATCAAAAAACATTTTCATGTGTCTTAAGGACATTTTAAGTCATTTCCCCATGTGGAGTGTTTTCAAATTATGATTTGAAAATCGTTTTTGAGGAAAAGGAATGGTTTTAAAATTTATGACAAGGACATAATGGTGTATGCTTCTTTATAAGGCAATTGAGTGTCTCTGATGTTATTTTTCCCATTTTAATGTAAGACCTTTCCCTGTGGAGCAAATTGCTTGTAAATATGCTCCCACCTGTGCATGGCAAATTTAGATTTTGAATGTTTGCGTTACATAGCCATGTTAAAAGTGACCCAAACATGCTGCAAAGGCAATCAAAAAACGCTTTCATGTGTCGTAAGGACATTTTAAGTCATTTCCCCATGTGGAGTGTTTTCAAATTATGATTTGAAAATCGTTTTTGGGGAAAAGGAATGGTTTTAAAATTTATGACAAGGACATAATGGTGTATGCTTCTTTATAAGGCAATTGAGTGTCTCTGATGTTATTTTTCCCATTTTAATGTAAGACCTTTCCCTGTGGAGCAAATTGCTTGTAAATTTGCTCCCACCTGTGCATGGCAAATTTCGATTTTGAATGTTTGCGTTACATAGCCATGTTAAAAGTGACCCAAACATGCTGCAAAGGCAATCAAAAAACGCTTTCATGTGTCTTAAGGACATTTTAAGTCATTTCCCCATGTGGAGTGTTTTCAAATTATGATTTGAAAATCGTTTTTGGGGAAAAGGAATGGTTTTAAAATTTATGACAAGGACATAATGGTGTATGCTTCTTTATAAGGCATTTCAGTGTCTCTGATGTTATTTTTCCCATATTAAATTAAAAGACCTTTCCCCGTGGAGCAAATTCCTTGTAAATATGCTCCCACCTGTGCATGGTAAATTTAGATTTTGACTGTTTGAGTTACATAGCCATGTTTAAGTGACCCAAAAAAGTTGCAAAGGCTTTAAAAAAACACTTTCATGTGTCTTAAGGACATTTTAAGTCATTTCCCCATGGGCAGTGTTTTCAAATTATGACTTGAAAATCGTTTTTGAGGTAAAGGAATGTTTTTAAAATTTATGTGCGCCATATGCCCCCAAATTTCTTTTTCAGGGGTGCAGCAGGGTGTTCTTGAGACACCCCTGCACCCTTGGAAAAATTCTTAATTTGCGATGAGCTAATTGCTAATCGCAAATTGCACCTTCATTCCTATGGGCCTCCTGGCCCATGGAAATGAATGGGTAATTTGCAATTAGCAATTTGCTCATTGCAAATTAGGAATGGTAAAGAATCGCTATTTATTCCTTAAAATTCGCTATTTAGGAAATGCAAAATAGTTTGATGATACATATGGCGGTTCATCTCTAACAAGATAAGAAGCTTAGGGATACATTTATGATGACTGGCGCAATGAAGTGGACATCACTTACTTCATTGGTAGGCCTTTACATGTATTATCTCCTCTGTATTCTTCATCAAGCGTAACTTTGATCTGCAATCCTGAGTAGGCCTCACCTTAAACAAACCTCTGGATAGGCCACACCTTATCGTCATCCTGAATTAATCATTTAAAATGCTAGGGACAGATTTATGATAGGTGTATGCCTCTTTTGCGCCACTGTGCGTCACTTTTGTGATGTAGTGGCGGTGCAAAAGATTTGCTATGAGGCGACAAAATTACAAATTGATGCATTTAGGCAGATGTGTCATGCTGTAAAAAAAACGTGCCACATGAAACTGATGCAGCAGTGATGCAAAAGATGCACCATGTTGCAAGACAGGCCTCACTTGGGGCCATATGTATCAAGCTAATTAGCATTCGCAAAGGCCAAAATTCTGCGAATTTCGGCCTTTGCGAATGCTAATTAGACAAATGGTATGTATCAAACAAGTTTGATGCAAAATAAGGAATAGCAAAATTTGCTATTCCTTATTTTGCGATTGCACTTAAGGATTTGCAAATTTTGCGATTCCTTAAATGCAATGTATCAAACAAAAAATATGTAAAAAATGCCATTAAGGATTTGCAAATTACCACCAACTTCTAGTTGGTGGTAATTTGCGAATTCTTTTCAAAAAAGCTTTTTTTCCAAAAAACAAAAGGTGCCATATGACGCCCATACATGCCCTTAGGGCATGTATGTGCGCCATATGCCCCCAAATTTCTTTTTCAGGGGTGCAGCAGGGTGTTTTTGAGACACCCCTGCACCCTTGGAAAAATTCCTAATATGCGATGAGCTAATTGCTAATCGCAAATTGCACCTTCATTCCTATGGGCCTCCTGGCCCATGGAAATGAATGGGTAATTTGCAATTATCAATTTGCTCATCGCAAATTAGGAATGGTAAAGAATCGCTATTTATTCCTTAAAATTCGCTATTTAGGAAATGCAAAATAGTTTGATGAAACATATGGCGGTTCATCTCTAACAAGATAAGAAGCTTAGGGATACATTTATGATGACTGGCGCAATGAAGTGGACATGACTTACTTCATTGGTAGGCCTTTACATGTATTATCTCCTCTGTATTCTTCATCAAGCGTAACTTTGATCTGCAATCCTGAGTAGGCCTCACCTTAAACAAACCTCTGGATAGGCCACACCTTATCGTCATCCTGAATTAATCATTTAAAATGCTAGGGACAGATTTATGATAGGTGTATGCCTCTTTTGCGCCACTGTGCGTCACTTTTGTGATGCAGCGGCGGTGCAAAAGATTTGCTATGAGGGGACAAAATTACAAATTGATGCATTTAGGCAGATGTGTCATGCTGTAAAAAAAACGTGCCACATGAAACTGATGCAGCAGTGATGCAAAAGATGCACCATGTTGCAAGACAGGCCTCACTTGGGGCCATATGTATCAAGCTAATTAGCATTCGCAAAGGTTGCGAATGCTAATTAGACAAATGGTATGTATCAAACAAGTTTGATGCAAAATAAGGAATAGCAAAATTTGCTATTCCTTATTTTGCGATTGCACTGAAGGATTTGCAAATTTTGCGATTTCTTAAATGCAATGTATCAAACTAAAAATATGCAAAAAATGCCATTAAGGATTTGGAAATTACCACCAACTTCTAGTTGGTGGTAATTTGCGAATTCTTTTCAAAAAGCTTTTTTTCCAAAAAACAAAAGGTGCCATATGACACCCATACATGCTCTTAGGGCATGTATGTGCGCCATATGCCCCCAAATTTCTTTTTCAGGGGTGCAGCAGGGTGTTCTTGAGACACCCCTGCACCCTTGGAAAAATTCCTAATTTGCTATGAGCTAATTGCTAATCGCAAATTGCACCTTCATTCCTATGGGCCTCCTGGTCCATGGAAATGAATGGGTAATTTGCAATTAGCAATTTGCTCATCACAAATTAGGAATGGTAAAGAATCGCTATTTATTCCTTAAAATTCGCTATTTAGGAAATGCAAAATAGTTTGATGATACATATGGCGGTTCATCTCTAACAAGATAAGAAGCTTAGGGATACATTTATGATGACTGGCACAATGAAGTGGACATCACTTACTTCATTGGTAGGCCTTTACATGTATTATCTCCTCTGTATTCTTCATCAAGCGTAACTTTGATCTGCAATCCTGAGTAGGTCTCACCTTAAACAAACCTCTGGATAGGCCACTCCTTATCGTCATCCTGAATTAATCATTTAAAATGCTAGGGACAGATTTATGATAAGTGTATGCCTCTTTTGCGCCACTGTGCGTCACTTTTGTGATGCAGCGGCGGTGCAAAAGATTTGCTATGAGGCGACAAAATTACAAATTGATGCATTTAGGCAGATGTGTCATAGTATAAAAAAACCGTGCCACATGAAACCGATGCAGCAGTGATGCAAAAGATGCACCATGTTGCAAGACAGGCCTCACTTGGGGCCATATGTATCAAGCTAATTAGCATTCGCAAGGGCCAAAATTCTGCGAATTTCGGCCTTTGCGAATGCTAATTAGACAAATGGTATGTATCAAACAAGTTTGATGCAAAATAAGGAATAGCAAAATTTGCTATTCCTTATTTTGCGATTGCACTTAAGGATTTGCAAATTTTGCGATTCCTTAAATGCAATGTATCAAACAAAAAATATGCAAAAAATGCCATTAAGGATTTGCAAATTACCACCAACTTCTAGTTGGTGGTAATTTGCGAATTCTTTTCAAAAAGCTTTTTTTCCAAAAAACAAAAGGTGCCATATGACGCCCATACATGCCCTTAGGGCATGTATGTGCGTCATATGCCCCCAAATTTCTTTTTCAGGGGTGCAGCAGGGTGTTCTTGAGACACCCCTGCACCCTTGGAAAAATTCCTAATTTGCGATGAGCTAATTGCTAATCGCAAATTGCACCTTCATTCCTATGGGCCTCCTGGCCCATGGAAATGAATGGGTAATTTGCAATTAGCAATTTGCTCATCGCAAATTAGGAATGGTAAAGAATCGCTATTTATTCCTTAAAATTCGCTATTTAGGAAATGCAAAATAGTTTGATGATACATATGGCGGTTCATCTCTAACAAGATAAGAAGCTTAGGGATAGATGTATGATGACTGGCGCATCACCAGGGACGTGCCAGTCATCCTGCGCCGCTGTTCTGCCACCCATGGTGTGCCGCATTTACAATGCGGCGCACCATGGGGCAAAAACGGCACAGATGCGTGACGCATCTGTGCCGTAAAGGTGGCGCATTGCTGGAGTTGTATTGCAAGTGCGATGCAGCTCCAGCAAGGCTCAGGGGTGCTCCATCTCCACAATGCTGCGTCAAGACCTATGTCTGCTTCAAGCAGGCGCAGGGTTTTGACGCAGCTTTGTCCTATCTGATTGTAAATGCGGCACACCATGGGTGGCAGAGCAGCGGTGCACGTTAACTGGTGCATCCCTGGGGATGTGCCAGTTAACATAAATCTGCCCCTTTACATTTAAGTATGTGCAGGGGACACAGAGTCGGTGAGGCTTATCCAAGGTTAAGAAGAGATGAGTCCTGTTCACTGAAAAATTGGACATAGGCTTCACCTCCTCAGCATCGCTGGACATGGCTAAATAATAGGTGCAAAATGTTACTCTTGTTAAACAATTTTACTATTATAATCTCTGAGATTTGTCTCTTACTCTGCAACATCTCATTGTTGTTATCTTTCTTTAAAGATAAAGACAACATCAACATGAGCGACAATCAGCAATCAGTTGATTTCGACCTCATCATTGAACTCGTAATTGAAACATCAGTGGATGTTGATCCCTTGGATGATTTAAATCCTGAGGATGAAGAAGAACGTGATGAGGTTGCAGATTTGTCAGAATTGTATGACATAGGATGGGAAGCTGACGTGCTTGAGCCTATGGAACTATAAACATTTATTTTAAAAATTTATAATAAATAAAAAGTAAAAATGTAAACCGTTTAATTTAAAAATAAAGACACCTTCAAAAACAGGTTATGTGTAGTGTCTTCAATTAAATATTAAAATATGCTCATAAAATTAGATCAGATTCACATATAAAACAGCACAGGTAAAATGAATATAAATTCCATTTCTTTTCTGCTATTTCTGTATTCTAAATTTGCCAAGCACTAAAAAATCTTCTATGTAAAAATGTCAAGTAGTGTTTTAAGTTTTTGATTACTGTTATTGATTTACTGTTGGGTAATAGTGGTTAATAACATTTTTTAATATATTTTACCACAGATTCAACTGCAGATCATTTCAAGATTTCAGCATGCCAACCAAAGAAAGACTGAGAAAGCCTGCAAAACGTCAAAGACAGCAGGTCAATGAAAAAAAGCAGCAGTCCTCTAACAAAAAGATTTGTCAAGTCACCAAGAAAGCACCGGGTAAGAGTACAAAAACATTCATAAGAAATATCTGTAGTAAAAAAAATATTACCACAGAAAATGTTTCAGTCCAGAAAAAGAGAAGCAATTCAAACGGAAAGGAAAGGCCAATGAAAAATGTTACTGCTAGAGCAAGAGATAACTCTGTGCATGATAGTAGAAGGAAACAACAGTTTAGGGACATTCGTAAACGAATGTTCCACACCGACCCGAAGACCACCCTCAGAGGCACCCTGATCTACCGACCTCCAGGACCACGCACTCAATTCAGCGAGGACATCGCCGACTTCATCAGCCCGCACGCCCTCCCCTCCGCTGACTACATCCTCCTAGGGGACTTCAACTTCCACCTGGAGAACAACAACGACTGCAACACCAGCACCCTGCTCGACAACCTCGCCAACCTTGGACTCAAGCAGCTGGTGTCCACCCCCGCCCACCTCGCCGGACACACACTCGACGCCATCTTCTCATCCAGCAAAGACATCGCCTTCAGCCACGCCACAGAACTCCACTGGACGGACCACAGATGCATCCACTTCACCTTCAGAAGAACGACGATCCACCACCACCAGCAACAGGTTGCCCGAAGAAGCTGGAACAAGATCACAGCCGACCAGCTCGCCGCTTCCCTGAACCAGCACCCTCCGGCCAGCTCAGCGAACCCCAGCCAGGCCGCCGACAACCTCACGAAGTGGATCAGCAACTGCGCGGACGAACTCGCCCCACTGAGGACCCCGCCCAGCAGACCCGGCAGTAAGAGAGCCCCATGGTTCACCGACGAACTCAAGAGCTCCAAGAAGAACTGCCGAGCCCTCGAAAAAGCCTGGAGAAAGGAACCCACGCCGGACAACAGGACCACCCTCAAGCTCGCCAACCGGAAACACCACCAACTGATCCGCACCGCCAAGAAAACGGCTTTCAAGAACCGACTGGACAACAACGCACACAACTGCAAGGAACTCTTCAACATCGTGAAAGAGCTCTCCAACCCCAACGCCGGAAACAACGACATCACCCCATCGCAAGACCTCTGCAACTCCCTCGCCTCCTACTTCCACAACAAGATCGTGGACATACACAACAGCTTCAGCACTCAACCGACGCACGCCACGACCGCAGCAACGCCGCCCACCACCACCCTCCACGCCTGGACCCCGGTCAACACCGAAGACACCGTCCGCATGATGAACTCCGTCCACTCCGGATCTCCGACCGACCCCTGCCCTCACCACGTCTTCAACAAAGCCGACGCTGTCATCGCACCCCACCTGCGGGACATTATCAACACCTCATTCGACACCGCCACCTTCCCCGAGAGCTGGAAGCACGCCGAACTCAGCGCTCTACTCAAGAAACCGACAGCAGACCCCACCGAACTCAAGAACTATCGCCCCATCTCGCTCCTCCCGTTTCCAGCCAAAGTCATCGAGAAGACCGTCAATAAACAGCTGGCCGCCTTCCTCGAGACGAATGGATCCCTCGACCCATCACAGTCCGGATTCCGTGCCAACCACAGCACCGAGACCGCCCTCATCGCCGCCACCGACGACATCCGAGCCCTGATGGACAACGGAGAAACAGCGGCCCTCATCCTCCTAGACCTCTCCCCGGCTTTCGACACGGTCTGCCACCGCACCCTAGTGCAGCGCCTCAGCAACGTCGGAATCCAGGAGAAGGCACTGGATTGGATCGTCTCCTTCCTCGACGGAAGAACACAGAGGGTCCGCCTACCACCGTACAAGTCAGAGGCCACCGAAGTCATCTGCGGCGTCCCTCAAGGATCCTCACTGAGCCCTACTCTCTTCAACGGCTACATGAGCCCCCTCGCGGCCATCGCACGCCAACACAACCTCAACATAATCTCCTACGCCGACGACACCCAGCTGATCCTCTCCCTGACCAACGACCCCGCCGCCGCCAGAGCCAACCTGCACGAAGGGATGAAAGAGGTAGCCGAGTGGATGACGACGAGCCGCCTGAAACTGAACTCAGATAAGACGGAGGTCCTCATCCTGGGCTCCTCGCCCTCCGCCTGGGATGACTCCTGGTGGCCCCCCGCCCTGGGCACCGCACCCAAACCGACGAACCACGCACGCAACCTGGGCTTCATCCTGGACTCCTCCCTCTCCATGACCAGGCAAGTCAACGCCGTCTCCTCGTCGTGCTTCAACACCCTGCGCATGCTTCGAAAGATCTTCTGGTGGCTCCCCACGGACACCAGGAAGACCGTCACCCAGGCCCTCGTCACCAGCCGACTGGACTACGGCAACGCACTCTACGCCGGAACCACCGCCAAGATCCAGAAGAGACTCCAGCGCATCCAGAACGCCTCAGCCAGACTCATCCTCGACATCCCACGACACAGCCACATCTCCGGACACCTTAGAGACCTGCACTGGCTCCCGGTCAACAAGAGAATCACCTTCCGTCTCCTTACCCACGCACACAAAGCTCTCCACGATCAAGGCCCGAGCTACCTCAACAACCGCATCAACTTCTACGTTCCCAAACGCCACCTCCGATCTGCCAGCCAAGCCCTCGCCGCCGTCCCACGCATCCGTAGAGCCACTACAGGAGGAAGGTCCTTCTCCTACCTGGCCGCCAAGACCTGGAACTCCCTCCCGGCCGACCTGCGCCTGACCCAAGACCACCTCTCCTTCAGGAAGAAGCTCAAGTCCTGGCTGTTCGAGCAGTAGCGGCACCCCCCCCAACCCCCTAGCGCCTCGAGACCCTACGGGTAGGTAGTGCGCTCTATAAATGTCTTTGATTTGATTGATTGAACAGGATAATTGGCAATTTGTTAAAAAATATTAAGAAAGGTCAACAGAAAGTGGTTTTTTATAAGAGAAAAAAAATAGTTGAGAAAGTTATTGATCAGGCATTTGAAATTAAACGTAAGTTATTTATTTTGATAATCAATAGAATTAGGAAGCTAAACAAGGCAATTTATGATTTCAAAAGAAATAGTAGATGGAAGAGAATAGTTAATCGTAGTAATTTTTGTGAAGTTTTTTCTGGAGAATGGATGCATAGTTCAAGCTGTGAGGCATTTTTTAATGAGGGGAGTTATTTCCAGGATAATGATTTGGTGCATGCAGTTGACACCAGTGGTCGAGCTTATGAAGTGAAAGATGGTTGTCCAGTTGAAAAAGAAAAACTTGTGACAACAGAGGCAGAAGAGGTGTTAGGTAATGAGGTTTTAGGAAGACGTCCTAAGGGTCCTGTGTATACGTGGAAGTGTAGTAGTATTTGCAGTGTGCGACAGGATTCCATCAATTTGCTTTGTGATTTTGTACGGTCATTTAATAAGAAAAGTTTGAAGCAGAAAATGAAGTTGTTGCAAGAATTAGATCCTTGCAGAGTGAGAGAAGTGACAGGTTTGCATGGTCATTCACTGGCTTGTCCTTCCAGGAGAGTATGCCAGAGTGTTTTTCATCATTTCAGGATGCTAGCAGTGCATCATAATAAAGTGAGGAAATTAGTTAGAATGTTGTATTATGCTAAGAGTCCAGCAATTATGCTTAAACAATTATGCGCTGCTCTTTTGCATGGTTCTGAAATAGATGTGAAGAAGATATGTGAAGAAATTGAGTTTTGTTACTTTGGAAGTAAAGAGGAGAGTGTTGAAATTGACCAAGAAGAAGCGGGTAATGTGGAAGATAGTGTACAGGTTTCCAGTACAGATAATTTCCAGAGGGAAATTGCGACGTTTCAGGTGAAATCAAGTGAGAGGCCAAATTTCACTTGTGTGTGTTGTCGACGCACTTATTATAAGAATCAGACTAAGTTAGTGGATTTATATGCAAAAAGTGAAAGGGAAAATAATAGTGAATGGAAGGATTTCACAACATACTTGATGGTAGAAAATTGTTTTGATTTGGGATTGGATCAACGTGTGTGTAGTTATTGTTGTAACAAATTAAATCAAAACCAGATGCCTGCTAGAGCAGTTCATAATAATCTGGAATTGGTTGAGATTCCTTCTGAATTGAAGGATTTAAATACTTATGAATCTATTTTGATTCAAAGTATCCATCCCTTTCAGGCTATTGTAAGAATGGAGCCAAAGACAGGGAAATTGCCTCCATCAGATTTACAGAGAGGATTAAAGGGAAGAGTTGTTTATTTGCCTCTAGATTTGAAGAAAAACATTAACACAATTGGAGTAGAAAAAGTGGAAGAGGAACCTCTGGTTATCTTAGTTAATGGGGTTCCGACAAAGAATAAGAAAATATGGCAAGATTTAGTGGATGTTAGGAAAGTTAAAAAGGCAACATTGTATTTGAAAAAAAATAATAAATACTATAAGAATGTATATGTTGCAGAAGAGGAAGTAAGTGAGGAAGAGGATAGCGATTTGTGTGCTGGTCAAATTGAGAAAGTAGAACCCTCTACTAGTGAAGAAATATATGAACATTATAGTGTTCATCCTTTGCATTCCAAGGAAGTCATGGGGAATGCTATTGAGTTGTTTCAAATGAAACAAGCCAAAGGGAGTCCCATTAGTGTTTGGGAGGAAAGTTTGGAAGCTCGGTGTTTCCCACAGCTTTTTCCAACAGGTCAGGGAGGAAGATATGATGAGCGACCTCATCAAATTCCTGCTTCTGAATACCGGACTTTGCGATTGTATGCAGGAGATGCTAGGTTTCGACAATGCATTCCCTATTTGTTTCATCTCCTGTTTGAAAGCGATCTGTCTGGACTGTCATATGCAGTGAACCACATCTTGAAAAGTGGTATAGACATGCAAAACATCTCGGCAAGTGACTTTATGGATAAAGTCAATGTCCAAGACAGTATTTTGGATTCTCACCTTATTAATCTCATGGCGTGTCAGCGTGGTACTAATGAGTACTGGTACCGCGTCATGGTGATTTAAAATGTATGCTGAGGAACTTAGGAACTCCCACATGGTTCCTCACTCTGAGCTGTGCCGAGTATGGCTGGGAAGACTTACTTGAATTTCTACGAGAGGCAAATGGAAACATCGAAAACATCGAATTCAAGACACCCGGAGAACTGTGCTCTTTGGATCCAGTCAATGTATGTAGGTACTTCAATCATAGATTTGAAGTTATGATGTCTTTCATCATGAATAAGAAGAATCCACCTCTTGGAGAGGTGTTGGATTTCTTCTGGAGAAAGGAGTACCAAGCAAGAGGTGCTCCTCATATACATATGTTGCTGTGGATCAAGGATGGACCTAAATTTGGAACGGATCCAGAAGACTCAGTGATGAGTTTCATACAACAGTATTCTACGTGTGCTGTTCCAAACGCAAAGGAGAAGAAAAGCCTAAGAGAAAAAGTTCTACGTTTCCAAAGCCATCGATGTGGAAAGTACTGTCGTCGTAAATTCCGAAACAAGGACAAGTTCTACACCAAATGTCGTTTCGGCTTTCCACGACCGGTGATTTCTAAAGGAAGAGTGAACAGTTTGATGTCTTCGCTGCGACATAATGTGATGAAGAAATCACCTAAAAACACATACAATTTGAAGAGGAACGAAGAGTCTAAGTACATCAACGACTACAACCCGGTGATTTTGTCCATGTGGAATGCTAACATGGATATACAGTTTGTGGCTGATAACTGTATGGCTGTGGCTCGGTATGTGACATCTTACATCACCAAAAAAGAGAAGACAGAATTGAAGGATATGTGGGAGGACATTTCCCATGAAAAGAGCCTCAGCAAGAAGTTGTACAGTTTCAGTCTGAAGATGTTGTCGCATCGAGAAATCGGAGCTTACGAATGTTCTGACCGGTTGTCTTCAGCAAGTCTCTATGCCAAGTCCAGGAGTATCGTTTGGGTGAGTCTTGGTCTTGCTGCAACGCGTAATCGAGTTCTCAAACCTGTGCGGGAAATTGAGTATTTGGCGGAAAAGGAGCCAAACAGTACCGACATTTTGAAGACCAACATGTTGGATACATATTATCCAAATCGAAGCAGTCACCTCGAGAATGTTTGTCTGTATGAGGTTCTTCAAAATTACATATTCAAGAGGAACATCAAAGAAGATACTGAGAAAGGAGTGTATGCTGTAATAGGAAGTGAGGGATGTCTGGTCAAGCAAAGAAAATGCCACTTGGTAAACCATCGAAAATTGAGTGGCGAATCTCCTGAAAAAAAGGAGTTTTTCTATTTAGCACTTTTGCAACTTTTCAAGCCTTGGCGTGCAGAAGAGGAACTGCTTTGAGATTTCCTCTGTTACGAAGACTCTTTCAATGCTGCCAAGGAGACCATAGAATGTCCTGCTTTTCCCAAATATGTAGAAATGTTGAATGTGGAAATTGAGCAGGAAGCAACGATTGCAGCCGAGATTGCCAGGGACAGTTCTCAGGACAGTCAGAGTTCTGCTTCATTGAGTCAGGATCCACTAGGAGGACCTGTTATCGAAAATGAAGCTGCCACTGCTATGAATGAAGTGGAAAGAGCCATGGCACATGCTCAGGAGGATGCGGTTAACTTAGAAGAGTTGGAAAGACAACTCAACGTTGAGCAGAGGAAAATATATGACGAAGTTACCATGCAAATTGATCATGGATTAAGTCATGACAAGAAAGAGTGCTCATGTACGTCGTTAAAGCCTGTCCGACTGTACGTGAGTGGAGAAGCGGGAACTGGAAAAAGTTTCCTTATTAAAGCAATTTCATGTTATTTGCAGGAAAGGACAGAGTCATCGCTGTTTTGTGTTGTCACCGCTCCAACTGGACTGGCAGCACATAACATTAAAGGGATTACTTTACATCGTTTACTGATGCTGCCAGTGGAGCATGACAACAAATTACAATATCACAAGCTATCTGGAGATGCTTGTTGTGAAGTTTCAAGAATCTTGAGGAAAATGAAACTTCTTATCATTGACGAAGTAAGCATGGTTTCCAATGTCATGCTTGCCTTTGTGCATTTGAGAATGCAAGAAGTTCTCAAAACAGAGTATGATGTGTTATTTGGTGGCAAACACATCATTGTTTTCGGAGATCTTCTGCAGCTGACACCAGTGAAAGGGCAACCTGTGTTCAAAATGCTCACGCATGAAGATACCAGGAAGTGCCGAGGGAGCATTGGCAATGTCAATATATGGTTAAACTTCAATTATGCTGAACTGCATGAAAATATGCATCAGGCGAAGGATGAAGTTTACAAGACTATTCTACAAGATGTTAGAATTGGAAAAGTGACCGAGCATGGGAAAGAAGCTTTACATGCACGATTACTGTCAAATTTATATCCAGAACAAGATGTTGTGCCTGAGAATATTTTTCAGAAAATTACTGAGAAGAAATCTGGAATATGTTTGATGCCAACTCTTGCAGAATGTGCCAAATTCAACAACAAAATGTTGCATTTAGAAAAGCAAGAGATTGTGAAACTGGAAGCTATTGACAGAGTAGAGCATATGGGATCAACAATTATTTTGTCTGAGAATTTGAAAACAAAATTGGATTCATTAGAGAAGACTATATCTAAAACTGCAGGTTTTGAAAAGACTCTGAATGTGTGCTTGAACTGCCGTATAATTTTAAGAAGAAATTTACATGTTGAAAGAGGTCTGGTAAATGGATCAATGGGCAATGTTGTTGATTTTGTAAAATACAGAAATAGAGATGGAATTGAATTTTTAAAAATTAAATTTGATGGCATTGAGGAAGTACAGCTAATTGGTCGTTGTTCTGCTAGATTTTTGCTTGTAAAAGACTTATATGTTCGCCGTAAGCAGTTTCCTGTTTGCTTGGCATATGCGGTGACAATCCATAAATCGCAAGGTTTAAGTGTAGACAGTGCATTGGTGAATATTGGCAGTTCTGTGTTCAAGGAGGGTATGGCATATGCGGCATTGTCACGAGTTAGAACTTTATCGGGATTGTACTTGATTGAGTGTGATGTCACAAACATTTGTGCGGATCTAGATTGTGTTAAGGAATACAATAGGTTAAGAAGAGAGTATGCGCCACATTTGCCTCAATATCCTTTGTTTGAGAAACGTGTGGTAGGCCGGAAACGAAGAAATGTGACCAATACTGGGGAGGTTGTAGCAAAAAGACGAAAAGTCGATGAACCTGAAATTATAAGCAGAAACAAAAAGGATTCTGTTGAAGATGTTGTTGGTTTTCAATTTGAAAACAGTTCTGGTGTCAACTGCTATGCTAATGTAGTGGTTAATGTTTTGTTTTCTCTAGAAAATGTAAAAGAAGAGATTGTGGTCAATTCTGATCAAAGATTTTGCAGTTTGTTAAATTCTGTGTTAGAGAAATGTAGCACTGATAGAACAAAAATAGAAAGTGTGTCTGAAATTCGATATCTGTTAGACAGATGTTCAGGCCAAACACAATTCTCTCAAAATATTCAGCAAGATTGTCAGGAGTTTTTAATGTATATGCTTGATGTATTGCATGCTGAAGGTGTAGATGTAGATCACCTGTTTGGGCTTTCTTATCAATGGCAGCATGACTGCGAGAACTGTCGGGTATCAAGTACTACTAGTGTAGACTCAGAAAGATTTATATATTTAACTTTGCCAGACAGTAAATCAGTCTCTTTTAATAAACTAGTAAAAGCAGCTGACCACAACATGGAGTGTAGCCAAGGTAAATCTGAAATGATGTCCACATTATTTATACGAACATATGGCCAGTATGTTATTTTAATGTTCCAACGATGTAGGCCTGATGGAACAAAATTGACAACTTTAATTAAAAATGTTGTGGCTTCACAGTTGTCAATATCAGGAAGGACTTTTGTAACTGCAGCAATTATATATCATGACGGTCCTTCAATAACATCAGGACATTACACAGCTTATTTAAAGTCTAGAAATGGCTGGTCATTCTGCAATGATTCTGTTTTAATTTTCAAAAACAAATTGCCGTATGACCTTAAAAACTCTTACCTGGTGTTTTTAAAACCAAAATTTTAGGGAAAGAATCTCGGGATGTGCTCTGAGGAATTTCAAGAAGTTCTAATGGCTCCTACACGATTTGGCCTTGAGGATAAGTGTAGTACAGAGACATAACTTCTTACCATAACACTGGACGTCATGGAGAAATAAGTGCACTTTGAATGAGTTCAGAAAAACTGTTTCTTTTTATAAGCTAATTGAAGCAGCCAATCAAAACATGGAGTAGAGGGAATGTAAGTCTGCAATGCTGTCTACTGTTTTACATTGCTTTGTGATTAAAAGTGATGTAGAGAATTAAATAATTGTAGTAGTCATAGAGGTAGTGTAAGTCTGCTTCATAGTAAGCAGTATCAGTGTCATAGGAAATGTAGAACATGACTGAGCAAGAAGGGGAAGATATTACTAGTCCAGGATTGTGAAAATGATCTTCAACATTTTAATTGTGAAAGTTGCGGAAATACAACATGACGGGATTGGCTTACAAGAATTCTAAGAGTTATAAATGGCTCAGACATGATTTGGCCTTGTGGAAACGTGTGGTAGAGAGCAAGAAGTCATTTATTGTATGTAACATGTTTTTCAAAACGATGGAGGTTTTCTTTCAGAAAGTGGCGGTCTGAAAGTAATAACAGCACAACAGAGTGTAAGCTGTTCATAGGACATCCTTCAACGTCATGGAAAGTAAGTTAACTTTAAGGAGTTCTGAACTCTGATTTGTTATGTTGTATGGGTTTTTTAAACACAATCATTTTGATTGTGTTTTTTTTTCCCCGCTGTTATATGATGAATACCTTCAAGTCACTGTTTTTAGTGAAATTTGATACATTCTGAGAACAGCAAAAATAAACCATTTAACATGTATAATTAATTCTGTACTGTTTGCATTTATGATGTACATTTAGAACTGTGTAGGAGGCATGGAGAAGGAGAGGCTTCTGTAAGTGTCAAAGTTGTTGCATACAGTGCTCATATTCTACGTAGTCTTTCATATGATAGACTACATTTCCACAATGAGATACCTAAGCAAAGGAAACACAGGTGATATGATTGTGGAATGAGCAAATTAAATTGCACGTTTTTCAATTATATTACCTGTGTTTCCTAACATTACACATCACATTGTGTAGATGAGGTTTAGGCCTGTTCCTGGAGACAGAGGAGGTCTGACATTTGTTCAAGAGTGCAGTGGACATGACTCACTTCGTTGGTAGGCCTCCACATGTATTATCTCCTCTGTATTCTTCAACAAACCTAAATTCCATCTGCAACCCTGAGTAGGACTTACCTGAAACAAATCTGTGCATAGGTTACACCTTATTGGCATCTTGAAACAATCATTTAAAATGTTAGGGTCAGATTTATGGTGGCCGTGCGCCTCTTTTGCTCCATTGTGGGTCACTTTTGTGTAAAAGATGCACCATGTTGCAAGATAGGTTTCAGTTCATCTCCAGCAAGATACCATCAGTTTAAAATGTATATAATTAGCACTGTGTAGGGGGCATGCAGAAGCTGAAGCTTTTGTAAGTGTCAAAGTTGTTGCATGCAGTGCTGCACTTCTGGGTACTGTTTAATATGCTGCACTACATCTGCACTATGAGATACCTAAGCCTAGGCAACACAGGTGATGTGATTGTGAAATGAGGAAAAGAAACTCCACATTTTTCAATTACATCACCTGTGTTTCCTAAGTTTACGAATGACATTGTGCAGATGAAGTTTAGGTCTGTCCACGGACACAGAAGAGGTCTGGCCTTTGTTCAATAGTGAAGTGGACATGACTTACTTCATTGGTAGGCCTTCACATGTATTATCTCCTCTGTATTCTTCAACAAGCATAAATTTGATATGCAATCCTGAGTAGGCCTCACCTTAAACAAACCTCTAGAGAGGCCACACCTTATCGTCATCCTGAATCAATCATTTCAAATGTTAGGGACAGATTTATGATAGGTGTATGCCTCTTTTGCGCCACTGTGCGTCACTTTTGTGATGCAGCGGCGGTGCAAAAGATTTGCTATGAGGCGACAAAATTACAAATTGATGCATCTAGGCAGATGTGTCATGCTGTAAAAAACCTGTGCCACATGAAACCGATGCAGCAGTGATGCAAACGATGCACCATGTTGCAAGACAGGCCTGACTTCATCTCCAACAAGATAAGAAGCTAAGTCTTCTGTAAATGTCAAAATTGATGTATATACTGCTCAACTTTTATGTACTCTTTGATATGCTAGACTCCATCTGCACTATGAGATACCTAACCAAAGGCAACACAGGTGATGTGATTGTGAAATGAGGAAAAGAAACTCCACATTTTTCAATTACATCACCTGTGTTTCCTAAGTTTACGAATGACATTGTGCAGATGAAGTTTAGGTCTGTCCACGGACACAGAAGAGGTCTGGCCTTTGTTCAAGAGTGAAGTGGACATGACTTACTTCATTGGTAGGCCTTCACATGTATTATGTCCTCTGTTCTCTTCAACAACTCGAAATTTAATTTGGAACCCTGAGTAGGCCTCACCTCAAACAAACCTCTGGATAGGACACATCTTATTGGCATCCTGAAACAAACATTTAAAATGTTAGTGTCTTGCGACACTTTTGTGAAACAACAGCAGTGCAAAAGATGCACCATTTTTTAAGATAGGCCTCACTTCATCTGCATCAAGATACTGTTAGTTTAAAATGTATATCTTTAGGACTGTGTAGGGGGCCTGGAGAAGCAGAAGCTTCTGTAAGTGTCAAAGTTGTTGAAAAACTGTTTGTCCTTCAATCTTTTCCCTTGTCTTTTCTAATTTTTAAATACATGTTTTAATATTTTTCAAATGTTTGTTCTCTCTTTCACAGATTGAAAGTATAAAAACAAAAAGTGAGTAAGTTAATGACAATTATAAGGTAAATGTTTTGTACTCTTTTCGTTACATTTCTATCACATTCACCTACTAGTAGTTCGACAGCTTCATTTCTTTAACCCTCAGTTTCCTGCCTTTGCTACTTCCCTCATTCCTTTCTCTATTACCTACTTACTCTACTCCTTCCACTCCTTTTCTCAGTCCCTCTCTTCTCATAGTTCCTCACTCTTGTTCACTCACTCCGTCTCTATTACTCTTAGTGTCTTTGACTGATCACTCTTTCACTACTTGTTCATTATGCTTCTTCTGTGTAGTTGAAGCACACTAAGGGGCATATTATGAACACAGCCAATAAAATTATTGCTGTTTTTATTGGCAGAAAACTGTTGCAAAAGTGGTTTTAGCGGCAGTTTTCCGCCGCAAAAGCGGCTTTAGCGACACATTTCTGCCGATAAAAGCTGCAAAACTTTTATTGCCTATGTTGATGATATGGCTCTATGTTATTTACATTTCTTTGCTGTTTCAATTAATCTTTTTCTGTTATTTTTTCTTTTTTGTTTTCTGTTTATTCTCTCTGTTATTCCACATGTTTTACTCTGATTTTGAACATTCACTCACATTCTCCAAGAAACTCTTCTTTGTTATTGTTCTACTCTCTTTTTATTCTTTCACTTCCTTATCTATTTTGTTTTTCACAATTATACCCTCTTCCATCTTTTCTTCGGTAAATAGATCTATTAAACAGTATCTCTGGTTTACTCCCTATAGCTGTCTTTCTTTTAACATTACTCTCTGTTTACTTCCCTTATACTTACTCTTCTTTTTTTTTTTTTTTTTTTTTGGTTCGCTCCCGGTTCGCGAACCGGGAAGCGAACGGGGAAGCGAACTAAAAGAAATAGAGCTTGCCAGAGTGCTAAACATTCTAGCAATTTTTTTTTGAAAGGGGAGGTAGTTCTGAAAAGAACTTTTTTTTTAATGTTTTTGTTGTTTTATATATATATATTTTTTTTAACATTTTTTGTTTTTTTTGTATTTTTTGAACAGTTTTATGTTTTTTTTTGTTTTTGATGGAGGGGAAACAACAAAAAACAGGCATTGAAATGGGCTCAACAGGAGCAAAAAAAAAATTACTGTCTGGGGCGGTTAGGGCAATTGTGATTTACATAAGCTAGGTTGATTAACGTAATGCTCATGTTACCACATGACAGCAATGCACCGCAGTACATACAAGTAAATTTCATATGCGCAAAATTCTCCTAAATGTTTGGCACGGTTTCCCGTGCCTCTGCTCCTGTTAACGATATTAGTGATGTTGACCTGGCCACAGGAGTTGTTGTTGGGTTATCTTGCATGTCACGTATCTCCGCCCGGCTGTAGTCCAATGGATGCCACCTGTTCATGTGACGATGCATTGTATAGTTTCCGTAGCTATATTTTTTATCAGTGCCTCTAGATAACCGGTCTTTACAAATCAGGCAGGTGACATACCTAGCATTTACTTTTTTTTGCCCTCGAGGGAGTGAAAAAAACTGCCAAATAAAGCTGGCTTTCCGACGGGAAACCCGGGGCACCTCCTGTAAGAACTGTGGTCCTTCGGTCTCCTCTTCCTCTAGTTCATCCTCTTCCTCCTCTGTCTGGCTGATAAACTGGGGAGGTGGTCCTCTCTTCCCATGAGGAGGTGGAGGTGGTGGTGGAGGTGCACCAGCTGAAGCAACTATTGAAGCCATTGCTCAACTATCAAAAATGGTCTTCCTCTCACAAAGATGAAAGTCAGAGTGAGGAAAGAAGGAGGGGTTTTCATCATTTGGGATAAACAATAGTTCTAAACCAATGAAAAGTGTTATTTTTAGGTCACCTGACCTAGCCTTACATCATTATGAAACCAAAAGTGAAATGAACCAATGAAAAGTTTTATCAACAAGTCACATGACCTCTTACGCTTAAGTTACGCGCTGCGGAACGCGCCCCGGATCGCTTCCAGGTCGCTGCGCTTCGCGGCTCGGTTCGCGCTCCGGAGCGCTTCCGGGTGCGCTAACGCGGCGCGTCATAAGACGCATTACGCGGCAACGCGATACGTCGCGCTTCCGCGACGCGTCACGATGTTGATTTCTAACGCGGCAGTTGCGCTAACGGAACGTTTACCGGTTCGCGGACTGGGTCGGGGCATCAAGATGAGCTAACGGGAAGCTTCCCGGTTCGCGAACCGGGAGCGAACAAAAAAAAAAAATTATTAATAAACATATAAAATATATTTTTGGATTTAAAGAAGAATACATTTTACATCTACAGATATTAGCTTTTAAAAAACCAATGAAATTCACTGAAAAAACCATAGGTTATAGATCATATATAGTTAGGAATTAGCATTTACAAAACCTTGAAAATTCACTGAAAAAACCATAGGTTATAGACCATATATAGTTAGGAATTAGCATTTAAAAAACCTTATTTTACTCACACAAAACCATTGAAATTCCATATATAGTTAGTTGTACTAACTATATATCGCGCACCCGCAATCCACTGCTGATGATGTCACATATTACATCATTCATGACATGGTCAGTGACATCACTGATGACATCACTGATGACATCTCAAATGACATCACTGATGACATCTCAAATGACATCACTGATGACATCACTGATGACATCTCAAATGACATCACTGATGACATCTCATTTGACATTACTGATCACATCACTGATGACATCATTCATGTGATAATACGATGAACCTCTTCAGACTCTAATATAACCTTAGATACACTCAGTGTAAACAGACACTCATAGACTGTCACTCATCCATGGAGTTACTCAGACACTTAGTCAGTCATGCAAAGAATCAATCACACCTCCATTTCCTCAACTATACAGTTATACACACCTTACTTATTCAAACATATACTAAAACATATTTACTCACTTATACAATCCTGGATACAAGTTCACAATGATCCATACAGCCACTCACACATTCACTGGCTCTTATGCACAGTTATTTATATATGTCAACTCTCACATGTACTGTATTTTACATATGTACTTACTTTAACATGTAGCACTGAGATATCCATTCACTCACCAATACACTCATGCACACAGTCAACCGCCCATACAGCTGTTTCCACATGCACTTTTGAACCCATACATCTAGTCAATCAACTGCTCACACATCTATGCAAAGAGTCATGCACCTCCCAGCCACCCACACACACACTCAGTCTCCCATACAAATGCTTGGGCAACCAATCAATAACCCATACAGTTAATCATATAGCTACTGATCAACACATGCAGCAGTTTACAGAACAACAGACATAATGATGCACAAATTAAGACAGTTTAGTCACTAACCCATGCACTCAGTGAGACACATTTAATCAGTCACTCATACAGTCAGTCATGCCCCTACTAAATCCTTCATCAAGACACTTATACATCCACTCATTCTTCAATATGTAAGACATATTTTAACTTTACATAATTATACAGTCACTGAATGTAGTCATCAGTGATGTCATCAGTGATGTCATCAGTGATGTCATTTGAGATGTCATCAGTGATGTCATCAGTGATGTCATTTGAGATGTCATCAGTGATGTCATCAGTGATGTCACTGACCATGTCATGAATGATGTAATATGTGACATCATCAGCAGTGGATTGCGGGTGCGCGATATATAGTTAGTACAACTAACTATATATGGAAATTCAATGGTTTTGTGTGAGTAAAATAAGGTTTTTTAAATGCTAATTCCTAACTATATATGGTCTATAACCTATGGTTTTTTCAGTGAATTTTCAAGGTTTTGTAAATGCTAATTCCTAACTATATATGGTCTATAACCTATGGTTTTTTCAGTGAATATTTATATATATATATATATATATATATATATATATATATATATACATACACCTATAACATAAAATCTAATTAAACATTATATTATAAATTAAACCATCAAAATATTTAAAAATTGTTAAACTTACATTTTGCACTCCATTGAGTGCAACAGTAGGGAAAGTGTTGGATAGCGGAGGAGTAAAAATTACTATTCTCACTTCAGTGAGTACAACAGTAGGAAAAGTGTTGGATAGCGGAGGGGTACAAATCACTATTCCCACTCCAGTGAGTGCAACAGTAGGGAAAGTGTTGGATAGCGTAGGGGTAAAAACTGACTATTCCCATTCCAATTTCTGCAACATCAGGGAAAGTGTTGGATAGCGGAGTGATACAAATTACTATTCCCACTCCAGTGATTGCAACAGTAGGGAAAGTCTTGGATAGCAGAGAGGTAAAAATTACTATTCCCACTCCAGTGAATGCAACAGTAGGGAAAAGGTTGGATAGCGGAGGGGTAACATTTCTATTGCCACTCCAATGAGTGCAACAGTAGGGAAAGTGTTGGGTAGCAGAGGGGTAAAATGTACTATTCCCATTCCAGTAAGTGCAACAGTAGGGAATGTGTTGGATAGTGGAGGGGTACAAATTACTATTCCCACTCCAGTGAGTGCAACAGTAGGGAAAGTGTTGTAGTGTAGTTCCTAAATTCATAATAGGCTCTGCGCATTGGAATAGTATATCCTATAGATGTGACGTAGGACTTATGTCTACTAGGTCTCTATCAAATACATTACACTTAATTGTGAGTGCAAGCTAGCTCCGAGGTCACTAGAAACTTTCTCGAAGAAACAAGAAGGGATTCGTTTCTGACAACCGCATAAACATGACAAATTTGTTTCCCCATGAATAAAACTGATCTTCAGACCCGTGGAAACAAAAGATAGATATTTTACTCAGTCAATCGTGCATGCTTCGTTTCATCGGATCACTGACATAATATCGACGTCACAAATATCGAGATACACAAATATCGAGTGAAAAATATCGAGTGAATAAATATCGACTCCCTATCTACAAACAGGTAAGTACCAAAATATCGACTCCAAAATATCGACTTACAAAAATATAGACTGTCAACATATCGATTTTTTTAAATGTCTTAAAATTAAGTTAAAACTAATATAGTAATAAATATATTTAATATAAACTTAGAAATAATTATTTTAAAAATTTAATTTTAATAAATAATTTCTATAATTAAAAAAATTATATCACCAAAAATATATATATATATATATATATATATATATATATATATATATATATATATATATATATATAAACATATTATTAAATAAACATATATAACATTTTTAGCGTAGCATAGAAAATGGTTAAAATTTATTGTAACAACTATAGTGAGTTCAACATTAGCAAAAGTGTTGGATAGCGTAGAGGTAAAATTTACTATTCCCACTCCAGTGGGTGCAACAGTAGGGAAAGCGCTGGATAGTGTAGGGGTTAAAATTACTATTCCCACTCCAGGGATGTATGACGTTACAACGCATACTTTTACAACACCTACCATTACATCAAAACTTTTACAACACAAGAACTTTTACAACTCATACATTTTCAACGCAAGATTTTACAGCGCATATACCTTTACAACGCATACCATTACAACGTAAGTATTGGTAAGTATATAATATTTTTTTTAAATATAAATTAATTTAAAATATTATAATATAATTTAATTTTATTTAATTTTATTTAATTAATGTAATTTAAATGTAATTTTACTTTATTTTTACAAAGTACCCCTGTACCCCAAAAACCCTAAACTGACCCTGAACCCTAAAAATACCCCTTTACCCAAAAACTGAAAACTGACCCTGAACCCTAAAAATACCCCTTTACCCAAAAACTGAAAACTGACCCTGAACCCTAAAAATACCCCTTTACCCCAAAAACTGAAAACTGACCCTGAACCCTAAAAATACCCCTTTACCCAAAAACTGAAAACTGACCCTGAACCCTACAAATACCCCTTTACCCAAAAACTGAAAACTGACCCTGAACCCTAAAAATACCCCTTTACCCCAGAAACTGAAAACTGACCCTGAACCCTAAAAATGCCCCTTAACCTAAAAACTGAAAACTGACCCTGAACCCTAAAAATAACCCTTTACCCCAGAAACTGAAAACTTACCCTGAACCCTAAAAATACCCCTTAACCCAAAAACTGAAAACTGACCCTGAACCCTAAAAATACCCCTTCCCCCAAAAACTGAAAACTGACCCTGAACCCTAAAAATACCCCTTTACCCCAGAAACTGAAAACTGACCCTGAACCCTAAAAATACCCCTTTACCCAAAAACTGAAAACTGACCACGAACTCTAAAACTACCCCTTTACCCAAAAACTGAAAACTGACCCTGAACCCTAAAAATACCCCTTTACCCAAAAACTGAAAACTGACCCTGAACCCTAAAAATACCCCTTTACCCAAAAACCCAAACATATAACATTTTAAAAATAATTATATACTTAGCAATACTTACGTTGTAATGGTATGCGTTGTAAAGGTATCTGCGTTGTGAAAACATGCTTTGTAAATGTATGCGTTCTAAAAGTTTTTGCGTTGTAAAAGTTTCGTTGTAATGGTAGTGCATAGTAAAAGTTGCGTTGTAAACGTTGCATACCCACTCCAGTGGGTGCAACAGTAGGGAAAGTGTTGTATAGCGTAGGGGTTAAAATTACTATTCCAACTTCAGAGAGTGCAATGATAGGGAAATTAAATACTTCACAAATAGATATAAATAACATAAATAGTAATACCAATTACAAATAAATAAAATATTTTACTTGTGTATAAAAAATATTAAATATGTATTTATAAATACAAAAAAAATTATTTAATTATAAAAATTGCCTACTCATACTAATTAATTACCTATTAACAATAAATTAATTTACAATTTAAACATTAATAAATTAATTTTAATTACCAATTATATTTTAATTAATTACCTATTAAAAATTAATTAACAATTAATTCAAAATACATACCAATAATTTAAATGACATATTTATTTAATGAGAATTAAATTATTTCCCACCCTATCCCTATATAAACCCACAACCCGCTACAGAAAATATATGAATGAAATTAACATATTTATCAATTAATCAATTAAAATTATTTACCAATCATATTTTTATTAATTACCAATTATTATTTAATTAACAATGTATTCCAAATAAATAAGAATAAATAAATTAACATATTTAATTAATTATAATTAAATTACTTCCCACCCTATTCCCCTATAAACCCACAACCCGCTACAGAAAATAAATTACTAAAATTAAAATATTTATCAATTAATCAATTATAATTAATTACCAATTATATTTGAATTAATTACCAATTAATAATGAATTAACAATTAATTCTAAATAAATATCAATAAATAAATTAACATATTTAATTCATTATAATAAAATTACTTCCCACCCTATTCCCCTATAAACCCACAACCCGCTACAGAAAATAAATTACTAAAATTAAAATATTTATCAATTAATCAATTATAATTAATTACCAATTATATTTTAATTAATTACCAATTAATAATTAATTAACAATTAATTCTAAATAAATATCAATAAATAAATTAACATATTTAATTAATTAGAATTAAATTACTTCCCACCCTATTCCCCTATAAACCCACAACCCGCTACAGACTTATATTACACAAAAAATAAAAATTATTATTAACTTACCTTAAATTCGATATTTTTGTTGGCTATATTATGTCTAGTCGATATTATGTCCATTCTATATTTTTGATTCGATATTATGTCCATTCTATTCGATATTAAATTTCTCTAGTCGATATTTTTGTTGTCTATATTATGTCTAGTCGATATTATGTCCATTCCATATTTTTTACTCGATATTCTGTCCAATCGAAATAAAAGACTCGATATTATGACTGCACACCGTTTCATCAGAGGTGCAGAGAAATAGAGAGATGGGCGTTTTCAATAAAAGGGTTATTGAACAGTTATCTTTCTCATGCAAGTAAAGTGAACTGCTACAATCGTAATACTGGTTGCAAAGTATAATGCGTACAGTAGGAAGAGTATTATACAATAATACTGTAAAAGCATTGTATGGTTTCTAGACCATAGACAAATACATAAATAAATAAATAAATAAATAAATAAATAAATAAATAAATAAATAAATAACAAAGGCTAAAAATACTCAACTGGTGCTTCTAAAATACACCTACCCCCAATGTACCTAACCTAAGTCTAGTACGCGGAAGAAGTAAATGAGGTGTAGCATAGGTTTAGTTTGTCTTTGCCAAGCATCTAACCAAGATTTCTCTTAGGGCCTAATTAGCTCTGTACTTTGGTTTTAGAATGTCGGAGGTCTGGTATCTCTGTCTCGGGACTCCATTTCCCAACACCCCGTGAGGGGAGCTTGGAAACACTGGAGCTGGATTCTCAGCGAGAGAAAGGACAGCTTCTCTGTCAGTGCATCAGCTGGAGGGTTAGCTTCCTTCGGCACTTGCTGTAGCGAGCTGCGTCGGGCAAGTAGATAGTCAAGCTGCTCCAAACCACCGTGTGTAGGCATATTTATACCTTGAAGGGGCCTAGTTTGACATAAAGTCAGACACAATAACGTCACCAAAGAACCCCAAGGGAATGGTAGTTCTTTGAAAACTCCATGATTTCCAGGAAAAATCAATATTCAAGTAAGGGGATGTCCCTGACTGCTGAAGCTGAGTTTTCAAATTAATAGTTGTGGCTTTTTGGAACTAGTGGAAGTAGCCATGCCTGTATTTGGACTGGATGGGTTATGTGTAAATATGGGTATGATTTCTATGCCTATATAAGGGCAAAGTGAATTATAGCTATATAAGAGCATGAATCGGTAAATTACACTTGGATTCTAAAATGCTACACAACACCCACTCCACTTTATTATGTTGGATATTACTAAATTCTAAGCATTTTTAAACATGTCTAAAGCATGATGTGTAAAAATCCCTCCCAAAATACATACAATTCATTCAAAATGGTTGTACACCCAAAATGAGCATTTGTGCTGTACGCATTTAAAAAAGCAATATTTTCATTCAAAGCATGAGTGTGATATTGAAAAATGCTTATCAGAATGAGTCATGGGATAAAAATTATGAAATGGCTCTTAAATACAGAAGAAAGGTCGAGACCATTCCATGACAGAATATATAAACTGTTTAGGTTGTAGACAAGGTCAAATATTGTCATTTGGAAGTGTTTCCAAGAATTCTTGTTCTCTAAGAATAGTTCTATTTTAAGCAGATTACTTTGTGCCAAAAAAAGAAAATTCAATTTTGGAAAAAGTCAAATCGCAGAAAAATAGAGTTCTTAAAGTTGGAAGTTTTGTTTTTGAAAAGTGAATGTCGAATACAGAGTCCAATAGAATGCTGTGTGCTAACTTGAAAAGTCATTCTCGTTGTTTGGAGAAAACATTAAATCTTCTAACCTGGCAAAGAAATTGTGTACCACAGTAGGTGAAAGTTGGACCACTTCATTAAGTGAACCGATAGCACAAAAATGTAAAGCATTGCCATCAGCGTTAGTCCCATTAGCAATGTTCGTGGAGTTGGTACCTCAGTGCCTGTCGATCCACGTATCTCACCATCAGCAGATTGCGTCTGTGAGACCTCAATGAATTGCATCATCAGGATTAGTAGCCGCTGGGGGCAACACGATGCATGGGCCATTACTGAACAAAGCAAAGGATCAACAACCGTTGGCAGTGCTGATGGACGTGTTAGACAGACGTCCAACACGCATTCTTCTCCACATAGCAGGCATCGTAGAACAGGTAAGATGCAATCTTAGCAGATTGGTCGGAATGATAGGAACCACGTGGTATTTAGGTCTCTTAACCGAGCCAGGCCCTGGATCTGTATCATGCGCTCACGACACTTCATTGCCATGAGAGTGTTACCTATGGTTATCTGGGTGTCGCTGCTGACCAGACTTGCCATATCGGGCCATTAGGAACAAGAATACGATTCCTGCTACGAGGCCCAAAATGAGAGACAGGCCACCGAACACAGAGTTCACGAAGTTTGGAAAAATGCCGAGGACTGCTTCAAATGTTGCTAACAGTCCTGAAAAAACTGTCTTAAATACATGTACAACACCACTGGTATCAGACATGTTTAAGATACGACCTAACATTTCTACGAAACGTATTGGGCAGTTTGTGGATAAAAGGGCATGTATCTCTGCAGAGGACCTTGCAACTTGTAGTTCATACATCTCTTTGGACGAGGTCTGTGGCACAGTTTTTTGTAAAACAATGGCTTTCATTCTGCTTAAAGTATCAATTCGAATAGAATAGATATTCAGTGAAGGCCATAACGGCGACTCCCCGTCTGTTTTAGCTTTAGGAAACACTGCTTGCAAACAACAAGTGACCCTGGCTGACACATTTACGAGATAGGCTATTCCTGGCATCATTCCACAACAGCTGTGATCATTCAAAATGATATAGCTCCCGTTAGAAAGCTGCCTAAAAATTGGATCTATCAACACTGCTGGAGAACCTTGCAGGTGGCGAGATAAGTTGGTCGAAGAACCTTCACAGTCTCCATGTAAATTAACACCCTAATATGAAAGTGTACCGCTTAGTGTGCTTTTACATTGTGTACCACTAAGAAATACTTCTTTTCCCCACTCCAATATTTGTGTGTGTATGGTAATTCCCAGGTTGACTTTATGTATTCCTTACCCAACCTTTCATACACGGCAACTGGTATATGTTTTAAACAGTATTGAAAATTGAATATTGTGACAGGCAGAGTGATTATTCCGTGTATTATCCATTCTGTTGCAGGTTTTTCCGAAACAGGTAATGGTAATCTTTCCAGTTTTTCAATGCTCAGCCCTGTATAGTCTGCTCCTCTTTGTGCCAAAGTGATTTGTTTATCTGTAGGGTTAAATACAGAAAACAATGACGTGGTGTTGATTAGACGCCATGGCACATATCCAGAATGAAGACTTTGCAACGTCCAGCCTAAAAGCATTATAGAACGTAATTGCGACTGTCCATGCTGTAGCATGAGCAAGTCCTGTTCCATTATGTCAATGGCAGAGGATACTATGCTGTCCTAAGAATAAATTCTGGATGACAGGGTTGTTAACCCATTGTCAACTACAGAGAGTGCTTTCTCTAAATTAATGTCTGTTGCAGCAAGAGAGTTAACCCATTGTATCCATCTTGGATGTAAAGCCTTAGCATTCGGAATGCTTGCTTTTGTCACTGCCACTAAAGCAGGTACAGGAGTAACGACCATTATGCGTTTACCCTGTGCGAGAGCTCTCTCTTTTGCTACTGCAGTTTGAACCGCTGTCAGAATTTTTTCTGTTGAAGTGAATTTCATTTCAGCTTGTGTGTACAAGTGTGATTTGTAAGCAATTGGTACTTTTTCACCTTCATTAAAGGTTAAGTACATAAATCTGCATCTTCCTGGGATTATTCTGATTACAAGGTTGCATAAGTTTACATGTGTCTGTAAATGTGATGTTGCTAAAATGTCTGTTTGCACTGAACACAAAATTACTGTGTGTTTTTGAGTCCAATTAGTAGTTTTGAAATCAGGTTTGATTAATTTGTAGAGAGGTTTAACCCTATCTGCGTAGTTTAGAATGTATGTTCTTCCGAAATTCAGGAAACCTAGAATTGACTGTAAATTTTTCAGGGTTTTTGGAGGTTGGAGCAGCGCACACTTTTCTAAGAAGTTGGCTGCCAGGCTTTTGCCTTCACTCGATAACTCGTATCCCAAGAAGAGGACGTTGAGGTGGGCAATTCTTGATTTTTTAAAGTTGAATTTGTACCTTTCAGAGGCGAATCCAAGTATAATTGTATTCACTAAGTTCTAATGCCTGTCCAAATCATCATCTGTTAGATAGATGTCATTGACATAACATAATGCCTCATCATCATACGTTTGCAGTAACTCTGTTACTCTGGCTGAAAAGAACCCTGGGCTATTCTCGAGTCCCTGGGGGAGACAACAGAAGTGACGTTGTGTCCCCATAATTGAGAAAGTGGTCAAGTTCCTGCTTTCAGGTGCAACGTATTGACAGAAGGAACCGTTAGAAATATCTAATGTGGTTTTATACTTTTTACGCACAATGTTATTCATTAATGCTGCACTGTGCGCATTTTGTACTGCAAAGGTTTTGCAACAAGAATTTAAATGTCTGTAGTCCAAAACTAGACGATATGTATTGTCTGGTTTGGAGACAGGAAACAAAGGATTGTTCATTGATGAGTTGCATGTTTCAATCACCCCTTGGTATTCAAGTTTATCTAAGATCTCCTTGACCTGTTTGTTAGGCTCTTGCTTAACTGGATACTGCCTCCGTGCAGTTGGTTGTGATTTTAACTGGATTTTGTAATGAGGAGAATCCTCATCCCATCCTACATGATTTTTATATAATGCTGGAGCCTGGGCTACAGCCCATTTTCTGGCATAGGTATATTTAAAGTGAATTGGAATATGATTCGAGAAGGCTGGCATAATGATGTCTTTGCCGTATGGGCACTCCCTGAGAAATTTTGATGGCCAGTTTTTTTTCAGCTACAAGAATGTCATAAACCTTAGAGAGCTTCTCCCAAAAGAGTGCTCTTATTTTTCTAGTTATGTCCCCCTCCATCTGGAGCGTAACTTCATATAACTTATGGGGTACACTAACCCGGGTGTCAGCAGTTTCAATTTGAATGTACTCATTCAAGTCCACTGTCTCCAGATGATCCTTCCAGATTTTGCCAGCTATGGTGACTTCTGCTGCGCTAACCAGCATTGTCTGGGTACAATCCCCATTCTTGAGTTGTGTCCTCAAGATCCTCAGCATGTCTGATTTTTAGACCGGCTTCCTTCTTTTTGGTGAATTGGGTTTTCTTATTTTTTGGAACGTGTTGATCGTCTTTGGACTTCACGCGCTCTTCCGTGTTTTCTGACCTACCTCTTCTTTCCAATTTCTGTGAGGAAGTCTGAAAGGTACGAGAGGAACGTGTATCAGTATCTTGATATCTATAAGGTTTTCTCAAATTATCCCTGTTCCTGAGGTCGTTCCTCTTTTCAGAGGGCTCCTTTTGAGGAGACCTTCCTCAGGACTGAGAGTGCTTCTCATTAGAAGTGTGTTTAGTATTTTTCCACTTCTTTTTAGTTAGTAGTGAGAGTGTTTTTAATAAAGACCTTTTCAGGACTTTCTGTTAGTTGGGGTTTAACTGGTTTCCCACCCAAACTATCTCTACCTAGTTCTTCGTAGGATTTTTCAATTATTCTGGCCAGTTCATATGGTTGCTCAGTTATATCAATTTCCCTTATTTTTGGGCGGATCGCCACTGATGCTGCTTCATTTTTAATATTAGCTAATATTATGGCTGAGACCTGTTTGTAATCTATCAGTAATTTCATACCCAGATTTAAAGCAGGCTCTGCCCCGTATTCATTTTGAATCTGTTTCAGGATGTCTGGTATCACCGCCATAGACGGAACACCATGTGTTTTTTTGTAGATAGCAGCAAAGACTGTACCCCAAGTGTCGCAGTCCCTCCAAATGTCGTGCGATCCCCATTGGTAAACAGATTGTTAAAATTCTGAGTTTCTCATGAGGTGTACTGTCAGGAAATACTGCCTCAATTTGAGTAATTTTTTGAGCTATCCAGAATGGAAATTGTTCCCTTTTTTCAGGTAATTTACCAATGACTGATTATATAGTCTGTGGTGTAATTTTATTTGTGTTTCCCTGGTGAGGGGTCTGTTGTGGAATCCTTATAGGAGGTTGGACTGTTAGAATCCGCATGACATATTGAACCAATTGTCTATGTATTTTAATTAGCTGTTTTAGTTGAACTAATAGTTCGCACCTGACATTTCTTCAATGTCAGGGTGTGGTGTATAGCTGACTAGTACCGGCCATGTTGCCCCTGGTCTACCTAGTGGACTGAGCCTGGTAATGTGATATTGATGTTGTAGGGTGTCTTTGAAAATGCAGGGAGGGCAGGGAGGGATGGGAGGGCCTGACACTTACATTTCAATAGGTAATGTCCTGTTCACACATAAAAAATGGATTTATCCTCCACAGATAGCCTTGCAGAAGGATGGGTTGAAAGGGATCCTTGTGCACTTCAGAGAGATGCTTTGAAGCCCTCTCCAACATCAAATGCACTTTTGAGTATAAGTACGGGGTCTATGACCCCTTTAAATCAGACACTTCTGGATCTCAAATTAGACCTCTGTCAGAAGGAATGTTGTGCTGCTTAAAGGACCCAACTGGACTGCTTTTCTGGAACGACTGCTTTTCTGCCTGTTGCCCTGCTGCTCCTTGACTCTGCTAAAGAAGAGCTGGATTCTGCCTCCCCTCCAAGTACTCTCCAAGGGCTTGTTGGCTTGTGTCCTTTTTTCTGAAGTCTCAGGGACAGAAAAGAATTCCAAGAATCCTGCTGGTGCTGCAGGACTCTGACTTCTGTGAGTCCTACCCTTGCCTGAGTGCCTTCTCCAAGTTCTGGGCTTCAGAAATTGGTTCTGCAGCTGATAAGTTACTCATCAGCACAACTGCACCGGTCTGAAGTGACACATGGCTCTTTGATACCGATATAGAGGCTGTTCGGCGACAGCAGTTCTAGAGCCTGCACAGCCCAATGACAACACTCTGCATGGCTCAATGACGATGCATTGTCTTCACTTGAACGAAGATCGCCGATGACTCAGTGACCGAACTTGCTTGGAAAAGATCGAAGCATCATGCCCTCAACATGGACACTTTGCTCCATTCAAGGTACTTTCTCTGCAGGACCTGCACAGATCCTGTAGCCAGCTTGCCTTCCATTGCGATAGACCTGAACTTTGGTTTTGCACCTGCTCCTCACAACCTCAAGACATTTTTTGACCGCTAGTGACTTCTAAGCACTATTTTTGCATTGAATCTTTAAAATTCATATCTCTACTTATGCTGATTGGATTTTTGTCATTTTGGCCTCAGTTTGCTCAGATAAGTACTTTCTACTTTTCTAAACCTTGATATATGTTTATTTGGCTACTGTGTGTATGATTTGCACAAATACTTCACATTTTGCCTTATTAGATAACCCTGAATGCTCTGTGCCAAGCTACCACAGGATGAGCTCAGGTTATCTTTTAGTGTGTATCTAGCTTACCCACACTAGAGTGATAATTCCTGCCTGGCCTGAGGGCTTACCTCAGCAATCCAGGAATCCCAGTTATAACACTCACCACCAATGAATGTTCCTCTCTGCCCTTACTACTTACAGTTCCCAGGTCACAGGTATCATTAATGAATATTACATTAAAAATGAAAATATGGCACTGAAATACAAAATAAAAGTTAGCAGATTAATGTCAGTAGAACAGCTTTGTTATATGATGGGATTGAAAGGAAGAAATTGAGAAAATACATGATTGTTTTAGCATTACTATGATAGCTGATGCCATACTGTTTTAGCCCATACCATTTTGTTAGTCCATATTAATCATAAGCATGTAAGCCGATTCACCTTTTGATATGTTTATTTAGTCTTTCACTGGTACCTGGGATGCTGATTTTTGTTGAAGTTACCTTCTTATCTCTTTTCTCAAGGTCTTTTGCGCTATTCTCATTAGAAATCCATATATAACCATGTTCAGACTTGTGAGCAGTTTTAAATTCAAAAACCTTTTTAGGTTTAACTGTTTTAATTGTATTGTATTGTGGTATTTTACATATACCACTGCCTACATCCTAGTGGCCAGGGAGGTGAGGTGGTCAAGAGCCAAACATATATCATGACCTTAAAACAAATCTGAACTTCAAACTTTCTCCATTCTTCCCCTCATTCTTCTGTTATATCCGATAGTGATGTTCTTGCAGGTGGTTGTTGTGAGGTCAGCACCTATAGTATAGTATGGGAATTGCTAATTATGCGTAGTTGGGAGGCAGGACAAGTCACCAAGGATAAGTTTGCCACTTTCAGATACCGAGGGCATGTGAGTTCCTGAAAGTCTTGTGAAAATATTCATATGATGGGGTTCCAGGTTACCTCATAAAAAGAGGGGAGTATTAGTTTGTCATTGTTATTTTTTCCGGTGCCATTGCATCCCAGAGGCCCGATTTCCTATTCAGAATAATGCATCATGGTTGTTCACCAGAACCTTAAAACACTTTGGAGTGCTGCGTGGTTATAGCTATTTGCTTCCCCCTAATTGATTTTGGGGATTACTGGAGTAGGCATGCCTTGCCTAAAATGATCTGTGGAGGGTATCTTCGGTTTTGCTTGTCAAAGGCATCATCAATTTGTTTGAGCACTTCTTTCCAGAATTTGTAGAGCTTGGAGCGTTGCCAGAGGAGGAGTGTTAGGGTTCCTGGTGCTCCTCAACCTCTGCAACCATATCAGATTTAATTGTGTTCCACTGTACTACCTTTTCCAGGGTCCTATACCAACAAGTCAGGATTTTGTACTCAGTTTCACACTGACTTATACTGTCGTAAATTTTTTCCAAGTCATTCTGCATCAGTTTGTAGCCTAGTTCCTTGTCCCAACTTTGTTGTTCAGGGTTTTTTCACAGTTGGGGTAGTATATAAGGTAGTGGTAGAGGGTGTATTTCAGGGTCCTAATATCAATGTCATCTTTACACCATCCCTACAGTTCAATCAGCAGCCTGGCCACTCCCTCCTTCATGGTGAGGTAAGATTCAGTGACACAGTCAGGTACATGCAAAGCGCTCGGTCTCAGGGATACTCAATTGCTGTTTAATGTTTTCAAACATGAATATTTGTTGGTTTGTAAAGAGAGAGTCCTCCATTCTGCATTTGCACTCTCTTCATGTCTAGAACTGGGAGGATGTTTGCACTGGAGTGAAATCGGGTTAAATGATATGGGCATGAGTGATGAAGAAACGGTTGTAAATGATGGCCTTGAGGCTACTTTATCCCATACTGATAGAGTGACCCTAGTTAATGGCGAGGAATATTATCCCCAACTCATCTTTTCTCTCACAGAAGACACTGCCAACGCCAGAGTCAACTTCCAGAATGCCGTGACCAACATCGCTGTCAGGATGGGAGGCAACTGCTTGAATCTGAATACAGACAAGACGGGAGTGCTCATCTTCAGGAAGAACACTTCCCCATGGAACAAAACATGGTGGCCCATTGCACTAGAACCCTCACCTACCCTCACCAACCATGCCAGCAACCACAGCATCATCCAAGACAGTGATCTCTCCATGAAGCGCTAAGTCAATGCAGTAGCCTCCTCCTGCTTCCACGCCCTCTGCTTGCTTCATAAGCTTGTCAGAAGGATCCGAAGCAACACCAGGAAAACAGTAACACAAGCCCTCATCACAGCCAACTGGATTACTGAAACAATATCTAAGCTAGAACTACCTTCCCTCTCTTCAAACGACTTTGGGCTATACAGAACGCCTAGGCGAGACTCAGCCTCGACCTCCCCAGATGGACCAGCATCACCCCCCACCTCAGAAGCCTCCACTGACTCCCTGTCCAGAAGAGATGCCAGTTCACGCTGCTGACCCATGCCTAGAAGTGCCTCCACAACATGGAACTCTCCTACATCAACCACTACTTGACCTTCCACAAACAAACCAGATATCTCTGATCTGCCTCCCTTGCTCTAGTACACATCCTCCGCATCCGGCAGATCCGCAACAGAGGTTGTTCTTTCTCCAACCTTGCCGCCAAGTCCTGGAATGACCTCCCACTCGACCTCTGAACCTCCTACTCACTTGCCGACTTCAGGAAGGGACTCAAGATCTGGCTCTTCGACAAAGGCTCTTCATCTCTCAGCACCTGGTTCCCCCTGGGATGATAAGCTGCGCTATACAAATAACAATTGATTGAAGAACCATTGCATATTTAGCTCCTTCTTGTCCCATTCACCAGGAATCAATGGTGTGCTTCTTGATAGTATGATGTAAGGTTTGATTTGATTTGATTTTTAGTTTTGTAAAGTGCGAAGGAATACCCTGAGGAGTCTTGGCGCTGAGGAGCAAAGAAATATGAGAACACAAATAAGATTTAGTGTAAATCAAAGTTTTTAGGAGCGTGCAGAAACTCAAAATAAAGGCGGCAGATTTTATTTCCATGGGAAGCAGATGCCAGATCTGAGTAGTTCAGACCACAAAACTCCTACCTCACCAGGAGGAGAGTTAGAAGGGTGGCACCACGAGGTTCCTGGCTGTCCTGGACCTAAGAGTCCTGTTGGAAAAATACTTTTCATATGTTTCTATTAGACAGATTGAACCTAGTCCCTGAAGTGCTTTGTGAGTGGGACAAAGTGATTTAAAAAGATTCCTTTGATCCACCGGGAGCCAGTTCAATCTCACCAAGGCCTGCGAGGCTGACTGGAACATCAAAATCTTCATAGCAATCCTAGCTACTGTATTGAGTAAATTCTGAAGTTTTTTCAGGAGCGCTTAAGGCAGATTAAGATATAGTCTATTGCAATAGTACTACCTGGACATCAGAAGGTACAGGGCCACTGTTTTCCGCAAGTTTGGCTGAAGAAACTGCAATTTTCCTAATTGTTCGAAGCATAAAAAAGGCTGTGGAAATTCCCTTGTTCACTTGTTCTTTATAGATAAGCTTGACATCCATGAAGATTCCCAAATTGTTCACCGCCACTAGAAGAGAACTCAGTTTGACTGGCCTCCAAAAGGAGGTGTTGGTCCCAAATGTATTAGCAAAGGTGAGGGAATGACCAGTGTGCACTGTGTAGCTAATTTGTAAAGGATGCAGTACGCAAAGCGCTGAGGTTTATTTTGCCAAATGAAGGAGCCTATCAGTATCTGGAGTTGTTCATGAATACGTGGAGGTAGCGATAAGAGTATGGTTTAGAATAAGTACAGAAACAGAAGTAAGATTCTTTTTAATTCTGCTATTCAGCCCATTCAGGGAAACTGTTCTGGTTGCCAGAGTTGAAAGTTGTGTTGCATGGTTTTGATTAAGTCTGTGTAGTTTAGGGAGATCACTTGAGCTGGTCTAGAAAGATTCCCAGGTATTTCATGTGGTCTGCCCTCCACATGTATGGAGATAAGACATTGTATGGTCTGCATCTGTCCTGGGCAGGGGTACAGATGGAGAGATTTCAATTTAGTAAGGTTGATTCTAAAATTGGAAATGACTTGGAATGTATATAGTTTCTCCATGAGCAGGGTCACAGATCATTGGGGTTCTGATAGTGAAAGCATGCTGTCATTCGCAAGCATAGTCAGCTTGAAGACATCCGCACCAATTTTAGCATCCTCTATACCTGCTGAAGCTTCGAATGGCAGCCTTGCCTCAGCCCTTGTTCAATAATAATAGGTTGCAGTAGGAGGCCATTTACTCTGATTCTGGCAGTTTGTTCCTTGGCGGTGGCCAATCGTAGGAATCATGGGCCCACTCCTAGCTTTTCTAGTACTCCTCTCCCATACTTTCAATTAACTCTATCAAACACATTTTGCACATTCAAGTAGAGGGGAGGACGTTTTTATTCTTTCTCTGAGTTTTCTAGGATATGAATGAGTTTCTTAGTGGTATCCCCACACTGTCTTTGTGGAAAAAGGTCGGATTGGTCAGGGTGGATGATGGTAGATATGATAGGTCCCAGTATGGCAGCTAGGATAGCTGCCAGTGGTTTTACATCAACATTTAGCAATGATGTAAGCCTGTAGAATTTGCACAGCTTAGGGCCCTTTCCTGATTTTGGGATAACGGTTACTATTGCTTGTCAGATTGTCATGGGGATGGATCCCTCATCATCGATACCATTAAAGAGATGCATGAGTAGGGGGATAGTTTGTGTCAGAAGGTTTTAGAGAATTTTACCAGGTAGCTGTCTGGGCCAGTGCTCTTCCAGATTTAAGCCTAGAGATGGCAGTTATCACTTCCCCAAACAGAATCAGCTCTTTGAGTGATCATCTCGATGTGTGCAGCAATGAGTATTGTATATGGGCATGTAGGTAGCGAGTAACTATTTCTGGGTTAGGAGGGTCCCTAGTGTATAGGGTTTGATAGACGTCCTGTTGTGTGTCGATTTAGATACCGTATACAGATTTCCCGATTTATGCCCTTATATAGGTACAATTCACAATGCCCTTATTTAGGCATATAAATCCAGCCCTTATTTAGGCATTGCTCATGCTTACCAAATACAGGGATGGTCAACTACATCCGTTCATCTTTGTCGCAACGAGTTCATGGAAAACCAGATTGTTACGCCTTTAGGACTTCCCCTTGCCTGGATATTGATTTCTCCAAGAACTCATTTATTATGCATGAACATCTATTCCTTAGGGGTTCATTCATGGCGTTCTTATGCCTGCCAGTCTCAGCCCCACCTTATTTAATTTGTATGTGGCCCCGATTGGAGCGATCACAGACAAATTCGGGGTTGAGACAGTGTCATACGCAGACGGCACGCAATTGATCGTGACGCTCACGCAACCAGAAGAACAATGCGCTGCTAATTTTAAGAGCTGCATGCGAGAACTGGCCAAATGGATGACGGACAACTGTCTCCGTCTTAACGGAAATAAAACAGAGGTACTGATCATAGGCAAAACCCCATCAGTATGGACCTCAGCGTGGTGGCCAGGCGAGCTGGGTGAACTACCCACACCCAGCAATCTAGTGAAAAACCTAGGAGTCTGGCAGGATAAAAATCTCTCCTTCGACCACCAGACCAAACAAGTGGCAGGCACGTGCTTTGGCATATTACGGGTCCTTAGAAAAACATTGGACCTTATGCCTACGCCGGTGCGCCTAACCCTAGTCCATGCACTGATAACATCCAGACTGGACTACGGAAATGTACTATATCTAGGAACCAACGAAAAATGCATCACTAGACTGCAGCGCATACAAAATGCGACGGCCCGCCTGATCCTTCAACTGCCCAGAATGGCATCTTCACAAAAGGCTCTAAAAATACTTCACTGGCTCCCTATTAGGGAACGGGTGAGGTTTAAGGCCCTCTGCATAGGACATCGTATCCTAAACGGGAAAGGCCCTAGGTACTTGCTCAACTATCTTAAGCGGTATGAACCCACACGCCAATTGAGATCATGGGGCACGGGACTGGTGCAGGTCCCAAAGGTAAAAAGAGTAAGAATGGGTGGAAAATCCTTTAGAGTCTCGACCGCTAAGCTGTGGAACAAGCTGCCATAGAAGATGCGACTGGAAAAATCTGAGCTGACTTTTCGCAAAGAACTGAAAACAATACTGTTTCCCAACCCTTAAGGCCTCATATAGGGATTCGAGCCGCAACCAGAGTCCCACTACTAAGGAAACAAACAGCAGCTTCTAGCGCGGGGACACACCAGCAGGTGTAACCAAGCGCTTTATAAAATTTATAATAATAATTGTACGTCAATACTAGTATTCCTAAACACCTTCAATGTATAAATATACCTTCACTTGCCATGGCTCACCAAGGCAAGTTCGGAAGGAAGTCAAGTCCCCGCCAGACGTACTGACCAGACGCTGTCATCCTCCTCACAGAGAAACCAGCTCCAGTGTTTCTGACTCCCCTTGCGGGGTGTTAGAGATCGAGACCCGGAAAGAGATTCCACCCTCACTCATTCAAAGGTATGGAATGGACTAGAACCTAGAGAAACTTTTGGCAACTCTTGGCAAAATCAAACTATAGCTAAGACTAGACTAAACAGCACCTACTTTTTCCCTCGTCCTACACTTAGGTTAGGTACACTGTGGTAGGATTATTTTAGAAGCACCAGATCAGTATTTATATTTTAGCCTGTGTTATTTATGTATGTATTTTTATGAATATATGTCATAGCTACAAACCATGCTACTGCAGTATTGTTTTATCTTACTGCTAACCTTGTACCTATTGTACTTCACATTCTGTCTTACAATTGTAGCAGTACATATCTCTTGCTTGAGAAATAAACCATTTTTATTGAAACACCTGTCTCTCTATTTCTGTGCAAACTCTGTAGAAACGAAGCATGCACGATTGACTACAATGCATGGCGCCCAACAGTTTGGCAATAATTTAATGCTAGATACTGAAGTAACTCAGTTGTGATTTTCTCAGAGATCCTCTACTCATAATACTACATAAGACGATTGGAGTGGGTAGAGATAATATCCGCCATAGTTGAGTAGGACAAAAATCCTATGTATTAGCTGTTTGGTTTGTTCAACGTTGAAGGATACAGTGTTCCAAAATATCATAGGCACATAAATCTCACCAGACAGAGGTATTCTACTCATGGAAAGTATTCCCACAATCAAATCCAGTAACACAAGTGTTTCACTTCTACAAAGAAGATGAACCACCGAGGAATATATTCCTTTTGAGGACATTGAAATTCCACTCACATACCAGGAGCATGAGCTCTGGTTTAAAGGTGCCCTAAAACATTTAAATCACATTATCAGGCTCGGTCCACTAGGTAGACCAGGAGCAACATGGCCGATTTTAGCCAGCTATACACCTGATCCTGACATTGAAGCAATGTTGAATGATAACTTACTTTGTAACATACAAAGATTAATAGAATTATACAGTTAAACCATAAGTGTCTCAAAGTCCCGAAAAGGCCTTTACTAAAACCAATCCTACATCTCTCAAAAATAAGTGGGAAAATAGCAAACAACATTCAAAAGAGAAAGATTCTCAAACCCGAGGTAGGTCGCCTCAAAAGGAGCCCTCTAAAAGGAGGTATAAGCTCAGGAATAGGGAGTATTTGAGAAAACCTGACAGGTATCAAGATCCTGATACACGTTCCTCTCGTACCTTTTAAATATCATCACAGACATCTGAAAGAAGAAGACGGTCAGACCACAAAGAAAAACGTGTGAAGTTCAAAGATGATCAACATGTTCAGAAAAACAAAACAAAACCTCAATTCTCCAAGAAGAAAGTAGCAGGTCTAAAAATCAGACATGCCGAGTATTCTGAGAACACAGTTCAAGAACAGAGAATGGGCTCAGACAATTTTTGACAGCACAGCAGAAGTAACACTACTTTGCCAGAACCTGAAGGGACTTCTGGAGACAGTGGACTTGAATGAAGACATTGACGTTGAAACTTCAGACACTAGGGTTAGTTCTCCACATAGGTTATATGAAATAACACTCAGGATGGAGGGAGACATACCAAGAAAAGTGAAAGCACTCTTTTGGGAGCGACTTTCAAAGGGTTATTATTTACTTCTAGCAGAACGGGACAGGCCACCAGAATTTGTCAAGACATCATTATGCCAGCCTTCTCCAACCATGTTCCAGTACATTTAAACTATACTTATGCCAGGAAATAGGCAGTTGCCCAAGTCCCAGCATTATACAATAATCATGTAGGATGGGATGAGGATTTACCTCACCACAAAATCCAGTTAAAAAAGCAATCAATTGCACAAAGGCAGTACCCAGTTAAGCAAGAAGCTAAAAAACAGGTGAGGGAGATTTTAGATCAAGTTGAATACCAAGGGGTGATTGAAACATGCACCTCATAAATGAACAATCCTTAGTTTCCTGTTTCCAAACCGGACTATACATACCATCTAGTTTTGGATTACAGACACCTAAACTCTTGTTGTAAAACATTTGCAGTGCAAAATATACACAGTACAGCATCAATGAATAACATTGTGTGTAAAAAATATAAAACCAGATCAGATATTTCAAATGGTTTCTTTTGTCAAAACATTGCACCTGAAAGTAGGTATTTGACAGCTTTCTCAATAACAAGGATTCTAGAATAGTGCAGGGCTATTCTCAGCAAGGGTAACAGAGTTACTACAAACTTATGATGACGAGGCATTGTCATATGTCGATGATATCTATCTGACAGAAGATGACCTGAATAGGCACTTGAACAGGTTGAACACCATTATACTTGGCTTCGCCTCTGAGGGTTATACATTCAATTTTAAAAAATCAAGAATTGCCCATCTCAAAATCCTTTTTCTAGGATATGAACTATCAAGTGAAGGCAAAAGCCTGTCAGCCAACTTTTTAGAAAAGTGGGTACTGCTCCAACTTATTAAAACGCTGAAAAACTTACAGTTGATTCTAGGTTTCCTGAATTTTGGAAGAACATACATTCTAAACCTCTCTACGAATTAATCAAACTTGATTTTAAAATCACACATTAGACACAGGGACACACTGATATCCTGCATTCACTTCAAGCTGACATGTTAGCAACAAAACAGTTACAAACATGCGTAAACGTACACAACTCAGTAATCTGAATCATTCTGGGTCAATGTGCGGATTCAACTACTTAACTTTTAAAGAAGGTGAAAAAGTACCAATTGCATACAAATCACATTTGTACACGCAAACAGAAATGAAATTTACATCAACTGAAAAAATTCTAACAGCAGTTCAAACCACTGTAGCAAAAGAAAGAGCCCTTGCACTGGGAAAATGCATCATGGTCGTAACACCTGTACCAGCCTTAGAGGCAGTTCCAAAAGCCAGCATTCCGAATGCAAAAGCTTTACATCTAAAATGGATACAATGGGTTAATTCTCTTGCTGCAACTGATGTTGAATATGTTTTTGATCCTTATTTGAAAACTCAAACATTCCTGCAATACGAACATGAATGTCCTCTGCCTACTGAAATTCTACCTCTAGACCAGTATGAATGTATAATTTATACTGACGGATCTGCACAACTCGCTACGGGGGGTAAGCCAGCATATAGTGCAGTATGTGCGATCATTAAAGGTTGTTTGCGAGATGGCAAATTCAGCCCTATGGTCACAAAAATGCAATCTCTAGGAGACTGTACAGCTCAGCGAGCTGAACTACAAGAATTCATGATGGCACTTGAAAATACGGATCGCGAATTCCCCACACTCATAGTGTGTGATTCCTTTTACTGTGTTCAATCTTACAATGAATATTTACAGAATTGGCTTCAAAATGGTTTCAAAGATGCAAAAGGGGCACAATCAAGCACAAAACGCTCTGGGAACAAGTAGTTCAGTTGCAAAATGGACTACAAAACAATCACATGAATCACACACTGAGTCATCAATGTGATGCCGTTCACGTTGAAGGGAATTCATTGGATGATGAAGCCACGAAAGGGGCTGTGCAAACAGATTCTGTAGCTACAATTACTTGTTTAAAAACAAAAATAGACAGTGAAATAATACTGGCTGTCAATGCTTCAAGCAATGGCAGCGGTGCAGCGTTACCTAAAAAGTTTCCACTCAAATACTCATATATAATTGATACAAACAGCGTTCCATTTGCTCGAATCCCTGGAGTGGGGGATAGGGTAATTCCAAACATGGAACTTAGGACAGCATTGATTTATGAACCACATCTGGGAGAGGTCTGATACATCAGAGGATCTCTAAAACAATATTAACATTAAAAGAGATGTCCTGGTGGCCAGGGAAGAATGCACATATTCACATCTTCATCATTAACTGCAAGAGTAGCCAGCCCAGTACAGGCACCATTGTTAGACAGCATTAGACTATCTATGTGCAGGCATCCCTCTGGACGAATGCAGTCCCACAAACACTAATGCAAGCTTCCTTTGGATGTGCCTCCACTCTCTGCTGACGCTCGAACTGTTATAAAAGATTTGTGAGTTTTTATCGGCACATATGCAATAGGCACACTACACTATGACCAGGGCCCTGCGTTCAGCTCTCGAGCTTACAAAGAGGCTTTGACCAGTTTGGGCGCAGCATTGCGGTATTCTTCTCCATTCTATCCTGAGGGAAATTCTGTTGTGGAAAGAAAAAACCGGGACATAACACAGTCTATAACAGCTAGGGTATTAGGTTTGGGTGATGGGTGGGTCAAACATCTTTATGGGGTTCAACGTGTGTTAAACTGTTTGCCAATAAGTTCTCTAGGGAATGTCACTCCATATGAGGTCCTATTTGGGACAAGAATGTTGATTCCGGAACTTGATTGTCATGGAACAGTGGTAGAAAATAAGAAATGTGATATCAAAAATCATTTGGCTGTTTTACAGGACTTAAATGAACTAAGATCAAAACAAAGCAGCGTGTTCCTGAAGCCAACAACCACTGGGGAAAAACCAACCGTCCCAGCAAGGCCTGTCTGGGCCCCAAAGCGTGTTGATCTAGTCAGAGGAAAGATCGAGGGTAGGAAGGAATTTAGTCCTTCTTACAGACAACCAGTACCTGTTGTAGCAATCCATGGATCAAGAACAGTACTACTGCAACCACTTGCTGGTAAAAAGGAGAAAATATTTGTGTCCATCGACCTGATCAAACCACACTATGTGGCTGATACTAAGCAGTAGGACAAGGGGACTCTGACAATGTAGCTGACGCACTCGTCTAGCTACAATCCAAGAGGTTCAAACTGAGAGACTCATAACCTTTGAAGGTTCTACAGTGATAAATGAAGGACTAAGCAACAATGCTATGGAACTTGTACCTCTTGAGACCCAAATAACAGCTCGTCCTGATACACCTTTCTACAGTGAAGTAACAAGTGATTAAGTGGTTCCAGCAATTGCAACGAATCCTGATGCAATTCCAACCATTGACAGAACTGGCTCTGGCTATTTCATTAACTTTGATTCCTTTTCTGAGGATCCCAGGGAGCCTGAAACAACGCCAGCACAAAGAACTTTTGAAGAACAAGCAACAGACTTTTTTCTTCACGTGAAAAAGACGTATCTGGTTTCACCATGGATTGAACTTTGGATTGTTTTGGGAATATTCTTCTTTCTACTTTGGTTAGCTCTGGTAATACCTCTGGGTATGCTGCTAAATGGAAGATATATTCGAATGGACACAGCAAGTAAAAGAGTGAACTTACTTCTCCAGCCACAAAAAACATCCCATTGTGACGCGAGAGACTTGTCAGCAGTGAACATCGCAGCCGTTCCTATACCAGATGGTTTAGTTTCGGATAAAACCGAATATGATTTTTTTGTCCCGTCTGAACTTTTTAAGATTTCACACTTATTTAGGATTACATTAAGTGACTTTATTACCTCTAGTACCTTTTCTGATGATTTGTACTTTGAGACTGTTAATAACATGATGTCTATTCCTGAAATGTCTGCAGTATTCCCAACTCATATATATTTAGAAGGTTCATCAGACTATAAACAAATGTATTGTTATAACCATTATGGTCATCATTTCTTGCATAAAAGTGTATCACCTAGAAGTATATTTATGTATAACCATTGGGAACATTGTCCTACACCTCCAAAGGGTAGCTCAAAAACGTTTACGAATAAATTTCCCTATATTTCAGGGTTCAATGTATCCAATCCAGAATCATTTTATTTAAAAATGTGAACAAAACAGGAACGAAAAATATGTTAACCAATACAAAACAGATTTATTCTGCAGCCGTTATTGCCCAACTGTCTAGACAGGGTTTCGACTTTTGGAAAGACAACATTGAGACAAAAACTGTCTGGGGTACAAAAGATTGGCAAGTGCAGGGGGTAGAAGCTTTGTTTAGAGCCTGTATCATCCCTGAGCACATTATGTTTTTGAATGACACTGTCCAACAAACATCTTGCATTGGGTTAGCCAAGATCAAAGACATGAACACACTGACATACCTATACCTGCAAGTAATAGAACTACACGTGGGAGGTCGACATACATAATATTTTTCATCCCAACAGATCAGATCCAGATTGGAAAAAATGGTTGATCTGGCCCACAGACACAAACAATTGTCAAGATTGATTCCTGAAAAAAACACAAGGTTTTAAAATCAATAGGCCAGACCCAAGATATGTTCAAAGACAGCATCCTGGGGTAGTAACAACATACAGTGTAGGGAAACTATGCCTTGATTGGCTACAGAAATCTAGACTTGAGGATGTAAAACAACACTTATCTTTACTAAAAGATGGTGCAGACCTTAGGGAATTCTTGCTAGAACCAAGAAAACCACGTCAAAAATGTTTCATATATGCTGGTATCTATGTTGCTTATAACAAAATATGAAGTATTACCCAAGCAGAGACTGCAGAATGAATAAGAGAAATTGATTGTATTTATTTAGAGAAATCTCTCTCTGTAGTAGACAATGGGTTAACCAATCTGTCGTCCAGGATATATTCATTGGACAGCATTGTGTCTTCTGCCGTAGACATCATGGAACAAGACTCGGTCATGTTGCAACATGGTCAGTCTCAAATACATTCTATCATGCTATTAGGCTAGATGCTATAAAACTTGCATGCAGGCTATGTGCCTTGGAGTTTAATCAACACTACGTCACTGTTTTCAGAATTCAATCTCACTGATAAACAAATCAAACGGGCACAAAGGGGAGCAGACTATACGGTGCTGAGCATTGAAAAACTGGAAAAACGACCATTCACAGTGGCAGAAAAACCAGCTACTGAGTGGATTATACATGTTAAAATTACTCTGTCTGTTACAATTTTCCATTTTCAGTATTGCCTAAAACTTATACCAGTAGGCAAATATGAAAGGTTGGGTAAAGAATACATCAAGACATCCTTGAATTTACCATACACACACAGATGTTGGACTGGGGTGCGTGAAGTATTTCTTAGCAGTACTGACTGTGAAAACGCACTAAGCAGTTCTCTCCTTTGTTAAGGTATTAACTTACACAGGGCCTGTGATGGTTCCACTAAAAACTTATCCTCTCACCTGCAAGGCTCACCAGCTGCAGTGATTAATCCAATTTTTGGCCAACTTTCGAATGGAAGTTACCTCATGTTGAATGATCACAGCTGCTGTGGCATGTTGCAAGGTATCCCATATCTAGTGACTGTTTCATCCTGGGTTACTTGCTGTATGCAAGTATTGTTTCAACATACCAAGACAGCCAGGAAGATGCCTTTATTGCCTTCATTGAACATCTCTTCTATACAAATTGATACTCTAAACAGAATGAAAGCCATTCTTTTGCAAAAAAAGTGCCACTGACCTCGGCCAAAGAAACCTATGATCTACAAATCACAAAGACTTCTGCCGAGATACATGCCCTTTTGAATAAAACTTCCATGTCCGATACGAGCGGTATTGTATTTAAGAACGTGTGTTCAGGACTGTTAGCACCTTTTCAAGCAGTCCTCTGACTTTTTCAAAACTTCGTGCACTCTGTGTTTGGCAGACTGCTGCTCCTTCTAGCACTCGTTGCAGGGATCCTATTTTTGCTCCTACTGCTACGATATGGCAAGACAAATCACCAGCAACACCCAATTCACCGTGGCGAGAGCTCTGCTGGAGATGAATTGTCGTGTGCACATCGTCCAAATTTTGGGTTTACCTCATCTACAAGAACTAAATACCACATGGTTTCAGTCATTCAGACCAATCTGGCAAGATTGCATCTTACCTGTTCTACACTGTCTGCTTTGCAGTGATGAATGCGTGCCAGACATCTGTCTAACATTCCCATTAGTCATGCCTACAGATGACGATACTCTGACAGACCTTGTAACGGCCCATGCTCTGTATTGTCCCCAGCGGCTACGAATTCTGATGACGGCATTCATTGAGATTTCACAGATGAAATTTGCTACTGCTGAGGTAGGAGAGGAAACTTCTCATCTATGTGCGGTTAGTCTTCTAAATGAGGTAATCCAACTTCACCTATAATGGTAGACGACTTTTTGTCTACAGATTTAGAAGATTTCATGTTTTCTCCAAGCCCTAACACATAAGGCCGATTCACAGAACTAACTTAAGACAAAATCCTAAACTTACTACCATTTTCGTATTCACAGAAGGCACTTACTCATTTTTGTATTCACAGAAGACACTTACTCATTTCGGTATTCACAGAAGTTAGGACTCCTAACTTTAGGACTCCTAAATGCATTCTGTGAATACCGTAAGTCTTAAAATTAGGATTTTTCTCAATTTAGAAGTAGTAAAGTTAGGACTCCTAACTTTAGGACTCCTAAATGCCTTCTGTGAATACCGAAAGTCTTAAAATTTGGATTTTTCTCAATTTAGAAGTAGTAAAGTTAGGACTCCTAAATGCCTTCTGTGAATACCGAAAGTCTTAAAATTAGGATTTTTCTCAATTTAGTAGTAGTAAAGTTAGGACTCCTAACTTTAGGACTCTTAAATGCATTCTGTGAATACCGTAAGTCCTAAAATGAGGATTTTTCTCAATTTAATAGTAGTAAAGTTAGGACTCCTAACTTTAGGACTCCTAAACTGAGAAAAATCCTAATTTTAAGACTTTCGGTATTCACAGAAGGCATTTAGGAGTCCTAAAGTTAGGAGCCCTAACTTTACTAGTATAAAATTGAGAAAAACACTCATTTTAAGACTTACAGTGATCACAGAATGCATTTAGGAGTCCTAAAGTTAGGAGTCTTAACTTTACTACTACTAAATTGAGAAAAATCCTAATTTTAAGACTTTCGGTATTCACAGAAGGCATTTAGGAGTCCTAAAGTTAGGAGTCCTAACTTTACTACTACTAAATTGAGAAAAATCCAAATTTTAAGACCTTCGGTATTCACAGAAGGCATTTAGGAGTCCTAAAGTTAGGAGTCCTAACTTTACTACTACTAAATTGAAAAAAATCCTAATTTTAAGACTTATGGTATTCACAGAATACATTTAGGAGTCCTAAAGTTAGGAGTCCTAACTTCTGTGAATACCGAAATGAGTAAGTGTCTTCTGTGAATACCAAAATGAGTAAGTGCCTTCTGTGAATACGTAAATGGTAGTAAGTTTAGGATTTTGTCTTAAGTTAGTTCTGTGAATCGGGCCCTGACTTTTTATTTTGGCACACAGTGTACTGAGAGACTCTGAATTTGACCTTCATTTTTTAAAAACAAGGGACTAACTTTAGAACTTTTTCCTATGATTAATTTTCTTTTCCAAATTTGTATTTTTTCATTTTTGGCACAAGTAATCTGCTTATAGTAGAACTATTCATAGAGAACACAATTCTTTGAATACTTCCAGAGACAATATATGACCTTGTCCAAAACAAAGGATTATGTAATCTGAAATGAAATGGTTTCGGCCCTATTCTTCTGTATTTATGAGCCATTTCATCATGTATATATTTTTATGATTCATTCATGTAGCATTCAAACGTCTACATATGCTCAGAATTAAACATTGCTTTAATGCATACAGTTATGGACATGTTTTTAGCAAATCAAGCTAAAATCTATTTTAGATATGTTTTTTACATGTTTAGGATTTAGTAATGTCATTCATACGAAAGTGGAGTGAGTGTTGTGTGTCGATTTAGATACCGTATACAGATTTCCCGATTTATGCCCTTATATAGGTACAATTCACATTGCCTTTATTTAGGCCTATTAATCCAGCCCTTATTTAGGCATTGCTCATGCTAACCAAATATAGGCATGGTCAACTCCATCCGTTCATCTTCGTCACAACGAGTTCTTGGAAAACCAGACTCTTAAGCCTTTAGGACTTCCCCTTGCCTAGATATTGATTTCTCCAAGAACTCATTTATTATGCATGAACATCTATTCCTTAAGGGTTCATTCATGACATTCCTATGCCCGACTTGTACGTCAAAACTGGCATTCCCAAACACCTTCAAGGTATAAATATACCTTCACTTGCCATGGCAAACTACGGTTCGGCTGCATATTTGCACGAAACAGCTCGCCACAGCAAGTTCGGAAGGAAGCCAAGTCCCCCCGACGCACTGACCGGATGCTGTCATCCTCCTAGCTGAATTATCTTGCATGACTGCATTAGGCGGGCTCACAATCTCTTGCACTCTGCTTGTGCTAATGTGGATACTCAGTTGTGCTGCTAGCAAATGGCTTGCATTATTGGCCTGAATATATGTTTGTTACAGGTTAGGGCATTTTCTGCCTTGACTCAGTTTAGTGCTTTTACCTGCATTTTTTGTGTTGTAACTTAGCATCTGTTCTTGCTTGCAGGGGCGCACGTGTGCATGTATTCAGCTGATCCCAGAGCCTCCTCTAGCTCATGGCAATGTTATAGTCATAGCTTTTTGTGTCTGCAGCTATAGAAATAAATATGTACCTCATATATGCTTTAAAGTATCCCATAGGGTGGCAGCAGACTTGGTGGATAAGTCATTCATCTGCAAACATTGCCGTATTTAGGCCAGAATTTCTTTCATACTACTTGGGATATGTAGAAGAAAACATTCAGTTTCCAGGTAGATGGTCTGTAAGGCCCTGAAGATATAGAAATGTTAAATGTCACGGGGCATGATCAGAAAGTGTTATGAGTCCTACATCTATAGAGGTGGTGCAGCTCATTAGACTGTCCTGCAAGAGAAAATTATCCAGATGGACTTAAGGCATGTGGGCCATGGAGTAGAAGGTGCTGTCCCTATCATCCCCTCCAGCTATCCCTTAAACCCTTGTCCTCCAACCTTTCCTTAAACAGTAGTGTAGCCTCACCTCTCGCATTATGCCGGGAGGGTGAAGTATTGATCACATTTTCCATATACAGGTTAAGATCTCCTCCCACTATCAGATATGCTTTGTGTATTGTAGCATCAGAGAGATACCTTTCTTTATGAACGTCTCATGATGTATGTGCATACATTTAGAATGGTAAATGTGTGCAAGACCACCTTAAGCACTATTCCTAGGGTTCTGTCCATTTTGGCCTGGTGCACTTCCAGGATATCTTCCTTGAAAGGTTTGCTGCACAGGACTGCCACTCCAGCTTTCTTTACAGTAGCGGAGGCAAAGTGCTGGTATGGGAAAAACCTGGAGTGCATTCAGGGGGTGTCTTTTGACAGGAGGTGTGCCTCCTGAAGGAGACAGATATCTGCTTCTCTGTGTCTCAGAAGATTGACAAAAACCATCCTCTTGGCCGGTGAGTTGAGGCCTTTGACATTAAGGGTTACTCACCTCATCATAGGTACCTAGAAAGACAGGTCTATGTTGCAACACTTGGCATGGTGGAATACAGAGGGTGGTCTTGTGTTAAGAAAACTGAATATTACAGTCTACACTGTTACTGATTTTGTGCACTTCCCTGGTGACCCTCCCGTGCCCTCCTCCCATCCTCATTCAAGCCTCAAACAAACAAAACATCCCAGTATTGTAAAGAGAAAAGAAAGTCCACTGTGATGTTACCCTCCGTGCTCATGGTGGTTCGAGTGAGAAGTATGTCTCCCCTCCTCAGGTCAATGTGCTCCAATGCTCTGGCATGGGGGTGCCAAGAGCTATGCTCCCTCATCATCATATCACGATTACAGTATCTGTCAGCGTTATCATTTACAGAATTGTCTCCACTACATTAAGGGGCACTTTATCGCTCAGTTCAATCTCTCTCTGTGTCAGTGAAGCAGGTTTCTGTTATCTTTTTTGTGAGGTCCATGTATTGTCATTTGTGTGTATTGTGGTATGTGGCAATCCGGCAACCAGTGGTGCGTCTTAGTCAGGAAGACCAGAACCTGGCGGGTGTCTGACATTGAGCGCACCATATGTCTTTGGCCTTTCCAAGTGACGAGATAAGGTGAAATGGTGGCCCCATTAGTACAGACTTCTTGGGAACAGAGATAGTCAGTGATAGGTAACCCAGTTGCCGGCATGCCTGCAGATTACATGGGAGCAATAGCGGTCAGAGATGGACTCCATGAGTTTGCTATTGTGCTGGGAATGAACCATCGCGACACATACATGCGTCAACTCCAATCCTCCTGCTGGCCTTGCACCTAACAACTTTTTAAATTAAAAGTTGTATGTTATGTCTTTGTCTGCAAACTTGGAAAGATTTAGCAGGGAGCTCCAGCAACATCAAATTATCAAATGTTATTGATAGTATTCACAATAATAATCAAATATTAAAAAATATAATTCACTAAAGGCACCAAAGAGTCAGCAAAGAGTCCAACCATAGACTTTTCAGGCACATATACATGATCTTATTAGTGTATCTAAATTGGTGAAAACATATTTATAAAGAGGAAACATGACACATTGTATTCTCATAATTAACATGGAGACGAGTCCCTCACTCTTTCCTTGCTCCTTTTATTTAGACCCATTTCAGTTTGTCCTTATGTTCTGCCCACCTTAGTTGTACTATGCAGGAACCATAATCTGAAGGATCTTTAAATAATCAGAAATCATTTTGTATACAATTCTTCAGACACTATCCTCAAACTATAAAATACTTTCATGACTTGACAAGGGTCAATAAGTAGCATTATTAGTAAGAACAGACATGAAATAGGAACAACATAGATATATAGAAAAATATTTACAGCTGAGACCTGCAGACTGTAGAAAACTGGATACTGGTAAATAGAGCTAAAATACAGGGGAGGGGTCTTTCAGCTCACTCAGAGAAAAAAGACCAATCAATACAGGTGAAGAACTGCATTTAATGTAAGCAGCAGTGGACACATGTTATATTGCCATTCCTTGGTTTTATGGTTTCCTGCACTTTTGTTTTGTTTTCTCTGCTTCCCCTTTGTGCTTCCTTCTGCTTATGAGCATCACCTACAAAGAAGGTTTTTCTGTCAGTTTTTGACCTCCGACTTCTAAGCTTAATCAGAAGTCACTCTCTCTGACAGGTTTCCTGGTCTTCTTGCTGGGAAAGGGCTCTGGGTAGTATCTGGTTTTGTTAACTGTGCTACCTAATAGTGCATCATGTGAAGCATATTGGGGTTGGGGCTTTTTCAGTATTGTAATATATGCACATTTAGTATCATACTCAAACTGTGTGTATGTATTTTTAGATCCAGTATTGCTGTATCCCTGGCATATGTGTTACCACAGCTGTTCTACACTTTTAGTAAAGAGAAAGAGAGAGGAAAGAGAAAGAGAGAGGAAAGAGAAAGAGAGAGGTGCAATCCTGACATCCAAGAGACAAACCTCCAAACTCCAGTGCATTTATTTTCTCATCTCTATTCTCCTTTTCTCCTCACAAGTAGGTTTGAGTGGATTCAAGTCTCAGCCTGCAGCTCTTATTTGGTGGAAAGTGTGGAATGGCAAATGGGACCTACTCAGGAAGGCTGATTGGCACATATCGCGCTGACATGAGGAACATGCCCTCACAATTGTCGGTCAGTAACAACCACAGATCAGTCAAATGTTCCCCTATTGTTGATAAAATTGAGCCCCTCACCTGCACCTATAATGCTTTCTGTGATGCCCTTACCCCCATAGTGATGTACATCCTAACAAAGCACAAATTAACCATCATTTTGCTGCGAGCATAAAGGCTTTTATGACAAAACGCAAAATAACAGGCTCAAATCCAGGAATTAACCCCTTCCATGCTCATGACGAGCTCAGCTCGTCATGCAGTACAGTGCTCCTGTGCTCATGACGAGCTGAGCTCGTCATGACCACACCCGTTTTTATTGCTGTCCAGCACAGCAGGGGAATCGCTCTAGCAGCGATGCGGTTAAGAGCCAATCCACTACCCCTTGGCACAACAAGGAATGCTCTTTAGCTAAAGGAAGATTAGTAGTGGCTCTTAAGACTAAGAATATGGTAAAAATTAGGCAACTAAGAATAGAATATAAAAGGGTAAAAAAGAGAACATCAAAGAGCTGACATGACACTATTTGGGATGATCTTATGACTGCTGCTAGAACATAAGATCAGTCCTCCTTTGGAGAATAATTATACAAGGACACAAAAAGGGCAGACTGACACAGAACATTACCTGGAAAAATAAAAAATACTGGGATGCTCTTGAAGCATGTTCCAAAAATATGGGCACCATATGGTATTTGTGTAGGTAACGCATTGGCATCAGGGGCATCCATTCCAAAATCATGGAAGGGGGATGAAATTGTCCCCATCCACAAGAAGGGCAGTAAAGACGATCCAGCCAATTATAGGCCCATAAGCCTAAGAGACACCCTCCAAAAAGTTTACACTAAACAGGTATTGGGCAAACTAAACAAGTGGATAGTAGAGAAAGACATCCTCGCCCCATTTCAGGAGGGCTTCAGGACTAAGACAAGTACGATCAATCAGGTCTTTAGACTATCATACATAGCTTGGAAGTACGTCAAACTAAAGGCTGGGCACTTGTATGTTGCATTTATAGACTTGAAAGTCTGTTTGATTTGATACCAAGGGATCTTCTGTGGGAATCTTTACGATGACAGGGAGTACTGCAGGAGATCCTGATACAGATAGTCAGGGTCCGCAAAGATAACTCTGCTAAAGTGTGTTGAAGGACAGGGAGAGAACTCAAGTTGCCATTCCTGTTAGGAGGGGAGTTAGACAGGGCTGTGTTCTGGCCCCCACCCTTTTCTATTACATGTGAATGACCTAGTCCAGTACTAAATTGCACTCATGACTCACCGGAGTTAGGAGGGGACCACATATCTGCATAACCCCAGCAAGACTCAATAAATGGCTATCAGACCACATCAATGTTTTAAAATTGAAATATTGATATATCGCACACCGCTAGAGCTTATAACTACCTTTACTTACCTTGGCATGATAATTGACTCAAAATTGTCATTGCAACCACATATAAATAAGGCTAAGATAGTGCTACTCCAAAATACCATACCAATTATCAAAAAACTTACAAGCCACTGAGACCAAGGCAATTTCCCGGGTATTGTAGGTCTATATACAGAGCCCAAGCAACAGCCCTTTATGGATCTGAACTATGGGCCGGGAAGACTTGAATCCATTAATCTTAGGGAAAATAAAGTGATGCGGATGTTCCCATCTTCTCCACAAAATACTCTTTTGATCCCCTTGTTTTATGACATTGGCATCAAGAGATAGGAGTATTTAACCACACTGAGACCTCTACTATACTGGCCTAGAACTTGGGTTATGGAAGAATAAAAATCATACAGACAAGGTTTGAGAGAGTTATTAGAACTTCATGGCCAACTTACTTTACCTTGGTTTAGCCACTTGCAAAACTGTTTTTTCAAGTTGGGGTTGAATAGATTCTGGACAAATCACAGCTCACCGACCGCAGATTCAAAAAAATTAGCTAAAGTGAATATATTGGAATTTTATCTTGAACAAGGCCACATTAGATTGCACTACGGGAAGACTTATCACTCTACTCCTATATTTTAAATTGACAATGCATTTTGAACCTCTGTGGATGACATTCAACCTCAATTAGCTAAAACCCTCTTTTTGAAATTCCGTTATAAAACCCCCTGATTAATTCATTCATAGTCAAGTGGTCATCTGACCAAACAGCAGGGAAGGAATCGAAATGCACTTTTAGATGACGATGAAGATATTGAACATATTTAATTTTTCTGCCCAGAATATGCTGACTTCAGAGAAATGGGTAAAGCCAGTGTCCTTGAGGTTGATGACTAAGAAATTTATGGAGGCCCTAAGAATACTGAAAACAAATAGCTCACGATTAGTTGTATTTGACGTTAGTAGATTTCTAATTGCCGTCTGCTATTTACGGAAAAAGACAGGATTAAAATGTTAATGTTTGTAGATTATACTGTGTCCTATTGATTGACAGTTATATTAATATTCTATGTATAGTGATGAAATTCACCTTTGTAGATTATACTATGTCCTATTGATTGACAGTTATATTAATATTATATTGTATAATGCTGAAATTGTATTTTTTACTAGTGGTTGCGATTCATTTTAAACTTATGTCACATTATAATGAGTTTTTTAGGATAATTCCAACTAAATCAAAAATTCCGATTGCCATCATTTCTATTTTTCAAACAAGCACTATGCACTTTACGTAGACAACCCCTGAATAACTCTGTGTTATGTTTAATAATCCACAGATAAACGTAGAAGAAGTTGAAGTTAGGTTTATTCTTCATATAACAACAAACTCCACCCGATGCGCGTGGATGCACCGAGCGGACACATCGCGCGTGGATGCATAATCAAATAATAATACATTGCATGCGACCACATCGCGCGTGGACGCATAAACAAATAATAATATGTTGAACGCGTGCACATCGCCGACACACCGCGCGATGAGCACGAGTAATTAAAGCAACCACTACACTCTGACTAAGCAGACAGCGCTAAATACAATAGCAGATATAGCAGACCTCCCAGAGATTGTTGCAAGATGTACAAAGAGATGTGCTAACTATTGGTTAATATGTAACTATTTTACCACTGAAATCTACTCTGCACCTTACATTTGTATATATTTTGTTTTTATTTCTAATGTTTTAACTTATTATAGAGTTGCACTGTGTTTTTATTCTGACACTGCTATTATGTACTTTTATGGATCTTTGAACCGAAATAAAGCTGAAACGTTGATGATGAAATTCGCCTACTCATCTAAACTTCCCCATCCTCCATCAAAACAAACCTCCATGCTGCTCAAAGAGCAGTACTTCCCAACAGATACCTGCTGGATGTAGTCAGAACACTATTATATGACAAATAACACACATGCAACGTCATAAACACCATGTGGATGAGCAAATAAATGACGGTATGGACCCAGAATATCAGTGTCTGAATATTGGCTTAATTGACATAAATGTTGTGTTTTAAATATCCTTTATAAAAATATGTTCCAATATAGTTAATAGAGAAAATCTACATCAGTGGAACAATATTTTTAAAAACAATATTTTGGCCCACAATATTTATGTCACACAATGTAATAGTACATTATATTTTGCATACAACCTTTATGAAGCTTACTGAAAAGGCTACCTACCAGGGATAATGATTAAGAAACATAATATAACACAGCATAAAATATAACTACTTTTGAAAACTACTGCATACATATTATAAGTGGATACACTTATCTATTTTGAGGTGATTCAAATATTTAGCAGAAAGTGGGACCAATTGTAAGGTGAAATGTATTCCATGAGTTGTAAGAATGTTATAGTTCAAAAAAGGGGATATACTTTAAAGTATATTTACAGTATCTTAAAAAAGCATTTTCTACCACCTGAATTGGTGTAACATCATAAAATCCCCAAACCCCTGCCCCACATGTGGCAATACTTAGACACTTAGCCTGGTATATTTTCAGTAAGATCTCCGGCGGTCTTCTGCCCATCTTTTTTTAAAATATCATCAAGGCCGCCGTCGACCTTTCGAATAGAAGGGACCTACTCTTAACCGCAGAACCCCAAGAGCCCTTGTCCTCCAACAAAATGCCAAGGTGAGAGAATGTTTTGGTCAATTCAATGTTGTCAGTCCCAGCTACAAGAGTACATCGTTTGTTCCTGCCCTTACCACAGGACATAACAAATGTTTTCTTAACGTTGAGCCTCAGTCCCCTATTATACATGAAATCAATGTATGTATTGAGGGCCCTCTGGAGGCCAAGCTGGGTTCTGGCCATTAAAACCGCGTCATCCGTGTAGAGGAGGAAAACGATCTGCTTGTTATTAACGTGCGGAGAATCACTCGCGCTGGCCCCTGGTTCCTCCTTTAACGCATTGGTGTATAATGAGAAGAGGAACGGGGCCAGCACACAGCATGTCTCACTCCCCTCTGCACGTGGAAAGGCCTGGTACACTCCCCCTTTAAACCATACCTTACCTTGGTTGATCCCCCCACATATAGTTGTTTCAGAAATAATACTAATGACTGGTCGACCTTGAGTCCCTCTAATATCTGCCATAACCGACTATGGTTAACGCATTCAAAGGCAACGGTGAGATCTACGAATACCGCAAATAAATTTCCTGACTTGGCCTGGGTATATTTCCCATGAAATATGGAAAAATTTAGAACGTGCTTGACGGTGCCCCAATTTTACGGATTGAGCCTTGCAATTTTTTTTAGGCCAGTCAGGCTTGTCGATTTTCCATTTTGACCTCATCTTGGAATGATCTAAGGGATTGTAGGATCAAAGATAGGGATGGCTCATCATACTGCTCCATATTTTTCTGCCCTGCCGTATCCCCTTGTTGTTTCTTAGATATCCTCTCCTTCTTGTATACTCCATTAAAGGGTAGCGGCTGTGTGTCTGAGCAATCCCATCCAAGTTCTCCCTCTTCCTCTCCCCCATTCTGCTTGTGGTTACTCTTTTTCCCTTCTGATAGCCTCTTTGTTTTCTGGGTATCCTTTGCACCCTTTCCAGGCTGTAATTGCTTGTGGAGATATCCCCGCAATTGTCATTGTTACTACTACAGTTTGATACCACAATGTCAGATCCTCCGGATTCCTCATTCAAAGAGTAAAAGTTTTCCATGGGGTCAGGAAAAGGTATCCCATCTCGTGGCTGTTTCCCTGCATATCCCCTTCTATGGGAGGAGGTTGCATTATTTTGTTACTTGCCTCATTATTACTTATCTCTTTTTCAGTTATTTCTATTTCGCCGTTATTTTCCCTGGTGGGGCTACCCTGCTCCAAGATACTTTCCTTAGCTTTGTCACTCTCTTGGTGGGCACTGATGAGTGTCCCTGGCATTCCCAGTATCGTATTTTTGCAATTTGACCACCATGAACCTCGCTCCTTGCCAAATTCTCGCATGGTGTCCTGTATGTTAGCCTGAGGAACTAGTAGTTCAGGTATTTCGGTGCCGGTAGGGGTATTAGTCAAATCATGCATCTGCCCTCTCTCTTTCAAGTTATCATTCATATCCCTCAGTGGAAACAAACTCGTGATAGCGACCTGCTTTTTCCTTGTTCTCCCGCTGTCAAACCCCTATGGCCAGAGTTTTTATTAAATCTGCCTTGCCCCCCCTTACCAGTACGCGGTTTACTCTTCTTTGCCTCAGTGTCCAATTTCGTGTCAGTTTCCCTCCTTGCTGACATCGGCACCAGCTGCACAGCCGAGCGCATCTTGTTCTGCGTTTTTCGCGCTGCTCTGGCTTCTCTGGAATGAGCTCTGAAATCTCTGGCGTACTCGTTGGTAGGAGACCCTGACCGGTATCCGTGAATGATTCCCCAGCCAGAAACCCCAGTCAGCAGTAGTTGAGCAAGGGATTCCCACACTACACAGCCGCCCTTACTTCGGTCGTTTTTTCCCGCGGCCCGATGCTCGCTCAGTCACCTTCATGGCAGTCAGTCCATCAAATCCATCAGCTGCATTCTGCTCGCATAATTGGCTCCACTCAGAAAGAAACCTCGTCGAGCGAAGTAGAGGTAAGTGACAGTGGTCTTATTCAGCCGCCATCTTGTCTGTTGCCTCGCAGCAGCAATGCTTTCCTATGGGGAAAATAGCATATATTGTATACAGTTATTTATGATTCGTTTCTGGGGGTCTCCTTCTGGACCAAGATCTAAAGTACCACCAGCAGTTACTTGTTACCCGCCCTGGGGCGTCTGGGTGCAGAGGTGCTGTTCGGTTGGTGGAGAGAAGGGGCTACCTAAAAGCAGGCTGCAGATGCAGAGGGGGACTTGGAGACAAGTCATGGAGCTACCAATGGGAGGCTCTGGTCACAAGGGTCTTGGGAGCAAGCAGCAGCAACCGGTTCTCGGGAAACGGGGCTGCATTGCTTGGGTGCAGAGTGAAAGGGTCAGATGGAGTCTGTGCATTAAAGGACCTCGCAGTTGTCGGTCTTGCAGGTTGAGGGTGCAGAAATCAGGACAGTTGGGCCACTCTGGAAGTGGGACTCCATGGTGCTGATGTCCCTCCATGGCTGCTCATTCTCAGTGCTGTTAGAGTCCCAACTGGACTTAAACAGGCATTGGTTGCTGCAAGGGTTCTGGCACCATGGGTATTGGTTCTGTGCAGCTCTGGTCAGTCCTGATGGCCTCTCACTCGGTGGGGAGACGGATCTGACCTTCGAGAGTACAGGTACCACTTCTGCCTTGGACTGGCAATGTGGTGAACCAGATTCTGCCTCTTCAGTTCCTGCTAAGGAGAGTAGCTCCTCTACTCCAAGGGAGATTGCTGGCAATTCGTTAAGGGCTGGCAGTCTACTAAGGTTCTTGGTATAGGCTCAGATGCAGAACAAGTCACTTGATCCCGAGTGTCAAGACTGGTGTAGGCAGACAGAGTATGACGCTAAAAGACCACCGCAGTCTTCAGTTCTGGGCTTATCATGGCTCTTTTTTGTCCTCTTCTTCTGGATCGAGCCAATCTAAGATTGTGGCATCAGGGGGCTACCTAAATGCCCACTTTAGGGGTGTTAGGGGAGTGACAGGTAGTAGCCAATGGGCTAATTGACTTTCAGGGTGACTACAGACCCTGCAGGACCACTTCCTGTGGGAAGTGGGCAGAACCCTCACACAGTGAGCCTAATTCGATCAATACTTAAGATGGTAGCATTCTAGTTTTTGTGTTCACATCAGGTAGCCCACCTTTGGACTGGAACTAGCCTGATAGGGTACACGCCTCCTGACTAGCTAATTGCCTCACCTGCCTGGTGCCAAATGGGCCTCAGGGCCAGGGGTGGCATTTCCCAAGTCTGATGGAAGCCGGGGTCGCATATCAAAGGCAGCAGAGGACTTTGAAGCCTCCTGTCTCGATATGCTGATTACTTGCCATCCAGCCTGGAGGAGGTCACAACACCTATGGCCGGAGCTGACCTTGTTTCTGCCCTCAGAGAGCTTGTGCTCCCACCTGCAGGGGGTCAGTAACCTCACTATGGTGGCAGGCTATTCTGCACCAGTTAGCTAGTACACTAGAGGATGGTAGGTTTTCAGGGGGCACCTTTAATGTGCCCTCTGGCTGCATGTATTAATAAATTCAACAATAGAATCAGTGTGGATTTATCAATATGAGAAGTTTGATACCAGACATCTTTAGTTTCAGTGAAGCCATAATGTAGCTGGGGAACTTGTAATCACCAGTGCCCAGCACATAAATCACTGAAAGAATATCGACCTAGAAAATATCGACCTACAGACATATCAACGCAGGAATATCGAAGGCAAGAATATCGACATCCTATCTACAACATGGTAAGTACAAAAATATCGAGAAAAAAATATCGATGTTAAAAATATCGTAATTAAAAATATTGTTTTTCCTCAGTAAAAAAAAAATGTGTAAAATAAAGTAAATAATACTTATAAATAAAATAAACATAGTTTAAAATATTTAGGGGTCTATTCCGATTCGGTAAAATCCCCTACGAATCGCTGTACGGAGCATTTTTCCCGTACGAAACATACACCTTCAACGTCCCCGTACGCACGATGAAGTACGATCCGAACCCATAGCAGATCTCCGTACGAATCGTACGAAAGACCATGCGACTTAAAAATACTTACAAATCGCATTGGGAACATGCAGTATGCAAGGTCCGTACGGATTGAAGCAGCTTTTCACGAACCAGCAAGTACGATTCGTTACGACAACACTCCGTATGAGTCTTTTCCTACGGGAGTTTAAAACCTTCGTAAAAGCATATTTCTACTCGAACCACGTGCGACAGGTACCCTCCGGGTATGCAAGTGCACCCCATGATTGTAGGGGTACGGTGCATAGGGGTACGGTGCATAGGGGTACGGTGCGTAGGTGTACAGTGCATCCGGGTACGGTGCATGGGTGTATGGTGCATGGGTGTACGGTGCGTAGGTGTACGGTGCATCAGGGTACGGTGCATCGAGGTACAGAGCAAAGGGGTACGGTGCGTACCCCCATAATTGCAGGGGTACGGTGGGTATGTGAATGTGTGGTTCTCCGTATGAATTGCTCATACGACGTTTACCGTACGAATCGCGTTCTCGTTCCCCGGTCCGGGTCATACTTGTCGGGACGTGCAGCATGTTTACGATTCGTACGGTTCACCATGAGGGTCCTGTATCGTACAGATTTTCCCTTGCTTTTCATACGGTTCGCACACATTCAAACGTATTCTTTTCCTACGGATTGTACTACGCGATTTGGACGGATTTGTACAATTCGTACGGAAACGGCTACTAATACGATTCGTCGTACGGATGTGTTTCTTGAATCGGAATCAACCCCTTAATAATGTTTAAAATTAATAAATAATACATATATAATATTAAAACATTAATTAAACATATACATAAAAGATATAATATATACTTACTTAATAATACATTTTAATAATCATTTTATTAACTTATAAATTATTTAAAAATATTATAAATTACAAATACATCTACACACATAAAACAATAACATAAATAAAAAGTAAATAATTAGGTTAAATATATTAAAAAAAATATATATACTGTCAATATTTTTAAAATTAATTATATACTACATTATCTAAAATGAGACAAAAAATATGAAACAGCTAAGGAAATAAAACTACTATTCAAAGTCCCAAAAAAACTACAGTAAGGAAAATGTTGGATAGCGTAGGGCTTAAAATTACTATTCCCACTCCAGAAAATGCAACAGTAGGGAAAGCGTTGGATAGCGTAGGGGTCAAAATTACTGTTCCAACTCCAGAGAGTGAAACAGTAGGGAAAGCGTTGGTAAGCGTAGGGGTAAAAATTACAATTCCAACTCCAAAGAGTGCAACAGTAGGGAAAGCGTTGGATAGCGTAGGAGTAAAAATTACAATTCCCACTCCAGAAAGTGCAACAGTAGGGAAAGCGTTGGATAGCGTAGGGGTAAAAATTACTATTCCCACTCCAGAAAGTGAAACAGTAGGGAAAGCGTTGAATAGCATAAGGGTACAAAATACTATTCCCACTCCAGAAAGTGTCACAGTAGGGAAAGCGTTGGATAGCTTAGGGTTAAAAATTACTGTTCCCACTCCAGAGAGTGCAACAGTAGGGAAAGCTTTGGATAGCGTAGAGGTAAATTACTATTCCCACTCCAGAGAGTGCAACAGTAGGGAAAGCGTTGGATAGCGTAGGGGTAAAAATTACTATTCCCACTCCAGAGAGTGCAACAGTAGGGAAAGCGTTGGATAGCGTAGGAGTAAAAATTACAATTCCCACTCCAGAAAGTGCAACAGTAGGGAAAGCGTTGGATAGCATAAGGGTACAAAATACTATTCCCACTCCAGAAAGTGTCACAGTAGGGAAAGCGTTGGATAGCTTAGGGTTAAAAATTACTGTTCCCACTCCAGAGAGTGCAACAGTAGGGAAAGCTTTGGATAGCGTAGAGGTAAATTACCATTCCCACTCCAGAGAGTGCAACAGTAGGGAAAGCGTTGGATAGCGTAGGGGTAAAAATTACTATTCCCACTCCAGAGAGTGCAACAGTAGGGAAAGCTTTGGAAAGCGTAGAGGTAAAAATTACTATTCCCACTCCAGAGAGTGCAACAGTAGGGAAAGCATTGGATAGCGTAGGGGTAAAAATTACTCTTCCCACTTCAGAGAGTGCAACAATAGGAAAAGCGTTAGATAGCGTAGGGGCAAAAATTACTATTCCCACTCCAGAGAGTGCAACAGTAGGGAAAGCATTGGATAGCGTAGGGGTAAAAATTACTATTCCAACTCCAGAGAGTGCAACAGTATGGAAAGCGCTGGATCGCGTAGCGGTATAAAATACTATTCCAACTCCAGAGAGTGCAACAGTAGAGAAAGTGTTGGATAGCGTAAAAGTTAAATATAACATACTTATAAATAATTTTTGTATTTAAAATAATTAATAATTACATTTTTAAATAACTCTACCTCATTACAAATACCCATTAATAATGAATAAAAACATAATTACAATTGAATAATTAATTAACGATAAATTAACAATAAATACCAATAAGTATTAATTAATAAATATTAATTACCAAATAATAAATATTGAACAATAACATATTTTTCATATCAAAAACATATTAATTATTAAACATTGATTAGCAATTCAAAGATTAAACAATAAAATGCTTTTTTATACCAAAAATACTTTTCATTAACCATTAATTACCAATTATTGAAAAAGCATTTCCAATTAATAAAAAGTAATTACCATTTAAAAATATGAATTGCCAATTAAAAAAATTAATTACCAATTATAAAAATGAATTGCCAATTAAAAACATTAATTAGTAATTAAAAAGATTAATTACAAATTTAAAAAATGTATTACCAAATAATAATTAATTAAAAAAATAATTATCAATACCAATAAATAAAAATAATTCATTACTTAATTACAAATAAATTATTTCCCACCCTATTCCCCTATAAACCCGCTCTGTTACTCAAACACAAAATTGAATTAAAAAGAACATTATTAACATATAAAAAATAATATGCATATAAATTAAAACCAGTAGAATACTTAACAAAAAACATATGTTATGTTATGTTATGTTATGTTAAGTATTTTCTAAAGCGCGCAGCTGCCCCAGCAAAAGAGGCGTCCCGGCGCTGGAAAATCTAAATGGTACATAATCCAACGAGAGCTAGCCAGACATACTCTACAACACTATGTTAGAGGGAAAAGGAGGGTTTTAATTGCTTTCCTCAAAGCCAGCACGTCCTCCATTCCGGGGATATGGGCCGGCAAGGAGTTCCATTGCTTGGCTGCCATGACCCGAAACGACTGACCACCAATACGGCAGAGTTTAGTTCGTGGAACAGTCACCAAGTGTTGTCCCAGCGAACGCAGGTTGCGTTGAGGAACATATGGGGTCAGAAGGGTGCGTAAAAGTTCCGGGCTCCCAGATTTAAGGATCTTAAACGCCAGACACAGAGCTTTGAACTGAATCCAGGCATAAATTGGAAGCCAATGCAACCCTCTGATCGTAGCTCTAGCCGAACATCGGCGGGGAAGTCCCACCAACATTCTAGCTGCCGAGTTTTGGACTCGTTGGAGTCGTTGAATCTCGGCTTTATTGGCCCCCAAGAATAGCACACTAGCATAGTCTAATCGCGATAAGATAGTGGATTGGACAATGAGCTGTCGCACTGGTGGTTCAAAGAACTTCAGGAGAGGGTTGAGGCCCCTTAGCAGACCCACACCTGTGGCAGCCACTCGCTTAGTATGGGTCTGAAAACTAAGCGAGGAGTCCATCCAGACTCCCAAGTTCTTAACCAATGTCTTAGGCGTTGGCATAGACTCCAAAGATGCCGGCCACCAATGCTCATTCCAAAGGGCGGTGTTCTTCCCCACCAGTAGGACCTCAGTTTTGTTCGCGTTAAGCTGAAGACAATTGTCTGCCATCCATTGGGCTACTGCTGACATCCCGTCTCTGAACCTAGTGGCCGATGTAGATGGCCCTTCAGCTAAGGTAATCACAAGCTGGGTATCATCAGCATATGATACCATTGTTAGGTCCCAATCCTTTGCCACAGCCGCTAGTGGCTGGACGTATAGATTGAACAGAGACGGGCTGAATGCAGAGCCCTGAGGGACCCCTTGGCCTATGGAATAGGATTGGGAGAGCAACGGCGGGGCCGATACCCGGAAAGATCTGTCCCTCAGGAATCATCTGAACCACTCTAAGGCGGTTAAGATAATCCCTACTGCCTCCAGGCGATGTAGAAGAATGTCATGAGATACCGTATCAAAGGCAGCGCTAAGATCCAACAGGATCAGCGCTGCACTTTGACCGGCATCTAAGATCGCCCGCAGATGTTCAGACGTGGCTAGTAGGGCAGAATCGGTGCTATGGCCTGGTCTAAAGCCATTTTGGGATGGGTCCAGAATATTATGAAGGCTTATTTATTGAGATAAAACATTATTTACATGGGCCTCATCAATCTTAGCCACCCACAGGAGAAGAGAAATTGGTCTAAAATTCTCCGGTTTTATAGGGTCCAACGTGGGTTTCTTAATGATAGGAGAGACCCAAGCCTGCTTCCAGGTCCCCGGGACACTAGCCATGGAGAAGGACAGGTTGAGTATATCACCTAGCGGCTGCTGGAAGAGCGTCAATGACTCGATAAATTGTGCTAGTCTCATAGGATCCAAAGGGGACCCAGATTTAATTTTGCCACATAGCCTAATAAGCTCTTCGCTAGAAATCTCCGGGATTACAGCTAGAGTGGGGCTGTCGACCTTTTCCCTGACAGGGATGGATGAACCTTGGGGATGCTGCAGAAATGATTGATAGATTTTTTGTACTTTTTCTACGAAGAAAATAGCAAGTTCCTCGCACTGCTATGCAGATGTTATACTGGTAGGGTTGGGGCTGACACTCTTGAGTTCATTAACAATTTTTAAAATACATTTTGTGGGACTATTTTTTATTTCCTCCGCGTAAAATGAAGCACGTGCAGAACAAATAGCTTTATGGTAAAGCTTTACTTTAGTCAAGTAGATAGTTTTGTCTCCATGATTGTACTCCCTTCTCCATACTCGCTCTGCCCTCTTACATTCCTTCCTCAGGGCTCTCAGGGACTCGCTGTACCATGGGCTAGAGTTAGACATTCGCCCCTTTGTCCATTTGGCCGGAATGAGAGTATCCAGGCCTCCCAAGATCCAGTCACAGAAGGCACTTTAGGCCACCTCAGGATTAGCCAGGTCTATTAAGGGAAACGCGCCCAGGACAGCATGAAGATCTTCTGATTTAAGTTTGAGCCAGGGCCTCTTTAGCACCAGGCTCTCCCTATCCGGCCTAAATGGCTCAGTAATGTCCAACTTAACTTCAATCAGGTAATGGTCTGTCCATCCCATGGGCTTGGGCGGAGCTGTACTCACAGCCGGAATATTAGAAAAGACCGGATCCAGTATATGCCCGGCAGTATGGAGAAGAGAAGTGTGGCTCAGTGGTTAGAGGCGGCAGACCCAGAAGCTGAGATCGGCCGTGGACCACGGTTCGATTCCCCGCCTCGGCGGGTCTCAGGCTCTAAAATTCCACGGACTTGATAATTCTCGCTCCGGTGCCTACTCGACTCACGGGGTCACACTCTGCGCCTCTGGGCAATAGCTTGCTTAATCTCCACTACGGCCCCTCGCGGCGGGATGCCTGGCTTTCACCTTGTGGATACCCTGCCGGGGTATCTCACAGGGGAATACCAGGATGGGTTCCCTAAGCAAGCGCTTAGATACCGTGTCGGTGATTTGCGCTATATAAATACATGTACATTTACAGTATGAGTAGCCTCTGATATTAATTGATCCAGCTGTAGGGCTGCCAGATCCGCCAACAGGTTATAGATAGTCGTGTCTTGGGCTTGATCAAAATGGAGGTTCAAGTCTCCCAAAATCGAGAAATTAGCAGACCCCACCACCAAGGAACTGACTGTCTCTAATAATGCCTCGATAAACTTAGCCTTAGGCCCTGGGGGACGATATACATGCAATCCTGAGAAGGTAAAATGCGCACTTATTGCAATCCTAAATCGGGCACATTCACACCCCATATGTCTTCCCTAGTGAAGGAGCAGGGGTACTGCGCTTTGTAAATTATGGCTATACCACCACCCCTGGAGTCTCTATTAATGGTATTACTCAGGTACCCTGCAGGGAGAGTGAGGCTGAGTATCCCAGCCATGTCATCCCGCAGCCATGCTTCTCAAATAAAAAGAACGTCTAGCAATTCCTCAGTGATAAACGTCTGCACCTCCATATGGTGCTTAGCAAGAGACCTAACATTTAGTTGATATACCTTAAGTAGCGTTTGTTGACCTACTCTTCTTTCATGTCCCACTCGACAAGGTGCTGGGGTTGAGAAGTCAAAAAACACTACAAATCAAGCCTTTCTCACCTAGCTGGGTTAGAGGAGCAACTCCCAGCGCTTCTGTTTAGAGCTATCAGCATCTCTCTCTCGTAGCACATGAACTCCGGCAGGACTTGGCCAGGGGTTCTGGTCAGAGGCGATGTCCTGGCGAGGACGGGCGCAGATGGGTTTGCCTTTGGCTCGCCGTTGGCGCGCCGCCGGCGCGCCCGCTGCGCAGACGTTTGATGATGGCCATTTATAGGAGCAGGAAGAGGGAGAGAGTCTACAACAACTATACCGCCACCCCAAAATCCTCCTAAGATGGCGCCCGCGTCAGTCCCCAGTCAGCACCTATTCGGCTGCAAGGGATCGCGGTGGCACTGCAGGTGAAGAAACGCACAGCGCGTAGTGCGAAAAGGAGCAAGAGATCAGTAAGTGACTATTAAAATCAGACACTTTTTAAAATGATAACACACCTAACTTTCCCGGCTGAGCCTCAGGAAAGTAACATAAAATATCTACTGACTTTTAAATCAGTCAGCATAGAGATGATAGCACGCCTAGCTTTCCCGGCTGAGCCTCAGGAAAGTGCCATAGAGATCTGATAAGCGCAAGCAGTCCAGCGCTGTTTAAATAACACAGAGGGCGGGAGTCTACAACAACTTTACCGCCACCCCAAAATCCTCCTAAGATGGCGCCCGCGTCAGTACCCGGTCAGCACCTATTCAGCTGCAAGGGATCGCGGTGGCACTGCGGGTGAAGAAACGCACAGCGCGTAGTGCGAAAAGGAGCAAGAGATCAGTAAGTGACTATTAAAATCAGACACTTTTTAAAATGATAACACACCTAACTTTCCCGGCTGAGCCTCAGGAAAGTAACATAAAATATCTACTGACTTTTAAATCAGACAGCTTAGAGATGATAGCACGCCTAGCTTTCCCGGCTGAGCCTCAGGAAAGTGCCATACATAACAATAATACAAATATCGATATTAGTAACATCGAGATTAGTAACATCAATATATTTGATATCGATATTGCTAACTTCGATATTACTTACATCGATATAATAAAATTCATTATTACTTACCTTAGGGTCGATATTCTGTCCAACGATATTCTTGACCTCGATATTCTTTACCTTTGATATTTCCAACTCGATATTTCTGTGGGTCGATATTTGGGAATCGATATTTAGACTGTGCACCCCAGTACATATACTCATGAAGGCTTCCCTGTTCACTGGCAATGTCCAAGAATCAACATGGACATCACAGGGGCATAGCTGCTCATGCAAATATATCCTCATATTTAATAACCCAGGGCGAAGCACTGCGCTACGCTCGCGGAGTTTGCGAAGTTTTCGCAGCTTCGCACTACGCGAGCCGCACGTAGCACAGTGCGAACATGCGTAGTGCAGCGTAGCGTAGTGCAGCGGTTCTTTTTTGCTTGTTCGCAGTCCCGAACGTCATGTTCGCGACCGCGAGCAAGTAAAATGACATCCCGGCGAGATTCTCAACGCGAGGAGGTCAGGTTTCTCATTGTGAGTGGTTGCGCATGCTCGCGACCGCTCTCAATGAGAAACGACCTGTTCGCGTTGAGAAAGCTGCAGTTCGAGTAATAATCTACTTGAGCAGCAGAAAACTACAGCTCGCACTGTGCAAGATACCGTTTTCAATGCTTGCACAGTGCCGGATGCTTGTCCGCACTGTGCAATCATTGAAAACGCATCTTGCACAGTGCGAACATGCTACTACGCAGCTCGCGTAGTGCTATGTGAAGTTCGCTTAGTGCGAAGTGCACTTCGCGTAGCTTCGCGTAGCGCTACATCGCGAACTGCACCCAGGGTTAATATTTAATATAAAGCTCTCTGCCTTAGGGCTATAAGGCATGCTGAAGGGATGACTTATAGCCCTAACTGGCTATAAGTGACTTACTTATATTACATGCAGTGTCTGCAGGCATGGCACACAGGAGGTGTGCCATGCCATATTTTTACTTTTCTATGTAACATGTCACGCAGCCTGCAATGGCAGTTTGCATCAGGCAGGTGAGGGGGTCCTTTAGGGTGGCGCAATACAAGCTGCATAGACCATCTTTAGACTCCCTGCCCTAGGCAGTAGGGGTACTTTTCACTAGGGAGTTACAGAGGGTGCAGAAAATATTGCCAATGGAAGGAACAACTGTACAGTTTTAGGGAGAGAGAGTTGCCAATGGGGGTCTGGATAGCAGGAACCCAGTGCATTTCTGTTAAAATTGCAATAAATACTGGGCGAAAAATGGGGTTGACCATGTTAAACAGGGGCACTTTCCTACAGTTCGATCCCACGGTGCCTGACTGCCGCCTGCCCTACTGTTGCTCCTTGCGGCCCAGTGTTTGCCCCAGTGTCTTCTGTTTGGTTTGTATAATTACTGTCTAGTGCCAGTTGTGCCCTGTTTTTTTCTCTTCTTCCCTTGCCTTTCCTCCCCTCTCCCCCCTCTTTGCTTCAGTAACCCCTGCCCATTCCTGCCGCTGCTCCCCAGCGGCCCCACGCCCCTCATCGCCCATTCGCTGCCCTGCTCCCGCCTCCCAGCTGCTCCTCCCTCCCTGCCTTATCATGGAGGCCGCTGCGTGACAGGAAGAGTGACCCTGACCCTGCTCGCAGGCCAGGTCTCTCCCCTCTGCCGCACAGCTCCTCCTGCTGTGCCAGTGCTCCCGCCGCTGCTCCGCGGCGCTGTGAGGCGCGGGTTCGATCCCACGGTGCCTGTCTGCCGCCCACCTTACTGCTGCTCCTAGCGGCCCCGTGTTTGCCCCAGTGTCTTCTGTTTGGTTTGTAAAATTCCTGTCTAGTGACGGTTGTGCCCTGTTTTCCTCCCTTCTTTCCCAATTCCCCCCCCCTCTTTGCTTCAGTAACACCTGCCCGTTCACGCCGCTGCTCCCCGACGGCCCCGCCCACCTCGTCGCCCATTCTCCGCCCCGCTCCGCCTCCCAGCTGCTCCTCCCTCCCTCCCTGCCTTATCATGGAGGCCGCTGCGCGACAGCGCCGCTGGCGCGCCGAAGGCGCGTCTAAGGCAAGCTCGTCTGCGCCCGTCCACGGCCAGTGCCAGAACCCCTGGTCCCCGCGAATGCCATGACACCAGAATCCACTACGATGCCAGCACCCTCCACACCTTCCAGGCAACCCCAAAACTGACCCACGGACCCTTCTCCTGCCGCACCTGCAGCTTCACCTGCGACAGAACCACCAAACCTCCAAGGACTGGACCTAACCACCTCTGCTGCATACTCCTCAACACCCGCTCCGCACGTAAACACACCGTTGAGCTCTGGGATCTGATCGACACCTCCGCCCCAGACGTTGACTTCCTGACCGAGACCTGGTGGAACGAATCCTCGGCCCCCGACATCACCATAGCCATCCCAGACGGCTACAAGATCACCCGCAGGGATTGCACCAACGGAATCGGAGGAGGAATAGCCATCGTCCACAAGTCCACCCATGCAGACGACACCCTCAACAAAGCCGAACAGCTGCACTTCCGGATCCACACCGACCCCAACACCACCCTCAGAGGAACACTCATCTACAGACCCCCCGGGCCCCGGGCTCAATTCAGCGACTCCATCACTGACCTCACCAGCACCCAAGCACTCGCCTACATGGACTACATCCTCCTCAGGGACCTGAACTTCCACCTTGAGAACAACAACGACACCAACTCCGCCACCCTGATCAACAGCGTCACCAACCGTGGCCTCAGACAACTCCTCAATGCACCCACCCGCGCCGCCGGCCACACTCTGGACCCCGTCTTCTCCCCAGGCTCCCACGTCACTTTCGACCACACCACCGAACTCCACTGGGCCGACAACAGCTGCATCCATTTCACCTTCAAGAAACCAACCACGCACCACCGCACCCAACAGCTACCTCGCCGCTGCTGGAGCAAAGTCACCGACGACGAGCTGATCACCACCCTCGCCCAGAACCCACCCACTGACCCCACCAACACAGACCACGCAGCCCGCAACCTAAGACAGTGGATCGACGACTGCGCCAACACACTCGCCCGCTTAAGAAACACTCCAACAGCCACGCCAGCAAAAGAGCGACCTGGTTCACCAATGAGCTCCAGACCTCCAAACGGGCATGCCGGAAACTGGAGAAGATATGGCTCTACGAACGCACACCGGACAACCACGCAGCCCACAAGGACGCCACCCTCACACTTCCCCACCTCATCAGATTAGCCAAGAGATCCTCCTTCAAAAACCGCTTGGACAACAACGCACATGACAGCAAAGAGCTCTTCAGCATTGTAAAGGAACTCTCCAACCTCAGCGCCAACACCAATGACATCCCGCCCTCACAAGAACGGTGCCATCTTCGTCCACCGCAAGATTGCTGACATCCACGACAGCTTCAACACCACAACCGCCCGACTACGCCACCTCCCCTGTGAACACCAGCAGCGCCAGCTGCCTGACCTCCTGGTCCAACGTCAATGATGACAAGACATGCAAGGTCATGAACTCCATCCACTCAGGATCTCCGTCAGACCCATGCCCACACCACGTACTCAACAAAGCAGACACAGCCATCGCACCCCAACTATGGAAGGTCATCAACATCTCCTTCGAAACAGTGGCATTCCCGGAAAGCTGGAAGCACACCAAAATCAACACCCTCCTCAAGAAGACCAAAGCGGACCCCAAGGACCTCAAGAACTTCCTGCCCATCTCTCTGCTCCCGTTTCCGGCAAAGGTCATCGAGAAAATCGTCAACATGCAATTGGCCCGCCACTTGGAAGACAACAACATCTTAGACCCGTCCCAGTCCGGATTCAGACGCATTCACAGCACCGAGACAGCCCTGATTGCCACCACAGATGACGTCAGGCGCCAACTAGACAATGGCGAAACATCAGCCCTCATCCTCCTGGACCTGTCAGCCGCCTTTGATACGGTATGCCATCGCACTCTAAAGAACCGCCTCCTAGAAGCCGGAATCCAAGAGAAGGCCCTTGACTGGACCACGTCCTTCTTCTCAGGCAGAACCCAGAGAGTCCGCCTCCCACCCTTCCAATCCGAAGCCACCAACATCATCTGCGGAGTACCCCAGGGCTCATCCCTCAGCCCGACGCAGTTCAACGTCTACATGGCCCCCCTCACACAAGTGGCCCACCATCACGACCTCACCATCATCTCCTATGCCAACGACACCCAGCTCATCCTTCTCCTCACCAAGGACCCACCCACCGCCAAAACCAACCTCCACGAGGGAATGAAGGCCGTCGCCGACTAGATTAGGAGCGCCGTCTGAAACTGAACTCGGACAAGACAAAGGTCCTCATCCTCGGACCCACCCCTCAGCCTGGGATGACTCCTGGTGGCCGACCACAATGGGAACAGCAGCAACACCCACCGACCATGCACGCAACCTAGGATTCATCCTCGACTCATCCCTCTCCATGTCTAAACAAGTCAACGCCATCTCCTCTTCCTGCTACAACACCCTCCGCATGCTCCACAGGATCTACAAGTGGATCCCGACCAAAACAAGAAGAACGGTGACACAGGCCCTCGTCAGCAGCAGACTGGACTATGGCAACGCACTCTACACAGGAATCCCAGCCAAACACCTACGACGACTACAACACATCCAAAACGCCTCCTCCCGACTGACCATCAACATCCCCCGCCGCAGCCACAGCACCACCCACCTGAGAGACTTACACTGGCTCCCCGTTGACAAGAGGGTCGCCTTCAAGCTCCTCACCCACGCACACAAAGCACTCTACAACGCCGGACCAGCCTACCTGAACAGAAAACTCAGCTTCCACACCCCCACCCGCCAGCTCCGCTCTGCCAGCCTCGCCGCTGTCCCCAGCATCCAATGTATGACCTCCGGCGGCAGATCCTTCTCATACCTCGCTGCCAAGACCTGGAACAGCCTTACTAAAACACATAGGGCAGACCCAAGACCTACTCGCCTTCAGAAGACTCCTCAAGACCTGGCTCTTCGAACAGTAGCAGCAACCCCCTCCTCCCCTCAGAGCCTTGAGACCCTCACGGGTAAGTAGAGCGCTTTACAAGTACTCTGATTGATTGATTGATTAAAGTCAGATTCTAAATTACAATTTTGGAAATGCCAATTTTTTAAAGTTGGCAAATTTGCTGCCTTATGAAAAAATCAAAAGAGGGAAGGAAAAAGGAAATAAAGGTTGTGACTCACTTTCATGTACAGTGTTACAAATAAGAGAGAGTCAACCTCGCGTCATCCAGGGTGGACCCACTGAATATAGGGGAAAGACCTTTTTCTTAAAGGAACTCTCACTCACTGAATGTTATCCAGTCACATGTTTCATCATCGAGTTCTTCCCAACCCTCTTAGGGTTGGTGCATGCTACGACCTCTTTAATTACAAAGCAGCACTTTTTTTCGTAAAAATGCTGTGTGATCTATATGAAGTAATCTTTAAGAATGTCTCAGCAGTGCACAAAACAGTATTTGTTCACAGGTCCATCTGACAAGGTTACAAACTGGGGAAGATGGGCTAGCTATAGTTACTATAACTCCTTAGCCCTAAAGTTTGATCAACTCGTTTCTGCCACGTATCCCAATCCAGTTGCTTTCATCAGGATCAGTATGTTTCTATTAATACTGTTTTGGGAAAGGCTGGCTGGTTATTTATTTAATCATTCATACCATGCCACACACATACATGGTACACTACAGTAATAACCTTTCTTAGAAGAGGGTCCATTTATTTAGTGGGTGCATGGTGCCCCATAGAGATCTCTAGAGGGTTGTGTGCACAGTAGTCACACTGTCATCATAGGTCCCAACTAGGGCCATGACCTGTTCACCTCCTCTGGAGTCTGTCTTAAACTTGACCTTGCTCTTAAAGGATTATGGCTATCCTATCTAAAAGTGAATTTCACTAGGTAAGGCAAGCCAGAGATTTTTGATAATTCAAATTGTATTAGCACTTCCACCAAAGAGATTGTCAAAAACCTTTTTTTACCAAATGTACTACAGACAGAGAGTGCCTGGAGCTCACAAAAAGAAGGTCCGAGAATACCAACCACTCTTGACCACCAATACTAAGGCTCAATAGTTAAGATTCTGCACTGCATAGGTTTTCCCGACATGATTTAGATGTTAAATATCACACACTTTCTAGAGAGTTATTAAAGGATGTATTAAGGGCAGTTGATCTTGTCCCCTGTCCGTGGGATTCGGTATCAGTACAATCGAATTTGAATTTAAAACAAGTTAAAATGAGAATGCAACACTATACCAAATGTAAAACACAACAGGATTACATTGCAATATTGCATCATAAAACACAATAGTGCAAAACAACAGACAGCACATCACTGCCACAAAATAATGCCACATCACAAATATGCACAAAGGTTCGTTTCACTCATTATTAACTTCAGAGATCTGCTTTCATAATAAAGGGGTGAAAAGTGTTTACGTTGCTTACCACAGAAGGCATGAAATAATTCCAATCAAATACGTTTTGTCACCTGGACTCCACTATTGGTAAAAAAACATTTTGGTTTGTCTTGTATTTGGTCTTTGACAATCAGTATGCTGCACTTACTAAACATTTTCTGAATGTGCTATTTGTGTCCAGCAGGAAAAAACAAGACGTCATCTCATAAAATGTTTTTTTAAACCAATTAACAGGCAAATCAGTGAGATCAGTCTTGCAGGTCAGGGCTAATAACAAGAAACAAACAACAGCTGTATGTGCCTCTGACATAAGCAAGCATTTTAGACAAAGGGACACAATAAATGAATTGATGTGTTAACAAGGAAACAAATACTTTGTTTCTGACCCCGGAGCAGATGATAAGGCCAATTTCTGGGAAATGTTCCAAGTTTTTCGGGGTTGTTGAGGATAGATGATTTGATTATGCACAGTTCAATTGTCTTTGATACCAACTTCAGTGTTAGACGGTGGAATAAATAATAATTTCACTGCTTGGTCAGTCTCATTTTGTTGCTGAATTATATGGCTGTTTTTTACTCTACACACTGACCACTAAAACATGCAGAAATTGGCTAATCCCCGATTGCCTTATTTTACTCTTCTATAAAACAATAGAATTAGGTGTCAAAAATATGTCTATAGCGTAGAAAGTTAAAATGTCAACTGCTGACTGCACAACTTATTGTAGCCATCCACAAGTGTGACAATGAAAAATATGGCTTCAGGCCTACCACAGTAGCCTGACTGTTGTGGTGTAAAACTTGCAGTTCGACCTGATAAAATAACCCTGTTGACAAATAAAACCTCCCTTTTTAATAACAATAAATGACACCTATGTAAGAATTTTAGCCCAAAATGTAGGGTGCATTGTATTTAAAGGTGGATCATGTAGACAATTAATGTTACCATGGCCCTACAGTGACAAGGCCCTAAAAGCTATTTTCACATTGGCAGGCCTAGCTATCCACTATAAAAAAGCAGAATACAGATTAAATTAGTAATACTGCTGTCCCAAAAATGCAACTAGTCAGAAAACAATTAAACCACTATTTTTCACAGTTTTTAAAAACTTAATTCAATGGAGAAGTCAGATTTTTAAGAAATATTAAGTAAAAGAAACATTTATAAAACTGCCCTTTTCTTGTCTGAACTATCGGAAGGCTAGGTAGCATAAACCTCTATCAGCTTCAAGCCTGTTCTCAAGCCAGGGAAGAGGTGTGAAAGAGGAGTGAAATGCCTCCCAGAAGCAAACAATAGATTGACCAGAAGGGGCGTAGATGACTCCTTTAAACTCCACAGACTATTTAGAGTGGGTTCTGTGGCCTTCCTGTTGAGACCAGACCATCAAATCCTGTTTGACAGGTCTGTTAAGTCACATGAAACACTTGGTGTAGACTCAAAAAGGGAGATAACAGGATGCCAAAACAATTCTTATCCATACCATGTCCAGTTGTTGAAGGACCCTGCTTCAGTCATACCAGACGTTTGTCTCTGGGATTCTTGTGGTTACAGTGCCTGCTTCAAACAAGATTTCTGTGTTAGTGTTGGTAGAAACCCTGGTAATTTCCCTATTTCACATCCAAACACCCAAGCCCTCAGAGCCCAAGTTTAGTTTGGCTGAAGACTTTAGCCATTGTTAAACTGCCCTTGCACACAGTATTATGGACCTGTTGGGAGTAAGGCAAACAGGAGCTGCTGATTAAGTGGGTAGGGTTGTCCTCAGGAGCTTTTACCCCATTTTGTTAGGGAGTGTGCAGTTGTCACCCCCACCCATTTTCTGATGCCAAGCATAAATGTGCCACTCCATGGCACTTTAATCAGAACACTGCTGCACTTGTGAAAGGAAACCAGTGGCACTGAACCTGCAGCACTTGGCATTCATGACCTGTGAAACGGGCCTAAGGAGGATGGACCCCCATTCCAATTTAAATATGAGGACAGAAATATCTCCATGGATCATGAGTCTGTTCCCCTAGTTGGCTCCAGGAACATAAACAAGCTAAGAAGAGTATTCTTGTGAAGAATCCCGGTTGAATAACAGCACCTGAACTTTGTAGTTCCCTCTTCCTGACACCCTGAAAAAAGCTCCCTTTGAGGTCATGGGGCCATGGAAGTTTAATTATGTGGTTGTGTGGACCAAAAGGAAGGTTGGCAACTTTTAAAAAACTTTTCTATGGTACACTGCAGATTTAAGGTGAGCGACTGCAAAATTTATTCAACTTGCAGCAGGATTATTTCTCCCAAATACAAAAATGTGCAGTGACAATTGTTTGATTTATGTTATTATAGTATCTGTTGATGACTAATGGGTGACAGAAATAATATTGTTCTTCTGTGGTATAAAGTAGAGCATGTGTATGTGTATTATTTATGCAGTGTAAATGGAAAGAAGAGTAACTGAGTTGGTCCTTCTCTTCATCTTTTTTTGACTTCTGTTTTTGGAGTGAATGCACAGAGAGGGGACATCGATGTGTATTGTGTTCTCTAGTGTCTAGAATCACAACAGGAAACAGCAGTAGGGTGTAACTACATTGTCTGCTAAACAAAACCTGAACAAAGGTGAAATGTGGCACTCCCATCTTCTCGTGCACTTTTGGTCGATGTTCCAGCTATTCCTGCCAATGTACCCCTTTTTCTCCCCACATCCCTTGTCGTGGCTGTCCTAACATATTTGACTTTGCCATTTTGAAGAGCACGTAACACAACCGCTGAATTATGTCACAAAGTAAATAGAGCATTCAACCCTTCATAGCTCAGTGTTCTCCATTTTGCCCCTCTTTTGGTTGCTTCTTTACAGTCCATTCTTCGTTTTGTGACTGCTCCCTCATCAAGTGTTTAATAGAATCTGCTACATTCCCCAGTGCCACCAATCTAATGTTCTCAGAAGTCGGATGTCCCAAGCTTTAAAGAGTGGTTTACCATTGTGGCCCTCAAGATTGAATTAGTTTAAATCTTAATTTGGGCTGTTTTTTAAAATCATCAAGTGCAAATTAATTTGCAGTAAGGACTAAACACACTCATCCATGTCTGCATGCAGACTGTCCTGTCCATAAATCTGTCTGAAAGCATCTTCCTTTGCATGGACAATCCGCCTTCTTTGATTGCCTCGAAGGAAACCTCTCTCGTGTGTGCTGCTTAGGACACACTCCTCATTGACCCTATTGAACAGGCTCCTCTAAATGTTTTCTTCTTTTTTTCAGAAACTTTCTACTTGGAGCTTTGAGTACCCTATCCTCAATTTCAGACAAAGAATAAAACTTGCCTTCTTCATCTTGTACACTTTTTATTTTAATAAATGACAGACGCTAAAGCACTCTAAACCGACTCCTTCACATGTTTGGCAGTTATCATTGCAAATGTATCTTCCGGTATTTATTGCACCGTATTAGGCACTCCACCTTCAGAATTGGCTATATCATATTCAAGAAACACAAAATATAGTACAAAACTCATGATGACAATGATAGAAGGAAAAACTCAAAACTGCAACAAAAATCAAATGTACCAACTTTCACAAATGCAGCTTTGACAAATATAAAATCCTACAGTAAAATCCTCCTTTACAAAGTGCTACTTTTCTTGCCAAAAGAGATTTGTCCCTGTCACCTTAGCCATAAAACGATTGTTACTCAATATAAACTTCCTCGGAATGTAGCGACTGGGCTATCAAGGTCAATTTCTGATTGAAAAAGTGCCTTTTCAACATAAAGACACAATGGGCTTGATTACAAATCTGGCGGTCCATGGAACACCAGACTCGGGGGGCGCAGCTGTGGTGGTCTTCCGACCACCCTATTACAATTATGGCAGTCGGAAAGCCATTGCCTCGCTGGAGCTGCGAGGGACCCACTGTTCCCCCACCGTTTTCAAGGCTGTTCCTACTCCATGAAAACCATGGCAGAGAGGAATCAGAGAGGGCGCTACAGAGCCCCTTTGTGCCTCAGGGCCATGGGGTGCATGCAGAGGGCACAACATGTGCACCCCTGTGTGTCATGCCCCCAGATCTTGGGCAGTCCATGCCATGCAGGAACAGTTTTTGGCATTCCCAATTGTGGTGCCCATTTTCTGAGGCACCACCATGGGGTTGTAAATAAGAGAAGCGCCCCAAACACAATGAACACTCATAATCGGGTGGGTGGCCTGACAACGTGTTTGGCGGTGTGGCAAGAGGGTGGAGCCAGTGCCACACCGCCAAACTCGTAATCAGTCCCTAAGTGCAATTGAAAAAAGAATTATGTGAGCATGCTCATTTAATGCCCAAATCTAAAATAGTGGTTGAAGTTTCCCAACACTCACAGATAATGCAGCTGAACAAAATTAACCACTTATTTGAGAAACACACATTTCAAGCAACTAAAATTCATACTAAAGTTGGAAAAAACACAGAGAAATACAAAACTAATATTTACTCAAAAGTAAGACACAAATAGAACAGTAAAACAATATTTTACGTCCATAAATGGCCCAGAATAGAAAAATACTCAGAATTAGCCCTTTATAAACATACAAAATAAATCAAAACACATAATACTAAAGATATATGTAACCAAAAAATAATGAAACATAAAAGGGGTACTTATGTGTCACAGAGCAGGAAACTAAAGAGGAACAAAATGGAGGACACTGGCTTTATGAAGACTTGAATATTATATTTACTTTGGAACATCATTTAGATTTTGCATTGTGTTCTTTTAAGGCTGCAGAGTAGTGAATAAAGGACATTTATGCATAACGTTAGACTCCTGTCTTGTCAACAGACATAAAGAATTCTTATTTTCCCTCATTTAAGGAGAGTTATACATTGTACCTCGTGGCGATGTACTTGATAGAGAATACTAGGCTGTATGTTGTATTTGTTTCAAAAGAGCAAAATCATGAAACTATTGTTTGTTGGAAGACAAAGGTTTAAGGCTCTCTCAGGATGGCGGAATAAGAGGAACTCAAAGAGGGTACTCCGCTGGCTAGGGATCTAAAAATGCAATAATATACCTGTTAGCCCCGGATGCCCCTCCACTCACCTCCATCAAGGAATCTACATTCCGCTGAGCGCACATCTAGGGGACATTAAACCTCGTTGAAACATTACTGATGCTTTAATGAGGTATCACCTACCAGCAGCAGCAGTGAACAGACTACAGGTCTGTGGCACAGCGACAGACAATGGACATCACCCACCATCGGTGGCAGAGAAGGGCTCTGGACATCGAAACAGGCTCCTGTCACTACCGATCACAGGCAGCAGTGTCCATCAACCCACCGGACTGGGCTCCTGTCACCACCGGCAGCAGCGTCCATCAACTCACCGGACTGAAACGGGCTCCGGACGCCTCCAATCTCAGGCAGGGCTCACAAACATGGCGCTGCCATGTGAACTGCCAGAGGCAGACCCGATCCGGGCCCAGAGGGAAGTGTGCTGGGTGCGGTGCCATATCACCGACCGGCTCCAGACGTCTCTGAGCGGGCCCTGGCGCCAGGCGTCTGACTTTGATGCCCCCAATCCTGGAAGCACACAGGAGACCGTAGAAATGACGAGCACTTCCACCCTCGCACTACTCATATCCCGCACCAGGTATTTCTTTCCTCATCTGGGCTTCATTAACTGTTTAAGGTTCCTGGATGGTGGTCTCCCCAGCAACCAAAATGGTGGCACCTGAAATTGTTCAGGGGCTTTTCTAACTGCTTCAGGCCCTTTAATATACGGCCTATGAAGATTTTTAAAAGCGTTCCTAAATCTAATAGCTCTGCAGCCAGGGAGATTGTGTTTTTCTTCTCTGACTGGCCTGTTTACAGCTGCTTTGTGGATCCCTATCTGACCAATGCCTGACTTAAAAATGGTGACGGTGGAAGACATTCCTGATCACCCCACAGTGCCTGACTTTAAGATGCCAATGCCACAAAACACTTTTTGCTTATACATTGTTTTGCCCCCCAATATGTGAGAACGATATTGAAGACGCGCCTGACTTAATTGCTGACGCTAGAACAGCATTTTTTCCCTTCACTTTAACTCTCTTTTATTGTTGACTCCTTCATCTCCTGCTCATTTGAAATGCCGAAACATCTCCGAGTTGTCGCCCTGCCTTGGTGACTGACGAGCAACACTCCTGAGAGACCTACCTCAGTCACTATAGCTCCATCACCTGGTACCTGGAGACCCATCCCCTCTACTGCCTATTTGTCCTTTCTATTCCTTTAGTGCCCTACCCTAACCAACATGTCAGGTCCTGGCTTGTCCGTGACTGGGGAAAACTCTTACACTCTAATCTACCCCCTAACCTCTCCAAAACCACCACTAAATCATTCAAGCACGCTACCCAAAAAAGACACCCTGAGATGCTGATATCTGACCTGCGCTACAGCGCTGACATCGGCACAGTCATTAATGACCTTATCTTCTACTCCAGAAGAACCACCTCCTGGCGCAAAACCCTTGCGCACCTTCTCAATATTTGCTTAACCAGTAACAATCCATATGGCGCCAAGCTCACAATAGCACCCTCCCCTACCTTGTGAGCTGACCTCACCATCACCCTCTACTATAACGGCATCGTTCTAATCCAAGCCTCTACCAATAACCTCAATAAATCACAGACCTTTTCCCCCTCCTCAGAAAACCATATCCACGACTCTGATTGGGTAACTAACACCCGCACCAATGACCCTCCGTCCTGCCAGCCTAACATACCTAGCCATCCTCATATCAACCCCAAGGGCTTCTTTATCAGGTCATCCTATCCCCCCAACATGTCTCCTGTCCCTGGCTACAGAATCTCCCCTACACCTTTAATCTCCTCCCACCTAGCGCCACCCATTGACGGGGAGACTGATACACTCCCAATGAGCCCTGTATCCGATATAGTTAGCCCTCTAATGTCTCCCTCCACTGATCACCCTTACCGTTATAGTTTGTCTTCCAGCACCACTAACAGAATCACCCCTAGACCTCCGACCTCCTCCCCGCTAGCCATCCACCATAACCACAAGCTTGGTACTCCTCCAAAGACCCTGGAGTCCGCTCAAACCAATCTATCTCCCCTTCCACCGTTACATACCCCCTTGACTGCTCCTAAACCTTTGAACCCCTGCCTTCTAGCACCCCCAGCTTATACTGATCTCGAAACACTGCACTCCAGAGCAGCTAAACTCACCCAGAGCATTCATAGCTCCATTCTGGACCTCATGAACCTCCTTCACCTTTCCGAGCTCTCCCTTGCTAGCCACAAGCCACCTCATACCTCCCTCCCACCAAACACCGAGCCTCCCAAACACCCACTCCTGCTACTTCTGAGACATCTTTGTCTGTGCAAACAACCTTGCCTCCTCTCAGATGAGGATTCCTGAGCCCTTGTACTCTCTTACAACTCTCCCACCGCCACCTCAAACTCCCTAGATCTCACAGGTAACAACATCCTAGCCATCCGCCAAGACCACAGCTCGGTCCAAACCATCCCCCGTCCACTAGATATAAATCCTAAACACCCCATCAGCACGGTCACCATCAATCCCAACAGGCCAGCTACCCTCCATAACAGAAGTGTGGTAAAAAGCAACCTTGTGCCTGTATATCTGTCTGTCCAGACTTCTGACACTCCCCCAGACCCCTCCCTAGCTGGTCTTTTAATCAACTGCCGTTCAGCAGTCAAGCATGCTGATGATATTGCTGACCTCATCCTGAACAAAAACCTAGAATTGTGGTAAATAAATAATTAATTACCGGTACTATTTTTCATATAATCAATAAAACAGGTAGCTCAATAAATAAGAGTCAGGATTCGAGGTATCTTGAGTCGACAGGCTTTAATCAGGCATAAAGGACAGGAACAGGACAGCCTGTACGGGAAGGGAATGAAGGCAGCTGCCGGGGGCAGGATCTGGGAATTGGCTAGCAACTTTTAATATGGGTGTACAGTATATATACTTAAACAAATACATTACATTCGATACAGTAGGCGTAGCAGTAGGCGTGACTCGTAGCAGTCGCGAAAGATAAGGGCAAAATGATGTAACAAGAAGGCGTGTACAGGGCGTATACATAGACATGTGATGTAAACGTAACAGAATATGTCATAAACGGGGCGGAAACATGGAGGGGGCTACCTGAGCAGCTGGGACCTCTAACCTAGTGGTGCGCGCAAACGGACAATGACGTGTTACCAGGGAGAACTGGGGGCTATGACTTCTGCGCTAGAAGAGGAGACTAAAGTCTGGAGTGTCAGAGCGACATGTACCCAAGGCATATCTAGTATCTAGTGTTTAGAGTAACAGACACTAAGACTGGTGCATACATAATTCTATATGTATTGCATGTGCGAGGAATATTCTATGAATATTAATACAGTATTTCTCTTACATGGAGACATAAAGGCTAGACCATGACGGAAACTATTGATGCGATTCAGTAGCTTAGGAATGCAGAGAAGGAGGGCTGGACTGATAACTAGAAACATAACATACTCTTGGCAAACTGGGAGGCAGAGCCAGGCCGGTCCGGGCACTGCGAGGCAGGAAGTAAGCTAAGGGTCAGGGATGCAGGTGGGGGCTGTATCGCTCCTCGGAGAGGGTTCAGGAGACAGGAGCTGAATCTGAGTCCGGGCCCTTTTGAGGCCTAGAAACGGGGACGATTCAATGAATTTAACGTGCACACTGTAAAATGTGGCAACGTAGGTTTACATAGGCCTAATATTCGTTGCTTTCACGATGACTGGAAACTGGCATACTAGAGATGGACACAACTGTAATTGCGTCTTTAATCGATCAGAGGGGAATACATGCATATCGATCATGCACATATAACATAAGATGGGGAACACGTAGGCACATACAACATGGCAAAATGTACTTTTCCACATTCCCTCCTTGTGCCCTACGTTTCCATCAGGAAACATCTATATTCATGATACCATCTATCATTTCATATAGCATCATTTGCTCGTCTCGAATTGTCTTGGAACGGGATTTAGGACTAGGAATACAAGAGGTAGCACACATGCCACAAATCGCAGGGCCACATTTTATACAGAGGCAGCAACTGAATATAATCATTACTGCAATACCTAGGAATGACAATACTTTCCATCCCCAAGCAGATATGATACCCCAGAGCCAACCGGACCATGTCCAGGTGCCTGGATTCTGGTGTAACTGATGGGCAATTTTATGAAGTCTGGTTATAGCTGAATAAACAGACGGCGCGTTATTAGGAATGAAAATGCAGCAACTAGATCCGATGACTCTACATGCTCCTCCTCTATCGGCCAGTATGACATCAAGAACGAGACGATTTTGGAGCACGACAAATCTCATAGCAGATTGCTCTTCGGTTAAGTTACCTAGAGCAGAAGTAGTCTCATTCACTACTGCTTCAAGGGTTCTGGTTAACCTACGTATTAACTTACTATTCTGGACAGGTCCTATAAAGAAGAAGAAACCTTTATTAAAGTCTTGATACTGTTCTAGAGTAGTTTCAGTTTGATCGACAATTGGGGACTCGATCTCCCTTCTATGTCTAACGTGTACTAGATGTGTGTTTCTGTGATAATCAGATGGGGCTAGAAAAACTGGTGGCAGTAGGAAGGCAATATAACATGTTCCATCCCAATCGAGGGGCAGACGAACATATGCGGTCTGACCACAAACAAAATAAGAATGACGTGAGGCTTTGAAAATAGATTTCCCACTGTCACTATACTCGACAGTAGTAGTACAATCACTATGTCCTACATGTGCGGAACCATCCTTTCTGACACATAATTCGCCTTTGACTGGTAGTACTGAAATAGCAGGCAAATCTGGAGTAGTATCAGACTGAACATTCAGGACCATGAAATTCGAAGAATAATTACCTAAATCATATACTTCATTTTCTAGATCTAACCCGGTTCTATGGGAGAGACCTTGCTTGTCTGGGAAACATGTTCTATTCAGAAGGGACATATCATTGGAGGATGACGTTAACGTGGACCATGCTCCACACGAACCATTATGTGAAAACGGATAAGGAAAGAGTGGCAGAACTCCCTTCGGTGTCTGGAAAGGGGGGAGTCGACCACACACCCAACAATTAGTGGCATTGCTGGTCTGGTGTGAATAGTGTAACATCCTAATGAATGTAATATTTCGCATAGCAAGACGATAGGATAGCTCGTGAGGAGGCAGATCAATAAATGTGTGCTCTACTGTAGCATTAGAAAACATATTTACATGTGAAATTGGAAAACATAAATGCAAAAAACTTAAAACAACGATACATCTTATAGAGTTTTGACTAACTCTCTCACTATGGGGGTCTATCTCATACATGTCAGAAACCTGTCTAACCGTTTCACCCGAGAGGGACTTAGACAATTAAACTGGCTGACTTATTTTACTAGACCGGAGCTTCTGTTTATACTCCTGTTGCGGAGTTTTCTCTAACAAGGGAACTTTGAGTTCAGAGTCTGTTTTTAGGCAGTCTTTAGGAATGCGGTAGTCCTTAGCAAAAGTCTTTTCTGGTACTCCATGGAATTTCTTTACGTGGGTCAGGTGGACCCATCCTTTTCTCCCCTCGAGTTTCACGGCGGTCCTTGTTGTTAGTAAGACGAGGCGGGGCTCCTTCCAGCGGGGCTCCAGCGAACTTGAACGATCAAAATTCCGCACCAACACCAGGTCGCCTGGAATGACTTCATGCGGTTTCACCTCGGTGTTGTCTGGAAATGCGGCGGCAACCTGTGAACGACAAGAGTGTAGGGCAGACATCAAGGAAGCTAGGTAATCTGTCAGCATATTACTGGAAACATCTGTAATACTGCGGGGTCTAGGTGTAGCCCACATGTTTGGGGGGCGGCCGAATACGACCTCATACGGGGACAGACCTGATCTGGAATGTGCAACCATCCTCATAAAAAATAATGCAACTGGCAGGGCAACTAGCCAGTCTACACCTTTCTCTTTACAAATTTTAGCAATGCGAATTTTCAGGGTCTGATTATGTCTCTCTACGAGACCGGCTGCTTCAGGATGGCGCACACAATGGAACTTCCACTGGTACCCTAACAGAAGGGAAACATGTTTCATGAGCTCAGATGAGAATGGCTGGCCGTTATCTGAATACACGACCCTAGGGAGTCCATAGCGGGGAAAGAATTCACGAACCAACTGCCTGGCAGTGGTCGCGGCTGTGTAATCTGGAACTGGATATGCTTCTGTCCACCTGGACAAAGCGCATACAACTACGAGGACATACTTAAAACCTCGACATCGCTCCATCTGAATATAATCCATCTGGAGGACTTCAAAAGGGTGGTCAGGAGGTTGGAATCCACCTTGTTCCACCGGGACACTTTTACCTGGATTGAACTGACAACATATCATACAGGTACGGACTTTCTGCTTGGCTGCAGCTCGTAAATGCTTGTTGAACCAAAGGTTCTGAATACTGTCTAACATAGCTTTTTCTCCTAGATGTGCTGGACTGTGTGCGGTATTAATAATGACTTGAACCATAGAGTCGGGGAGAAACCATGTGGCTTTTCCCTTCGTCAACCACCCTTGATCTGTCTGGACCCGTCCTTGTTCGGACCATTTCTTGATTTCTTCGGGAGTAGCATGTAACTGTATGTCTATGACATCTTGTGTAGGGTCCTTGACTGTCATACAAGTAGTCGGATCTGGAATGAGTGTCTGTGTCGTGTTAACTGGAATGTCTGGGGTCTGAGCTGTAAGCTTGGCTGTTCGATCTGCTAGATCGTTACCTTGGGAAATGATGTCAGTAACTTCAGTTTCAGTAGTCACTGCATACGCGGCTACTAGTTCTCCTGTACTTGTTCTCATACATGAACCATCCACATAGAGTGTCAGGTCGGGGTTAGGTAATGCAATGTCTGTCAGGTCTTGTCTTGGCTTTGTCATAGTGTTAACAACTTCCACACAGTCATGTGTGGCAGGATTTGAAGCAACTAACGGTAACAGTGTAGCAGGATTTAGAATGTTGCAGCGTCTGATTTCTATGTGTGGCTGGAACAGTGTCAGTTCATAACCTGTTAAACGTGCAATTGTCAAGTGCTGAGTCTGTGTTCGGTTCAAAAGAACTTCCACGGAGTGTGGAACTTGTACTGTCAGGGAGTGTCCTAATACTATGGAATCACTTTGTCTGATTGCTAGAGCTGTGGCTGCAACTGACTTGAGGCACGCAGGCAGAGCCTGGGCTACTGGATCTAATGTGCTAGAAAAATAAGCACAGGGCTTGTACTGTCCTGCTTGATCTTGTGTGAGAACAGATAATGCAGTACCATCACGTTCTGTGACAAAAAGTGTAAAAGGCTTACTGTAGTTGGGTGTTGCTAGAACAGGTGTTTGACATAAGGCTTTCTTTAATTCATTAAAAACAAGTGTATGTTCCTGGGTCCAAGGGAGGAGAGTCGATACGGCTGCCTCCTGTGTCGTTAACTGTATCAGTGGCTTGGCTAGAAATGCATACTGAGGAATCCATTGTCTGCAATAAGAAGTGAGGCCAATAAAAGCTCGTACCTCCTTCTGTGTCTTGGGCTGTGGAAGACTCGCTATTAACTGGATACGGTCTGGTGTCAACTGCCTACCCCACTTGGACAGTAAGTGTCCTAAGTAGATCACTTGCTGGACACAGAATTGTAATTTGGAAGGGGACACCTTGTGCCCCTGCTCGGCCAGGAAATACAGAACTGTAAGTGACGCACGCTCGCAGTCACGTTCAGAACGGGCTGTGATCAGTAGATCATCGACATACTGGAGCAGGGCAGTGTCAGTTGGCATGTGAATATTGTCTAGTTGTCTCTTAAGTGCTTCACTGTAAATACTAGGGCTTTCTGTGAAACCTTGAGGAGCTCGTGTGAATTTATAGCTCCTTCCATTTAAACAAAAACCGAAAAGGTACTGGCTGTCTGGATGAATGGGGACACTGAAAAATGCGTTCTTGAGATCGATAACTGTGAAAAATGTAGCTTCAGAATCAATGGCTGTCAATAGGGAAGAAATATCTGGGACTGCTGGATACTGAGGTATGATACATTTATTAAGCTCTCGTAGGTCAATCACTAATCGATATACTGGAGGTGCATTTGGATCAGTACGTTTCAGGACTGGAATGATAGGAGAATTACATACATTGGAGTCAGTTTCTACAACCACTCCTTGAACAATAAGCTCGTCAATAATTTTGGATAAGGCTGCTACAGCCTCAGGTGGCAATCTGTACTGTCTGATTCGTGGCAAAACTATACCTTGCTTGAGAGTCACACGATGGGGTGTGATGTGCATACATCCTACATCAGTTGGACCTTGCGCCCATAAATGCTGTGGAACATTTAATAATCTTGGATCAAAATCACGTAATACATAGTGACCTTTAAAGTCGCGTAAAAACAATCGGACTCCTTCTGGGGAGCAGCAAATTACTGCACCTAATTCTTTTAACGTTTTAATGCCTAACAAATTTTCTGGACATGACTTCGTAAGTAACAAATCAGTAGTTCGGGACAATGGACCAACTTCTAGGGAAACTGGCTTCGAAATTTCATTAACAATCGGCTTTCCTGAAAATCCAAGGGAAACATTTTTAGAGCCTGAGAGCGGAGCCCCTGGAACCTCGTCATGACTGATAGTAGTCCTACTTGCCCCTGTATCAATCAGAAACTTTCTGTCTTTCCCTAATACTTGACTGTGTACATAGGGACCCTCTTGATCTACAGGTATCTCGATGAGAGGAAAGCCTACCTCCCTCTCTAGGCTGTTTCATGAATACTGGTGATACTCTGGATACTCTGACTGAGCATACTGGTACATTTGCTGTGTAACATGCTGTGTTGCTGCGATAGGCTGCAGTGCTGGAACTGTCTGTTGTGCATTCTGTGGTGGCTGAGAAGTCTGTAAAACTTGTTCTTGTCTAGGCGGACGTGGTCTTTCTTTAGTCTTACCAGTAGCTATGTTGTGTTTCAGAACTGCACACTCGTTTATAAAATGACCTGGCTGTTTACAGTAATTGCAAGTCCCTTTAACGGGAGCTGCAGGATGACTGGCTTGATTCGGACCCCTCTTCTGACTGTCTTGTGGAACAGATTGTGCACCTAATACTTTCATTTTCGTGTCTTTCATACGTCTCCTTTCGTGTTCTTGCTCTTCCCTGATTCTGTTCTGGTGATACTGGAGCATTTGTAGCATTTGGGACGGAGTATTAGCTTGCCAACTACTTTCGACTTTCAAAACTCGATTTTTAACTTGTGGACTTGAATTCTCGACTAGTTTGGTAACAAAAAGATGAGGGTAGGATTCACTACTCGTCTTCAGACCACTGTTAATTATAAAACATTTTTCAAATCTAGAATAAAAATCACTAGTGTCTTCATCCTGTTTCTGTTTACACGCTGAGATTGCATCCCAATCTTCCTTTTTCGTGGCTAGTAACCTTGGCAAAACCTGTATCAATAACTTGGGCAATTCTTTAACTTTACCCCCTAGACCGGTACCTGGTACTCAGGAAGTATCTTCAGCTTCTAGAGCTGTCCAATCTATCTTTTTCTCTCCCACCTCCCATTCTTTTTCCTTGAGTTTTTCATATACCCCTGCGGGCAACAGGACTTTTAACATTTTAATGATATCAGGATACGTGTATTCTCCCATACGGAGCATGTCTTTTAATTCTCGATGGAACCCTGCTGGATCTTTGTCGTGACAGGGAATTAACTTTTTCATCTCTAAGAGTTCCATCTTTGTGATAGGGGTGTAAACAAATACTCGTTCTAGATCACCACCCGTTGTCCTAACTGGGTGTACTTCTCGTAACGGATGCTGTCTATCTACGTAAAATGATTTACTTTCTGGAGGTGAGACATGAACAAAATGCGGATTCAGAAACGTTCTATATTTGTGGCGCTGTTCTAGAATGATACTAATTAAATCGGTACCTAGACCTCTCCATCTATACTGGAGTAACTCGTTCAGAACATCATGTAACGGACCTGGATCAGAATGTTGTCCCTCATACAGTGTAATGAGGTGCTGGATCATATACATACCCACCAGTCGCTGCTCGGCTGGGGGCAGTTTCAGAAACATTTGTGCCACTATTTCGTCTGGAAAAGTGGTAGAATCAGTAGTCCATCGGACTGCTGATCGGGCTAATTCTTGTTCATGCATGGTACTAAGTTTACTATAACCGATTCGCGATTTCAGAATGTGGTCGGTAGCTTGAAATACTTGCTCAAGAGAACCTTGTTCTGGTGCTGGAGGAGGGAAAACTTTCTTGTGTTCTAGGCGTGAATGTCGGTCGGGAAGTCTAGTTCTACCTACATACGCTATTCTGGAGGGATTCTCGTCGTCTACCTCTTCAGTAGAAGAGTTGTCTTCTTTCTCGTTTACTCGTGCTGCTTCTCGTTTCTCGTGTAACTTTACTATTTCCTTACGGATTTTCTTGTACATACTGTCTATACAGTTCTGTGTCTTGTGTCTTCCCTCGGCTATATGGTCACTCCACCTGGTCAGGACTTTCATTTCTTCCGGATCTTTATCCGGATAATCTTGTTCTCGTATTAAACAATTAATTAGAAATTTTAAAAGCATGAGCTGAATCTCAACTTTTCTTTGAGCCATGGCCTCGCCAATACTTCCTGGATCTGCTCCTGTACGGATGAAACGATATATTCTGTCTAGATATCCTTTCATATTCGGTAGGGTGTCCAAATATTCGGTCACCCGTCTTACACGCAATGAATACAGGACCATATCATCATCGCCTGGGACTGGATCATAACGGCATTCGGTAAGGGCTCGCTTGATATCGGCAACTGACTGATGTTTGGGCGAACGCTGTAACGCTCGTTCATGTAGCTCGAGAAGTGTCAGACGTTTGTGTTGCGGCGGGGTTCCAGGAGGAGTTCCCCCGGTGGCCCCTAGACTAGAAGCGTCGACCGGTACTGTACGTGCTGGGAGAGTGACTGACGTAGCGGGTACATGTACTGTAGGCTGGACCGGGGGTACCGTAACGGGTGCTGTAACCGGTGCCCCGGTGGCTGGAGGAACAGGAATTACATTATTTACGGGAGCTGGCGGAACAGGATTTGCATATTCTGGGACTGTGTCGTCCAAATAGGACGAGAGAAAAATATCAGCTGCGGTTGGTTTGTGACGTAACTTCATCGGAACTAATGGCGGCGGAAAATTACATGGTGCTTCCGGGGTTGCTTTCGGCAAGCCCTCGGCAAGAAGAGGATACATACCCTTAATAAGGGCATTTCTCTGTCTGTCTGACTGTTCGGCTTTAACTCGTTCACCTACTTCGATTAATTCCCTTTCTTGGGCTCTTTCTGAGGATTCCCTACTTAATTCTGTTTTTCTGATTTCTTTTTCGGTTCTTCTATGAGATTCTTTGCGCCATAACTCGATGGCATCTTTCTGGGACTGTCTGGATTTCTTTTTCCATAATGCTTCTTCTACTCGCATGATGCACTCGGCATCCCATGTACCTGATACGGGCCATCTATATTTCTCCTCTAATTCCTTGGTGTACTCCACCCATAAGTCTAGATATAATATGGCGCTTAAGCCATGCTTATGATACATAAAATGACCTGGACTGTCCCTAGGCGGGACAGGAACTGCTTCCTCGAGCAGACCTTTTCTGGTTTTCAACTGACGTAACCTCGAGAATAGAGGCATAGTTTAGGCTGGAGTCTGGACACAATACCATACACGATAAACACAATAATAACTGAAAAACAAATCACTCATACCACGACATTGAAAACACATGAAAATAACATTTAGAATAACAGTTCGGACAGAACACATAAATTTCTTGAGAACAGAACTTACTGGAATGACTAGATGCACTGCTAAAACAGCACGAAACTTACCGGTCCCGTAAAGAGACACGTCAGGACCCGCATCCACCTAGGTGAACACTTCGTGTTGGATCTGCGTACCCAAACCCACGGACCAGAGACAAATTAATTGACCCTGTCTAGATACTACCCCAGCAACGGTACTCACCGGGCAGCAAGAACGGATGGCCTCGGACTGGACTGGACTGCTACGACGACGGACTACGAACTTCGGACTTCAGTTACAGGTGGGCCTCCGGATACCTCGGACCTTGGACTCTCGGCTTGGGCTCTGGTCGGGACTCGCCGCGTTCCTCACCGCCTCGTCTGGACGCTGGACCGCAACCTCCGTCTCCTCCGTGGGCCTGAGGGATACTTGAAGCAGAAATATCTGCACGTGCACGGTATGGTTCCGTCACGGCTGCAGAGGATCAGGGGGCCTGCGTGGCTTCTCCGGCGCGTGGGGAAAGGGCAGGTCCCTATTCGGGCGCCATTATGTGGTAAATAAATAATTAATTACCGGTACTATTTTTCATATAATCAATAAAACAGGTAGCTCAATAAATAAGAGTCAGGATTCGAGGTATCTTGAGTCGACAGGCTTTAATCAGGCATAAAGGACAGGAACAGGACAGCCTGTACGGGAAGGGAATGAAGGCAGCTGCCGGGGGCAGGATCTGGGAATTGGCTAGCAACTTTTAATATGGGTGTACAGTATATATACTTAAACAAATACATTACATTCGATACAGTAGGCGTAGCAGTAGGCGTGACTCGTAGCAGTCGCGAAAGATAAGGGCAAAATGATGTAACTAGAAGGCGTGTACAGGGCGTATACATAGACCTGTGATGTAAACGTAACAGAATATGTCATAAACGGGGCGGAAACATGGAGGGGGCTACCTGAGCAGCTGGGACCTCTAACCTAGTGGTGCGCGCAAACGGACAATGACGTGTTACCAGGGAAAACTGGGGGCTATGACTTCTGCGCTAGAAGAGGAGACTAAAGTCTGGAGTGTCAGAGCGACATGTACCCAAGGCATATCTAGTATCTAGTGTTTAGAGTACATGTTGATAGAATCCAAAAGTTATCAGGGCAAAGGCTAACAGACACTAAGACTGGTGCATACATAATTCTATATGTATTGCATGTGCGAGGAATATTCTATGAATAATAATACAGTATTTCTCTTACATGGAGACATAAAGGCTAGACCATGACGGAAACTATTGATGCGATTCAGTAGCTTAGGAATGCAGAGAAGGAGGGCTGGACTGATAACTAGAAACATAACATACTCTTGGCAGACTGGGAGGCAGAGCCAGGCCGGGCCGGGCACTGCGAGGCAGGAAGTAAGCTAAGGGTCAGGGATGCAGGTGGGGGCTGTATCGCTCCTCGGAGAGGGTTCAGGAGACAGGAGCTGAATCTGAGTCCGGGCCCTTTTGAGGCCTAGAAACGGGGACGATTCAATGAATTTAACGTGCACACTGTAAAATGTGGCAACGTAGGTTTACATAGGCCTAATATTCGTTGCTTTCACGATGACTGGAAACTGGCATACTAGAGATGGACACAACTGTAATTGCGTCTTTTATCGATCAGAGGGGAATACATGCATATCGATCATGCACATATAACATAAGATGGGGAACACGTAGGCACATACAACATGGCAAAATTTACTTTTCCACATATACTAACTGAATCCTGGCTCAATGAATACTCTTCCCCTTCCCTGGACTTAGTTGTCCCTCCCAACTACAACATCACCAGGCTGGACAGACATTCCAACAAGAAAGGAGGAGGCATTGCCTGCATCTACCGATCCTCCCTGCTTGCCTCAGAACTCTTGGTGGACTCCACTGACTCCTGCAAATACCTCTCACTCTCCATTTGCAGCCACTCATTACACCTTTGTTACTTGCACATTTTTTACCACCTTCCAGGTTCTAACGACTCTTTCACCGATCACCTCTTGGAAATCATCACAACTAAGATTTCCTCCAATGCTACAGAGATTTTCCTGGATGATTTCAACCCGTACTGGAATGACACTAAAGATCTCTACGTCAACGCCATCAATGACCTCCTAACCGACCAAGCCCTAACTCTAGCCTCCTCTCTGCCAACTCACTGAAAAGGGGCCATTCTTGACTGGATAATTTCTAAGGAATCCTCAGTCAAGCTTATCTCCATAGACCCATGTGACTGGTCTGACGATCACTCCATCTATTTCATTTTACTCGGGACCCGCAAGACAAAGACGTCGCAACCAGTAATTCCCAAACGCTGGACCAGAGACACTAAGAACCTCGACCTTATGAAACTAGAGGCTCGCTGCAAATCTGACCTCCCCCCACATATAACCACGGTCAGCGACCTCAATGAACATTACGTGTTGTCCATCTCAAACATTCTGGAAGACCTTGCCCCTCTAAAACTAAAAAAACACAAATCAAGGACAGAAACCCCTGTTTCACTGGTTCCCTCAACATGGAGAGGAGAACCCTACGGCAATCTGAAAGAATCTGGAGACAACACCCCTCTGCAATGCATCTAAAACGTCTCCCCCAGGCGAGAAACGCCTACAACAAGCACATCCTCAATTCCAAGAGAAGAATACTTCAGATCGGAATTGGGGTACGCAAAGAATAGACCTTGCAAGCTCTTTAAACTGGTCAAACTACAATCTAATAAACTAGCTAAAACACCGAAAGAATCCTCAAAGTCCCTAATATCGTCAGAGGATTTCACTTTTTGTTCGCTGATAAAAAGACGGCATCAGGAATTGAACTCAGTACTGCCACTTACTCTTATCCCCCTACTGACCTGCCCCTTTTTTCCGCACCATCCCCTAAGGCCCCACCTAAAAACCAAGCCCGCTGGACTGACTTCAAATACTATAACGAAGACTCTATCTCCAAAATCTTCTCTACTTTAAACCCAAATAACCACTTTAATGACCCACTACCCTCCAACTGCCTCGCTGCCGCCTCCCAAACCATTGTTCGCTGCTAGACTGCAATAATCAACGCCTCTCTCCAGCAGGGTTGGATTCCAGACCCTTTGAAAGCCGGCCAGTCCTCCCTATTTTGTGATAACCATCACTGGATCCAGCCTCCCCTGACAATTTCAGACCTATCTTCAATATCCTACTATTAGCCAAAGTATTGGAGAAGTGTGTACAACAGCAACTAAGTCAGCACATCAACAACTTCCACCAACTTGACGACTTCCAATCAGGATTCAGACCAGGGCACAGCATTGAAACTACTATGCTGCACATCGTGGACAATGCCCTCCAAGCCCTAGACCAAGGCAAAACCTGCCTTCTAATCCTCCTTGATCTATCCTCCGCCTTCGACATGGTCAATCATGAAAAACTACTTGAACCTCTCTAACTCAGGATGGGCCTGGATGGCGTGGTCCTAGAATGGTTCAGGTCCTTCCTCCACAAACGCTCTCAGGAATTCTTGATCAACAGCAACCTATCTGCACCCACCCCGGTCCTGGTTGTAGTCCCCCAAGGTTCAACCCTGTCCCCCACCCTCTTTATTCTTTACTTAGAGCCACTCACCAAAGTTCTTCATACTGCCAACATCTCCTACCATATGTATGCAGATGATACCCAAATATACATCAATATCTCCTTGCTCCAGGAAATCCACTCCCTGAATGAGACCCTGAAACTGACTGCCCAATGGCTAGCCAATAACCAACTCAAACTTAATGCAAAGAAAGCTGAATTTCTCCTAATCTCCCCTTTAAAAGCCAATCTGGAGATTCAGATGTGGATCAAGGCCATCACAGCCCTGAGCTGCCCGCCGACCGTGTGTGTGCCAAATCCCTGGGCATAATCCTCGACTGTAACCTGAACATTCAAGACCACATTAACTCGATGGCTAAAGCAGCCAGATTCCACCTGAGCTACCTTTGGTTGCTGAAACCTTTCCTTACTCCTGACTTAAAAATGGCAGTTCAAGCCCTAGTCATCTCTAGACTGGAATATAGTTGTTCCACCCTTACAGGATTACCCAAGATCACCTAAGCACCTCTAAAAGCCTATCTCAACGTGGCCGCAAGACTACTCACAGGTACCAGGGAATCCGACCACATCTCCCTCCACATGAAAGCACTGAACTGGCTCCCTATAGAGGCCAGAATTCACACAGAATACACACAATGCTCTTTACACAAACTCCCCTGCTTCTCTGCCACAGAAACTAGTGGTATCTGGAGGAAGATGGAACTACCGATCCGCTAGAAACCTCTTTTTCCAACCTGCCTTCTTTCAGAAAAAAAGAACCTACAATAGGGCCTTCACCGGAGCAGCACCAAGAATTTGGAACTCTTTCCCACCCGCTAACAGAAGAATCCCTTCTCTAGCATGTTTCAAAAAAGAGGTCAAAAACTTCCTCATGGGTAAATTCCTCATCTAAGGCCTGCCTTCATCCACCACATTGTGCCAGATGAATCTAAGACTACCGCCTCTTCCCCAGATCACCAATTCTCCCCACTGAGAATACGTGGGACCTTTGTCTTTACTGCCTCTAACGGTGATTGTAACCATACACCTGTATGCCCCATTTTCCCTATGTTCTACACACCTCGTCCCCTCGCCATCCTTTCTGTTGATTATGTATATTTCTGCACTTTAAACGTTGTTTTGTTCACCACTGTATATCTGATACCCTCACGGGTCAAGTTTGCGCTCTATAAAACACAAAAATAAATAAAATAAATAAATAGGAGCATACTTTTGCAGCCCTGGTACAGCTCAGCCAGCATGCCCCACCAAATCTGCTCAGTGTTTTAATAATTTTAAAACAGCTAAGAAAAAAAGGGATAGAATATGTTGGTGTAAAGAATGGAAATGATCAAATTAAATTCAGCTGTTGCAATAAAGTGTGAAATTGGGCTGCAGAACTATAGCCCTATACTAAGCATTATAGTATTACTGACTGGGTTACCATTTTATCAATGTTTATTTGAAACAAGTTTAAGGAGCTATTTACTGCAAGACAGAGGTAATTGATATTGAGGCACCTTAGCCTTGAGAATCCTCAGCCTTATCATATTAATGAGGAAAGAGCTCTGCCTTTAGCCATCATCTGAAAAGTAAGTGAACTGTGATTTAATTTTAGGTTGTAATAGATTATAACAGATATGTTCTTCATAAAATGCTTCTTTAAATTAGGTACAGTGGTCTCGCTTTTGTGCGTTGATTTTGGTTAGCAGCAATATCAGTTTTATCATCTAAATGTAATCAGGATTAGACTGGAAGAAGTACATTTTCTTCGGAAAATATTTAAACATATACATTTGAAAGGCAGTGTAAAAAAATGGTTATTAAATCATCTATTCAGGTCACTTGGGAGTACCTTTAACCCGTTGGATGCTCATGACGAGCTCAGCTCGTCAGGAGCCACGGTGCTCGTGTGCTCATAACGAGCTGAGCACGTCATAACGGTCCAAACGCTCGCACGCGGGGCTAATTCCCCCGCTGTGCTGAACAATCTATGAAAATGGGTGTGGCCGTGACAAGCACACCTCGTAATGAGCACACGGCCACCGTGGCTCATGTCGAGCTGAGCTCGTCACGAGCACCGGGGCGCTGTGTGCGCTCCCTCCCGCCCTCCAGCACAGTGGAGTAATTAGCCCCACGGCCAACGGGTTAACATGGACATTTTAGGAAGCCTCCTAAGAACTGCCATTTCAATCTACCTCGTGGGATTTCTCTGCAGAGTTTAAAGCAGTTTTTATTTTAAGTACAACTGATGCTTAGAGCAAAACTATTGTTGACAAGGTTTGTTAGGAAAAGTTAATAAAAATTATATTTTAAAAAAGTATTTAAAAGTATTGAGAAATGTCTTGACTCTACAATACATATCCAACCTTTGACTTTGCATGTACTTAGATTAATTCAGCTAAACAAAAAGGAATTCTGAGATATGAGCCAGACCATATTTTTTCATCTGACTCTCAAGTCCAGCTAAATGTTTTTAGCCATATTCAGGAGCACTGTAACATACAACACCTAGGGTAGCTACTCACATCTGGGTTTTGGGGCATATTAGTCCTGAGACGTAAGGGGCACTGTTAGAGTAAGCCTCATCATGGTGAATTGGTGGAAGACTGTTTGGGTTGCGTTCCGTGAAGCTTTTTGAAAGGAGTTCTTTAGAGCTAAACCACTGTAGTGAGACAGGTATTAGCAGCCGTAAAGGCAAACAAAAAGAGCTTTAGAGTTGGTAGACAGAGCCATACTTTTTTTTGGTTAATTAGAGCAGATTATAGGATATGCATCTTGAAGTGTGTTGTTCCATACAAATAGCAGTGTTTAAGCAGCCTGTCCATTGTTTGACATTTGACATGTAGTAGTAGTTGAGCTTATATAGCGCACAGCTACCCGCAAAGCAGGTGTCCCGGCGCTTGCTTAGGGAACCCTTCCTGATATTCCCCTGTGAGATAGCAGGGTATCCACAAGGTGAAAGTCAGGCATCCCGCCGCGAGGGGCCGTTGTGGAGATTAAGCAAGCTGTTGCCCAGAGTCGCAGAGTGTGAAGCCGTGAGTCGAGGAGGCACCGGGGTGAGAATTATCGGGTCCGTGGAATTTTTAGCCCAAGACCCGCCGGGGTGGGGAATTGAACCCTGGTCCAGGACCGATCTCAGATTCCGGGTCTGCCGCCTCTAACCCCTGAGCCACACTTCTCCACATTTGAAATAATGTTTTCAAAATTATATCAGGGTTTGCTGTAAACCCTAAGCACAGATTTTTCAAAGTTTCTGCAACATAGGTGAAGTATTACATACTGAACCCTTGCTTCTAAACGTTGTGTAAGATAGCAGGCTTGTGTAAATATTGACAACTGGGGAATTTGCAAAAAGGCAACCTGCTATTGTCAGTGCTAAAGATATACCTTGGTGTGCTTGGACGTATACACAGATATATGTAATGCTGGGAGTAAGTATGTTGTATGCTATTTGCATGTTAGTTTCTGTACTGTGTTTAATGTATAGGTAACCAATGAGAAGCATACTGCAAAGCATGTTGTGGCAGGGTTTTGATGTAAATATAGATGGGAATGTCTGACGGTTCGATATTTCCAAATCAATATCTATATTAGGGAAGTGGATATGGGAACCATACATGATGTACAGTTATATGTGTACAAGATTTCGTAAAAACATTTCCAATGAAATAAGTGATACTTGAATCTGATAGTTCATGACACCAGGGTCTGGGTTGAAGGTTTCAGTAAGAGTGAGTAGTGACAACATTCCTAAATAGACTCACAGCCAGTACATAGTTGTTCAAGTACCGTACTAAACAAAGGGTTTATATGGAGTTTACCAGACTTTACTCATTCCAACCGGTCAGCAGAGGGAGACACGTTGCTGTCAGAGTGCACCCAGCTATGTTTAGAATTATGTGCCATGAAGATTGAGATCTCAGTGCCTTCAGAGAAGCTGTCACCATGGCAGCTTCCCTGAAGTGACTAAAGCTTAGTACTGCAAGCACCATGTTCAATGTGCCTGCTTAGCTAAATCAAAGTTTGTTTGATAGCTAAAAACAAGTGGCACTGACCACCACTCTAGTAAGGGCAAGGGAGGTACACGCCAAGATAACCCCTGCTCACCCTCTTGGCAGCTTGGCACGAGCAGTCAGGCTTATCCAGGAGGCAATGTGTAAAGCATTTGCACAACACCCACACAACAGCAGCGACACACTAGGCACACCACAGAATGAACTCCACACAAGGTTAAATAAAAATAGCCTTTGTATTGTCATAAACACACTAGAGTATATTCACACAATGTACACTGTGCCAACTGGCACTAGGCAGTATTTACAGGGGATTATAAACACATGACAGGGCCACATGGACCACTGTCAGAATCATCACTTAGTAGAAATAGTAAAAGTAAGGTTTATCATAAACGTAGAACACAACCAGTAATTATAGCACAAATAGTAACTGTGGAGCACAACCAGTAATGACTGGCACAATAATGACCTCAGAATTATCATATTAGGCATAAACCATATTAGGTTCACACCTTATGCACCAACCTCAAACATACATTATGTAAGAATCATGAGGCATAAAACAGATTAGGAGAACGCATTGCGCAATAGGCATCACAGTCATAAATACATTAGGCAGTACCCAGCATAACACAGCGTGCCCCAAGCGAGGGCGCAACACACTGAACTGGCCTTAGACCAACTGGTCTCTCACAGGGGGGTCAACAAAGGGAGGTTATGGGTCCTATTCCAGACCAGCCTGGACCTCAACAAGCGCTAAACAGAACAAAGTGGCTGGTCCGGGTTATTATTGAGCCAAATTTTTGACCACCTAGCCTATTAATGCTACGTGGGCCACTCTTTTTTTAGAAATTATTTATTTTTGATTTTCTGACATGATTTTTGTTGATTTCTCATATGACATAAAGGGCATAGCTGTGAAGCAGTTGAATAAAAAAACAGACATCGGTGTGCACGATATGAACAAGTGACAAATTAATTCAAAAAATGAAATCAATCACAATGAGTTCTCAAAGTTGAAAACACCAAGAGCCACATTAGTATATACAAAAATATTGAAAAATACAAAACATTCCATAAAAGCTACACAGTCCATTATATTTTAAACCAATGGATAGGCGGAAACTGACAAGTAATATGAACTTCCTGCCTATCTCAAAGCACCGTGAAAAAGGTATTTTTTAGGATTGGACAGCTGGGGCAAAGTTGGTGGTACTATTTATTCCCAGTTGCACCCTTCTTCCTTATCACAGGCTGAGGGTCAACGCGTTTCGAACCAGTGTTCAATTCAAGGTTCTCCTCAGGACGTGGACTGTAAGGGTCCTTTTCTGTAAAAAATGGGACTAGGTGTAAATATTGTGTGACACTAGTGAAATGATATCCTCTCTGACTGGTCACGAGGCAATGGAAAGGGTTACCTGTGGTCAGCGCTCTGTGGCTGCTGGGCTGGTGGGGCATGGACAAGGGCTTTGCTGCAGTGTTGACTTTCTGCAAAGGTAAAGTAATTTGAAACCGTTGCTATGGATCAGTGTTCATAGTGTTTGTCTTAAGTCCCCCCGATGTGAGGATAATGGTAGCAAGAGTCCTACCTGCCAGTGATCTTGAATGAAGGCGGACTGAGGGGGCCCCGGCCGCAATTGGGTCCGGGGGTCACCAGAATTGTGGATTCTCTTTCAGGACACGCTGTTTGAAACCGCACTGTTTGGAACAAACATGCGTTAGAGCCAAGCGTGAGAGTTACTCGTTAATGATGCGAGCAGAAAGGGCTGAAATGCAAAGTGTACTTACTAAATTTCAAACGTGCAAGCACTTCGCACGGAGGACGCCGGTGTCTGTCACGGATCGCCGCGGTCTGGCTCCGCTGTTGTTATTTCACCGGGAATGCTGGGATAGCCATGTCGTGGCAATAAAAAACGGACTGAGCAGACTGAGGCGCTCGGTCTGGGAATGGTAGTTTTTTTTGGGTTGAGAGACTTAAGGGCTCGCGCACAGGCGGGTCGTGGGTTATAAACCCAGAAACTGGATGTGCCCATGTAGGTTGAGGTACTGGTGTGCCCTGTCTCACAATTAGAGACACATCGAGTACAATACCTGTGGATAACCTGTATTTAAAACCACCCCTGAGAGGCAATAGATGTTATAATTCCGAAACACTGTGGAAGTTGAAAATCAAATATACTGAAAGCCCATGTGGGCGCAGTTAATGACAGGGTGAATTGGTAATTGTTGTGCGAATAAAAATACATGAAGATACAGAAATAGCATGAGTAAGACAAGGCATGTCTCAGAAAGCATATCGGATAGAATCTCTGAAGATGTGTATGCTACAGCAGGGCGGCCAAAGTAATGAGCTCAGTTGTTGCAGGCACAACTAGGAGGCACCATATTAGGTATTTAGTAGGTTGCCTACTTCAGACAGTTCATTCAAGCCAGAGTTGGCTGTATCGAATTTCAGGATGAGATACGCCTCTTTTGGCAAGAGGCGTGCATCTGGATCGCCACTCCCGCCCCTGATTACAGCGAGCACTGTCCATCTGATGTCATTCACTGAGTGCTTGAGTCGTAAGAAATGGGACACCAACGGTGCTGTTAGATTTTATTTGTTGAAGGTACACAAAGACGCCACTAGACCACCCGGACGCCCCATCGTATCGGGATGTGATTCAGTCCTTGAGCCTATCTCTCAATTTGTGGACATTTTTTTGAAACCCCTTATTGTCCAGGTTCCATCGTACCTGAGAGACACCACGGACTTAATCAATAAAGTCGAGGGCCTCAACTTCGACCCTTCTTCCCAACTGCTAGCTACGATGGATGTGTCCTCATTATACACACAAATACCACAGCAGGACGGCTTGGATGTCATCGAATTGTATCTGGAAACCAGACCACGTCCTCATAGGGTGCCCACTGACCTTATTGTCTCGTTTGCATCTTTGGCTCTGAAAAAAAACTTCTTCACCTTCGAGGACGAGATGTTTCTACAAATCAAAGGCTCAGCTATGGGCTGTCCCTTCGCGCCTGGGATGGCGATTCTCTACATGGGCCAGTATGAAGAAAAGTTTGTGTTTAACAAAAATCCCTATCGTGATCATATAGGGCAATGGCTCAGATATATCGACGACGTTTGGTGCGTCTGGACGGGGACATCTAGCCTGTTGGAGGAGTTTCACGGGTGGTTGAATAACAGAAGTCCGGACATCAAGTTCAGTCTGTGTTATGACCACAAATCATTGCCATTTCTGGATGTAGAAGTCTCTTCGACACCTGACGGTCTGTCATGCTCGTTATATCAAAAAAAGACTGACAAGAATAATGCTTTGCATTACAGCAGTTACCATCCGAGAAGTTTAAAAAACAATCTCCCCTACGGGCAGTTCCTCCGGGTGAGGCGGAACTGCTCGTCAGTTCAGCACTTTGACATACATGGCCAAGCATTGATTTCTAAATTACAGGAAAGGGGTTATCCTCGGAAGTTGTTGAAGCATTCCATGAAGAGAGCAAGATGGACCCCGAGGGAGCACCTCTTAGAGAAACGACCCAGACCGCCAACTCAGAGGATAGTGTGTGTGTCCACTTTTGGCCCCCACACTCATCCCCTTCAGAAAATCATCAAAAAAAGCTGGCACCGGGTCGAAGAAATCTTACCTGATGTCGGCCAACCACTTTTTGCCCTGAAGAAGAATCGGAGCATTGGCCAGTTGATAACATCTACTCGTCCCCCGGCCAAAAAAAAGAGACTGTAAAAACCATTTTTGGTGCCAGCCCGGTCATGGGACATCGAAAATGCGGGACATGTACTGTCTGTGACCTCACAATGGAGGGCACCCTCTTCTCACATGGCAGTAAATTTTGGCGTCACAATGAACACACTAACTGCAAAACGAAGAATACAGTATACGCCATTCAGTGCCCTTGCAATATGGTGTACATCGGCAAGACCACGCAGGAAATCCGCCAAAGAATTATCCAACATAGATCGAGGATCAACAATAAAAATCTAACAGCACCGTTGGTGTCCCATTTCTTACGACTCAAGCACTCAGTGAATGACATCAGATGGTCAGTGCTCGCTGTAATCAGGGGCGGGAGTGGCGATCCAGACGCACACCTCTTGCAAAAAGAGGCGTATCTCATCCTGAAATTCGATACAGCCAACTCTGGCTTGAATGAACTGTCTGAAGTTGGCAACCTACTAAATACCTAAGATGGTGCCTCCTAGTTGTGCCTGCAACAACTGAGCTCATTACTTTGGCCGCCCTGCTGTAGCATACACATCTTCAGAGATTCTATCCGATATGCTTTCTGAGACATGCCTTGTCTTACTCATGCTATTTCTGTATCTTCATGTATTTTTATTCGCACAACAATTACCAATTCACCCTGTCATTAACTGCGCCCGCTGCAACACGTGTCACATGGGCTTTCAGTATATTTGATTTTCAACTTCCACAGTGTTTCGGAATTATAACATCTATTGCCTCTCAGGGGTGGTTTTAAATACAGGTTATCCACAGGTATTGTACTCTATGTGTCTCTAATTTTGAGACAGGGCACACCAGTACCACAACCTACATGGGCACATCCAGTTTCTGGGTTTATAACCCACGACCCGCCTGTGCGCGAGCCCTTAAGTCTCTCAACCCAAAAAAAAACTACCATTCCCAGACCGAGCGCCTCAGTCTGCTCAGTCCGTTTTTTATTGCCACGACATGGCTATCCCAGCATTCCCGGTGAAATAACAACAGCGGAGCCAGACCGCGGCGATCCGTGACAGACGCCGGCGTCCTCCGTGCGAAGTGCTTGCACGTTTGAAATTTAGTAAGTACACTTTGCATTTCAGCCCTTTCTGCTCGCATCATTAACGAGTAACTCTCACGCTTGGCTCTAACGCATGTTTGTTCCAAACAGTGCGGTTTCAAACAGCGTGTCCTGAAAGAGAATCCACAATTCTGGTGAACCCCGGACCCAATTGCGGCCGGGTCCCCCTCAGTCCGCCTTCATTCAAGATCACTGGCAGGTAGGACTCTTGCTACCATTATCCTCACATCGGGGGGACTTAAGACAAACACTATGAACACTGATCCATAGCAACGGTTTCAAATTACTTTACCTTTGCAGAAAGTCAACACTGCAGCAAAGCCCTTGTCCACGCCCCACCAGCCCAGCAGCCACAGAGCGCTGACCACAGGTAACCCTTTCCATTGCCTCGTGACCAGTCAGAGAGGATATCATTTCACTAGTGTCACACAATATTTACACCATGTCCCATTTTTTACAGAAAAGAACCCTTACAGTCCACGTCCTGAGGAGAACCTTGAATTGAACACTGGTTCGAAACGCGTTGACCCCCAGCCTGTGATAAGGAAGAAGGGTGCAACTGGGAATAAATAGTACCACCAACTTTGCCCCAGCTGTCCAATCCTAAAAAATACCTTTTTCACGGTGCTTTGAGATAGGCAGGAAGTTCATATTACTTGTCAGTTTCCGCCTATCCATTGGTTTAAAATGTAATGGACTGTGTAGCTTTTATGGAATGTTTTGTATTTTTCAATATTTTTGTATATACTAATGTGGCTCTTGGTGTTTTCAACTTTGAGAACTCATTGTGATTGATTTCGTTTTTTGAATTAATTTGTCACTTGTACATATCGTGCACACCGATGTCTGTTTTTTGATTCAACTGCTTCACAGCTATGTCCTTTATGTCATATGAGAAATCAACAAAAATCATGTCAGAAAATCAAAAATAAATAATTTCTAAAAAAAGAGTGGCCCACGTAGCATTAATAGGCTAGGTGGTCAAAAATTTGGCTCAATAATAACCCGGACCAGCCACTTTGTTCTGTTTAGCTCTCACAGGGGGGGGCTCAAGTGCCCTATGTCCCGCAGAGTCAGGGCGTAAGCTGCCAGGGAAACAAAAGCAAAGGTGCGCAAGGAACTTGCCTAAACGTGGCAGCTGCCCACTAATTGCAGGGCAGCTGTGTAAATGAGCACGGGCACCAGCGTGCCTACTGAGCCCCTCTCTGGGACTCTAAATGAAAATTAATGTGCCCAAACATTGCAGCTGCCCACTGTCGGACGGGGCAGCTGGGAAAGAAGCCAGCACCAACCAGGTGCATGTTGGAGTCCCACTCAGGGGCTCTGGAATATAAACAATTGCCCAATAGGTGCAGCAGCCCGCATCTGCAGCGCCGCTGTGGAGAGAGACCAGCATGGGCACTTTGGGGCCTCTCCTGGCACCAGCAGTCCCTAAACAGCGCCCTCCACTCACCGGGCTGCTTGGATACTCGGCTCCTCTCTCGCGGTGCATCCTCTGGAATCCTTCCTCTGGTGGCAATGCAGGTACTCTAGTGCGGTGGGGCAGACATCGGCAATGTGCCTCTGGCCCCCTCCGCCTCACTTCTCTACCAGCTGCTGCACTTGCGGGGCTCTTCTCAGCTTACGGGAGCCCTGTCAACCACAGCAGTAGCCCTTCGGCGGCTTCTCTGCGTGTCTCCCTCTTCACCCGGTAGGCAGGAGCAGGACCATGGAGGGCTCACACGTGGTTGCGGGAGCCCTGCCTCCAGGTTCCCTCCACTCCGGCAACATCCAGCGCGGGGTGGACTCCCACCTGGATTCTCCTTCCGGCTCGGTGGAAGCAGGCCACACCCCCCACCAGGCACGGCTGCCTGACTTCCTCCGGGCCGCTCCCAGAAATGTGGCAGCGGCTCCTCTTTACCGAAGCGTGGGTTGGGCTCCCACCTTCGTTTAAATTAAATATAGTGGTGGGGTGGGCACCCGCCACAACAGCACCCAAGCACGGTGGGTACCCGTGATAATACAGGCAAAACTGCGGGGTGGGCTCCCCCTTTTCCCCCCAGCAGCACAGGGGGAGTCCCTATGCCAGGGATTCCCTCTTGATGAACGGCTCGGCGCTGCAGAGCCTATGCGCTTCTCCGATAAGAGAAGCACTTTTTCCAATAAAAGTAAAGCGCTCTCAGGCGCTTCTCACAAATGACAGTTAAAGCGCTCCCAGGCTCTTGAAGTCCCAAGTCCAGGGAAATCCCTTCAGGATGAAGAGGGGCAAAGGGCTGGGCCCAGGTATGCCAGCTCACAGGGACCTCCAACAGAGAGGCAGTCCCTAGGGGCGGTAACTACTGGAGCCCAGCAGCAGCAGCAGGCCCCCCTCAAGTCAGGAACAGCTCAGCAGAGAACAGATTCATGGGGTCACATCCCCTTCATTTATACTCTCTTTTCCCTTTGTCTGTAAGCACAGGGCTGGAGAAACCAGATGCAACTGGTTTGGGGGAGTTTGGGAGCACTTTGTTTTGCTCAGCTGCTCTCTCCTTTGTCAGGTGGGGCTCAGGTATCAGACGCACCACAGGGGCAGAGTCAGCATTGTGGAGGGAAAGCACAGTCCTATTCAGGTCCCAGGTGCAACTCCTCCCTCCCATCTGCATGCAGATCTCTCTATTCACCACTGGGCTGATGACCCCTGGCAGCTGGAGCGACCCACCTCTCAGCTCCTCTCAATCACAAGCCAGACATGCAATTCACATCAAGCAGGCAGACACATAGCACACAGCAGTGCCAACTTCTAATAATTGCATTTCTCCACCAGTCACCATAAATCTGCGCACACCATTACGCAGCATTTATTCTCAAGAGTTTATACATACTAAACTCACCCCTGCACTCCTCTCATACCAGGATTTACCAGGGACACACATATCCCCCATGCATTCCTATGGGAGGGCATGCCAATCTCACCACATGCACTCAGAGCGTGCACGCACTTTACACTGGGCCACAGTGCTAAAGTGCGCAGAGGCCAAAAACTACCAATATCAGGTCATAGAACAGGCAAAAAGTTTAGGGGTGAACCTGCCAAAAGGGCCAATTCCAAAACAACCCCCTTCCAGCCAAAACGCAGGGCAGACCAATCACCACTGTGATGGGCTTCCCTGCTTGGGGCGATAGAACACGGACGCGGGCCCGCAACTGCAGGGACACCCTCCTGTTCTACACCACGGTAAACCAATGTGGTTCCTTCTGTGAAAGCTCTCCAGAGCAACTGGGCTACCCCACTGGTACTCCCTAGCTGTCCGCGGCCAGGACCAGGCCCTAGGCCACCCAGATGTCACTGGTCTTTACCCATCCACAGAGTGGGGGGTAGTAACCCCTGGCACATAGCCATTCTCCACTCTTCCCCTCATCAGGGCAGTTCTAGACTGCCACTGATCCTCCAGCCTAGGGTCTGCACCCTCAGGCTGACCAGAAGTCACGAGCGAGGCTCTCCTCCCCCTACCTCTCCTTCTATGATTCTGCACTCTCCTCCTTTGAGAAGCACCCTCAGACCACAACCCTCCCATCAGTTCAGGACCTCCACCAGTTCAGGACCTCTCTCCAACAACTGGTCCTCCAACCTATGGTCTAACCCCTCAGGTTGCACCGGGGTCAGAGGCGAGGTCTCCCTCCCTCTGCACCCCCTTCCAGAGTTCTGCACCCTCCCAACTGGAGCAGTACCCCTGGACGATGAACCGGTTAGGACCCTGGTTACAGGCGTCCTTCCCCCCAGGTCAAGCAGATCCTGATCCTGGCCTCCAAACCTAGGGGCTCAACCCTTTGGCAGAGTACTTGCCTGGCATGCCAGGACTTCTAGGGACTCACACAGTATCCCCCCGAGGGTAACACATGGCTCATGTGTCGTGTGACAGTCTGCCTGGCACAGATCTCCCGTCCCCTGTCCACCTGACAGTGCGTGGCGATCCCCCAGAACAGAAGTGGTGTCACCAAGGTCACTCCAAGGGTATTCAGCCCTACTGGCTGGTCTCTGACCCACTGGTTCTTCCACTGGGGAACACATCCCCCACTCACCCCTCAATCCGCACTTCTGTACCCTCCCAACTGAAGTGGCACTGCCAGACACCAGAACCACTGGAGCTCTACTTACAGACGCTCCAGTTTCTCCAGACACTAGGAGCTCCTCCTCAAATGGTCTATCAGTACAGCCTATGCTCCCAACCTGATGTTCCCCTCGGAACCATCCAGGTCCGGAGACTGGATTTCGGGCACCTGGGGATACACGGTCCCACACTCACTCCTACTCCACTGAGACAGGACGTGAGCCCCTACACCCCTCCCATTACATTGGGACCCAGCTGGGCTACTCTGAACCTCTTTCCCAATACAGGACTGGAAGATACCTAAGCCACTACTTTTGGGATCACTCCCCAATGCCTCTTCAGAACTTTGGGCACTTTCCCAGCGGTCTGCCTCCCATGCAAGCTCCCCTAGATCAGAAAACCCACACTCCAACAGGTGTTGGCGCAACCCCTGAAAACAACAACTGAGCAGGTGCTCCCTGATAACCAGATCGAACAGTGCGTGAAAATCCTGCTCCGTATTAACCGTCACCCAATCAGCTAGTGCATCATTACATTCATCCACAAACTCCCCCCAAGACTGGTGAGACAGTTTCCTACAGCCCCTTATCTTCAACCTGTACTCTCTTCTCAGGAACAAGGTACCATACTTTGGGAACTGGGAATGGGACTTGCTGCACTGGACTCTATTTTGCTGCCACCACTGGACTCCACCCTTACTGGTGAATCCAGAAACCCACAACTGCACTTAGGGGATAATCTACCCTCCAAAGCTAATTTCTCCCTGGCGAAGGTCCTCTCAGGCTCCGCCATCCTCTCCTGCGCTATGACCCTCTCGTTCTTAAACTTCTTCTCCTCCACACTCAGTGGCACTTACTCCTTGGCCTGCTCTAACCTGAGCTTCTCCAAAGCCAGCTGAGGCTCCCTTTCTTCCCTCCTATCTACCCACTCCTCTGGGAACAGTAAAGAAATGGGGTGTTGCCCCTGGCACTGGGCCCAGCGAGGGAATCCCTATCTATGGGGTCCTCACTAACTATTGGCGTCCCTGTCCTGTCACTTTCTTCCTCCTCTTCAGACTTCTCAGACCCACCACCCTGTAGCCGTGCGGTCCGAGCCCTCTTCTCCTCATCGCGCTCACGTTTCCATTCAACCTTTTGCCATTGGATCAGGTTTTCCCGCAGTTTTGACTGGGTGTCTGACCCACTCACTGCTATATCTCTCTCATCAAAGAACTCCACCAACTTCCACATACTGTATCTAAACAGACCACATAAATTAAAAGCAGACTCCATTTTGGCAGGCGCTCAGGGACACGTGCAACACAGGAGACCTCTGAGTCTGAGCTGAAGCAAGAGTACACAATCTACAAATGACACTTTTTAGGAGAAGAATTAAAATTAAACTCAGAAGCAATAATCCCCAAACTTGTGATTATCTAAATGCAGAGTTTGTAGTGCAACCAGTTGTCGCTGTGGTACTGCACAAACACAAGTCCTACCCTCACTGCTGACCACCAATGTTAGAAATGGGATCTCTGGTTGGCTAAGGCTTGCGCCAAAGCCAGGCAGAGCCCACCACTCTAGTCAGGGCAAGGGAGTTAAACACCAAGATAACCCCTGCTCACCCTCTTGGTAGCTTGGCACGAGCAGTCAGGCTTTTCCTGGAGGCAATGGGTAAAGCATTTGAGCGACACACTAGGCAGACCACAAAAGGAACTCCACACAAGGTTATATAAAAAGAGCCTTTGTATTGTCATAAACACACTAGAGTATAATCACAACATGTACACTGTGCCAACTGGCACTAGGCAGTATTTACAGGGGATTATATACACATGACAGGGTCACATGGACCACTGTCAGAATCATCACTTAGTATTAATAGTAATAGTAAGATGTATCATAAACGTAGAACACAATCAGTAATTGTAGCACAAACAGTAACTGTAGAGCACAACCAGTAATGAATGGCACAATAATGACCTCAGCATTATCATATTAGGCGTAAACCATATTAGGATCACACCTTATGCATCAACCTCAAACATACATTATGTAAGAATCATGAGGCATAAAACAGATTAGGAGAACGCATTGCGCAATAGGCATTACAGTCATAAATACATTAGGCAGTACCCAGCATAACACAGTGTGCCCCAAGCGGGGGCGCAACACACTGAACTGGACCTAGGCCAACTGGCCTCTCACAGGGGGGGCTCAAGTGCCCTATGTCCCGCAGAGTCAGGGAGTAAGCTGCCAGGGCAGAAAAAGCAAAGGTGCGCAAGGAACTTGCCTAAACGTGGCAGCTGCCCACTAATTGCTGGGCAGGTGTGTAAATGAGCACGGGCACCAGCGGGCCCCTGAGCCCCTCTTTGGGACTCTATATAAAATGAATGTGCCCAAAATTGCAGCTGCCCACTGTCAGAAGGGGCAGCTGGGAAAGAAGCCAGCACCAACCAGGTGCATGTTGGAGTCTCACTCAGGACCTCTGGAATAAAAACAATTGCCCAATAGGTGCAGCGGCCCGCATCTGCAGTGCCGCTGTGGAAAGAGACCAGCATGGGCACTTTGGGGGCCACTCCCGGCACCCGCAGTTTCTCAACAGTGCCCCCCACTCACCCGGGCTGCTTGGAGACTCCGCTCCTCTCTCTGGTGTGAGTCCTCTGGTGTCATTCCTCCGGTGGCAATGCGGGGACTCTAATGCGGCGGGCAGGCACCGGCAATGTGCCTCGGGCACCCTCCGCCTCACTTCTCCACCGGCTGCTGCACTTGGGGGCTCTCCTCGGCTTACGGGAGCCCTGCCAACCACAGCAGCAGCCCTTCGGCGGCTTCTCTGCGTGTCTCACTCTTCACCCAGTAGGCAGGAGCAGGACCATGCAGGGCTCACACCGCGGTTGCGGGAGCCCTGCCTCCAGGTTCCCTCCACTCCGGCAATATCCAACGTGGGGTGGGGTCCCCCCTGGATTCTCCTTCCGGCTCAGGGGAAGCAGGCCACGTCCCCAACCAAGCACGGCCGCCTGACTTCCTCTGGGCCCATCCCGGAAATGCAGCGGCGTCTCCTCCCTTTAATCTGCATGCAGATCTTTCTATTCACCGCTGGGCTGACCACCCCTGGCTTCTGGACCCACCCACACCTCTGAGCTCTTGTAAATCACAAGCCAGACATGCAATCCACATCAGGCAGGTAGACACACAGCACACAGAAGTGCCAACTTCAAAAAGTGACATTTCTCCACCAGCCACGATAAATCTGCGCACGCAATTGCGCAGCATTTATTCTCACAAATTCATACATCCTAAACTCGCCCCTGCACTCCACTCATACCAGGAATTACCAGGGACACACATATCCCCCGTGCATTCCAATGGGAGGGCAGGCCAATTTCACCACACGCCCTCAGAGCGCGCACGCACTTTACACTGGGCCACAGTGCTAAAGTATGCAGAGGCCAAAAACTACCAATATCAGGTCACAGAAAAGGTAAAAAATGTAGGGTGAACCTGCCAAAAGGGCCAAGTCCAACACTGACACACCAGGAGTTTCTCCCTGCATGTGGGGTTCATTTATTTGTTTTCCTGTTTGGGAAGATCAGGTTTCCCATTGTGGTTATAAAAAACAGGTATATTGAATCATCCACCCTGAACAGAGTAGGAAGATGTTGGTACTTTGATGCACGGTGAAGTGTCAGTAAGTCCGAGGGTCAAATATTTTAGCTGAAAGAGTGCCAATGGAGTTGCGTTTGTGCAGAAACATGGTGGTTTCCCTTGACTCAAAATACAGCAGAGAATGATATGGTTGGTCTCAAGGAACACCACCACAACTATGGCTGAGTACCACGTCCTCAAACCTCCAAAACATCCACTATGTGTAGAAGGGTTATTACTAGGATACATACCTCCTACTCTGGAAAATCCTTGAAGCCTACACAATAAAGCTTTCTAATATAAAAATCTATGTCCTTTATAGTATTGTGAAAAATCACCTGGGCGAGGGAACAGTGGCCATCAATCTATCTATCAGTGCATATGCTGACAGCAGGTTCCCAAGGTTAGAAGCATCTTTGTTATGGATTATGGTGGACTTGGGTCCCTGGTTCGGTCCCTGGTTTAGAACTGATAAAATATGACAATTCTGATTTTCTGGAGACTAACCAACATGGACTTTCCTGTTTACAGGCATGTAGTCTAAAAGACACAGCAGGAAAAACGTCACATTTTGAAGTACTTATAACGTTCTTTGCAATACTGACATATAGCACCTATTTTGTTTTCACTCCACTAAAGTTAAGCAATCTTGAAAGGACACTCATCTGTTGACACACAGTGCATGGTAATGCTTCAAGCTGCATAGACTTGTCTCTTACTTGCAATTTACAATACTTTTTTTTCTTTCTTTCTATGTGCACCCCACCCCCCTTTGTAAGATTTTTGTTTGCCTGGTATATGTCCTAGTTGATACTTCATTCCTTTTAGTTGCTACTTTAGAATGTAGATTGGACTTCTAGTTATACGTGTACTTGCTAGCAGATTGTATAGTTCCTGGCACAGCATCACCATGTACTTTTATACAGAATAGCCCAGAATGCATCCCAGTACATCTTCCAGGCATCTCTAGGATATCAGTGACAAATAATGTATCTTTCACAATGGCCAGAAATTGTTCAAGTACCATAAGTAGCAGATACATGCATAATGCACTTTGAGGCACCAGCTGTACTAAGGAAATTCTAGTTTCATAAGTGGTACTTTTTTCGTTAATCAACAAGCATAGGAATAAGAGCGCTCAACATTGTTAAGCATTCAAATGAAAGACAAGCTGTTTTGTGGTTTAAACGTTACCACTGCAGATGCTATTTCCTCCTTACATCATTTAAAGTGCTACCCATTCATGACACAATAATCTAAAATGATCTAGGATATGGAGCCTAATTAATTATCATACCAACTGCTGTGCAGTTTTAAGGCTATAGAGACAAACTATGTTTAAAGATTGTCATAACAAAATGATGCAGCTTCCACATTGAATTCCTACATGTACTTCCTGTGATGAATGGTTGCCATGCTACCTTAAGCAGCAACAGATCACTAACTCATTAATAGTTTGCAAATTGCTCTCACTCATGACAGGTTCTTATGTGCCACTCTCATCAGCTGCCATTCCATCCTTACCTGGCAAAAACTGTAGTAAGATACAAAAGTAATTAACATCATCTCCATATGTGAGTGGAACGACCCCTTTCTTACTGGGAGCCCTGCCAATTTCAAGGACATTTTCCACAAAGAAACAAATATCCCTGTCCTCTGGCCTGTATTGTGATATTTGGGTGCTGCATTACGGGCCAGTCCTGGCCACACCTTGTAGATTTCCCTTAGCCCCACAGCAGTGCATGTATACAAACATACGATTTGAAGCAAGGAAAACATACAGGTGTCCAATGGATCTCTTCCAAACTTACCTACCATGATCTATAGATATGTTTTTGGGTGCCCGTCATCCTTTCCACAAACTTTAAACACATAAGACAATTGGACTAGTATTATATGAGACGTTTTCGAAGCCAGGTAGTGCAAAATCTATGTAAAACTATGGTAGCAAATAACACAATAATTGTCTCAAGTAGGAATGCTCCATTTTTAGAATGACACTTGCCAGTGAACTATGAAATTAAAATGTAGAGAGGCAAAATGTTATTTTAAAAAATGCCCCCTCTTACGGGTTGGTTGCCAATTAGAATTATCATCTAAATGTCTGCCATTGAGAAAGGTGCAGTAGATTATCACATCCCGATTTGGTACAGGCAAGCTACCCTGTGATCACAGGACAGGCTCTGTTTCTGAGAGCTCAGTTTGTTATTTGCTAGTGGCCTTAGTATTAATGAAACAAACTTCTTGGGCTCCAAAACTAGCCTCTTTGTGTAATAGAACTTAAAATAACTGTTTGGGTTGTTTCTTCGAGGCTATCAACAGAAACTGTTCCTGTGCTGACTGAATTGTGTGTAAAACATTCTTAAGAATCCCTACAGATCTCACTATGATACCCTTATAGAAATCCACTAAGTCTAAGCTAAAATAATCAATCAATCAATCATAGCATTTATATAGCGCACTACTCACCCAGAGGGTCTCAAGGCGCTAGGGGAGGGGGGTCCGCTACTGTTCGAACAGCCAGGTCTTGAGTTGCTTCCTGAAGGCGAGGTGGTCCTGGGTCAGGCGCAGGTGGGTCGGGAGGGAGTTCCAAGTCTTGGCGGCGAGGTAGGAGAAGGACCATCCCCCTGTGGTGGCTCTTCGGATGCGGGGGACGGCGGCGAGGGCGTGGCTGGTCGCTCGAAGCTGGCGTTTGGGAGCGTAGAAGTTGAGGCGGCTGTTGAGGTATCCTGGGCCTTGGTTGTGTAGGGCTTTGTGTGCATGGGTGAGGAGACGGAAGGTGATTCTCTTGTTGACCGGGAGCCAGTGCAGGTCTCTCAGGTGTCCGGAGATGTGGCTGCGACGGGGGATGTCCAGGATGAGTCGTGCTGAGGCGTTCTGGATCCGCTGGAGTCTTTTCTGGAGTTTGGCGGTGGTTCCGGCGTAGAGGGAGTTGCCGTAGTCCAGACGGCTGGTGATGAGGGCCTGGGTGACCGTCTTCCTGGTCTCGGTGGGGATCCACCGGAAGATCTTACGAAACATGCGCAGGATGTTGAAGCACGACGAGGAGACGGCGTTGACTTGTCTGGTCATGGAGAGGGAGGAGTCCAGGATGAAGCCGAGGTTGCGTGCGTGGTCTGTTTGTTTGGGTGCGCTGCCTAGGGCGGGGGGCCACCAGGAGTCGTCCCAGGCGGAGGGTGAGGATCCCAGGATGAGGACTTCCGTCTTGTCCGAGTTCAGCTTCAGGCGGCTGTTCTTCATCCATTCGGCTACCTCTTTCATCCCTTCGTGAAGGTTGGCTCTGGCGGTGGTGGGGTCGTTGGTGAGGGAGAGGATCAGCTGGGTGTCGTCAGCGTAGGAGATGATGTTGAGGTTGTGCTGGCGTGCGATGTTAGCGAGGGGGCTCATGTAGACGTTGAAGAGGGTTGGACTGAGCGAGGAGCCTTGAGGGACGCCGCAGATGACTTCGGTGGCTTCTTATCTGAACGGGGGGAGGCGGAATCTCTGTGTCCTTCCGGCGAGGAAGGAGGTGATCCACTCTAGTGCCTTCTCCTGGATTCCGACGTTGCTGAGGCGCTGCACTAGTGTACGGTGGCAGACAGTGTCGAAGGCCGCGGAGAGGTCCAGGAGGATGAGGGCCGCTGTTTCTCCGTTGTCGAGCAGGGCTCGGATGTCATCGGTGGCTGCGATCAGGGCGGTCTCGGTGCTGTGGTTGGCCCGGAAGCCAGACTGCGAGAGGTCAAGGGATCCGTTCGTCTCGAGGAAGGCGGCCAGCTGCTTGTTGACGGTCCTCTCGATGACTTTTGCAGGGAACGGGAGCAGCGAGATGGGGCGGTAGTTCTTGAGGTCGGTGGGGTCGGCTGAAGGCTTCTTTAGTAGAGCGCTGAGTTCGGCGTGCTTCCAGCTCTCCGGGAAGGTGGCGGTGGCGAAGGAGGTGTTGATGATGTCCCGCAGGTGGGGTGCGATGACAGCGTCGGCCTTGTTGAAGACGTGGTGAGGGCAGGGGTCGGTCGGAGATCCGGAGTGGATGGAGTTCATCGTGCGGACGGTGTCTTCGGTGCTGATCGGGGTCCAGGCGCGGAGGGTGGTGGTGGGGGGCGGTGGTTCGGTCGTGGCGTGCGTCGGTTGAGTGCTGAAGCTGTTGTGTATGTCCGCGATCTTGTTGTGGAAGTGGGCGGCGAGGGAGTTGCAGAGGTCTTGCGAAGGGGTGATGTCGTTGTTTCCGGCGTTGGGGTTGGAGAGCTCTTTAACGATGTTGAAGAGTTCCGTGCTGTTGTGTGCGTTGTTGTCCAGTCGTTCCTTGAATGCAGTTTTCTTGGTGGCGTGGATCAGTTGGTGGTGTTTTCGGGTGGCGAGCTTGAGGGCAGTCATGTTGTCTGGTGTTGGGTCTGCGCCAGGCTCTCTCGAGGGCTCGGCAGTTCTTCTTGGAGCTCTTGAGTTCGTCGGTGAACCATGGGGCTCTCTTGCTGCAGGGTTTGCTGGGCGGGGTCCTCAGGGGGGCGAGGTCGTCTGCGCAGTCGCTGATCCACTTCGTGAGGTTGGTGGCCGCTTGGCAGGAGTTCGTTACTCTGGTGGGTGGGTTCTTGCTCAGGGAGGTCGCGAGCTGGTCGGTTGTGATCTTGTTCCAGCTTCTGCGTGCAACCTGTTGCTGGTGGTGGTGAGTCGTGGTCCTTCTGAAGCTGAAGTGGACGCAGCTGTGGTCTGTCCAGTGGAGTCCGGTGGCGTGGCTGAAGGCGATATCCTTGCTGGATGAGAAGATGGGGTCGAGTGTGTGTCCGGCGTAGTGGGTGGGGGTGGTCACCAGCTGCTTGAGTCCGAGGTTTGCAAGGTTGTCCAGCAGGGTGGTGGTGTTGCGGTCGTTGTTGTTCTCCAGGTGGAAGTTGAGGTCCCCGAGGAGGATGTAGACAGCGGAGGGGAGGGCGTGCGGGCTGATGAAGTCGGCGATGTCTTCGCTGAATTGTGTGCGTGGTCCCGGGGGTCTGTAGATGAGAGTGCCTCTGAGGGTGGTCTTGGGGTTGATGTGAACCTGGAAGTGCAGGTGCTCGGCGGGTGCGAGGGTGTCGTCGGTGTTGGTCGTGATGCGGATGGTGTTCTTGTGGATGATGGCGATGCCTCCTCCAGTCTGGTTGATGCGGTCACTCCAGATGATCTTGTAGCCGTCTGGGATGGCGATGGCGATGTCGGGCGCTGAGGAGGCGTTCATCCAGGTTTCCGTGAGGAAGGCGACGTCTGGGGCTGTGGTGTCGAGCAGGTTCCAGAGCTCGACGGCGTGTCTGTGGACGGAGCGGGTGTTGAGCAGGATGCACTTCAGGTGGTTGCTGCTGTTGCCCGTCTTGGTCTTAGTCGGTGCTGGAGTAGTGCAGGTCCGGATGTAGGTGTACTTGCAGGAGTGGCAGCAGAAGGGTCCGTGAGTGCGTCTCGGGGTGGCTTGATAGCATCCAGCGGTTCGGCCGGCGTTGAGTGCGTAGAGTTCGGTGGCGTCGTAGGTCCGGCGGGTGGGCTGGTGTCTGCGGGAGCCAGGGGTCCTGGCACTGGACGCGGTCCAGGCGCGGACGGGCGCAGACAGGCTTACCTTTGGCGCGCCTTCTGCGCTCATTTGGTGCTCCCACTGTGCACGTCCTCTGCGCGGTCGCTCTGGGGGCGTCATAAGTAAGGAGCCTGGGAGGGCGGGTCAGCTGGGCGGCGAATGGGCTGGTGGTGGGCGGGTCCGCAGGGGGCAGCGGCGGGAACCCTGGGCGGCGGGCGCTCTAAGCGTGGCAGCAGGGGGACGATCCGGGCGGCCCAGCGGCGGCTGGGTCGCGCTTTCAACAGGCAGGAGGCAGGCAGGAGACAGCGGCAGGCGTGGGAGGCAGGAGGGGTGACCAGGCCTCGTCGAAGGCGCAGTGGTCACTCCTGTGTCTCCCCCGTGTGCCCCTTAAGTAAGGAGCCTGGGAGGGCGGGTCAGCTGGGCGGCGAATGGGCTGGTGGTGGGCGGGTCCGCAGGGGGCAACGGCGGGAACCCTGGGCGGTGGGCACTCCGAGCGTGGCAGCAGGGGGGTGATCCAGGCGGCCCAGCGGCGGCTGGGTCGCGCTTTCAGCAGGCAGGAGGCAGGCAGGAGACAGCGGCAGGCGTGGGAGGCAGGAGGGGTGACCAGGCCTCGTCGAAGGCGCAGTGGTCACTCCTGTGTCTCCCCCGTGTGCCCCTTAAGTAAGGAGCCTGGGAGGGCGGGTCAGCTGGGCGGCGAAATAATACACATAGTATGAATATACAAACCAAATGTATCCTTCACAATGCTCACAATGCTTAAAACATAAGCAATATGTTGTTTTGTGGGTATCGTCATAATGAGGCAGCAACAAGCAGCATTAACAATAAGTGATTGGGAGTCTTAGGACATAAGTGAATGGTGGGAAAATGCATGGGGTGCACTATTGACTATAACGTCTAAGCAACCAGCAGGTTGAAGGTTTACATAGCTTTGCATATATTAGAACCAATTATATATAGGTTCCTTTTCTCACTAACAAACAATTTGTTTTTAATTATGATATGAACTGTAGGTTCCACAGCAGTTTAGGCTATAATGACTTCTCACTAATGCATTTTCCTATTGTGTCTAAACCTATGATTCCCTGAGAGCCATCTGCTATGTCTGCACGACTGTTCTCCTTCTAACACCCCTATTACAAATGCCGTAGCCCACAGATAGGGCTGTGAGATATGTTTCTGATTCCACTTTCTCACAAAGAGCTGACAATGCTCCAAATTTAGTGTCCTGGAGAAATATAGCCGGATATGCCCAAAAAGAGGGAGGAAGGTAGAATTTGCAACAAAGTCTTTGAGGGACTCAGATTCTAGAAATGTAAATATAGAGAGAGATGAGTAGCCTTAACATCAATATACGTTGACATCATTGTAATTTAATTTTCCAAGAGCCACATTGATGATGCATTGATGAAAAAGAAAATACAAATAATATACTTTGAATGCTTGGCAACACTGCATTAGAGTTTCATTAAATAAAGCTGTGAGCGTGACCTACACAGGCACATTCTAGTGCAACACTTTGATAGCAGATCCCCACCCACATTAAGTTGTTTTATGTGGTTGAACTGTTTTTTACGTGACCGGACATGACACATTTTGGTTAATCTGAAGCCTGAATTGCCTACACATAATTATATGCCCCATACACTCATAATTTTAATGCATTCAAACAATTGCTCACACACATTTGTAAATACACTCAAACACACATATATGTTTAAAAAACAGTTGCACACATATGTCTACACAACTATACACATAGTAGATCCTAAAATGTCCGACTACATCTGTATGTACTAGTGTGTGTATGTACAACATAAATTACCTAATTAACAAAAGAGGTTCAATCAATCACAAAGGTACACAATGTAATGAGTATGAATTTGTTAAATTAACTTCACAGGTCACTAGCAAGAGTCATGAAACATAGTTGGTAAGATTTAGTTTGATATTTCACATATAATGCATGGGATTCTACAATCAATGTATAAAAAAACTCCTTATTTCTTACACCTAGTCACCTGGTATAGCGAAATGACGTAGCTACTCAACTGTAATAACTTAGTACAGTTGAGTTCTATCATGACAATGCATGCTGTCAGAGCTAACATCCAAGGGGAAAGGCAGGTCCGGTCATGGAGCAAAATTAAAGCAGCACTTTAAATACCAAAAATGAAACATGACTTTTCTGTCTACGGCCTCTTTTTTTTTTTAAATAAATTGACTTGTATTAGACCACTTCTAATATCTTTTTGATACAAATATCTAACATCTTTTTGATGTGTTTAATTTTGCTCTAGAAATTCTATTTTTATTCTTCATGTTTGCAAATATGCTCTCTTTTTTATATGAAAGAGCTATACACCAAGGATTTTAGTGGTTTGTGGCAAAGGTGAAGGTGTGACTTTGTATTATGAATAATAAAGTGCCCCAGCTGTGCATTATACTGCTATTGAAAGTCAACTCGAAGTTCCATGCCTTTATAAAAGAACACAGACTTCTGCCTCATTTATCTATATGGTCATGGAACTCCTTTGTGACTTACAACATCCTTATGATAAATGACATGGGTGCTTTATCCCATATATTTATTTATATACACATTCTACCGTTAGAGAATTGTACCATTCTTGCTTTTGAGTTGGAGGCAAAGGGAGCAGTGGCACACAAAGGGCCTCAATGTGCACATTGTATTCTAATGGGTAGAGGGTCTTCCCAGGAAAATTCCTCACGTGTGCAACGTTGGTGATTATAATTTGTAAAAGTGCTTGGAACACTGTATGAGGATGACACTAAGTGAAAGTATTTCGGTCACAATCTGTCTCATCATATATTTGTTTCGACTATTTAAAAAATAGTCTTACTTTACCTCAGTCTAAGCATGTGAAGCTAACAATCAGCAACAATTTTTTGTTATGTTATGTTAATTATATTTGTAACGTGCAAATAAATCATCCCCAAGAGAGTCTCCCGGCATTAAACTCTCTATAATAAGCCAGAATTGCCTGAGGAAATAAAAAAAGCCAGGTCTTGAGAAATTTCTTGAGACCGGCAAAATCGGTACAAGCTGGTGTATGCAAGGGAAGCTTGTTCCAGTGATGAGGGGCCACATAACAAAAAGATCTTCCCCCGAGTCTGGCAGTGCGAGTACAGCCAGGATGAAGTACGAATTGTCCACTGGGTCGGAGGTTGCACGTAGGAGCATACAACTGTAATTTCTGCTGTAGATAGAGTGGTTTATTTCCAAAGAGGGCATTATGAACAAGGCAGAGAAGTTTCAATAAAGGACACTTTGTTATTGGAAGTCATTGCAAGTGTTTCAATGTGGGCTCTGAAGGAGAGCGGGATGGCAGATCAGATGGGCAGCGGTATTTTGTACCACCTGAGGCTTACCTAAAAAGCTAAATTTGCTGTGACCTTAAGGGCATTTTCAAACGCCAGGCGATTTATAACAAGTGTCTGAGTGTTGGATTGTCTGGACTGAAAAGGCAGCCATGGAAAAGCTCTTCTAAGCAGGAACATACAGCCTGATTCATGAAGCGAAATAGCACCCGCAATGGCTGCGAAAACGCAATTGCGGGTGCAAAACACGGAATCGGCATTCAAGTACGAAATAGCGAAATCGCTAAAAAATAATAGCGATCGGAATAGCGATTACGCTGTAATAGTCGCAGACTCCGGGAAGTCGAGCAATAGCGATACGGAAATAGCGACCAACCACGGAATCTGCGAAATCAATAGCGAAACGCAATATTGTCTCAATCGGCATTCATGAAAGAAATACATTAGCGAAAAAGCGCTAAATCGCACGTTTGCGCGGCGCAATTTAAGGACAACTCAAAGCAGGTGGTAACCATAAAAGCCATGATTAACCAAAATTTGAAAAACTGTTAGCCAATCACCAACAGGTCCAGGCCTGACCAATCACACATAAGGACATTCAGCAGCAGCATTAGGCGTTCCACAATGCCTGGGATGTACATGGTGGTGAGGCGGCGAAGGCTACAGCGAGCAGCACGGAGGAGACGCATGAGGCAGGCAAGGATTTACCGGCAGCGGGTCACCTTGCTGGGCCAAACCAGAGAACAGATTTATGCAAAATACAGGCTGAATGGGGAAATGATCACCTGGCTGATACAAGAACTCGACCCCATCATGCAGCACCCAACAAGGCGAAACAATTCTGTGCCCACACATGTGCAGGTATTGTGCAGCCTGCACCTCCTGGCCTCCGGCAGTTTCCAGGGCATAGTAGCCGCTGCTGGGGGGATATCCCAGCCCACCATGTCACGCTGCCTCCACACTTTTGTTGACGCCATGCTCAGCCAGCTCCACCGGCACATCACATTTCCCACGAGCCAACAGGAATTGGACCTGACAAAACTACAATTTTATAATGTTGCCCATTTTCCCCATGTCCTCGGCTGCATAGACTGTACCCACGTCGCCATCTGCCCACCAGCTGGCACGGAGTATATGTACCGCAACAGGAAGTCCTACCACCTCCTCAACATACAGATGGTCTGCAATGCCAAGACCATCGTCACTGACATTGTGGCCCAGTACCCAGGGAGTACCCATGACTCCTTCATCTTCAGGCACAGCGGACTCCACACACGACTGATCAGGGGAGAGTTTGGGGAAGGACACCTACTTGGTAAGTACACTTTGTCGACAATGTCACATTGCTATGAAGTAACTGCGCTGCACAGGCAATCAACATCTGCTCCTCTCATTCAGGTGACAGTGGCTACGCCCTACGGGAATACCTCCTGACCCCTTACCTCAACCCTGCCACACCTCAGCAACGCCGCTACAATGTTGCGCACATCCGGACAAGGAACTGTATTGAAAGGACATTTGGCCTGCTCAAGAGCAGGTTCTGTATACTGCACAAGACAGGTGGGGCCATGTATTACAGTCCTGCAGCGTGCTGCCGCATTGTGGCTGTCTGTGCAATGCTTCATAACATTGCAACCAAGCGCCGGATACCAGTTGACATATCAGGCAGTGAATCTGAGGGGGACGACCGGCCACCAGCTCATGCGCACCATGCACGTGGGGAGAACCCAGCTGAAGGCCACAGACGTCGCAACCACATCACAGCTAACAATTTCTAGCCCACCCCCTTCCCCCACCCCACATATCACAATTGCATGCAAAAAGTAATGATTACACAAGGCGAATGTGTGCAGCAAAATAAATGTATTTGTTTGATTCACAAGAAAAAAGGGTCATGGTAACAACTATTTACAAAATGCAGTATTCCTGCATACTGCATGAGACGGTTCATGGCAGGCTTAGCTTCAGCCTGCGCCTGTGTCCCTGACACAATGTCATTGGCGCCTCCGGCGCACAATTCCCAGGCGTCTGTGAGGCTCTTCCTCATCCTGGGCAGCTGTACCAGGCGTAGCCCTGGTGCTGCGCCTAGGTGGGGGGGCCTGCGTGGCAGAGTGGCTGCTGACACTCGAGGCACCCTCACTCGCATCGTCTCCCCCCACAATGGCCGGTAGCACAGGTGCATGCAGTGCGGTGACGGCGGTGGTCAAGTGCTCCAGCACCCGGGTAATGTCCTCGCAGCACTGGACCAGTTGGTGCTGCTGGGTCAACGAGCGCCGCGCCAGCTGGGTGGTGGCATTTGCTGACACATAATTGGAGCGACTATAGGTGGACAGGCGGCTCAGCAGCTGGTGGTGGCGCCTGCTTGCAACACTGCGGTGCTTCACCAGCGCTGCAGTATTGTCCTCCATAGCCGCCGTCATGCGGTCCATCCGCTCGCCGACTCCCGCCACATTGCGGCCAATCTTATGCAGCTGGAGCTGGATGGCTCCTTGCTGCTGCGACTGGCGCTGGTGTATTCGGAGCATGCGCCGCTCCACGCTCATGCAGGCATGGAGATGCCCATTGCCCCTCCTGCTGTTGGGCCGCTGTGTAGCGGATGTGGCTGGCCCAGATCTTGTTGGACGTGCTGCAGGTGTTGTAGCAGCTGGTGTTGCAGGTGCGGCAGGCACTGGAGGCACATTGGTGGGGGCTCTGGTGTTGGCAGCCGGTGGGCCTGCAGATGTTGCAGCAGGTACGGTGGGGGGCCTGGTCTTGGCAGCCGGTGGGCCTGCAGATGTTGCAGCAGGTACGGTGGGGGGCCTGGTCTTGGCAGCCGGTGGGCCTGCAGATGTTGCAGCAGGTAAGGTGGGGGGCCTGGTCTTGGCAGCCGGTGGGCCTGCAGATGTTGCAGCAGGTAAGGTGGGGGCTCTGGTCTTGGCAGCCGGTGGGCCTGCAGATGTTGCAGCAGGTACGGTGGGGGGCCTGGCTGCTGGTGTTTGCGCAGCGGCAGGGGCTGGTGGCTGGGTATCGGGTAGGGATTCCTCCTCCTGGGCCTCCTCATCGATCAGCAGCCTCTCGCTGTCACTGCTATCATCCGCACCTGTGAGGGTAAGTGGATACTCATTAGGTGCATGTGACAGTCAGACGTGCAGATGTTACATGCATGCTGGGTGTCATTCCCTGGATGGCTGTGGATTTGCGCACTTTGGAACCTTTCTGGCCGCATTGTGGTACTACTACATTGTGGACATACTACGTCTCCCACAATGCTTCAGGGCATTTCCTGATGCACAACATAGGCATGACTAAGGGCCAATGAGTGAGCCTATTTGGTCAGGGGCGGTCATAGGGGACAGGGTCGCAGTCGCATGCCACTTACCTTGGGTGTCTTGGGTGGGGCGGGAGGAGTCCAGAGGGGTCACGCCAACACACGCCTCCCTCTCCAAGGTGTCCTCTACCTGGTCCTCCAGGGGGGTGTTGGGTGGGACAGTCGGTCCACCACCTCCGGTGCCTGATGCCTCACCAAGGCGCTCCGCCACCCTCTCCTTGGCACGCCCCCGGAGGTCGTACCACCGCTTTTTCAGCTCCTCCAATGACCTGTCCGCAACGCCCACAGAGTTGACGCTGGAGGCAATCCCCACCCAGATCCTCCGCTTCTCCTGCTCTGGGACCCTCCTTGAGTTGGCACCAAACAGCTGGTCGTGGTTGGCCACCACCCCTTCTATAAGGTTTTCCAGCTCCTGCTCGGAGAACTTTAGTTTGCGCTTGCGGCCAGCGCTGGTGCTGGGGCCAGGGAGAGGTTCGTCGGACATGGCGGTCGCAATTTCGGCAGAATCGGGAGTCGCTAACGGAGGTTTAGCGGCAGCTTTCCGTCGTCAACACTCCAATGATAGCGTCACTGTGGTGTTTGGGGGTGGGATTTGGCTGCTTCCTGGTTGTGATGTCATCACGGTGCTCGGAATGCGTCTTCCCGTTTTCCAGATCCCGCGAGAATGCGACTCGCAATCCCGATCGCACGGGATTGCGAGTCGCAATCACGTGCGATCGGGATTGCGAGTCGCAATCCCGATCGCAGGTGGCCGGAAATAGCGATTTTTCTGCGTTTTTTGTAGGTCGCTAACGGCTTTAGCGCCCGCGTGCGAGTCGCTATTTTTTTCCCGAAAAGTACATGAATGCCGTTTTGCGTTTCCTCAATAGCGAGTCGCTATTAATCGCTATTAGGGACACGCAAAACGGCCCGTACATGAATCAGGCTGATAATTCCTAAACTGGACCAAACATGGAATTTATGTGTTCTCTCATACAGAGGGCATCTTCAATCAGTATTCCAAATTTCAAGTAGAGGTGACATATTTTGTTTGCTATCACTGTCATTCAAGCACCCAATGTAACCGTCGGAAATGTAAAGTTTGCTTGATTTTATTGTTCATTGTCTCTTCTTTTTTGAAACATTTATTTAGTCATTCTTATTTTTTAATATATTTTTTTAGACTATTGCATTCTATTCCACCATAAGTGTAATTTAAATATTGGCTATAGTCTGCATGGCAACCAGAATCCTACAGCTTGCAAGTCCTATTCTAAATGTAACAGTTGTATTTAGATTTCCTAGCCGTATTATATGTGCAGGTCATTTCTTGACACATGTATGAGCGGTCATGAACTCTCTCTGTCCATGGACTACAAAGAGTGACGGTTTTCAACAGGAAAATGGATATTATCTGAAAGACACTGAACCTTTTTCCGTGCAGTCACCCTCCATTCTTATCTTTTGTTTCATGATTTAACAATTCCCTGCAAACCCACGATAAGGCCTTTGATATGCCATTTATAAAGGGTTATCAGATCCCCTTCAGTCTTCTTCTCTTCAGAGAGAAATTCAATATTAAGTTAGCCTGGCTTCAAAGGCTGACAGCGTTTGCCCACTCAGCTCATGAGTTTTGCCGATCTTGGATTAAGTTTTGAAGTTCTGCTATGTATTTCAGTTTTTTAAGTAGCAACACTTAAAACTTTTATACCACATTTCTCTGGGCAATTAAGGTTTTACTGTTCTGAGTATGACATTACTTTACAGCAGATTAAAAAAAAAGCTTTACATCTGCTACATTACACTGGGAAAATGCATCATGGCTGTAGACATTTAAGGTATTATCGGGATCACATGAATTATGGTTCTGCAGAGGGCCCAATAATGTGGCATAATTAACTAAATTATATGTGAGGAAAGGAAAATCATGCAACACCTTCCGATGCAAGACATTTAAGAAAACGGTATTTTACCAAAGCGAAACAAAAAGGATCCCAATGTTATTCATTATACACAAGTCTCTTGGGAAAGGAAAGAGCGCACATTCAGCCGAACCCATTAAAATATTATTCAATCAATACTGTTCTTCAAGAAAGAAAATTAATTCCTTTTTTATTATCATCGTCCTTTTCTACCTTTCAGAGTGCAACAATGTGTGTACAATAAAGATAATGTAGCAATCATCGAAAAACAAACCGCTAGATGTTCATGTTTTTTGTAGTAAAAAGTGATCTTGCTGCATCGCAGTTATGCTAGATTTTGATTTTCGCGGTGTTCACTATATAGGTCATCTATAATCACCTCTTTCCTTTAAGATATCCTGTAGAACAGTGTGATGTGTAAGTGAATGAAGAAGCAGACGGTATAGTACACCTATACCTATAATTTTCTTTTGCCGCAAGAAAACACTTTTGGATTCCAGACTATTGGCTTTAAAAAGAAATGCCGCAAATTGGGATTTCTTGAAAGACCAAGCATCCTCTTGAGATAAGTGCTAGTTTCAAAACAGTGTCTATGATATAAACATGAATTTTGATAAATTGTAAAACAGAACATTTCCGTTACAAAGAATTAATCATTCTCTCTTCCATACTTGAGTTACCAGAAAACACTGGAGGTTTTTTTCAGCTCCTCAGTCTTTTCAGTCCTCAGTCATTCAAGGGAGAATATTTGCACCTTTTTCTAAAGCCTGAATTAGGAAATCAACAGGTAAAAGGTAGCCAATTAAATTCTTCATAGTGTGATTTTTAACACAGCACCCTTGTTTAGTGATATCTGACCGAGACATCCAGCCGCAGATTCCTTGCTGGATAAGATGATTTTTCTTTGAGTAATAGCCCTGAGCACCAGTAGATGGCATCGGCCGGCTATGTTTTATGTTTGATGTTGTTGGTGGCGTCTGCACCAGAAGTGACATCTGCATCAACTATATGGGCACCACATTGATGCGCTGACGTCAGTTCTTTTCTTTCCATGCCAGTCAGAGCAGATCTGTGAAGAGAGCTACCTTCCGTCACTTTTTGCCAGGCTTTTTTCAACATGTTGTTGACTCTTTTTTGGTGTGTAGGTTTTCCTATCATGTCCATGAAGTCTGGATTCAAGCCATGTGGTGCCTGTCACCACACCATGTCAGTGACAGATCATCACCCGATTTGTATCTTGTGCCTGGAGCACAACCATGATTCGAAGTCATGCTCCGACTGCCAGGCCATGGCTCTGAAAGCTTTGAGGGAATGGTCCTTAAAGCTGCTTATGGACCGGTGCTTGGCACCACATCATTCTCCCCGGAGGTCTTGTTCACTGCCCTGGTCAAGAAGAAGGTCCGGGCACTGCTCCCTGAGATCCCAAGTCTGCATCCTCCCACTTGATGTGGTCGAGTCGGTCAGATAAGAAGCACAAAAACAGCAAGTAGTCCAAGCAAACTTTGGCTTCTCACCATCCATCAGCCAATGTGACTGAGGAATTTCAGCATTCTAGGACCATTCCTCTGAACCTGCACCTGGGTCGGCTCCACGCTTCTCTCCCTTCCAAGTACCAGAGTAACCCCGCCCAACTCAAAGAATTTTATGTTGCCATGTGACTTATTTTTGGGTGGCCTGACCCTACCATCACGCCTTTGGGCCCCATAGGCTCAGAGAAGGCTCCATTGAGTTTTGCACCAGTGGTTCTGGCCCCGGCAACAATGAACCCCATGGATCTGGGAAAGGATCCAGACATATGTCCTTCTGGAAACCTTGTCCAAGCTCTGCACAAGGGCTCCTGTGACTAGGACAATCACAGATCGTCATCGACCTGTACCTCACCAACCACCCTGGTCAAAGCTTCAACCTCACAGGGCACGTTCCCTTCCACACCACCGGACAGGGAATCCAAGAGGCTGGACAGTTGAGGTAAGAACATGTTTTCTTCTGCCAGCCTTGCATTGTGGTTGGTGAACACTGCCAGCTTATTGGGCAATTATTCCCAAATCCTGGGGAAACGGTGTGCAAGTGCTGCTACAGGTCCCCGAGGAGGCTCAGGCCTTCCTCTCTCAATCAGTATCAGATGGGAGAGATGCGGCAAAGTCTGTAACTCATTGTGGTCTCAAAACAACTGACTCACAGGGCAGAGAAATTGCATCAACAGTGCCTGTTTGTCGCCACAACTGGTTGAGGACTTCTAGCTTTGCAGGGGATGTCTAGGTCTCTCTCATGGACATGTCCTTTGATGGCACACGTCTCTCTTTGAGACAAAGCAAACATGGCACTAGAGCACTTTATGGACTCACAGGCTACAGCCTTGCCCCCTGTCTGATTTCAGCCTTTTTGTGGCTATGGAAGGGGCTTTCAGCCCCACCAACCATATCCCAGTCACAAGACCAAACAAGTTCAAGAACCTCACACAGATGTCAACACGGCTCATTCTGACCCCGTGGGTCAGCAGCCGGGGTAAATCCACCCCCAGCAACCTCCACTTCCATACCTTCCTAGTCCTGCCCTTCCAGATAATGAGTGGCCGGTTTGTGGCAGGATCAGCCATTACCTCCACCACTGGCAGAACATCATTTCGGACAGGTGGGTTCTTCACTGATTGTGCCACCCATTTGAGCAGCCCTTGATACATGTCTTAGTCCTGTCATTGCAGCATCTGTGCTCAGTTTTAAACTGACATTTCAACCAGTTTAAAGACACCTTTGGCAGACTCAAACCTTCTTTTTGAAAACATATAAGTCACCCCTAGAGTAGGCCCTGGAGAGCGTAGAGGGCAGGGTACAGTGTATTTCAAAATCTGGAAATGGAGGTTTAAGTTTCACATGTCCTGGTGGTGAAAAACTCTTCCATTTGTTTTTCACTACTACAAGGCCTAACTCTCCCATTGGATACAATAGGTGTTACATTATTACATTTAATACTTTGTAACTTCCAAATGGAAAAAGGTATCAGTTAATGTTTGGTGTCTTTGTAATTGTTATAAATATATTCCACTCTTATGGTAAAGCCAGATTTTAAATTACAATTTAGAAAATCCCACTTTTAGAAAGTTGCCATTTTCCTGCCATAGCCATTTAGTACCTGGGGCCTGTTTCTGAACCACACGCTGGGTGTAGCTATCAGTTGGGCTTTGTATGTTCCTCCTAGATAGCCACAAGCTAGTGCTTAGATGTGCCTAGATGGTCCATCACTGGCAGGATGGGAGGGTGTAGCTGGGCACATCCATATTTATACTTGAATAGCCTGTGGCCTGCCTCTGAAAAAGGGATGAATACACCCTGTAGTTAGTCTGGAGTCAGATCATGGGAGGCAGGAAACTTGTGCACATCAAATGGTAGCCTCTATAAGCTTCTCCCACTACAATGGAGGCACCTGGTACAAACACTGGACCTCAGACACCAACTCTTCAGTACACTTTTAGATTTGTGGCAACTCTGCCAGGAAGAAAGACTGTTGAACTGCTGAAAGGACTCCCACTCTGCTTGACTGCTTTACTGCTGGACTACTGCCTTACTAGACTGCTAGACTGCTACCCTGCCAGATCGTTGCCCTGCTGCTTTGCTGCCCACCTGTCTGAGTCAGCAGGATTGGACTTGTACCTGAACCCAAGAGTGACTCCAAGGGCTAGTCTGCTGGCCTCCTGTTCAGAGTCAATGGCACATAACAGGCTCCCAGCTACCTCAACCAGCACGCAAATCCAGCTAGAGCAGGCGCCTGACACCCAAGTGCTCCACCCTAGGTCTTGGAGCCTTGGTATGGCCTCAGTGGAGCAAAATTACATTTTTGGGGCTCTTCGTGACCATGGCCGAGAATGGGCTCTATGGCACCAAAACCTTGTCGCTGGCAATGCCGACCTATGCGAAGTTCCATCAACCCGACACTTCACACTACATCATTAAGGGCTCACGGGGAGTTCCACTGCGAAGCTCAAGCATGACAGTTCACCATGACTACAGGATCAGCACGCTACAGTGGTGACCGTCCACAATGCCAGGCCTACTGGTCGCACTACATCGGCAGCCATCCACGACACTTACCTGCTCCTCGCATCCCCCTCCACTGCGAATGGCACTCTTTGTGCTGGAACGGGAAGGTAAAGTTTTAGAGGGTACAACCCGATCCCTGTATCTGACCCATGTTCCATCGCGCTCAGCCTGAACTTGTGACTTTCTCCCAGTCTCGCACAACCAGGTAGCCGTGAGTGGCAGTTTATTGTTGTAATTTTGCCGTAAACATTTAAAATTGCATATCTCCAGTACTACTGATTCATTTTTGTCGTTATATTAATTTATTCATTAAATCCTGCTCTATTATTCTAAATTGGTGTGGGATGTTTTTCCTGTGGTGTGTTTTTACTTTAGTACTGTTTTAAGTGCTGCATAAATACTTTATTCATTGCCACTCAGTTAAGCCTACCTGTTCTGTGCCAAGCTACCAGAGGGTTGAGCATAGGTTAATTTGAGGTGTGCTTGTTTCTCCCCCTAAACAGTAACCAAATTTCTCACATCCTTCCATTTTATGAATAAAAGCACTTTCATGCTACTCCAATTTCATATATATTTTTTTATTTCCCCATTCCATCTCAGATTGGTAAATTTAAAAAACGACACCTGTGACCTGACTCATGCATGCACCTGCAAAATGATGCAGCCACCAGCGACCACTTTGTTACACTGTATTTTCACTTTTATTAATGCTGTGCAGTAACTGCAAAGGCAAGAAATATTGGCTTTGCCAATGCTTTCTATTTTTACCTGCTCAGATGTGCACTGATTAATACAAGTCAGAAATGCCTGCCCGTGTTTGCACTATATATAGACCTGAAGTGTAATCCTATAAACCTACCTTTCTTCGTGTATTAGTAGATTATTTCTGCCTACAGACTTGGGTTTTTAATAACGTTGATCGGAATTTAAAAATACATTGACCCCCTTATCTGTTGTCAAAGATTGCCTAATTCCCACTTCTGTATAGTCATCTAGGGTAGGAGGCCAAAAAACACCGATTTTAATATATTCTCCCCCAAAGACTTTGGCAGTGCCTTGGAGCAAAATAATACAGAGAGACTACTAAAATATTGGTACTGATACTTGTGCCACAATATATACCACCTATGGCCCAGTGGGACCTGCACTCATCTCTAAATTATGCCTCCAGTTTCTGGTGAATTTTCAGCCCTACAATCCAACAAGTAAACATATGAATTTAGGATATTAAAGTATGTTTTTTCATCTACGTACTCAGAGGGGAAACACGTTTCTGCTGCAATTTTCAAATATTACGGTCAATACCCGATATGATATATCTTGTAATGTATTTTGTATGCACTTGTACATTCCTTTCTCCACCAAACTACGTTTTCTAATGCCATATTTCAGATGAATAATGGATATGTCGTTCAATTATTATGCGCAGTCATATATCTGTCTTAAACATGCAAACGTGCATTTGGGTACAAAACAAAATATGCTCAGTGCAGACTTGTATTATGCAGCACCACAAATCCGCGACAAATCTCTTTCACACCCACACTGTTTTATATTTCACTCATTACATTCTTGCATTTGCCGAAAATGGGAATTTTTCAGACTGCATCACTTATAGCTGATACAAAAGACTCTCGGTTATAGGAGATAAATAACATATCAGCTGGTTTTACACCAAATGGATATTTGCTATAACCTCGGCATATCATTTATGCAGAACTTCTCAGCGTTATTTGACAAAAGATGTTTGCAAAACCTGATAACACTGAATGCAAAGAAGTAACACATTGGAGAGTGGAAAATAATTTCCCAAGTACATGGAACTTTGAACTGTAGAGTACTTAGCCACTTGTATGCACGGATTGCAATTTTCCACGGCTCTCCCTTGATTTGACCGTACCACTCAATTTTATCATGTTATGCTTCATTATTTAAAATCATATACACTGAGTGTAAATGTTACATTGTTACTTGCCCAACTCACGTTAACGTTCCAAGGTCCACCTGAACTTTATTTCCTAACGTTTCTATTTGTTAGCTAAACCATTATTCTTTCAGCAGCACAATGCAGTTTAAGAGACATTTTGTACGTTAGATGTGAATATAAAACTTGAACTTTACCTCCTAATCACAAAGTCTTTTTCTATTTACATAATGCTTTGAAAGTTTAGCATGGAATCTCTATTGTCACACAACTTCCACGGAAATCAATTAGTGGCAGAAACAAACAGATGCCAATTGCCATAGCAGCCTTGTACTTTGGTTCTACCACCACTGCCCTTAATACACTTGGGGGGTCATTAGGATGTCGGGCGGATTGCCTCCGCCAGGCTGGCGGAGGCAATCCGCCCGACATCCTTCCCTGCATCCCCCCTCCCCCGCCATATTACGATGGCGGAGGGGACCGCAGCGGTGGGAAACCCCGCCCGCCTGTTTTCCGCCCCAGCCGCCTTGCAGCCGGGGCGGAAAAGGGATAACATGGTGGCGGTGTCTATCAGACACCGCCAGCCATATTATAATGGGCATATTTCAATGCCACCACAGAAAGGCAGGCGGACTTCACTCTGGGGGCCCCCTGCGGGCCCCCAGAGTGAAGCACAGTAGGGGGGTGCACACGGGGGGTACCTATGGTACCCTCCTGCATTTGCATATTGAAAGCGGCAGGCACCGCGCGGTGCCTGCCACTTTCATTATGCAAATGCTGCAATGCATTTTCAGCATTGTGGGGGGCGGTGCAGAGAGCACTGCCCGCCACAATGCTGAAAATACAGGATGTGCCCGCCACTGTGGCGGGCACATCCTAATGGCACCCCCGGGACCCCCGCCCTTAAGGCGGGCGGTCCTGTTTTCCGATAGGGTGGCGGGCGGGCAAAGCCCACCCGTCATCCTAATGAGGCCCTAAATGTCAGAGGTAACAACAATGGCGGCTGGATTCTTAGAGTTCTAAGTTTCCTGTTTACTTTCAGTCATTTTCATTCTTTTCCCCTGATGACACAAGATTTCGAAAATCAAAATACATGACACATTTACTGATTCATGACAATAAAAAATGAAAGTGTACTTTGCACAAAATTAGACAACGTAACACATGAAACTTAGAAAAGTGTACTAGAAGCACCTTAAAAACGCTTTAAAATTAGTGATGAATAAAACATATTTTCAAACAATACTAATGGATATAAACGAGTTGCACTAATGAATTTACTTATGAAAATGTTGCCTTTTGGCTTTCACTGATAAATTGATATGTTATTAATAAAGTGGCTCAGTGTTTCTATTGCTTTTCATTAGAATGCACCATTTAAAAAAGTCGGAGCAAAATTGTGAAAATAAAAGTTATGATCCTGAAACTCAAACCAACAATACTAGATAGTTTTTAAAACGTTAAACTATTTTTGTAATATGTTCTGTGGGAACTAGATTTCAGCTAGCTAGTACTTTAGACTGATAGTTTGTATTTCTTTTTTCAGCATTGTTAGGCCTATGTGGACTTTAAATCTCTCATCTCTCAAAACTAGTGTGGGAAACAATCTTGTAGTTACAAATGTCGTAGGTGACATTATGTGAATCTGTGCACATGATAGTCTTCCGACAGTGGTGTGATGCTGCAGCACTAGGTCTCAGAAAGAGACTTTATAAAACAAGAAAACCCAAAGGAGGGGCAAATCTCGACTTTTCTTTTCCCGTGTAATTTGATTTGATTTGATCGGCCTATTTGTAGAGCGCACGAATGCCCAAGGGCGTCTTGGCGCTAGAAAGGGAAGATCTGAGCAGTGGGCAGCTGGTTCCAGATCTTCACTAATCCCAACAGGAAGCTACCTCCACCCCAGTGGGCCTTCTTAAACTTGGGTGTCTGCAGATGTTTTGCGTGGCCATTTCAGGTACGTCCTCAAGAATTTTGGCCCTGTACCATGTAGAGCTTTGAAGGCCAGACATTGGGATTTAAACTCATTCCTCTTTTTCACTGGGAGCCAGTGGAGTGCTCTTAAACCATGTGAAACTGATTTCAACCTAGGAGTATCTAGTACTAATCTGACTGCTGAGTTCTGCAAACGCTGCAGTCTTAGTAGATGTTGGGATTGAATCCTCATGTATAGGGCATTCCCATAGTCCAATCTCGAGAGGGCCACGCCTGTAACCAGAGTTTTGATTGCATCGGGAGGGATAAATGGACGGATTTTTCTGATCATTTTTAAGATGAACCAGATGGTAGAAAAGAGACTATAGATCTGACTATTGGATGTTTTTTTGGCATCAAAGATGACTCCAATATTTTTATCGTTGGACACTGGGGTTGGACAATTGCCCAGATAGGCAGACCACCATCTGAGCTACCAGAAGGATGAATCCGAGCACAACAGCAAGACTTTAGTTTTTCCTCCGTTCAATTTCAGGCAGTTGGACTGCATCCATTGGTTGACTTGCAGCCGTTGAAATGGTCAGCGGTCTCCTCCACGTTGCTTGAGACTGACACCACCAAATGGGTGTCGTCTGCATAGGAGACAACCGAGAACCCAAACTGCCTGATGATCGAGGCCAAGGGAGCCACATATACATTAAATAATGTGGGGCTCAGAGATGAGCCCTGAGGCACCTCACAAGGCAGTTTGAAAGATTTGAATGAGAAGGCTCCCAATTCAACTGATAAGTTTCTATCGGCTAGGTAGGACAATAACTGTGCGGTGGCGGAATCTCGGATCCCCAGCTCCACCAGTCTACTTGCTAGTATTTCGTGGTTCACTGTATCGAAGGCCGCCGATAGGTCAAACAAAATCAAGGCGGCCTTGCCCCCTGAATCTAGTATTGACCTAAGTTCCTCAGCTGCCATGACTAAAGCTGTATCTGTTCCATGTCCTTCTCGAAACCCATATTGTGAATGGTCTAGAACTTTCCTGGAAGAAATGTGTGCAGTGAGTTGTACATTGAGAAGTTTCTTGAGAACTTTTGCCAGAAATGAAATTCTGGAAACAGGACGATAGCTGCTGGGGTCATTAGGGTCAAAGTTCGGCTTTTTTAAAAGAGGAAGAAGTGAGGCTATATTCCAAAGACCCCTGATTAGATTACTTTAATGAACACCAAACTTAGGTGTTCACTTAATATTTCCAGAAACAGATGAAGTACTTTAGGAGGGCAGGGATCTGTTGGGGCTCCTGATTTGGATGTTTTCACCACCTGAATTATTTGTTCTAGTGTGGGGGGAGAGAAGATGAAAGCTGAAATGGTGTCAACGGGATCTCAGGGTGTCAGAGTGATCTTGGCGACGGCACTAACTCAGGTTTAGTACTTAATAATAAAGCTTGTAGGGTACGAGGGTTAATTTTGGCCCAATGTCGCAGGGTGACAGAGACAGGTGCGTCTATGAATATTGGAGAACGCTGAACTGTGCTTAGGTAAAACAGTATAGCTGTATGTTCTGACCAGGGGACAGGAATTACTTCTGATATTTACAGATTTGAGGTGAAAATCCCATTCAGGGTGTGTCCAGCGGCATGGGTTTCCTGTTTGACAATCTGTGTTAATGAGAAATTAGCCATTGAATCAGCTAGTGAGGCTGTATCACAATCTGCTAGCTTTTCTAGGTGATAGTTAAAGTCTCCTAGAATCGTGAAATCAGATGCCTCCAGACTATATAAAAGGAAGGGGCTGATAACATTAAAAAAAGAAGTCGGTGCCTTTGGGGTCATATATAAGAGAAGACCTTTGAATGTGTGAATATTACTAAGTGCGATCTGGAATGTTAAAATTTCACAATCCTGTGAGCTTCCAGCTGAGGACCCAATCACTTGCAAGGCTACTCTGAGGATGATAGCTAATCCTCCCCCGTTTGTTAGCTCTATCTGCTCTAATAATGGTGTATCCTGTTGGTAGAGCTAACTCAAGGTCCAGTTCTGATGACTCATCTACCCAGGTTTCTGTAATAAATGCTAGGTCAAGTTTGTGTGCGCCTTTCATTTCTTCAACCTCGATGTTGTGCTTTGTCAGTGACTGCGTGTTGATGCGCATTGCCTGAAAGACTTTAGTTGAATTTTTGTATGATAGTTTTTGTTGTGGTTTAAGAGCCCTAACGTTGGTGAAGCTCCTTCCGATGGATCTAGTCGAGGGCAACAGTTGTTACTATACCTAGTATTTAACCTGAAAATGTCCTCTCTTGTGTAAGTTATACTTTTTGCTTCGTAGGGAAAACATGCAGGGGTTCTGGCACGGGCCAGGCATGGACGGGCGCAGACGGGCTTGCGTCCGCTCTATCATCTGGCTTTGTACGGGGTGCGGCTTGAAAGACTAGCCTGCTCCCTGCAAAGAAATTTGGGTGGACGCTCATCCTCTCCCCAAAATTGGAGACTTGCTTGAAGAACTAAGAGATGCACAGCGGTTTTCTAATATCGATTTAGCGTCCGCCTATCATCAAATTTTATTAGATGATGACTCGAAACACTACACAGCTTTTAATTCTCCTTTTGGTACGTACCAATTTTGCAGAATGCCTTTTGGGCTTGCCTCGGCAGCCTCAGTATTTCAAAGAGTAATGCAGTGTGTTTTAAAGGACATTAAGGGAGTTGTTATATTCCAGGACGATGTGTTAATTTTTGACAAATTTCTGGAGCAGCATGATGTTACACTTAATTTGGTCTTAAAACATTTGAGGAGAGAGGAATTGTTGTGAAAAGGAGTAAGTGCGAATTTTGGAAGAAGGAAGTCGAGTTTTTAGGACACTTAGTTTCTTCCAATGGAGTCTCGCCCAGACCTGGCTTAGTTAAGGTTCTCCCAAGAATAAAGACGAGCTGCGTTCATTTCTGGGTTTGTGTGAATTTTATTCGCCGTTCATTCATGATTATGCTTCTAAAATGAAGGTTCTTTCTAACATGCTCAGGTCCAGTGTGGCTTTTGTGTGGGATGAGAATTGCCAGCAAACTTTTGATTTAGTCAAAGCTGAGATGACTAATGCCAAGACCTTAAAAGCTTATGACCCCAAACGCAGTTGTACCATCACCGTAGATGCGAGTAACTACGGGTTAGGTGCTGTTCTCACACAGAGAGTTGATGATGTTGATGTCACTATTAGTTACGCGTCTAGGGTGCTAAGAGATTGTGAAGTCAACTATTCGGTCATCGAAAAAGAGTTACTAGCGTGCTACTGGGCTTGTGAGAAATTTTCGAACTTATATTTGGGGAAGAAGATTTCTTATTCTGACAGATCATAAGTCTTTGGTTTATATTTTAAATGGTGACAAAGTCAAATATGCCACACCACGTATTGCATGTCTCACTACTAAACTGTTACAATATAATTTTGCAACCAAACACATTCCAGGAAAAGATAATGTTACTGCGGATCTTCTTTCTAGGCTTCCCTTAGTAGAAGATGAACCTGTTGATCTCGATGCAGATAAAGATGACTGCTTTGTAGCTGCGAATTATGCTGTTGAAAGTGTTGTGGGCAGTGAGAAAGAATGGAAGGAAGCTATGCTCAATGATGCCACTCTTGAAGAGGTCAAAAGCTATATCATTAATGGCTGGCCAAGAGAGAAGAGTGTGCCTTTTAACGTTCAACCCTTTTGGAAAGTGTCAGAAGATCTTTCTATCGAAAATGGTGTGGTTATGAGGGAGGGAAGGTGTATTCCTCCTATTATGTTAATATTAAAGTTAATAGATTGTGCGCATAAAGGACATCACGGCATTACCATGACTAAAAGGAGACCTAGATTGCATTACTGGTGGCCATCTATGGATAGTGATGTGGATGAAAGAGTTAAAGAGTGTTGTGTTTGTTTGGGGGCTGAGAAGAGTTTGAAGACTATTACTCCTCCTCTTCAACCAATAGCTTTTCCTTCAAAGTCATGGTTGAAGGTTGGAATTGATTTAGTGGGACCATTCAATTTTCTTCCTCAACATTTGCGCTTTGCATTTGTCCTAATCGATTTTCATAGTAAATGGCCAGAAGTGAAGTTTTGTGCTAATCCCACTGCCAATTGTGCCATTTTGTTCCTCAGAGAAATTTTCTTGAGAGAAGGGTTCCCCGAATCGTTAGTTTCGGATAATGGGGTACAATTTGTTAATCATGATATGTCTCGGTTTTTGTCGGAATCAGGTGTCAAACATTTAAAGAGTTCAATTCGACATCCACAAATGAATGGTCTTGTTGAAAGAATGAACCGTGTGATTGTGGAGTGTATAAAATGGGTGAAGAACAACAATTTTGATGTTGAATGTGCTGTAAGATCTATGATATGGTTTTATCGCACAACTCCGCATTCCACTACCAGAATTGCCCCGTTTGTTTCTCTGAGGGGGCGTCTACCTACTTCAACTCTTTACCCTGCTTGGTTATTGAGGACTGTCTCTCAAAAAACAAGTTGTGTTATTGACAATTTGGCGTTAGAAACACGTGTCAGAAATGCTCAGAACAAAATGGCTGCTAGATATGATGCAAAGAAATCTGCTAAAGTGTGTGATATTTTTCCTGGTGATATGGTTCGCATAAAAAATTACAGGATGGTCAAAAAAGGATGTGGCACTTTTGGTGAAGCTGTCTGTGTTGAAAAGGTCTGTGGGAATGCAGTCATGGTCAAAGGTGGACATTGGTGGAATGTAGGTAAGGTAGTCAAAGTCAAGTCTGGCAGTAACCTTTCTTTATCTGCTCAAAATTCTAATTTGAATGATTACCAAGTCAGGTGGACTTCCCATGTACAAGATGTGTCTTCCAATAAGTGGGGGACAAATGGGAATCTTTCTGTGGAAAATGTTGAAGTTATTCCCATAAAGAAGTCTGCACGTGTAACCCATCTTCCTTGGAAGTTACGTTAAATCTTTTCTAATATTGTTTTGTAAAGTTTATTTTCCTCATTATTTGCAATGCAATTCTGTTATTCTGTTCCTTCGATTATATATTGTGTTTGTAATTTTTGATGATGTAATTCTTCTTTGTTGTTCCTTTTGTTTTAGTTTTTCTTTGTTTTGCTCCTATTTTTCCTTTGTTTTCTCCACTTTGAATTTGTTCTTTCTTTTGGAAAAAAGAGATGATTTTGTATTTAGATATGCTTGTTGCAGATCTTCTAGAATCTTGCATAGGTCATAGATCTGTCTTGTGTAGGTTCTTTAATGTGACAGTTGGTACCTCTCAGGCTGAGTGAGAGGAGCGGTGGCTTATTGCGCTGACAATAAAACTACGAACCTTATTTCATTGACTATATTGTCTATTTTAACATTAAACACCACAGTTCCCATTACCCTGGACCTGTTGCACCCTTTTAGAAGTCTAGGTTATAGGTAAATACTGTTGACAATTTGACTCTACTTACTGTACTTAAAATTGTATATGGAATTTCTTCAGTATGACAACAAGATCACTGCTTCATACACCAATGGTTTCTAATAGAACAAAAAATGCTGGAGCTATGAATATTGTTTAAAATCAGAGGCAAAATGATTTGACACAAAGAATGGTGCAGAGGTATCCATCTTTTTACTGTCCCAGATTGAGTGGACCTCCTGCAATTAAAATTGACCTTCTGATATGACCATGCCAATGGGTATTTTAGGTCCAGATACATTCATACTAAATGTGCAATCTAGAACGAGTGCAAATTTGAATAATGCATCTTAAATTTAAATAATTAAAGAGAACAATCAGGGTTTACTCTTCAGGTTTACTCTTCAAGAATTTGAAGAATGGCTTAAAGGATATACAGGCACCTGCATCAAGAAAAGCTTTTGAGAGTCCTTAATTGCGATTATTAAGAAATCGCAATTTAAGACTATCAAAACCCTTTGCATGTAGGCATCGTTATTAAAATAGCGAATGATAAACATTTCTTAATTGCGGCTCGTAAATTGTGAGTCGCAATTACGGAATGCCTTCCCATTCATTCCTGTGGGCCTACAAGCCCACAGGAATAAATAGGAGATTGCATGCGCAATTTCAAGGATGCAAGGGTGTCCCAAGGACACCCTGTTGCACCCTGAAATTGCTCTCTGCACACATAATGAGCACACACAAGTCCCAAGGGCATGTGCGTGTGTAACCTACCTACAACTTTGAAAACTGCTCTTTAGTGCAAATTACCATCAAGGTCAACTTCATGGTAATTTGCACTACCTAATAGCGAAATCGCTATTTTAAAGTGGTTCATGCATTGCATTTAATGAATCGCAAATTGCAATTCCTTAAATGCAATCGCAATTTGAGAAATTGCAATTATTTGTGAATTCTCAAATTGCGAGTGCCTTGAACCTTGATGCATCACAAATGCCCTTTTTGCGGGCACAAACGGTCAATTTTTGCGAATCACACCGTTTGCGCTCGCAAAAATGGATGGTACATGTGCCTGGATGTACCCTGAATAATCAGAATTCAGCAATTTCAGCTTCAGTTCCAGTTTCATTTATAAATTTACTTCTTCCGCAAAGTGCAGTTTCTAGCTCAGCACCTGCTCCAATTTTGGTTACAGGTTCAAGTAAAGTTCAAAATTCATCTCAGGAAACTAGACAAGTCATGGATATGAGTAAATTAAAAGTTGAATTAGAAAAAATATTCAGGAAGCAATTAGCCCCTCAATGCTAGATACTTACCAGGAGGAGGAATTATGGTTTCTTTGTAAAGACATTATAAGACAAGCAAAGTAAACACATGAGAGATTGGTAGAATTGGCTCAGAAATATGGAATAAACATTCGAAATTCAAAGATTTTGCAAAAATCATACAGAATAAAATTTACTGGCAAAGATATTGTGAACATGAGGACGCCAGGAAAGAATTTGTAGATAAAGGAATTAAATAAAAAATGAGAAAAATGGGAAGGTAAATTGTCAGGAAAAAAAAGAAGGAAACAAGGTGAATTAGGGTGCAGTCACCACCTGATGTTTTGATGGTAGTGTAGGTGAGATACAGATGCTCCCTATGAGAGAAGTACCTGGAGGACATTACATCCATGGACCTTGGACAGGACATGACATTTTGTCATTTAGAAATTATTCTCCAAAACTGAGAGAAAATCCTGTGGAATGGTACAGACAGAAGGAAGATATGTGAAGATGTTAAAGCTTTTGTGGATTGATTTAAACACCGTGTTTGACATTGTGGTACCAGCAGATTTGTGGGCAGACTGTAAGATTTTTATTGAAGGTCTGAAGGATAACCACAGAGAGATCCTAAAGCAGGATCACCTTCTACAATGGTATGGTCGAAATACCATCAATAGATTTCCCCTAAAGAGATTGATTGGTAACAGATTGATAGAACCACCCAGGAGCTGAAAGAGACAATACATACCTAGTACAAGAGATTGGTATAAGCTTTCAAGCAGTATACTGGATTGGATAGCTTTGCAGATAAGGTTGTGGGACAGTTTGTTTAACAATATGTGCATGGTTTTAGACCTGAGATTTGCAACATGATTCAACAGCATTTACTTTGTTGGTAAATTATGCCATTAGATGAGTGTTGCGTTACGTAAAGTATTGCGGCGGCCAGTTTGAGATGAGGCACAAGAAGCTGAAGGAGAAATTCATTATTGCCCAGATAGGAGCAATGCAGAAAGGTCAAAATCAGAGGAGTTTTGATAACACCGTTCAAGTAAAGGAGGTTATAAATACGCTCTTATGATGCATGGTGTTAATGGTTTACAGCAGCAGAGTTTTCTGTTGTACGGTAGAGGCAGTGATAATCCCATTGATCCAGAAACTGGCGTTGATGTGCCACATTTGAAATTCATAATTCCAACAAAGGTTGCCATGCACACCTATTTTTAATTTTGTTTAACCATTATGATCCTTATCTCACAATTTGAACCTGTTTGCGTGCTCCCTGGATGACGTGGTCCGCCCTTTGCCACGTAGGAATTAACTGTACAAAAAATATGGGCCGCCATTGCACCCCAAATCCAGATGCACAGCTGTATTCGTGAATATTGCACATGTCTACATTACTTGTTCTCATTTTTCTCCGTTCTTTAGAATAATAAATCCATTTTACTCCATGTTTTGAATCGTATTGCTTCTTTATTTCCAATGTACTGTCCACACATGATTGGCTGATGTTTTTAACACTTCTCATACCACGGATATGCCACCCCAGGCCTTTTTGCGGGCACGCATAAAACATAAAACATCCTTAATATTCAGTGATCATGTTACCGAATGCATTTGAAATTCATGTCAAACTTTTGTGAACTCTGGACATTGGAGATGCAAGTTTAAGTCTGTAATGAATCATGTAGAAAATCAGATGCAAAATGTAGACTATACAGTCTCAAGGCAATAACATGGTACAGACTCAACAGGTACAAGAACAAAGAATGCAGAATTCTAATGTATCACAGCAAATGCAATGTCCCAAGCCCTATTGCCACAACAGAATGTTCAGATATAAAAATAAAATGTGAAAAAAATTCAACAGATTAATAGAAATTATTTTTAGAATCTGAATGCAGTACAGCAGTTTTTGATCCAATTAGATGACAGTGACTAGGACCCATTAGTATGATGGTGCCTGGGGGGGCGGGTGGAGGACATTGTGCTTGGCACAGCCAAAGAGTTAGACCAGAGTGGTCCCTGTTGAATGAAGAAATGTATGGGAATCCTGTCTCATTCCTTGTCAACAACGGTTCCACCCATTCTAATGTAAGAACACTAGAGGTTCACAACCTACCCCTCTTGGGAAAAAGTGTCCAAGTTGTAGGAGTTTCAAATAAAAGGTTGTCCACTTCAATTTCAGAACATGTGACAGTCAAAATATGAGTGGCATCAATTTGTGGTGGGTGATGCAAGTCAAGTAAATCTGCTTGGATGTGATTTGCTATGTAAACTAAATTGTTCAATCTACTGCTCACCGAGAGGGTTTGAAGTTCACACCAATGATGATGATGTTGTTTTTAAACTTGCCCAACAGAAATCAGATGTGGGGATGTATTCTCTCTTCACGAGTGAGGATTTGTCAGTTGAATTAAGAAAGACAGTGTTAGATGAAGTCTAGGACTATGTAGGTAAAGATATCAGACTAATCAAAGGTGTCGACCCAGTCCAAATTACAGTCAAATCCAATGCGGAGTTTCCAAGAATCCCACAATAAAATTTGTCTCCAGATATTGTTACTCCTGTTATCAAGTCAATGATTGAGCCAGGAACCCTGAAAGAGGCAATTGGAAGTTAATGTAACTCTTCCATTATTGGCTTGCAAAAGCCAAACGGCAAGTAACATATTGTGTAGGATTTACATTGGGTCAACTCTATTGTTGTACCATGTTGATCTATGGTATTGAATCCAGCTGTGATATTATTTCAAATTCCATGAGAAGCCAAATGGTTTTCGGTTATCGATTTGTGGCAAGCCTTCTTTTCTTTCCCATTGCACAAAGATAGTCAATATATTTTTGCTTTCCATTTTGGCGATCGTGTTTTGGCACAGGGTCGAATCCTACAAGCGTATATGTAGCGTCCCTCAATCTTTAAACAAATATTCAAAAATTATCTTGACTCTCTGGTAATGCTGAAACATTCCGTGCCTGTGCAGTATATTGATGAACTATTAATTGCGTCAAATATGAAGGAGGCTTGCAGAACTTATACTATTGCCTTGCTGAACATTCTTACAGAGAATGGGCATTAAGTATCCCGATCAAGTTACAGTTTTGCAAAAACAGAAGTCCTGTCCTTAGGACATCACATTGAGAAAGAAGCAAGGAATGTGTTCCAGTAAAGATTCTCACTGATTCTTAACATGAATCCTCCAGCTACCCAAAAAGAAGTCTGCATGTTCTTAGGAATTGTGGGCTATTGCAGACAGTGGATTCCAAATGTAACCTTAACAGAAACTCCTCTCCAGAAGTTGAATAAGATGTGTCTGACCCAGTACCCTGGAATGACAGTTCTATGACTGCCTTCACTGAGCTGCGAGTATGCCTTTTCATGGCACCAGCTTTGGAAATGCCCGATTGCAACAAGTGTTTTGTGTGTCTGGTTTGCAAGAAACCGTTGAATCAAATTGTGGAACTCATTTTGATAATGAGGTTCTAAAACTGTTAGGTGTAGCACTACTGGTTGAGCAGAAGCTCCATTGCAGGTACCGACCAGAGGCTTCTGGTCTAGTGGTGCAAATAAATGGCACATTGAAATCCAGATTGGCAAAACTATGCACTTTAAGTCTCTGAAGTGGCCAGATGCATTGCCTCTTGTGTTGATGAGTTTGATAAGTACGCCAGGAAATAGGGCAGGATGCCCCACAAGGTAATCATGTAACATGTGATGAGGCTGCCATTTGTTCCTGCAAATGCTTTAGTCAATATAATGTATGATATGATCTTGGATTTTTGCAGGTTTCTCGCTTATGTGGCACATTCATGTCTTTTACTAAGTTGGAGATGCTGCCTTTGTAGTCCAAAAGGAGCAGTGCCATGACCTCAGTGTGGTTGACTGGGTAATGGTGAAGAAACACATGCGTAAAAGGTGTTTGGAACCTCATTGGAGGGGGCCATTCCAGGTGATGTTAGTCACCAACATCACTGTGTAGTGAGGAAGTCTCCCAAGGTGGGTACATGCAAGCCACACTCGCAGAGTCACAAGTCCTCTTGATAATGCAAACAGCACCTGTTCCTAATGAACCAGTGGTAACAGTGAGACAGACGGACCAGTTTAGTCAAGTTGTTGGAGACCAGCTAGCTGCTGGGACAGCACTCCTTTGGTCCGAGGGGTTTCCGAGAGAGTCAACTATAGGTACCGAAGGGTCCCAGCCAAGCGAGTTGACTATGAGAGATACGGATCCTAATGAAGGGCCTGGTGCTGAGTTGAACCCAAAGATCATTGCCCCAGAAATGATGAGATTCTGAGAAGCTGCCTGACAGCAGAAAACTTACCAAGCACCAAGTCAAAGGTACGTATCTCCTGAATGGACTTATCTGGCTACCAATCAGTGGGAGAGGGAGTGCCTCAAGAATTGAAACAAACTTTGATGTTGGTTTGAACTTTACTCTGGATGTACAAATCAGTGGAATGACAGTTTTTCCTGAATATACTCGTCAAGGAAGCTGACATGAGAGTTTTCCATGTCTGAGAAGATACCGAGCTTTGCCTAATTTCTTGGTGCCAAGACTTTGTTAAATTGCTCAAACTGCTTCTGCTATTTCTGTAGTTAAATGGTATGACACTGGAATCTCTTTTTTAAGGTACATATGTATATGCTGTGATTCTTTCTATTTGCAACTGCTAAAAGAAATTATTCTGATTCTACTAATTTGAATGACAACTCTTTCTAAAATAATGCTTTGGAAATAGATTTTAGCTCAAATGTTCATACAATTCGGGCTGGTGAATATGTTGATACCATGGATGTCGGTGATTGCTGCGTTTGTACGCAACTACCTTAATCAGTTGTTGAGGGTGTCACTTACCATAGCTTACATTTAATATATGGAATTTCTTGCAGTGTATTGACTAGCTTATTTTATGGTACTGATCAGTGCAATATTACTAATCTAATCAAGATCGAATCCTTTCTGAACTTCCTGTGCTTAAACATTTAAATCTGCATCCTAAAGCTTCACAGCTAATACTTTGGGTGATATATTCAGACCAACTCAATCTTTCAACATGTAAAATAGGGAGCGCTGAAAAGAATGTTAACAAATTAGTAGAACACAGATGAGGAAATACAACAAATATTATCAATGCATTACCTAAATGAACCCCTTGGAGCTTACTGCAAGAAGAAAATAAAATTCTAGAAGATATGGGTTGCTTAGTTTTAGACTGGCACTACAAAGGTAAACTTTGTATATTTAGAGATCCAATACTAACACCAGTTTTTGTAGGACTTCGCAAATCTGAATATAGATTTGAAATGTATAAAAACGTGTGAAGATATTTAGAGGGGTAGATCTTATTTTTCCTGGAGTTTATTAAATTTGTGGAAAGGCTGCATGTTACAAATTCCCAAGAGGTGAGTGTGAATGTTGTAACAAGTTAATAGTTTTTCCAAACATTTATCATGTTAAGCAAATTAGTGAATAACTAAAAGATGCAAGTGGAAGAATGAGAAGATGCGAGCAAGTAAAATCGTAGTTGATTTATTTGGTGTCCTAATACCTTAAGTAGGAGCAGCACTAAACTCACAGAAAATGTGAAAGCTCTCTACTATTGGTGATAAACTTGCCACCTGTACAACTGTTTTTTTTCTGTTGTAGATGAAGAAATTATGTTGATGAGATCAATGGTGATTCAAAATCGACTTGACCTTGATAGCCTTCTCACAAAGCAGGATGGAGTCTGTTGGTTGTCAAAAGTTCAAAATTGCTCTGCACTGGACAGGAGCAACAACTTAGAAGGTTACATTAACAACATTACTGACTTAAATAAGTACTTGAAAGGACCCTTTTCCTTGCTGTTCGTTGTACCTGACTGCTTCTGCAACTGTCTTTAGCCCTCCTGCCACAGGGACCTTTTTATTAACCTCGCCGGACCCGCTACGCGGGTCCCGCAGCGCGGTATTTGCAAAGGGGCTGCTGACTCTGGGCACTCTCCATCTGACCGGCAGGGCTGCGAGCACGAAGCAGGGACTCCGTGGACCAGGAGTCTCTGCAAGCCCTATTGACACCAGCTGGGCTGCTCTCCCTGCCGGCCACGCCCACCGCCCACGGAGCATAACAGGCGGGATCTCCTACTAGCAAGCGGGACCCTTTTCCTTGCTGTTTGTTGTACCTGACTGCTTCTGCAACCGTCTTTAGCCTCAAGCCCTCCTGCCACAGGGACCTTTTTATTAACCTCGCCGGACCCGCTACGCGGGTCCCGCAGCGCGGTATTTGCAAAGGGGCTGCTGACTCTGGGCACTCTCCATCTGACCGGCAGGGCTGCGAGCACGAAGCAGGCACTCCGTGGACCAGGAGTCCCTGCGAGCCCTATTGACACCAGCTGGGCTGCTCTCCCTGCCGGCCACGCCCACCGCCCACGGAGCATAACAGGCGGGATCTCCTACTAGCAAGCGGGACCCTTTTCATTGCTGTTCGTTGTACCTGACTGCTTCTGCAACCGTCTTTAGCCTCAAGCCCTCCTGCCACAGGGACCTTTTTATTAACCTCGCCGGACCCGCTACGCGGGTCCCGCAGCGCGGTATTTGCAAAGGGGCTGCTGACTCTGGGCACTCTCCATCTGACCGGCAGGGCTGCGAGCACGAAGCAGGGACTCCGTGGACCAGGAGTCTCTGCAAGCCCTATTGACACCAGCTGGGCTGCTCTCCCTGCCGGCCACGCCCACCGCCCACGGAGCATAACAGGCGGGATCGCCTACTAGCAAGCGGGACCCTTTTCCTTGCTGTTCGTTGTACCTGACTGCTTCTGCAACCGTCTTTAGCCTCAAGCCCTCCTGCCACAGGGAACTTTTTATTAACCTCGCCGGACCCACTACGCGGGTCCCGCAGCGCGGTATTTGCAAAGGGGCTGCTGACTCTGGGCACTCTCCACTTGACCGGCAGGGCTGCGAGCACGAAGCAGGGACTCCGTGGACCAGGAGTCCCTGCGAGCCCTATTGACACCAGCTGGGCTGCTCTCCCTGCCGGCCACGCCCACCGCCCATGGAGCATAACAGGCGGGATCTCCTACTAGCAAGCGGGACCCTTTTCCTTGCTGTTTGTTGTACCTGACTGCTTCTGCAACCGTCTTTAGCCTCAAGCCCTCCTGCCACAGGGACCTTTTTATTAACCTCGCCGGACCCGCTACGCGGGTCCCGCAGCGCGGTATTTGCAAAGGGGCTGCTGACTCTGGGCACTCTCCATCTGACCGGCAGGGCTGCGAGCACGAAGCAGGCACTCCGTGGACCAGGAGTCCCTGCGAGCCCTATTGACACCAGCTGGGCTGCTCTCCCTGCCGGCCACGCCCACCGCCCACGGAGCATAACAGGCGGGATCTCCTACTAGCAAGCGGGACCCTTTTCCTTGCTGTTTGTTGTACCTGACTGCTTCTGCAACCGTCTTTAGCCTCAAGCCCTCCTGCCACAGGGACCTTTTTATTAACCTCGCCGGACCCGCTACGCGGGTCCCGCAGCGCGGTATTTGCAAAGGGGCTGCTGACTCTGGGCACTCTCCATCTGACCGGCAGGGCTGCGAGCACGAAGCAGGCACTCCGTGGACCAGGAGTCCCTGCGAGCCCTATTGACACCAGCTGGGCTGCTCTCCCTGCCGGCCACGCCCACCGCCCACGGAGCATAACAGGCGGGATCTCCTACTAGCAAGCGGGACCCTTTTCATTGCTGTTCGTTGTACCTGACTGCTTCTGCAACCGTCTTTAGCCTCAAGCCCTCCTGCCACAGGGACCTTTTTATTAACCTCGCCGGACCAGCTACACGGGTCCCGCAGTGTGGTATTTTCAAAGGGGCTGCTGACTCTGGGCACTCTCCATCTGACCGGGAGGGCTGCGAGCACGAAGCAGGGACTCCGTGGACCAGAAGTCCCTGCGAGCCCTATTGACACCAGCTGGGCTGCTCTCCCTGCCGGCCACGCCCACCGCCCATAACGCTAATTGGTATTTTAAGACCTCAGTATACCCGCTGCGCGGGAGCGCGCAGGAGCGTCCCGGGAGAAGCCCGGGACAAGGGCGGGACCGTCTGTGGCCGTCAGGGGCCGAGGGAGGCCGGGCTAGGCTAGCCCTCTGACGTTCATATTTACGGTACTTAGCTTTTAATAGAGTGTTATGTAACTTGTATTGTTGTGTAAATTGTTCCCTGGTTCTTGTTCGTGGTAAAAGCCCAGGTGACTTCACATCATGCCCTTATCACTTAATAGCACCACTTTGGTGCCTGAAGCAGGGCCTGCTATCATGGGTCCATTGGATAAATATTTTAATCGATGTACCCTAGACATTGACAAGGACATTGCCATGGCGGAAAAACGCGCAGAACGTAGGTTATCTATCGAGCTTTTAAAAATTCCAGTAGAAAAACGTACCCCACAAAGCTTTCCGGCATTGGTTACCCCTCTATCTTCTACAACACTCCCAGTTGTATTGGAAACATCTTACCCCTTCCCTCCAATTATAGAGCCACTGGTCGTTTTGTCTTTGGAACCCGATACTTCCACTTTGCCCGAAATCCCTTTTAATATTCCTACTGATTCATCTATGGGTCAGCCAAATATGGCTCAATCCAGTGTACCATCTCATGCTGCACTAACCAAACCCTGTTCCAAGAGGAAGAGGGGTATGGCTCCCAAGAAAAGTTATGTCCAAAAGCCCCGAGAAAAACTAGAAAGGTGGGAATATGTACCTCCCCTCCGAATCTAGTTGGAAGCAGCCCTGTTAGGGCAGTGACGGGACTAGGGGAAGTCGCTCCAGTAAGTCTAGCCCCCATAGCGATAGTGCCATCTGAGACACTATCGTCCATTCCGCTACTGGTCTCTGAACTAGAGAGACTGTTAAAGTCTCTTCTCGCTCCTTTAGAGGATCGAGTTGCAAAACTAGCGGATCGTTTAGATCACTTTGAGCAGGCTAGTTTGGATAACTTCTTCTCCACAAAATTATTAATTAAGTCTCATTTAAGGACGGGAGAGAGTAGTAATATCCAGCACTCTGCAGGACAGGATGAAAGTACTCCCACGGTGGAATTGCATCCTTCCGTGGCTAGCACTGTAACTGGGCCCAAAGGAAATGGAAAAAGTAGTAAGATTAATATTGAACTGCCATTGCCCCTATGTAGTACCACTGGGGGGAAAGCAAAGCTTCCAAATGTTGTGGCAAAGGGTAGCAGGGAATGTCCTAAAAAAACACTCCCCTAAGTAATGGTACTCAAAACTTAGCTAGTACTCAGACACTTGTTTCTGGCTCGGTGGTAGATAGTAATAACGGCCACGGAAGAAGCAATGGTGTACTGAATAACTCCCGGGCTGTACAAAATGTAACAAAACCCCGTCCTGTGGTTCCAGACATTAACCGCCCTACATTCCCAGTGATGAAGCCTCCCCCTAAGATACCCCCTATGAACCTTACCCCAGATTCCTACCCCTATGTGGCTGTCCTAACCAATGTTCCACCTTTATTGTCAGGACAAAGAGAAACCTACCAGATGTTGAAAAATAAGGTCATGCACTGGTTGAGGGTTAATAGGCCATTGCCTGGGGAAGTTGATGGTTTGATCATCGGGGTAAGACGGATTAGTTGGATAGGTTGTACCCCTAAAAACCTGGGGGGGGGAATGTATTGTAATAAATTTCCAAGATCCAAGGGTGGCAAGTTGGATAACAAAGCCAGGTTGGGGCACCATTAGTGGAGGGGATGGTATCGTGGATCTTACCTTCTTTTATCCAAGACCAATGGAGGTACAACATGTTGTGAACAACGACCAGGGTAGTTTTAGCTACTTTCCTCTGTTAGGGAGTGTTCCAAACCCTGTCCCAATGTTACGCCCAAATTTCTACAACGGTCCAACCTATAACTCCCATGATGAGATATTAAATCTGGGTTGGGGCAGGTGACCGAAACCGGATTATTCCCTGAGTACCGGGGGAGATATGATACAAAAGGGAGATCTGTGTGGGAACTCAATTGCGCCTAGTTTGAACACAAGAATGTCTCTAAATGAGGTGAACACCGGTGGGAAGACTGTGAATCTGAGGGCAAATTGTGGGGCCTGTATGCATAGTATGGGGCGAGAGGAAGTATTTTCAGTAAATACTAGCAATTCCCAAGAATTTGTTAATAACTCTGTGGACTTTGGGTTAGTCCACGAAGGGACTACTGAAAGCCCAATTAATCTATCTCCCACATTAGTCCCCGAGGCCAGAGCCAGAACTGGCCCAACCCCGGGGAAACTCCTATCATGGAACATCGCGGGATTGTCTAGCCGGATACTGTCCCAAAACTGGATAGATTTTATCAAGGGGTTCGAAGTATGCCTATTTCAGGAAACATGGGCGTGTGAGCCTATTTTTTTACCAGGGTATCTAAACTTTTCAATCCCAGCAAGTAGAGGTGCAAGGGGCCGACCTATGGGAGGTTTAACAGTTTGGGTAAAACAGGGAATACAGGCTAAAATAAAAGTCCTGGACTTGGGTTTCAAGGACATCCAATTGTTAAGAATGACATCGGACAAGAGGGGTGCGGTAGATATTTATAATATTTATGCCAGGGGTACCAACACTGGGAGATCACCGACCCTAGAGGCCTTGTATACTTTCCTTGAAACACAGTCCCTGGGAAATCAAGTGGTGGTGGCTGGTGACCTAAATAGGACATTCGAACCGTTGGACAATACTGAGAACCCATTGGGACAGGAGGAGGATAATTTATGGGGTGTTCAACCCGTAAACTTGGTTCCAGTGAAACGGTGGACGAAGGACATATTGTTGTTAAATGCTATGTGTCTGGAATACGGGCTGAGGACCTTAAATGGAAGAACTAGGGGCGACCAGGAAGGTGCCTGTACATTTGACAACGGCCATAGTAAAAGTAGAATAGACTACGTTATTTGTAGCCTTAATCTATGGCAGGGTGTATGTGATATGGAAGTTGAGGGTAGATTGGAAAGCGATCACAATCCCCTCTGTGTCACCCACAATTGGTGGACACCCATGACAGGTAGTTCCCAACATTGTGGTGGAGTGTTGCCCGACATAGCCAACGACACACGTAGACTTAAATGGGCAAGTGTGTTGGCGAATGTGGAGTCCATGGACTCTATAATCTCAGAGGTGGATTCTGCAATTGGCGCCATTGAGGTAGTAAGTCCTATAACTCCAGGGTCTAGGCTAATTGCAAATATACACAATGAGTTCTTCTCCCTTTTAAAACCTCACTTTACTAGACCTCTTAATACAAATAGGAAAGTTGTACCCAAACTAGCTAGGTGGTTTATTAAGCAGTGTAGGGTAGCCAGACTAGCATTGGGTAGAGCAATTAGAACTAGGGACAAGGCTGCGATCTCTGCCGCCAGGAAGCAATATAATGGTAGTGTTCACTTGGCCAAGAAAAAGTGGGATGAGGATCACTGGGAAGAACTGTTAGAGGCCTCGGGGGCCAAAGACTCCAGGTTTTTCTGGAATATTATAAAATGGGGTAGAGGTGGCACCCCTAACAAACCAGACAATAATGTCGATGAGGCTGCCTGGGTGGAGTATTTTAAACCCCAGTATGCAGAGGCAAAGGAAGTCATGGTCGTGGAAGCAATTTCATCTGTATTTTGCATTGAAAGTCTGTTTACCCCGAAAGAAGCAGAACTTGTAATTAGTAGCTTGCAAGGGGGCAGGGCACCGGGTATAGATGGGATACCCTCCGATGTTTTTAAAAACGACAGAGTACGATGGGCCGGGTATGTGACCCTACTGGGAAATGCCATCTCAATGGGGGCTGCAATCCCAGAAACATGGAAGGGAGCAATTATTATACCCATCTTTAAGAAAGGAAATCGGTCACTCCCGGCGAATTACAGGCCAATAAGTTTGATTGCCACTGTCCAAAAAGTGATCGGGAAGATGGTGGTAAACAAACTGATGGACTGGGTCGAGGAGAATAATGCCTTGTCTCCCTACCAGGCAGGCTTCCGGCGGGCGACCAGCACGGTAGACCAGGTATTCCGTTTCACCATGTTGCGGTGGGGGACGGTTTTGCTTGGCGAGGGCAGCCTATATGTCGCGTTTGTCGACTTGCGGGCTGCCTTCGACCTGGTCCCAAGAAGTAAGCTTTGGTCAGTCTTGAGCAGAATGGGGGTACCACCCGAGCTGCTCACCTTGATCATGAGGTTGCATGAGTGCAACTTCGCCAGGGTCCAGTGGGGGGTGAATGGGGAGTCCACTGCCAACTTCCCTGTTGAGCGGGGAGTACGACAGGGGTGTGCAATGGCACCCTTGCTCTTCTCTCTATTTATTAATGGAATTGTGGATAGGATGTTGGATGCAAGTGTGGATGCTCCATCGTTAGCGGGCCTCAGGGTTCCGATCCTGATGTTCGCTGACGATACTTTAATTTTGTCCAAGACTCCGGCTGGTTTACAGCGTGCTCTCAACATATTTGATGGTTTCTGTCAGGAGCACGGCCTTGAAGTTAACGTTAACAAGCCCAAGCTGATGGCTTTTACCCCAAGGTGTAGACCTCGCCCTAGGATTTTCCTAAACAACAGTGAGCTTGAGGTAGTTAGTGTTTTTACTTATCTTGGGGTTGAGATATCAAGTAAACCAGGTTGGTCTCAGCATATAGGCAAGGCGGTTCTGAGGCACCAGCAGATTTCGGGGGTACTACGGGTGGAGCACTCAAAATCCAAAACTAAGCCTATAAAACCAGTTCTCTTGGTATATGATGCCAAAGCCATAGGGTCAGCCCTGTATGGGGCAGAAGTGTGGGGATTTGAACACCTTCTCCCCATGCAAATATCTGAGAATAGGTTTTTAAAGGGAATTACGGGGCTCCCACAGAGTGCGCCATTAGTCCCGCTTGGTCTTGACCTAGGGAGGAGATCGGTCAGCGACCGTGCTCGACTACGGCCTATTCTTTACTGGAGACGCCTCTGGACCACCCCTGAGATTCGGCATTATGCCGACGGGTTCCTAGCTTTAATAAAAGCAGATACCTTCCATAAAATACCTTGGTTAAAGAAACTCAGGGCTGCCCTGGGTGAACTTGGCCTCCCTAAACTCTGGGGTAACCCATCTGAGGAAGTATTTCCAAGTAAAAACAACATTAAGTCCCTGTATTGGGACTATATAGATGGTAGACTCTGGAGAAGTACAAAACCCGACACAATGGGGGGTAGATTTCTGGAATTTAAAATGACTCCTGTATTAGAACAGTATTGGGACAGCATTACCGTCCCCATGGACAGGAAGTTATTTTTTCAGTTAAGGTCCGGATCCCTTCCCCTGAGATCCCTGACGGGCAGATGGTGGAGCTCTAATATTTCATCCTGCCCAATGTGCGGTGCAAGCAATGAAAGTATAGTCCACTTTTTATTCTTGTGCACGGCATATGCCAATCCAAGGAGAGTATGGTTGGCCCCAGTTTGTCGAAACCTCGGGGCATCTAGTGGTGTTGAAGGGTTAAAAATTATCTGTACATCTACCTACATGCCGACTGTCCTGGGAACAGCAAAATATTTAGGGTGGGCATGGTCCATTAGGCGGAGGGTTATATCTTCTCATGCAACTTGACATTGCTTTAAAATTTCTATTAATTCTTCTATTTGATGAAGCTGCACAACTGTTTAAAAAAAAAACATTTATATGTATGAAATAATGTTTTTAATGTTTTAAATATTTGTTTGTGCTTTTATGAGTATATATATCTCGAATAAAGCTTTATCAAATCAAATCAGTACTTGAAAGACTTAAAAGCAGATGGTGCCTAGGAAACCATATGTAAGGGATTGTCAACCTTAAGCAACTAGTTGGGTAACTTAGGGAATGGATTCGTTATTTCCATACTGAGACCTTTAGTTACAATCTCTTTATACATAATGCCAATGATATTATCAATCACGTTTTGCAGAAACAGAAAGAGTAAAAATTGTGAAGTGAAAAGAACAAGAGCTGATCTTGAAATGGAGGAGGAACAATATAAATATTATGATGAAATAAAAACTTTGGAAGAGAGTAGAAGGAAAAGGTTCAACACAACACATCCATGTGATGAGCTCTGATATAGTAGATAAAGGGATAGCGTGATTCGCCATCAAAGCTGGGCCTGATGATGGGAGATTTCAAAAATCATAATACATTAACCATTTACTGATTTGAGACATGAAAACCTGAAAGTGCACTTTGCTCAAGTTAGGCACAGTAACACATGAAACTGGGACAGGTGTAGCAGAAGCACCTTAAAAACATGCTTCGAAATGAGTGATGAAGAAAACATATATTAAAACAATTCTAATTCATATAAATAAGATGCACTAATACATTTACTTATGAAAATATTGCCTACTGTCTTTTACTGACAAATGAACGTGCTATTAATAAAAGAACATACAGCCACATGCATCAAGCTGAAAACCGGTCGCAAACGGGCAGATTCTCAGAATCTGCCCCTTTGCAACTGGTATTTTTGCATTTGGGATGCATCATCCCAAATGCAAAAATTGCTATTTAAGGAAACTCTAAATTGAGATTCCTTAAATTGCGATTGCATTTAAGGAATCCCAAATTGAGATTCTTTAAATGCAATGCATCAAAGTAAAACAATTAGCGATTTCGCTAATAGGGGTAGCAAATTACCATGCCTAAGGGCATATGTGTGCGCAACATATGTGCACAGATCAATTTCAGGGGTGCAACAGGGTGTCCGTTGGACACCCCTGCATTCTTGAAATTGCATTCTCAATTTGCGATTCGCTAATTGCGATTCGCAAATTGAAAATGTCTTCCCATTCATTCCTATGGGCCTCTAGGCCATAGGAATGAATGGGGAGGAGAAACATCCTTTACAACGCAACTTTTACCACGCAGTGCCTTTACGATGCAACTTTTACAACGCAAACCATTACAGCACATTGCGCTGGGGGGCGCTCTAGGATAGGGAATAGGTTTAATTTACTATCCAACACCTTCCCTACTATCCACGGGGACTGGAGTTGGAATAGTAAATTAAACTATTCACTATCCAGCGCCCCAAAGCACTATGCGTTGTAAAGGCATGCGTTGTAAAAACAGCGTTGTAAAGGCATGCGATGTAAAAGCATGCGTTGTAATGTCATACATCCAATGGGGAGGTATTCCTTAGTTGTGAATCGCAATTTGCGAGTCGCAATTACGGAATATTAAGAAATCACAATTTTTTTTGCGATTTCTTCATGCATAGCCTTTTGCTATTCCTTATTAGCGAATCCTTATTTTTCGCTAATAAGGAATCGCAAATGGCATTGTTGATACATGTGGGCCATAGTGTTTCTATTGAGTTCCTTTGGAATACACCATTTAGAAAAGTCAGTGCAAAATTGTGAAAATGCAAGTTATGAACCTGAAACTTAAACCAATAATATTGGACATTCTATAGTTTATAAAAGGTTAAAAATAATTTTTGTACTATGTTCTTATAACATTATATATTTATGTGAAAGTGGAAGGATATTGTGATTTTCATTGCATTATATTTAATATTTAATATTGATTTGAAAAGTGTTCCATTTAAAAATTGTAATGCCAACTTAAGGACTTTTTCAAATGTACTCTCTCTGATTCTGACTTATTCTTTGACCTAATATAATGGTTCTTTCAGAGCTAGCAAAATATTGCCTTATTTGTTCAATATACAATTATAACAATCAACATTCCTGAATGTTTTTTCAACTTTCACAGTTAATTATTTCTGTGGGAACAGGATTTCAGCTTTTACTATAGACTGATGCTTTGCATTTTTCCCTTTCAACATTGTTAGGCCTATGTGGACTTTAAATCTCTTGTTTCTCATGACTAGCATGAAAAAACATCTTGTAGTTACAAATGTCCTAGGTGACTTTATATGAATTTGAGCCCATGATAGTATTTCAACAGTGGTGTGATGCTGCATCACTAGGACTCTGAAAGAGGCTTTATAAAAGAAAAATCCCCAAAGGAGGGGCAATTATGCAATTTTATTTTCTCTGTGCAAGAGCAAGACCGCTGACCCAGTCTGACGCCTGCTCTTCTCCCCAGCAGTCCCCAGGCCCAACCCTGATAGGATTCAAGATCACTTCGCTCCTGGCGAGGGCCCACCTCGCATTCTGGCTCCCTGTATTCAGCGTTGTTGCCCCCTTGTAAGTAGCGTGTATTTTTTGTGCCACTTGTGACTGTGCATTCCTTTTCTGTGCTGCGCCCATACGTTATTCTTTTTTTCTTTTCTTATTGTCTGTGTAACTGTCTTTCTGTGCCCATACATTCTGTGCTGTCGTGTTTTCCCACCGTCACCGCTCCTGCCTCCCAGCTGCTCGTTCCCTCCCACCGCAGCATCCCCTGTGGCCCCCGTACCCCTCCATGCCCATTTGCTGCCCACGGCCCCCCGCCTCCCACCTCCCAGCTGCTCCTCCCTCCCACCTCCCCTTAAATGGCGGCTGCTGCACGGCTGCACAGCGGACGTGCTCAGCGGGCGCACCGCTGGCACGTCATCCGTGACAGGACCGCGCCCAGCACCAGAACCCTTGGCCCCCGCACAATCCATGAAGGCCGCCTCAGATACGACGCCAGCATCCTCAATGCTCTCAACCCAGGACGGACCCTCGCCTGCTTCACGGCCGCCCCAAAGCGCACCCACGGTCCCTTCGCCTGCTTGAACTGCAGCTTCTCCTGCATCAAAGACGCCGAAACAACCGCCAAGACAGGACACAACCAGCTCCGATGCATCCTGATCAACACCCACTCCACACACAGACAGGGCGTTGAGCTCAGGGACCTACTCGACACCGCATCAACAGACGTCGCCTTCCTGACCCAGACCTGGATGAACGAAGCCTTCTCTCCAGACATCGCCATAGCCATCCCCGATGGATACAAGATCGCCCGCAGAGACCGCACCAACGGAGTCGGAGGAGGAATCGCCATGGTCCACAAGAAGAGCATCAGGGTCTCCACAAACACCAACGGCACTCTCAGCACCGCCAAACACATGCACTTACAGATCCACACAGACCCCAAGACCACCCTAAGAGGCATCCTCGTGTACAGAACACGTGGACCCCAACCACAATTCTGCGACGCCATTGCCGACTTCATCAGCACGCACCCACTGACCTCCACTGACTACATCCTCCTCGGAGACCTGAACTTCCATCTGGAGAACAACAACGACAGCAACTCCTCCACCCTGATAGACAACCTCACCAACCTTGGACTGGAACAGCTCGTCACAACGCCAACCCACATCGCCGGACACACGCTTGACGCCATGCTCTCTTCAAGCCCCCACGTCTCCTTCTGCCATGTCTCCGAACCCACCTGGACTGACCACCAATGCATCCAATTCACCTTCCTGGAAACCTGTCGCACATCACCGCACCCTACAGACTCCCCGACGCTGCTGGGGCAAAATCACTGAAGTACAACTACAGACAAACATCGCACGCAACCCACCGACCAACCCCAACGATGGTGTGCGCACCCTCAGCCGATGGACGGACGACTGCGCAATCACCTTAGCCCCGCTGAAAAAGCAAACCCTCAAAGACACCAGCAAGAGAGCCAACTGGTTCACCCCGGAACTCCTAGCATCAAAGCACACCTGCACGAAGTTGGAGAACATATGGCACAGCGAGAAGTCGCCCGGGCAGCCGCGCAGCCCACAAAGACGCCATCCGCAACTACCACTACCTCATCAGGACCGCCAAGAGGACCTCCTTCAAAGACTGCCTCAACAACAATGCACACAACAGCAAGGAGCTCTTCAACATCGTGAAGGAACTCTCCAACCCCAGCTCCAACGCCAACGACATCCCGCGGTCGCAAGCCCTGTGCGACTCCCTCACCACCTTCTTCCACGGCAAGATCACTGACATGCACAACAGCTTCAACCCCTGGACGACCCTAACAGGCCCCAACACGCCGGACCCACCACACCGACCATGACCCCCACACAACCAGGGCCAACGTGAGCATCGAAGACACAATCAAGACCATGGGTACAATCCACTCTGGCTCGCCGTCTGACCCTCTTCCACACCACATATTCAACAAAGCCCGCAACTCCATCGCACCCCACCTGCGCAATGTCATCAACCTCTCCTTTCAGAACGCGACCTTCCCTGAGAGCTGGAAACACGCCGCGATCAACGCCCTACTGAAGAAACCCAAGGTGGACCTAAACTAAATCAGAAACCTCCGGTCCATCTCCCTGCTTCCGTTCCCAGCTAAGGTCATCGAGAAGCTCACCCGCTACCCCGAAGACAACAGCATCCTGGACCCCTCCCAGTCAGGATTCCGCAGCAACCACAGCACCTAGACCACCCTCATCGACGTCACAGACGACATCAGGATCCTACTGGACAAAGGCAAGACGGCGGCCCTCATCCTTCTGGACCTCTCTGTCCCCTTCAACACCGTCTGCCACCACACACCATGCACACGACTCCACGACGCAGGGATCCGAGACAAGGCCCTGGACTGGACCGCCTCCTTCCTCTCCGGCAGAACCCAGAAAGTCCGCCTCCCCCAGTTCCGATCCGAAGCCTCCGAGATCATCTGCGGCGTCCCGCAAGGATCCTCCCTCAGCCCGACGCTGTTCAACATCTTCATGGCGCCTCTCGCACGTATCGCCCGACATCATGACCTCAACATAATCGCCTACGCCAACGACACACAGCTGATCCTCTCCCTCACCAAGGACCCCCTCACCGCCAAATCCAACCTCCACCAGGAAATGAAGGCCGTCGCCGACTGGATGGAGGATAGCCGCCTTAAGCTGAACACAGACAAGACGGAGATCCTCATCCTCAGGCCCAACCTCTCAGCATGGGAGGACTCTTGGTGGCCCGCATCGCTGGGGACACCCCCCACACCCATCAACCACCCACGCAACCTGGGAGTCATCCTTGACTCGAAACTCACCATGACCATACAAGTCAACGCTGTCTCCTCCACCTGCTTCAACACCCTCCGTATGCTCCGCAAGATCTACAGATGGATCCCGACAGACACAAGGAAAACAGTCACCCAGGCCCTAGTCAGCAGCAGAGTCGACTACGGAAATGCCCTCTATGCCGGAGCCCCAACCAAGCTCATCAACAGACTGCAAAGACTCCAGAATGCCTCTGCACACCTCATCCTCGACGCCCCGCGCCGCGACCACATCACACCCCACCTGAGGAACCTGCACTGGCTCCCCGTCGACAAAAGAAATTCCTTCAAGCTCCTGATCCACGCACACAAGGCACTCCACAAGACCGGCTCAGAATATCTCAACAGTCGACTCTCCTTCTATGTACCCAACAGGAATCTCTGCTCCGCAGACCTCTCCCTGGCCACCGTCCCACTGTAGAGCCACAGCCGGAGGCAGATTCTTCTCCCACTGCGCCGCCAAGACCTGGAACTCCCTCCCCCTCAACCAGTGACAAACTGAAGACCTTCTAACCTTCAGGAGACGACTTAAGACCTGGCTGTCCGACCAGTAACAACAGCACCCCCCCACTCCCCACCCTCAGTGCCTTGAAACCCTTGCGGGTAAGTAGTGCGCTTTACAAATTATTTGATTGATTGATTGATTGATGGTTCATGAGAATCTTCCTTTTACTTCTGGACTACTTTTGCCGAGTGCTACAGTCCTGAAACTCTTCTTTGCGGAATTATTTTCCTTTTTAATTTCTTTTGTCCCATGCGACTGGACTCGTCCTTAGTGGACTTTAAACCTGAACCCTCTCCCTTCTTCGTTAGGATTTTGAGCTGTTAGATGAAGGAACTATCCTTCTGCTTTTGATGGTAGTGGCACTCTGTAATTCTGTAAATTGATTTTTATGATGACCATCTTTTAAAGCTTGGCCTAAATGTTTGGCACATTAATGCAATCTCTGATATGCTCAACTGGATAACATGTTACTGCTTGTTGCCATTAATTATTGATCTTTAATACAATAACTAAATTATTATAATATCTGTCTGAGTCTTGTTGATTCTTCTATTAATACTGTGCTATCTTACCAATGATTCAAGTGTGCTGTAGGGAGAGTTAGCAAGCTTTTAAGAATTATCGAGTTCTGCTTCTTTTAAACTGTGTAGCTGTGGCAGAACATTTGGTCTGCATAATTCTAGTCCAAAGTAACTTCTTTAGGAGGTTCGGTGTTCCTATTACCATTCTTTATTTTTACAGCATGGTCTTGACAGTGGTATATTTAAACCTTATTTCAGGTTTGGGAGTTAACTGTCAATTAAGGGTCCACATTGGACAGCTAACATGGTGTTTTGGTCAACCTAATTTCCACCCCTCCATCTCTAGAGAAAGATTTATCTGAGGATCATTGCCTCTATGGAGAAGTTGTAGATTGTCTATTTGTAAAGGGCCCAGAATGGCTACAGTACAGTACTGTACAGTAAAGTTTTACCACACTTGCGCTGCAACACCCATCACTGGCCCCTTACAACCATTGATTATCTTAATACATGATATGTTATTTCATGAGAGGACAAAGGATGCATGATGTAATTTCTACTATTTTTTTAATTGACCTAAGATCAATATTGATATATGGGAATGATTCACAATGATTTCTGTATGAATAAGTGTCACTTTTGTAGTACTACTGACTTATTAATTTCATACATAAACCAGGTGTACCTCTGACCTACTCATGGATTTCAAGAATACTACAAGAGTAAGCAACAGCAAAAATCTTTATGAATCAGGCCCCTATATACATAAGTGCTCAAAGTTAAGAATGACCCAACGTCTTTATAAGAAAAACCTTTAGAATATAGAATTAGGTTGCCTGTAATCAGATCATATAGGGCAATTGTCACGATACACTCGTGCAGTATATTGAAATTAAATGTGTAAATGGGATATCTTCTGATGTGAATCAATAGATCCTGAGTCAATCAGGATTTGCAAAAGTGTACGCACGAAGGTGTATGCACTGTTTACTATCCCATGACAATGTATAAATGTAGAAGATTCGTTCTACCCAATTAGTCCAGGAGGAATTTTCACTTGTGGCTACCTGGATTTTGGAACCTTCACTGTGGGTAAGTCTCACTGTCTGAGTTTCACTCAAGGTGAATTCACAGTAATTGGACTAAGCCTGTTTACCACCAGTTCCTGCCTTTTATGATAATGCTGCCAGGGTGTGAGACTAGGATCGTACGCAGCCCAGTAATTGTGCATAGGTAGCCTGGTGCAAAAGTAACTCTGGAAGTATAAGTGCTGACCTAGAATAGGTCTTATATTATCAGTCGGCATTCAAAGCTAGAAGTGTATTGCTTACTATGAAATCCATAGGGATTTCACTGTATTATACCTATAGGTGAAATCTGTTCTAAAGTGCATCGTCACTCAATGTAAGCCTACACAGTCCAGCCAGGTGCTAAACTGGATTAAAACATGGTTGCCAAGTTTGAATTTGCAATTCCCAATAGTTAGAAATGGGGTTTCTGGTTCGCTAGGTTATACACCTAAGCCAGGTAGAACCCACCACTCTGGTCAGAGCAAGGGAGTTAAATGCCCAAGATGACACTTGCTCACCCCCTTGGTAGCTTGGCAGAGCAGTCAGGCTTATCTCAGACGCAATATGTAAAGCGTTTTGGCAATACACTCAAACACCAGTGACACACTAGACACACCAGAAAAAGAGACTACATACAAGGTTATATAAAAATATATTTTATATTATACTTAAAACACATAGACAACAATCACATAAATCACTTTGCCACTAGGCAATTGTCATAATAAGACATAGATCATGAATCACTTTGCCATAAAGCAATTGTCATGAACACAACCGTTAGTACACTTTATCAATGACTTATAAGTGGACATGTTAGAAAACAATTTGAAAAACCATACCCTACACCATCCCTGTACATATTGTGCCATTCCAAAAAGGATACTCATCATCCTCTCTGTATAAGGTATACCCACAACATACATCATAAGTCATGGCATGGAATGCAGCACATAAAGAAATGAAAAACACATAAATCAGGGTCATCATCAGCACCCTAATCATGAAATAACATTATATGTACATCAGCAACAGTAAGCCACAAATAGGCAAACAAACCCTCAATCAGTATCAGCCCTGGTAAAGTGACTGCACTCCACTCATAGCATTGGGCCGGGGAGCCTCTGTGCCTACTATGGTCATGAAATGCGGCAAGGAAGAGCCCAAGTTATGGCAAGCGATTATCTACAAACCTTGGAGCCCGGTTCACTGGTGCTCCTGTGAGGTGGCACCCAGAGAGGAGGGAACAGCAAAGCAGCTACCCTTGAACGCAGCTGCTACACATGCTGGTGTATCATCAGCTGGCAGGCCCCTCCTGCTGGCGCGGTCATCACTCGGAGGAGTATCGGAACTGGATGCCAATAGAGCGTCCGTCAGAGGGGTAATGGATAATAACCCTCTTCACATATGAGACCAAGGAAAAGGGAGAAATAGAGTGTTTTCTTTCAAAGAGGACTACTAGATCAGCATAAGGCCTCAAAGCAAGTAAAAGTCGGAATCCTTGTGGCCAAGCTTATAGGAAGTAAGACACATCATACACGCTCCACAGAGACTTTCTGTCAAAAACAATCCTTGCAGTGAGAGAAACTTGTTGAGATATACCAATGAGAAGACAAGGTATTCATCATATGGAGACAGTGGCCATATACAAGACACTAAACTCCAGAAGGCCCTGATCCTTGCCTGTACAGACCTGGTTGGAGCATTTTTCCTAGTTCCTCACCAGATCCCCCATACTCCTTACCTGTCACAAACAATGATATGTAAATCTTGAGGTCCTGATGAAGATGGAGACCACTGATATTGTCTATTGAAACGTACGTCGGCCAGAGAGTATAACACCGCAGACTCCAGCACAGCAATGTCACCACCTCGCTCTTTATCCATCTGTGCATTCAGTGTTGGTCTGGGGAGTAGTATGATAGTGTTAGTATGCCAGTGATATGGGTGTGGAGTATTTGAATGTGGTATGAGTGTAGGGGATTACTGTTGTTTTTCCGTTGTCAATTATCCTGTATAGTAACAGTTTGTATAGTCGGAATACAAAATTAAAATTGCATTGCAATTGTTGCACAAAATGAAATAACAGTTTGTACAGTCTAAATACAAAATTGAAATTGCATTACAATTGTTGCATAAAATGAAATGCCGATAAAATCAATTTTTTAATTTTGATAAATGTGTTTTTGAAAAAAAAAAGATAAAGCTTAGTAAAAAATTAAATAATAGATATTGAAGTTGGTGTGTGGAGAGTAATATTTTAGTATGCTCCAGGTTTAGAGCTGTAGCAAGCCACTGGCAAAGAAATAGAGGTTGGGTGGGAGATTGTTCTTGTAACTGCATTTATTTGTTTTTTCCCCCCCACCTTCCAGACCTATCAAATAGGGGACGCCTTTCTCATACATTGCGGTCGTCACTGTGGCCACGCGGATGGCCAACCCAGAAGACTGGGAACGTGCGTCTGGCCCCACTGGCAGTTGTCACGGAGCTCTCAGCCCACTCATTTAACTGCTCTCCCTGGAGGTTGTGTTACAGCAAACAAATGATGAACGGAACTCTGACAAAGCAAACAATCACCCTCAGTCAAAAATATCTGGGTTAAATTCATAGTTCTTTTGTCCACTATGCCACCCCAGTTTAGACCCAGACATATGCAAATCAGTCTTGACCCTGTGCCCCATGGCAACAGTCCAGACCAAAATGCCAGGCCAGGTCCTCCCGGGACCGAAAACAAACATCCTGGCACCGGTTTCAGGGTATTTCACCCTTCATCACCCAGGCTAGCTTGGATCCTGTGGCACAGTGAGCAAGGGACCTACGTCTGGGATACCCATCCCACTTAGGGCGAAAAGTGTTACAGCAAAAAAATTATGAACCAGTCCTAGGATGCTTGTTTCCAGTCCAGGGAGGACCTGGCCTGGCAATTCATGCTGGACTCTTCCCTTTGGGCACAGGGTCAAGACTGATTTGCATATGACTGGGTTCAAAGTGGAATGTCATGGTGAGCATAAAAACAATGGACTTAGGCCCAGATCTCTGTACTGGGATGAATGTACGACATTGTTCTGCATTCTGTACATCAATTGTTGTTTTTGTATTTGTCTACCCGAGTGGGACGGTTATGCCCGACATGGGACCCGTGCTCTCCATGCCATTGGAGTGAAGCTATCCTGGCTGAAGAGGGCTGAAACCCAGAAACCGGTCCCAAGAAGCTTGTTTCCAGTCCTGGGAGGAGCTGGCCTAGCAGTTTGTGCTGGACTGTTCCCTTTGGAGTCAGGGTCAAGACTGATTTGCATATGGCTGGGTTCAAACTGGAATGGCATGGTGAACATAAAAACGATGGATTTAGGCCCAGATCTCTGCACTGGGGTGAATGTATGACATTGTTCTGCATTCTGTCCATCAATTGTTCTTTTTGCATTTGTCGCCCGAGTGGGACGGGAATGCCCAGACATGGGTCCCGCGCTCTCCATGCCACTAGAGTCAACCTAAACTGGCTGATGAGAGGTGAAACTCCAAAACAGGTCCCAGGATGCTTGTTTAAAGTCCAGGGAGGACCTGGCCTGGCAGTTCTGGCCTGGCTATTCCCATAGGGAGCAGGGTCAAGACTGATTTGCATATGGCTGCGTTCAATCTGGAATGGCATGGGGAGCAAAAAAACAATGGATTTAGACCCAGATCTCAGTAATGAGGTGAATCTATGAAATATTTCTACACTCTGTCCATCAATTGTTCTTTTTGCACTTTCTAAAGGATGGCACTTTCAAACAACATTTTAAAAAACTCCGTTACTAAAAGGTGTGTTCATAAATTCTGAGTTCATGGAGTCCAAACTCCATTTTTCTATTTTGTCCCAATTGAAAGTTACACATGTATAAAGGTTACAGAGTGGCCACAATGATAAGCCTATGGGACAGAGATTATTTCAATAGGGAAAACAAAATACGCAATATTTCACTTTCAGGACATGTCATACACACCAGTGCATACCCTACCTTTAACATTCACAGCACCCTGCAAATGGGAGTATCATGGGCCTACCATAGGGGAACCTTACATGTAAGAAAGGGAAACGTTAGGGCCTGGTAAGGGGGTGTATTGCCAGGTCAGCATGGCAGTTTACAACTGCACGCAGACACTGCAGTGGCAGTCCTGAGATATATTTACATGGCCCTTGATATGGGTGGCACAAACAGTGCTGCAAGCCCACTCGTAGCATTTGATCTACAGGCCCAGTAAATGCAATATGCCAATCATGGATACCAAATCATATCATAATTTTCACTTTGAGCATATGCACTTTGGCACTGATCAGTAGTGGTAAAGTGCCCTGAATCCTATAGCCAACGAAAAGAAGGTCATAAAATTGGACGCAAAAGACAAAAAGTTTTGGGATAAACCAGCAGAAAGGGCCAGGTCTAACAACAACACACTAAATCCACATCTTATAGGACTGCAGGAATTTTCATATGTCTCTTGTTCAGCTCATAATCAAACTCCAGGCCGTTACCCTCCTATTGGGCCATGTTATTTACTCTAATACCCAGCAGAGGGATCAAAGGCCTTCCCACACAAAACAAGTTATTATCAGTGATTAACCTGGTAGAGGAAAGAGGCATGGAAAAATCTACATTTAATAATTAGGGTGTCATACTGCACCTGGGCTGGGACAGCCTAGGAACACTAGAACAAAGCGGGAAGTCCAGACAACTGGAGCCAACGCAATAGAGGCTCACCTTTCAAATTTGGTTGGGAAGGGATCTGACAGTGGGTTCAACTAGGGACAGAGTGAGGCCCTCAGAGGAGTTCTTTCCAGAGAAAACATGGGATCTCCATGATGTATTGTCCCAGAAAGCTGTGCAGGAAGGTTGGGACAGAAGTAGAGGGTTGATGTTGCATCTTAAGATTGGAAAGGGGTGTATGGAATCTAGAACTTTTCATCCCCACTTAAAAACACCTGCACAAGGGAGAGAGAGAGTTGAGAAGCACATGGACCTCAAAGGCGACAGTGGCAGAAAGGATGCCCAGCTGCAAGTAACAACCATCTGATGTCCTGCAAGAATTGACTAAATACTATAACTCCAACTGACCCTCAGGATTGGGATGGATCTCTCTAGGGCCAGTAGAACTGACCCCTTTATGCTACCTGAGCACCAGTTGGAAGAAAGGCATTGACTCCACCCACCCAACAGGTGCTCTGTAAGACAGCATGTAGGCTCTAGGGCCTGGTAAGTGAGGGACATGGGTGACCTGCTGGCTGGTAGTAACAGGCTGGGCAAGATGCCCCTCAAGCTACGCAAGATTCCCCCACCAGAAAGAGAGGATAAGAAAGAACCAGGAGAAGGACAAGGAGGGCACAAGGAACTAGAAAATCCAGATCCCTACAGAAAGCACCCTTTAGAGGCAACGAGGCCTTGTGAAAATGCCACTGTTGGCTAGGCCTGGCCTCCAGGAGCAAAACGAGTCAGAGATGAGGAAAATCAGTAAAATGGTGCCAGAGATATACTGCTGAAAAGATTTGCTACCATTAAGCAGAAAATCCTAGGAACCGGCACATGGTGCTCTGCTACTGTTGTTTAAGAAACTCTCAGGGTGGGCCAGGGCCCAGGGGTTGTTGCATCTGTTTTTTAAACCTTTTCCTTGGGGAGACAGCATGCATGAGTCCCCCTCCCTATTATGTCCTCGAGCCTCCACCACCCTAAGACTAGCACAACTCATATGCTGCCTCTGGTACCCCATCCTTCCTTATATAGATTAATGTGGGGACCCATTGACACAGCCAGTAGGCCTGCCTTATAAATAATACCACCCTTTATAGTGCCACAAATTCAGAGATTTCCCGGATCTGCAGGGGTCAGATTTCTAATCCACAAGGGCAATAACTTAATCCGATTCGCTACCCTGAGGAAGAAATAACAATTGGTCTGCAGCCCTGCCACCAACCCACTAAGCCGCCTTGGGCAGTCTGTGTTGTTAGGTCAGTTATCAGTCCTTTCAGTTTTCAGAATCATAGTGGTAATCTAAACAATCGTCATCCCTGAACAACACAATCAAGCATAGTACTAGGAGCAAAGGGTTTGTTTAAATATTTATTTTAAAAGTATTATTGTAGTACTGAAAATGTGCAGTGTAACCATATAGCATGAAAATATAAAAGTAATTAGTGTTATCATGAACAGTGTAAATAAAATGAACATCTCCAACATGTTTAGAAGGTTCCTAGCATTCTAACACACTATAGCTAATTCTAAGAGCTATACTATAATTTTTAGGCATAGCATTAAATGTCAAACTTGCCTCTCAAGTATCTTAAGGATGATCAAACTCCATATGTCTCAATAGCTAATGCAGCTGCCCTTTATCAGAATTCTGCCTGAGAAGGGAATGATCTCAAGGTGAAATAACACCCTCTGCTAGGCTTTAGACCAATCTAGTGTCACCTCTGAAGATAATCACAGCATGAAGACCTCCACTGATTGATGGTCAAGTCCTGGACATTACATATGGTTCAACAACTAATTTTATATTGCATTTGCAAATGAAATGGGGGTATAGGACATGAAATTCTTAGCAGACTAAAATATTAAGACACAAAATGCATCAGCTCTGTCAACATGTTGATTTTAAGAAGCCATTACTAATTCCTTGATACTTATACAGCAAGGAGCCACGTTAGAATTGTGGCGCTTGTCGGCAAGGGTAAATAAACAAGAAATGAGCATCCATGAACATGAAATTACAAGTTCAGCTAAAGATATGCAGGTTAGAAAATGGAAAAACAGGCTAACTCAACCTTAACTAAAAATGTAGTAAATTATGTTATTCATGACAATAGTGTGATGTTACATCTGGTATAGTTAGGGAGTATTGTGATCATAGGGTTCAGGACCCACTTGGGGCATCAAGTGATAAGAGTGGTTGCCAAAAATATTTCCATCTACCTGATTTACACATTTGCACATTAAAGCATAGCATTTAGCAGTGTGTTTCATTTTTCAAAGAAAAAGCACTAGCAGGACTTTAATGTATTGATTGTTGTTGTTGGATACCAGTGAATTGAGTTTAATGGCCCACCTCACTGAACAGGCTTCGGACTGCTTTGCTTCGCTATCCTGAGAGAGTTAAGTTCTACAATGGGGTAACCAGTAAAATACTTATTAACTGCGCAGGACTCACATTCTTCCAAACCAGTAACTCAATTTCTTAAAATAACACTGGCAACACTAAGTTTAGGGATAGGGCCAGAAAAGTGGGAGTAATAATGGAACATAGATATAAAAAATGCTTTTGAGCAGGCTCAAATATTTTGTGTGCTGTTTCTCTAGTGGCAACACACAAAAAACATGCACCGTTAAGATTGTTTTTAGGAGTGAAATATGAAAGGAACACCATATATTGTATTCTATCGGATGCTGAGTGTTCGATCACACACCTTCTTAACCCCTTTGCTCTTAGGCCTCCCAGTGCTAAGACTTTTTTTTAGCTATTTGGGGTAGTTCACGCTTAGGCCCCTGTACCCTTTTGTCAACATAAGGTATCCATGCCAAATTAGCGTCCTTTTCTTCCAATATCTTGAGCATTCTAAAGGTACTGAGGGATTGTTGATTCCCCTGGAGGGGACAGAGACATTTGAAAAAAATACAGCAAATTTTCTCCAGGAAAATGGGTAAAAGTGCTGCAGAAGAAAACGTCTGGTTGTTTCCCTGCAAAAGGTATTATCAAAGGGTTTATGGTGCTAACATGACCATATTCCCTGCTTTCAGGAATAGGTTGACTTTGTCAGAAAAACAAACATTTCTACACAGTTTTGACCTTTTACTGGGACATAGCCTATTTGTTGTGCTTTCATCCTACTTCCGTTTACTGGTTCAAATGGGTGTGAAAGCAATATTGGATCCAGGACAACTACATATTTCTGAAAAGTAGATAAAACTATGAATTTGGAAAGGGGTAATTTGTGTAGATCCTTTAAGTTGTTTTAATAAAAACTAACAGCTAAATATAAAAAATATTGAAATTGAGTTGAAAAAACTGCCATTAATGCCAACGTTTTCACATATAACTTCTTCTAAGTATGGCAGATTTTTAAAAGCATTATACAGTTATGTCTGCTGGGCCCTTCTGGTAATGGGGATATATAGGACTTGTAGGTTCACCAAGAACCTGAGGTATCCAGAGTCAATAACTGAGCTGTGTCTTGCAATGTTTTTGGAATGTGTTCTGGGTATATATCAATTCATTTGGTAAAATATAAAGAGTGAAAAATAGGTATCAAGGAAACCTATATTTCTGCCATGGGAATGAAATATAGAGTTTAGAAGCAGTGATTATTTGCACATCTCTGAAATTGTGGGTACCCATACAAGCATGTGAATTGACAATAACGCTTGTTCTGCTATTCTGTGCTCTGCTAAGTCTCCTGATAAAAATGGTACCTCACTTGTGTGGTAGACCTTTTGGCTACAACATGAAACAGCCCAAAATGCAACGTGGACACATAACTCTTTCCCAGTGAAAACTGTAAATTTTTTCGCGATGTGCCTAGCTGTAAATTTCGGACCTTAGCTGTGCAAGCACCTAAGGAAACCTAGCACACCTATATATTTTTAATACTAGACATCTGGGGGAATCAATTATGTGGTGACCTGTGTGGCTCTCACCAGGTTCAGTCACCAAGGACCCCTTGCAAACCCCAAATATTGTAAAAAAAAAAACACATTTTCCTCACATTTCTGTGATGGAAGGTTCTGGAATGTGCTGGGAGCCATAAACTACCACCCACCCAGCATTCTCCAAAGTCTCACCAGAAGCATGGTGCCTCACTTGTGTGGGTAGGTATAGTACCCACGACATGAAACAGTCCAAAATGCAACATGGACAGATCACATTTTTCCAGTGAAAACTGACCCTTTTTTTGCAATGTGCCTAGCCTTGCACCCTAGCTCTTCCAGCACCTAAGGAAACCTAGCAAATGTATAGATTTTTTAAAACGATATATCCAGGGAAATCCAGGATGGGGTGACTTGAGTGGTCTCATCAGATTCTGTTACCCAGAATCCCTTGCAAACCTCAAACTTTGTTAAAAAAAAACTCATTTTCCTTACATTTTTGTGATGGAAAGTTCTGGAATCTGCGTGGAGCCACAGACTTCAACCCACTCAGCATTTCGCCAAGTTTCCTGATAAAAATGGTACCTCACTTGTGCGGGTATGCCTAGTACCTGTAGCGGGAAACGGTCCAAAATACAACATTTAAATAGCAAATTTTTTCCCAGAAAACGAATCCTTGTTTTGCAGTGTGCCTAGCTGCGGATTTGGGACCCTAGCTCAGCCGCAACAAGGGAAACCTAGGAAACCTTTAATATTTTGCAAACTAGACACCCAGGGGATTCCAGGATGGGGTAATTTGTGTGGCTATCAGGAGGTTCTGTTATACAGAATTTCTTGCAAACATCAAGCTTTGTAAAAAAAATACACATGTTCTTCACATTTCTGTGTTGGAAAGTTCTGGAATCTGCAGGAAGCCACCCACTAAGCATTCCCCAATGTCTCTTGATGAAAATGGTACCACACTTTTGTGGGTAGGCCTAGTGCATGCGAAAGGAAATGGCCCAAAATTCAATGTGGGGACATCACACTTTTCCAGTGAAAACTGAGCCTTTTTTCTTATTGTGCCTAGCTGTGGATTTTGGACCCTAGCTCAGCCGGCACCTAGGGAAACCTAGCAAACCTGTACATTTTTCAAAAGTAAAACACAAAATACGAATTCTCGGATAAAGGACCTAGCTGTGAAAACAAGGAAAAATTCCCACTCAGGCAGAGTCAGAACAAATGATAAGGAAGGAAAAATGTCCTTTCTTGAGTCCCCTCACTCACCAGGGTTTCCCCACGGTTACATGCTTCATCACAGGAGCCACCCTAACCCGCTGCGGGTTGAAGTGTGCTACAACTTGCGACACTATGTAGGAGCACTATTTTTTGGGAGTGACTATGTGTAGTGCGGTGATGTAGGTGAAGTGGTGGGTTAAAAATATCTAACTAGTGGGCAAATTAAAATGTATTCAGGCTCCTAGTCGATATGTTAAAAACGGGGTTGGTCTCTAGGGTTCGTGTCTGTAATGGGTCAGGGATCCCTAGTGGAAGTCAACTAGTTTCGAGCTTCCCCAGTGCTCTTCTTTGGGACAAACAGGGTACAGTCCTGAGTGTACCACTCCTAAAAGTGACCTAAAGTGAGGAAAATAGGAATAATGCTGCAAAAATTAAGCAAGTGAGATTAATACATACGATGCACTGATCACGTAGTATCTGTAATTAGAAATAAAGACACAATTATCATGTACAACCAACTCCCTGTGGTCATTTTCTTAAAACCGCAATGCAACAGTTCACTCATCCAGAGTGGGTGTGTATCCTCTAAAGCCTTCACATGCTTTGTAAGACCAGCTTGGATTATAGACACATTCCTAGTTGTGCCCAAGAATAGTGACACTGTCTTCACATGCCTGGTACAAGTTAAAAAAGAGAAAATAAAGAGTCACCTTGTGAAACATCCCTCAAGGAAATGACTGACTCATCACTAGTGTATTTAAAGTTCCCACATCAAACGATCTCGGTGACACCCATGCGTGAAACATGATTGTATTTGCATCGTGTAACACATGGTCATTAGTAAAGTCTAACCATCACATTGACACCCGTAAGTATTAAAGTGCCTCTTAAAATGCACCCTCACTCTTAGCGAAACGCCACTGGTTATACGCTTCGAGAAACATGACAAACAAGCATTCAATGTTGCAAGTTTGGCAACACTTTTTTTGAACAAACACAATATACAGAAAAACAACTAAACAAAACCACATAAAAGGTGACGAAGAAACATACTGGTTAAATAGCACTACTGTCGTCATGGTCTCTGAGGGATTAGAGAGGTTCTGTCTCAAATGCTATGGAGGGAAAAAAACAAAGCGTTGTTGAATGCTTCGTTTCTAAAGAAACAAGGTAGGCAAGCTGCGGTGGTCCTCACTGGCTGCCCGGTCTTTTCCTGTTGGGGGGAAAAACACTTGGAGCAAATATCCTCTCTGGCTTGCTAACCTGCTATCCCTCGCGACCGCATATTAGCTAGTTGTTCCTGTGTGCAGGTTTTTAACAGAAGTGTTTCCGCCTAGTCATACAACGAAGACTAGTGCGGGAACCTTTGCAAAATGGCCGCCGCTTTTGGCTAATTTAGGCAACCTGCTAGAGGTATAAAAACGCTTACCATTCAGTGCCAGAATTGGGATGATACATAAGAGCACTCATAACACTATGGTTTGTGATGAGACAATAAATTAAAAATGCTCAAAAACAATAAGGAGCCCCTTAGGATCACGGGCAGATCGCCACCGCCCCGCATGGCGGTGGCGATCCGCCCGTGATCCGACCCTGCCCGCCACCCATTCCCCCGCCATATTACTATGGCGGGGGGACCAAGGCAAACGGAAAGACCGTCCGCCGCTTTTCCACCCGGTCAACGAGTTGACCGGGCGGAAAAGGGTTTTTTATGGTGGCGGTGTCTCTTAGACCACACCAGCCATATTGAGATGGGTGTGGAAAGATGCCTTTCCGTGGCACATTGCCGCCATTGAAAGGCATTCGGGAATTGACGCGGGGGCCCGTTGCGGGTCCTCAGGTACTCTGAGGGGTGGGGGGTGCACATGGGGGGTACCTATGGTACCCCCCAGCAGTTCCATGCACCGCGCGGTCCCTGCTATGTTGTTCATGGATGTGTACAACATGCCTTCCTGGAATGCAGGATGCACCTGCCACTGTGGCGGGCGCATCCTAATTGCCCCCACGGGACCCCCGCTCTTATGGCGGGCGATCCCTTTTACTGTGAGGATGCCCACCATCCTAATGATGCCCTAAGTGTTTGTGCGAGAGTTACACAATGAGAGGAACTATCAAGGGTGAAAGGTTATTAAACATGTGAGTAAGGACTCCCTGATAACGAATATAGTTCTTGGCACAGGGCAAAAGACACAGGGGAAAGTATTGTTCCAAAGCAACTTAAAAGACACAAAAAATGCAATTGTAACTTTAACAAAGGAATGGGTTCAAAGGAATAAAATATTTAACAATCTTTAATCAAAAATATTAAATTCATTCTAATAAGCAAAACATTTAAAATAAATAAATGTTTCATCTCTTAAAAACAAATAGGTAGCAAAGGTTAAATCTTCGACGCGCATCTCGACACCAAAGTGTCTTCGTCAGGAGTAGCCGACCATACACCTAAAATTGAATTAAAACATAGTCTAGGAAAAGGGTTTATAAAAGAACTCATTCTTGTAATCTTGTTACAACATAAACATCTATTTTATACATTACACATACAGAGGCTATGTTACTGTCTGTCAGATAATACTAAATTAATTAGAGCATGGAAAAACTAAATATATTTGTGACAACCGGTTGTAGACACATTCAATCTGTTGGTACCTAGACATCCCAATGGATCAGAGATTAATGCAAAATTATTAGAGTCCCAATTATTGCATGCAATAACAATTTATCAGGTTCCTATAGATGATATAATATAGGAAAGTAATGATGTGACAGAAAAGGCAAAAGATCCCTTTCTATGAGTCCTGCTATGTGGAATCTTTATATATCTATAAGCCATCACCCGTGTTTTACATTACAGAGAAACACAGTTTTCTCTTAGTGAGGCTTACTAGTGGTTTATTTCATAACATTAATGATGTAGAGTATTTTTCAAGCCGGACCTCAGGGCTTGATGAGGAGGTCGCGTTTTAAACGATCTAAGTATAACATGGTGAATAAAGAAAACATAAGCTGCCTTATTTGATATATTTAAGCTTAAATATCGAGGATCATTTTAAAATCTTTGGAAAGGTGGTATAGGTGACCTACTTTTTAAGGAAGATCGCTATTTAGGGCCAATGGAGATCAAATAACACAATAGTATTTGTTGGTAGAAAATATTTAAGATGGATTTCTAAAGAGAAATAATAAAGGGATTTAAAAAACAACCGTCGATTTTCTGTGGTAAAACAGTAATATCGATACGACCAGCAATAATATATCAGTATATGAGGCCAATGATACAGATAAAGGAAAATGTTCTTTAATCACTATTGATTTATTAAGTGATATTTCTGACGTAGTTCAAGTTATACTAAAAAGATGTTTGATAAATGTTTATGTCTATAGAGCAAAGTGATTGTTCGGCTTACCTTAAAATATTCAAGATTAGTGCAGAAAGGCCCACCTAATATCCTGTGTACAGCACTATCACTGTATGATTCTAACCGGAAAATAGAAAATAATAACCTGACTATTATCAGAAACAGATTCCGTGAAGAGATAAAACTAGATAACATAATCATGAAGAGGACGGTAAATATTTAGATTTAAATAACTCAATTTATTTAAAGCGCTTCCAAAATACAGGATATGGGTCCGGGCGTTTAGTATAACAGGCACGGTAGTCCAAATGATCTACAACAATAAACAAGGACAAAGCCAAAACGAGATTAACTAGGGTGTAAGCAAGTGGCAATTGAAGTATAGGCTGCAAGTTAGCAGGAATGTAGGAGAACAGGGCAGCATACCTTGCTAAAAACGGTCCTCCAAAGAGACTGGAAATCGGGTCTGTACTGGCATGGATATTGCGCGATTGACCCGGAAGGATAATTACCAGATGTATAAATAGGTGCATAGCGCTGACGTACAAGGTCATGTGATACAAGGTCATGTGATACGTATAAACGGCAGCGTTTTACTTAAAGAGCTAATTCTTAAATCGTCTGATTACGATGCTTAAAGATATAGAAAGTGGACTAGAGGAACGATGCCGAAGCACCATGTAAATATGGCAATCAAAAATTAGTTTGTGTTACAAAACACTCCACATTAGACGGTAAAGTCAAACAGATTATAAATTCTAATTGGCATCTTCTAAACAGTAATACAGACCAGCAAAAGATCACAAAGCCACTGTTTGCACATCGCCAGAATAAAAATATCAAAGACCTAATAGTACATTCTCGGTTTACCTACAAAATGACAGAAGCCCCCTTCGTACAGAAAACCATCAACGGTAGTAAGCCCATTAAAGGAACAATAAAGTGTTCCTCATGTAAATCTTGTGATAAAATATTGGAAGGTGAAAACATGACATTTAATAATTTCAATATTAAAGCACAGGGTCTCTGGAATTGTAAAACCCAGAATGCCATTTATCTTCACTTATGTCCTTGTAACCTAGGTTACGTAGGTGAGACATCTATGCCTATTCAGACCAGATTGACAGAGCACTGGTCAGCTATAAAAACTGGCAAAACTATGACACCGTTAGTGAAACACTTTGTGGAATTTAATCATAAGCCTGATAATATTCGGTGGTGAAAACTTGAGAAAATCCACACACCAGATGACAAAGACGGGCTTCGTATCCGTAAAAAAAAAAAAGAGGTGTATTGGATTTTTTCAATAAATACTTTCAAATCTGGCCTTAATAATGATTTGCCTTGGGAGAATGCAATTATTTAAGTATTTATTCCTGAATAAGAGATTTTCTGTATAGTTTAGATCTGTATAGTTTGCCTATATATCTTAGGTGTTTAACTGACACCGCCCTTAGAATAGGTATTCCTCTATGGACTAGATATCTGATTGTAAGTGTCCAGATTTCTCTAAGAAGAAGTAATGAGTCCAAATATATAGCAAACGTCTAACTCGAGCCTCTTTGTGGACTGTAGCAGTATGTTATTGGTTAATCTACATGATGGTTAAAGGCTGGTTGAAAATATCTGATCATAGCCTAATTGATTTTAGATTTCTTTTTTGGCTACACCAACATCTTATAGTTGTAGTTATACACTGGCTGTTTGTCATTTTAAAATAGCGGTTTAAAAATATAATAGATATTTACAAAATTTCAGATAATATTGTTCCTCTGAACATTACACTATTTCTTAGTAGGCTAACATTATATATACATTTTTTGTCCTTTTTTATTGAGCAAACAACAGCCTTTTGGAGTCTATTAGTAACCAACTCTGATACTAGCATTATGCCTTTTTTTATATAGCTATACCACGTGTAACATCTCCCTATTTTTGCATAGATAGTTTTAGGTTTTGATCACCATATTTACATGGTGCCTTCGGCATCGTTCCTCTAGTCCGCTTTCTATATCTTTAAGCATTGTAATCAGGTGATTTAAGAATTACCTCTTTAAGTAAAATGCTGCCGTTTATACGTATCACATGACCTTGTACGTCATCGCTATGCGCCTATTTATACATCTGGTAATTATCCTTCCGGGTCGACCACGCGATATCCATGTCAGTACAGACCCGATTTACAGTCTCTTTGGAGGACCGTTTTTAGCGAGGTATGCTGCCCTGTTCTCCTACATTCCTGCTAACTTGCAGCCTATACTGCACTTGCCACTTGTTTACACCCTAGTTAATCCCGTTTTGGCTTTGTCCTTATTTATTTTTGCAGATCATTTGCACTACCGTGCCTGTGATACTACACGCCCGGACCCATATCCTGTATTTTGGAAGCGCTTTAAATAAATGGAGGTATTTAAATCTAAATATTTACCAACCTCTTCATGATTACGTTATCTAGTTTTATCAGTACACGGAATCCTTTTCCAGATAATAGTCAGGTTTTTATCTTCTATTTTCCGGTTAGAATCATACCATGATAGCGCTATACACAGGATATTAGGTGGGCCTTTCCGCATTAATCTTGATTATTTTAAGGTGAGCCGAATAATCACTTTGCTCTATAGACAATACATTTTTATCAAACATCTTTTTAGTATAACTTGAACTACATCAGACATATCTCTTAATAAATCAATATTGATTAAAGAACATTTTCCTTTATCTATATCATTGGCCTCATATACTGATATATTATTGATGGCCGTATCGATATTACTGTTTTACCACAGAAAATCGACGGTTGTTTTTTAAATCCCTTTATTTGTTCTCTTTAGAAATCCATCTTAAATATTTTCTACCAACAAACACTATTGTGTTATTTGATCTCCATTGGCCCTAAATAGCGATCTTCCTTAAAAAGTAGGTCACCTATACCACCTTTCCAAAGATTTTTAAATGATACTCGATATTTATCATTAAATATATCGAATAAGGAAACTTATGTTTTCTTTATTCACCATGTTATATTTAGATCATTTAAAACTCGGCCTCCTCTTCAAGCCCTGAGGTCCAGGCTGTGAAAAATACTCATTAATGTTATGATATAAACCACAAGTAAGCCTCACTAAGAGAACACTGTTTTCCTCTGTAATCTAAAACACAGGTGATGGCCTATAGATATATAAAGATCGCACATAGCAGGACACATAGAAAGAGATCTTTGGCCTTTTCTGTAACATCTATTACTTTCCTACATTATATCATCTATAGGAACCTGATAAATTGTTATTACATGCAATAATTGGGACTCTAATAATTGTGCATTAATCTCTGATCCAAGCAAAGGATCTATCTGAAAAACTAAAAGAGAGGCATTTCCAAAACATCTAATCTTAAAAGACAAAAAAGAGCAGCTAACAATCACAGAGAAGCTCTCCTGGAACCCAGACAAAAATGAAATACAATACAAGACAAAAGACCAATTTGTATAACTACTTACAATATTGCGTCAAACAAGGTGACCGAGATCATCAAGAAACATTGGAGGACACTGAACAGTGCTAACCAAAACATACCTAGACCAATGTTCAGCCACAGAAAAGGGAAAATCCTAAAGAATTATTTTGCCCAGACACGCCCAACAAATGAGACCAAATCATATGGACAAAAAACCTTCAAGCATTACCTGCAGGACACTATCCATGAAGTAATTGCAGTGTATGCCACCTGAAGTCTCCCACTAAAAAGGTGACTTTTGTAGTGTAGTTCCTATATTCCCAATAGGCTCTGCGCATTTGGAATAATATAAATAGTAGTTTAGACGTAGGACTGAGGTCATCTAGGTCTCTACTGACTATATTAGACTTAATTAGGTTTGCCAGCTAGCTCAGAGGTTACTAGAAACTTTGTCGAGCAAACAAGGAGGTGTTAACTTCCCTGAATAGACAAGAAGAGATTAGCTTCTGACAACCGCATAAACATGACAACTTTGCTCCCTCAGAATAAAGAGTATAACTCCAGAGTCGTGTGAAAACAATAGACAGCTATTTCACTGAGTCAATCGTGCATACTTAGTTTCACCAGAGTGCAGAGAAATAGAGAGACGGGCGTTTTCAATAAAAGGTGTTATTTATTGAGCAGTCCTCTTTCTCATGCAAGAGAAATGAGTTGCCACAATTGCAATACTTATCATGAAGTAAAGTGCGTACAGTAAAAGTAGTATTATGAAATAATACTGTAAAAGTATTGATATGGTTTCTTAGCCATATGATACTTTAAAACGGATAAAATATATACATACATAAAAACATTGACTAACGTACTCAACTGGTGCTTCTAATATACGCCTACCCCGTTGTACCTGACCTAAGCCTAATACGTGGGAAGGAGTAAGTAGGTTGCAGTTTAAGTTAAGTTGTTTTTTTGCCAAGAATCTGAATCAAGAAATCTCTTAAGGTTTTAGTCAGCTCCGTACCTTGGTAATAGAATGAAGGAGGTCTTGCATCTCGTGTCTCAGGACTCGATCTCCCAGCAACCCGCAAGGGTGACTGGACACACCGGAGCTGGAATTTCTCGGTAGGAGAAAAGACAGCGTCTCTCTCAATGCGTCAAATGGGAGGGTCGGCTTCCTTCAGCACTCGCATCAGCTGGGCTTCTGGCAAGTAGATAGCCTCTCTGCTCCAAACCACCGTGTGTTTGCTTAAGGCAACGGTGCTATATTTAAACCTTAAAGGTGCCGTGTTTGACTTAAGGTTGGACATAAGACGTCACTAAGAACTAACAGTTCATTCTGGACTCCAGGAGTTCTTGTGCAAATCAAAACAAAAGCTGGGGGAATTCCCGGGCTGCTGGAGGCTTGGTTTGTTTAAAGAACACGCTGTGCTTTCTAGGAGTCTTTGGGAGTAGCCTTGCCGTATTTGGACTGCATTGGCTATGCCTAAATATGGATATGATTCTTATGCCTTTATAAGGATATGTTTTGTTATAACCACATAAGGGCATGAATCGGGGATATCTAATTAGGGTCCTAGATAGATTCACAACACCCACTCCACGTATTATGTCAATCATTACTAAATACTAAGCAATACTAAACATATAACGATGCATGTGTTTTCCAATCCACCCCAAAATACATAGATTGCATTTGAAATGGTGTATGGTGTATACACGAAAATGAGTATTATACTGTACGTCTTTCAAGCAGTTGTATCATTCAGAAAATGCATATATAAATATCGGCTGAATGAATTGTGAAAATTACATTTATGAAATGGCTCTTAATACAGAAAAGAAGGTTGAGAGCATTTCATCACATATTTATACAATACTGTACATGTGCTAGAGGCTAAGTGAAAATATTGTCTCTAGTGTCTCTAAGAGTAGAAGCTCTGTTCTCTAAGAATAGTTCTACTTTAAGCAGAGTACCGTGTGCCAAAAAAAAGGTAAATATTTTGGAAATGGAAAAATAATTTTGCTTTCAGGGGAAAAAATAGTTCCAATTGTTTTCAGTAGTCTTGTTTAATTCAGAGTTCAGGGAACGTGTGTGCTCGTTGTTTTAAAAGTTATTCTCGTTGTTAGGGGAGAACATCATATCAGACAGAGTTGCGAAAAATTGGTCTACAACAGTAGGTGAGAGATCGACCAAGTTCGAAAAAGCTGAAATTGTGCAAATGTGAGAATCATTGCTATCATCGATGTCTGGATCAGCAATGCTCACAGAAGGTTGTACCTGTGTGGTGCTGCTTTCATCTCGTACTTCACTGCCACCTAATCGTAATGGTGAAGTCTCAACGAATGCCGTCATCAGAATAGGTAGCCACTGGGGACAACACGTTGCGTGAGCCGTTACCGAACCAAGCAAAGTATCGATATCCATAGGTACTGATGATGGTAGTGTAAGACAGACGTCCAACACGCATTCTTCTCCGCATAGCAGACATCGAAGCACAGGTAAGATGCAATCTTGCCAGATTGGTATGAATGAAAGAAACCAAGTTGTATTCAGATCTCTTAGCCGGGCCAATCTGAGGACTCTAGTGATTCGGTCTCGGTAGCGTATTGCTAGGATCGTTTCTTCCATTGTAGCTGGAGTTTTGTCTGTGGCTTGGCTTGCCATATCGGAGCAGAAGGATCAAAAATAAAATTCCTGCTACGAGTCCCAAAAGAAGAGGCAGGCCACCGAATAACGAATGCACAAAATTCGGGAAAATGCCCAGAACTGTTTCAAAGGGTGCTAACAGTCCCGAAAAAATTGTCTTAAATACATGTGCGATGCCACTGGTATCAGACATGTTTAAAATTTGGCTTAACATTTCTACGAAATGTACGGGGCAATTTGTTGATAATAGGGAATGTATCTCTGCTGCTGTCCTTGCAACTAGCAGATCATACGTCTCATTGGACGAGGTTAAAGGCACAGTTGTCTGTAAAAGAATAGACTTCATTCTGCTTAAAGTATCAGTTCGAATAGAAGAGATATTCAAAGAAGGCCATATTGCAGCCTCCATGTCTGGTTTGCTGTTTGGATACAATACTTGCATACATCAAATGACCCTGGAAGTGACGGTTACGAGATAGGCTTTTCCTGGCACCATGCCACAACAGCTGTGGTCACTTATTAGAACATAGCTGCCGTTGGAAAGCTGTCTGAAAAAAGGCTCTATCTGTGTTGCAGGAGTGCTGTGCAGGTGACATGAAAGGTTATTTGATGAACCTTCGCAGGCTCCATGCAAGTTAATACCTTGACACAGAAGTGTACCGCTTAGTGATTTGTTACAACTGTTACCACTAAGGAATACCTCTTTTTTCCCTTCACTATAGTATTTATGTGTATAAGGTAATTTCCAGCTTGATTTGATGTATCCTTTACCCAACCATTCATACAGGCCTGCTGGTATATACTTTTGGCAATATTTAAACTGGAAAGTTGTTATTGGGATTGTAATTATTCCACGTATTATCCATTCAATGACAGGTCTATCTGACATTGTCAATGGTAATCTCTCAAGTTTTTCAATGCTCAGAATCATATAGTCTGCTCCTTTTTGTGCCAAACTGATTTATTTATCAGTAAGGTTAAAGATAGAAAATAATGATGTCGTGTTGAGTAAACACCATGGCACGTAGCCTGAACGCAGGTTTTGCAACATCCAGCCTAGCTGTACAATAGAACGTGAAAACAAATACCAAATGCACACCAAATTGCAGTACAGAGAGAGATGTCTCAATGGGCATAGATGAGTACAAGTAACATAGTACAGAACACAAAGGGGAAGCGAAGTAGTGCGATTCCTCTTCATTTGCATGGACGGCCAGCCGACACGTGTTTCGTCATCAAGCGGTAACAATGCTTGCACGACTCATCAGGGCTGTAGCGCGGAAGAAAAGGACCACAGGTCGCTAAGCCGGTGATACTTCCGACCTGGCCCCTGCTCGAGACCAGGTAAACGTAGGTTGGTGGATGTAGCTCCAGAGTCCAGGGATCATGCGGTGTAGACGATGCTTTGTGTAAAGGCAACAGTACTCCAAGCGACTCCAGTAAAAGGCTGCCACCAATGAAATAAAGCATCCGCTTCACGGTGCTATTGTGACTGGGTTGAAACAACCATATAAAATTGTCAGGAATCTTGTGGCGACCCAAATGTGCGGGATCGATAGTTATTGTGCGACTTGCGGGATAGATAACTCCTCGCATCGGTTCCGGTTGGTCCGCACCCGTCACAATAGCACCGTGAAGCGGATGCTTTATTTCATTGGTGGCAGCCTTTTACTGGAAACTTTTACGTTTACCTGGTCTCGAGCAGGGGCCGGGTCGGAAGTATCACCGGCTTAGCGACCTGTGGTCCTTTTCTTCCGCGCTACAGCCCTGATGAGTCGTGCAAGCATTGTTACCGCTTGACGACGAAACACGTGTCGGCTGGCCGTCCATGCAAATAAAGAGGAATCGCACTACTTCGCTTCCCCTTTGTGTTCTGTACTATGTTACTTGTACTCATCTATGCCCATTGAGACATCTCTCTCTGTACTGCAATTTGGTGTGCATTTGGTATTTGTTTTCACATTGTTTGGTGTGTGCGTTGCACACCCTTGGAGGGGTTTAGGGCCTTTTCCCCTCGCCTACTTGCACCCAGACCTATCCATTCTCAACACTAACGTGTGCAGTGCGCCCAGTATCTCCCTGTACCTCTAAAAAAAAACAGTTCTCCATAGATTGTACAATAGAACGTAATTGGGACTGACCATGTTGTAACATTAGTAAGTCCTGCTCTATTATATCAATAGCAGATGATACAATGCTGTCCAGTGAATATATTCTGGAGGACAGAGTCGTTAACCCATTGTCCACTACAGAAAGGGATTTTTCCAAATTTATACGATCAATTTCTTGTATTTTTTCTGCAGTTTCAATTTGCGTCACTTTTCAAGCTTCGTTGTAAGCAGCGTATATACCGGCGTATATGAAACGTTTTTGACACTGTTTGCGAGGTCCCAGTATGAAATCTCGCAAGTCAGCTCCTTCTTTAAGTAAAGTCAAGTGTTGCTTAATTTCTGGCAGTGTGGATTTCTGTAGCCATTCAAGGCAGAGTTTTCCTACACTATATGTTGTAACTATCCATGGATGTTGTATCTGGGAATATCTTGGGTCTGGCCTGTTCTGTTTGAATCCCTGTATTTTGTTCAGGAATCTATCTTGACAGTTATTTGTATCTGTGGGCCAGATCAACCATTTTTTCCAATCAGGATTTGTTCAGTTTTGGTGTAAAATATGGGATACGTCTATCTCCACATCTGTAGTGCTATTACTATCAGGTATGGGCTTTGGAATAGACAGTTTTTTAAGTCTTTTATCTTGGCTAAACCAAGACAGGTTGTCTGTTGAATGGTGTCATTCAGGAATATTATCTGTTCTGGGATCATGCAGGCTCTAAATAATGCTTCTAGACCTTGTACATGCCAGTATTTTAAACCCCAGAAGGTTTTTGTTTCAATGTTGTTTTTCCAAAATTCAAAACCAAATGTAGACATTTTATCATAACATTTTTCAGAATAAATCAATTTAGTATTTGTCAACATTGTTTTCATTCCTGTCTTATTTAACATTTTAAAATAAAACGTTTCCGGATCACTGTTGTTGATTGATTGATTAACTTTATTTCGGCTATTAGCCATAAAAGCATGAGAATAAAACATTTTTACAAGCAAATAATTACAATTAACAATTAACAATACAACCAGATTTCAGCATAGGTTATTAACACAGACTATAAGGGGCTTGCGGTAGGGGCAACTGAACTTTTCATCATAACATTTTATATCATATTGACAAAAACTGCCATAAAAACCACAATCACATACTTTAAATATGTTAAAAATTAAGTATAAAAGCCAGAATATAAAAACATGTATTTACATACTTTAAAATATATACTATACAAAATGTAAAATATTCAAAGAAGACAATTAGACAAAATAGTTACATTATGTTTTGAGACCGAGCTTCTTCCTAATCATATATACACAAAATAGTTACATTATGTTTTGAGACCGAGCTTCTTCCTAATCATATATGCACTGTTGTTGAACCCTGAGAAGTATGTGAATTTCTCATAAAATGTTTTCGAACTGCCTTTTGGCGGTGTTGGACAATGTTCCCATTGATTATAATTTAAAACATTTCTAGGTTGAGCAGATTTATGCAAATAGTGATGACCATAGTGGTTAAAACAGTACATTTCTTCATAGTTCAATTAACTCTGTAAATAATCATATTCTGTAAATTATGCTGACATTACTAAATCTGACATCATATTATTAATATTTTCAAAGTCCCAATCATCAGAGAAAGTACTTGGTGTCACAAAGTCACTTAAGGAATCGTTAAATTGATGTGGATATTTCAAGAGCTCAAGCGGGCCATAGATTTCATAATCCGTTTTGTCCCATGCTACCCCACCGGGTATTGGATTGGCTGTGATGTTCACTGATGACAGTTCTCTTTTTTCGATGTGTGAGGATGTGTGAGGCTTTAGGACCAAGTTGATGTTCTGACTTGCTGTGTCCATTGTACTATATTTTCCATCAATAAATCTACCCAAACATAAAACCATGATGAGCCAAAGCAGGAGGAAAAGTCCACCTAACACAATCCAAAATTCAATCCATGGTGAAATCGGATATGTTTCTTTTAGTTGATGAAAGAGTTCAGTCATTTTTTCTTTGAAAGTTTTTGTTGCTGGCGTTTCTTCATGCTCACTTAGATCATCAGAAAAGTAATCGAAATTGATGAAGTAGCCCGATGCAGTTCTGTCAATTGTTGGAATTGCTTCCGGATTCTCATTAGTCTTTGCATTTTTCTTTGTTTCATTAGCATAGTCTGAGGCCACATCATTGTAGACAGGCATTTCTTGACGAACTGTTGCAATTTGGGTTTCAAGAGGCACAAGTTCCACAGCTTTGTTGCATAGTCCTTTTTTATTCACAGCCGGTTTATCAAAAGTGATTAGTCTCTCAGTTTGAACCTCTTGGATTGTAGCAAGATTTGGTCTTCTGCTATTTCTTGGGAGTCCACAGGGCCTACTACTTATTGTTGGCCACATGATTGTGGTTTTACCAGGTCGATGGATACAACTCTGTTCTCCTTTTTACCAGCAAGTGGCAGTAGTACTACTGATCTTGTTCCGCTGACAGCCAAGACAGGTACTGCTTTTCTGTAAGAAGGCCCAAATTCCTTTGTCACCGCGATCTTTTCTCTGACTAGTTCCCCAATCTTTGGAATCCAGACAGGTCTTGCTGGGACAGGTGGTTTCTCTTCAGTGGCTGTTGGCTTTAACTTTGTGTTACTAAGACTTCTTCTTGTTTCATTTAAGTCCTGTAAAACAGCCAAATGATCTTTGATATAAAAGGCTTTTTCTTTTACCACTGAAGTCTGACAATCTAAGTCCTGGATTTTCATTCTAGTGCCGAACAATAGTTCATATGGAGTGATACCTTTTAGAGAATTTCTTGGCAGATCGTTGGACACTTGTTAAATGTTTGACCCACCCATCACCCGAACCTCATACCCTCGCCGTTATAGATTGCTTTATGTCACGGTTTTTTCTTTCCACTACCGCATTTCCCTCAGGAGCAATGCCCATGCTGGTCATGGCCTCTTTGTAAGCTCGAGAGCTAAACGCAGGACCCTGGTCAGAATGTAGCATGCCAATTGCGTATGTGCCGATAAAGACTCGCAAATCTTTTATAACAGTTCTGGCGTCAGCCGAGCGCTGGGGCCTACATTTTAAGTGAATCTAGTCTTAATATTTATGGGAACGCATTTCTCCGGCTGGATTTCTGCGTATAGATAGCCTGATGCTTTCTAATAAAGGTGTCCTGGCAGTAGTCTGGTCCAGTTCACAACTGCAATCTCTGTTGCAGTATGGACAATCCATTGCAAATTTGTAATTTTGCAGGCTCATCCACGGCCACCAGTATTCTGATTGTAATTCTTTTAGAGATTTCACGATCTCTTGGTGCCTTGGACCCTGTCCCATGTGTGCTTCTTGAATCAAGTAAGCTCTCCGGTTCGTTTTTGGAATTATTCTGTCCCCCACTCCAGGTATTTGAGCAAAAGGAACGGAGATTGCATCAATTATGTATGTATTACTGAGTGGATAGTTGAGAGGTAATGCTGCATAGTCGCCTTTTAATGAGGCTTTTACTGCCAGCATGGTTTCTCCATCTATGGGTTTTTTAGAACGCTTTTTTGTGGCTATGGAAGCCGGTTGAACCGCTGCCGCTGTGGCTCTATTAGCCAATTAATTCTCTGCAACGTGAACGCCATCACGTTGATGACTCAGTGTATGTATCACGTGAGTCTTTTGTAGTTCTTTCTGTAAAAAAACTACTTGTTCCCAGAGCTTTTTATGCTTTATTTTGGCACCTGTGTCATCTTTGTAACCGTTTTTGATCCATGTCTGCATGTCATTATTGTAAGACTGGATGCAGTAATGCGAATCGCACACTATTAGTGTGGGGAATTCGCGATCGGCATTTTCAAGCCCCATCTTTAAAGATCTTATTTCAGCTCGCTGAGCTGTACAGTTTCTAAGTCATTCCGTTTTTGTAATTATCGGTCTGAATTTACCTAAGTGCCAGCGACCTTTAACAATCGCGCACGCTGCATTGTAAGTTTGTTTTCCCATAACGTAGTGTTGTGCAAATCTGTCTGTGTAAATCACACAGGTGTATTGTTCTAGAGGCAGAATCTCAATCGACAGAGGATATTAATTTTCGTATTCTAGATCTTCTAGTCTTTTCATTTTTGGATCAAACGCGTGTTTCACGTCTTCTGCAGCAATAGAATTTTTCCATTGTATCCATTTTGGATCTAATGCCACTGCATTTTGGAATGCGTGGTCTTGTCACTGCCTCAAGGGCTGATACTGCTGTTAAAACAGATATGCTCTTGCCTTGGGCTAGGGCTCTTTCTTTTGCTACAGCAGTTTGAAACGCAGTTAGAATTTTTTCAGTTGAACTGAATTTCATTTCAGCTTGTGTGTACAAATGTGATTTGTAAGCTATTGGTACCGTTTCTCCCTCAGTAGAGGTCAGGTACGTGAATCTGCATCTTCTTGTGATGACTCGGATTACAAGGTTGCGTTCATTTGCGAGTGTTTGCAATTTTGTTTTAGTTAACATGTCTGCTTGTAATGATCTTAAAATGTCTGTGTGTTTCTGAGTCCAATTAATTGGTTTGAAATCAGGTTTTAATAATTCATAGAGAGGTTTAACCCTCTCTGCATCATTTAGAATGTATGTTCTTCCGAAATTCAGGTAACCTAGTATTGATTGTAAGTTTTTCAGCGTTTTTGGAGCTTGGAGTACCGCACATTTCTCTAAGAAATTGTCTGCTAGGCTTTTGCCTTCACTTGATAATTCATATCCTAAAACAGGACAGTTAGATGGGCAATTCGTGACTTCTTAAAGTTGAATTTATACCCTTCAGCTGCGAACCCAAGTATTATGGTGTTCACTCTTTTCAAGTGTGTCTCCAGGTCGTCGTCTGTAAGATAGATGTCATCGACATATGATAATGCCTCATCATCATACATTTGTAGTAACTCTGTTACCCTTGCTGAGAATAATCCTGGGCTATCCTTGAATCTCTGTGGGAGTCGACAGAATTGTTTTTGCGACCCCATTGTTGAGAAAGCGGTCAAATACCTGCTTTCAGGTGCAATGTTTTGACAAAAGAAGCCATTTGAGATATCTAATGTTGTTTTGTATTTTTTTGCGCACAATGTTATTCATTAGTGCTGCACTGTGTGAGTTTTGTACTGCAAATGTTTTGCAGCAGGAGTTTAGGTGTCTGTAGTCCAAAACTAGACGATATGAATCGGCTGGCTTGGAGACAGGAAACAAAGGATTGTTCATTAGTGAGGTGCATGTTTCAATCACCCCCTGGTATTCAAGTTGATCTAAGATCTCCCTGACTTGTTTTTTAGCTTCTTGCTTAACAGGATACTGCCTTTGTGCAGTTGGTTGATTTTTTAACTGGATTTTATGGTGAGGAGAATCCTCATCCCATCCTACATGATTTTTATATAATGCAGGAGCTTGGGCCGCTGCCCATTTTCCTGCAAATGTGTATTTTTTATGAATTGGAATATGATTTGAGAAGGCAGGCATAATCATTTCTTCTCCATGAGGGCACTCCCTGACAAACTCTGATGGCCAGTCTTTCTCAGCTAACAGGATGTCATAGCCTTTCGAAAGGTTATCCCAAAAGAGACCCCTTACTTTCCTAGTTTTGTTCCCTTCTATACGTAATGTTATTTCATGTAATTTATGGGGTTTGCCTGAGGAAAATTGAATTTTGCCTTGTCATGTGTCCCTACGTGTTCCCCATTATATGTTATATGTGCATGATCGATATGCATATGTTCCCCCTTGACCGAATAAAGACGCAATTATAGTTGTGTCCAACGTTAGTATGCCAGTTTCCAGTCCTCGTGAAAGCAACGAGTATTAGGCCTATGTTGCCAACGTTTTACATTGTGCACGTTAATTCATCGAGTTGTCCCCGTTTCTAGGCCTCAAAGGGCCCGGACACCAGATTCAAGCTCCAGTCTCCTGAAACCACTCCGAGGAGCGATGCAGCCCCTCCCGCATCCCTGACCCTTCGCTTACTTTCTGCCAACCAGCGCGGTGCCCGGCCTGGCCTGCCTGCCTGTCTGCCAAGAATATGTTATGCCTCTAGTTATCAGTTCAGCTCCCCGTCTTCACATTCCTAAGCTAACGAACCGCATAAACATCTTCAGCTATAGTCTAGTCTTCCTGTCTCCATGCAAGAGAGTTACTGAATTAATATCCATAGAAGATTCATAGCACACGCAATACATGTAGAATATATGCATGCACCAGCCTTAGTGTCAAGTAGCCTTTGCCCTGATAACTTTTAGATTCAATCAACATGTACTCCAAACACCAGATACCAGATATGCTATAGGTACATGTCGTCCTGACATCCCAGACTTTAGTCTCCTCTTCTAGTGCCAGAAGTCAGAGCCCCCAGCTCTCCCTAGTTACACGTCATGGCCCGTTTGCGCGCACCAGTAGGTTAAAGGTTCCAGCTGCCCAGGTAGCCCCCTCCATGTACCCACCCATTTATGACACTTCTGTGACGTTTTCATCACATGTCTCCATGCACGCCCTGTGCACGCCTTCTTTGTACGCCCCTATGTTCTTATCTTACGTTTGTCACTTGTTACGCCTACTATATGCAATGTAATTGTACTGTTTTCCTATATATACTATGTACTGTTGATGAGACGTTGCAGCTGCCATTCCATTCCATTGCATGCCACTTCATGGTCTTTAGGCTCGAGCCATCCGATTAAAGCCATTCTGACTCAGATATCACGGATCCTGCCTCTTATTTATTGAGCTATCTGTTTTAGTTAATGTATAGAAAAATAGTACCGGTAATTAATTATTTATTTACCACATAAAATGGCGCCCGAATAGTGACTTACCCCTTCCCCACGCGCCGGCGATGTAACGCAGGCCCCCTGACCCTTCTACAGCCGTGACGGAACCTCTACCGTGCACGTGCAGATATTTCTGCTTCAAGTCTCCCTCAGGCCCACGGAGGAGACGGAGACTGCGGTCCGGCATCCAGACGAGGCGGTGAGGAAGGTGGTTCGTTCCGACCAGAGCCCAAGCCGAGAGAGCAAGGTCCGAGGTATCCGGAGGCCCACCTGTAACCGAAGCCCGAAGCCCGAAGCGCATGCGTAGTGCGTAGCAGTAACCAGACGTCGTAGCAGTCCAGTCCAGTCCGAGGCCTTCAGTTTGCTTCCCGGTGAGTACCGTTGCTGGGGGTATCTAGACGGGTGTTCATTAATTTGTGCCCGGTCCGACGGGTTTGGGTACACAGATCCGGTCCGACGTGTTCACCTAGGTGGATACGGTATGACGTGTCTCTTTAGGAGACCGGTATGTTCTGTACTGTTTTAGCAGTGCATCCAGTAATTCTAGTAAGTCCGTTCTCGAGAAATTCAAGTATTGTGTTTTTCAATGTATCAGGTAGTATTCTGTTCAAACTGTTATTAATGTGTTCTTGATGTCGTGGTATGAATGATTGTTTTGCTATTCATTATTGTGTTCATTGTGTATTGTGTTCAAGTTCAAGTACGGTTCAGATATGCCGCTGTTTTCGAAATTACGTCAGATAAAAACCAGAAAAGGGTTACTCGAGGAATCAGTTCCTGTCCCTCCCAGGGACAGTCCTGGACATTTTATGTATCACAAGCATGGCTTAGATGCCATACTGTATCTAGATTTATGGGTTGACTACACGAAACATCTCGAAGAGAAATATAGATGGCCTGTATCAGGAACATGGGATGCCGAGTGCATCATGAGAGTAGAAGAAGCATTATGGAAAAAGAAAGCCAGACAGTCTCAGAAAGATGCCATAGAGTTGTGGCGTAAAGAATCTCATAAAAGAACCGAGAAAGAATTCAGAAAAGCAGAATTAAGTAGGGAATCCTTAGAAAAAGCCCAAGAAAGGGAACTACTAGAAGAAGGTGAACGAGTTAGAGCAGAACAGTCAGACAGACAGAGAAATGCCCTTATTAAAGGTATGTATCCTCTTCTCGCCGAGGGTTTGCCGAACGCGACCCCGGAAGCACTCTGTAATTTACCGCCACCATTAGTCCCGACTACGCTGCTTCATAAACCGACTGCAGCCGAAATTTTTCTTTCTTCCTATTTAGACGATACTGTCCCAGAATATGCTAATACGAATACCCCGCCAGTCCAAGTTCAAGCCCAGCCCCCTGTTAATAATGTAATTCCTGTGCCTCCAGTCGTTGGTCCTGTCCATGCGCCAGCCCCCCAGGATCAACCCACATTACGTATCCCTACTGTACCAGTCACGTTACCAGCAGCCGCACACCCAGTATTAATTGACGATTCCAGTTCAGGAGGGGCAGGGGGAGGTGCTCCTACTACCCCGCCTCAAACAAAGCGCCTGACGCTGAGAGATGCAGCATTACAGCGTACGCCAAAAGTGGCTACGTATGAAGCCCTCAGGAAGTTCCTTACTGATTGTAGATAGGATCCAGTGCCAGGCGAAGATCACATGATATTATACTCCGTACGTTTACGACGAGTTGCAAACTTCTTGATCACCATATCAGATATGAAAGAACATTTAGACAGAATATATCATTTTGTCCGAACAGGGGAGAACCCAGAAAGTATTCACGAAGCTATGGCACACAGGAAAGTCGAGATTCAAGGCATGATTTTGCAATTTCTGATAAATTGTTTAATAAGAGAACAGGATCGTCCTGATAAAAGTCCAGAAGAGATGAAAGTCCTGACAAAATGGAGTGATAATATAGCAGACGGAAAACACAAGACACAAAATAGTATAGAAACCATGTACAGAAAGATCCGGAAAGAAATTATAGGTATACACGAGAGAGAGAAAGCAAGAATAGTAGCAGACAAAGAAAATGATTCTTCAGACGAAGATGTAGACACTGAGAATCCCAGCAGAATAGCGTATGTAGGTAGAGCGAGACTTTCCGATAGACACACACGCCTAGATTACAAGAAAGCTTTTCCTCCTCCCGTACCAGAACAGTGTTCTCTTGAACAAGTATTCCAGGCTACCGATAAGGTTCTGAAACTACGAATAGGTTACCATGAACTTAGTACCATGCATGAACAAGAACTAGCCCGATCAGCAGTCCGATGGGTTAGTGACTCTGCCACGTTTCCAGACGAAGTAGTGGCCCAAATGTTTCTGAAACTGCCCCCAGCCGAGCCGCGACTGGTGGGTATGTATATGATCCAGCACCTCATCACACTGTACGAGAGTCAGCATTCTGATCCAGGTCCCTTATATAATGTATTGAACGAGTTACTCCTAAACAGATGGAAGGGTCTAGGTACCGATTTAATTCACGTCATTTTAGAACAGCGCCACAAATACAGAACGTTCTTGACTCCGCATTTTGTTCCTGTTTCACCTCCGTTCTACATAGACAGACAGAATCCGTTACGAGAAGTGCATCCAGTTAAGGGAGAGGGAGGTAATCTTGAACGAGTATTTGTTTACACCCCTATCACGAAAATAGAACTTCTAGAAATGAAAAAGTTAATACCCTGTCACGATAAAGATCCAGCAGGGTTCCATCGTGAATTAAAGGACATGCTCCGTATGGGAGAATACACGTATCCCGATATCATCAAAATGTTAAAGGTCCTGTTGCCTGCGGGCATATATGAAAAACTTAAAGAAAAAGAATGGGAGGTGGGAGAGAAAAAGATAGATTGGACCGCGTTAGAAACTGAAGATAATGCACGAGTCCCAGGTACTGGCCTTGGGGATAAAGCCAAAGAATTGCCCGAACTGTTAATACAGGTCTTGCCAAGATTACTAGCCACGAAAAAGGAAGATTGGGATGCCATTTCAGCCTGTAAACAGAAACAAGACGAAGACACTAGTGATTTTTATTCCAGATTTGAGAAATGTTTCATTATTAATAGCGGTCTGAAAACAAGTAGTGAGTCGTATCCACATCTTTTTGTTACCAAACTAGTTGAGAATTCTTTACCGCAAGTTAAAAATAGAGTATTGAAAGTCGAGAGTACTTGGCAAGCTAATACCCCATCTCAAATGCTCCAGATGCTACAATATCACCAGAACAGAATCAGGGAAGAGCAAGAACACGAAAGGAGACGTATGAAAGACACGAAAATGAAAGTACTAGTTGCACAGTCTGTTCAACCCGATAGTCAGAAGAGGGGTCCGAATCAGACTAGTCATTCTGCAGCTCCTGTTAAAGGGACCTGCAATTACTGTAAACAGCCAGGTCATTATATAAACGAATGTGCAGTTCTGAAACACAACATAGCTACAGGTAAGACAAAAGAGAGACCACGTCCTCCTAGACAAGAACAAGTTCCGCAGAATGCCCAGCCACCGCAGAATGCACAACAGACAGTTACAGTACCGCAGCCTATAGCTGCCACACAACACGTTACACAACAGATGTACCAGTACGCACAGTCAGATTATCCAGAATATCAGCAGTATTCATGAAACAGCCTAGAGAGGGAGGTTGGCTTGCCTCTCATCGAGGTTCCTGTAGATCAAGAGGGTCCCTATGTACACAGTCAAGTATTAGGGAAAGACAGAAAGTTTCTGATTGATACAGGGGCAAGTAGGACTACCATCAGTCATGACGAGGTTCCAGGGGCTCCACTCTCAGGCTCAAGAAACGTTTCCCTGGGATTTTCAGGAAAGCCTATTGTTAATGAAATATCGAAACCAGTTTCCCTAGAAGTTGGTCCATTGTCCCGAACTACCGACTTGTTACTTACGAAATCCTGTCCTGAAAATGTACTTGGTATTAAAACATTGAAAGAGTTAGGTGCAGTCATATGCTGTTCTCCGGAAGGAGTGAGATTGTTTTTACGTGATTTTAAAGGTCATTATGTGTTACGAGATTTTGATCCGAGGTTACAGAATGTACCACAGCATTTATGGGCGCAAGATCCAACTGATGTAGGTTGTATGCACATTACACCCTATCGTGTCACTCTGAAACAAGGTGTTGTATTACCACGAATCCGACAGTACAAATTGCCACCTGAGGCTGTAGCAGCCTTATCGAAAATTATTGACGAGCTCATTGCTCAAGGAGTGGCTGTAGAAACTGACTCCAATGTATGTAATTCTCCTATCATTCCGATTCTTAAACGTACTGATCCAAATGCACCTCCAGTTTATCGATTAGTGATTGACCTTCGAGAACTTAATAAATGTATCATACCCCAGTACCCTGTGGTTCCAGATATCTCTTCCCTATTGACTGCCATTGCTTCTGAAGCTATGTTCTTTACTGTTATTGATCTCAAGAATGCATTCTTTAGTGTCCCCATTCATCCAGACAGCCAGTTTCTTTTCGGATTCTGTTTAAATGGAAGAAGCTATAAATTCACACGAGCTCCTCAAGGTTTCACAGAAAGTCCTAGTATTTACAGTCAAGCACTTAAAAGACAACTAGACAGTATTCACATGCCAACTGACACTGCCCTGCTCCAGTATGTCGATGATCTATTAATCACAGCCCGTACAGAACGTGACTGCGAACGTGCGTCACTTACAGTCCTGTATTTTCTGGCCGAGATGGGGCACAAGGTGTCCCCTTCGAAACTGCAATTCTGTGTCCAGCAAGTGGTATACCTTGGACACTTACTGTCCAAGAGGGGTAGACAGTTGACACCTGACCGCATCCAGTTAATAGCACATCTTCCACAGCCCAAGACACAGAAGGAGGTACGAGCTTTTATCGGCCTCACTTCTTACTGCAGACAATGGATTCCTCAGTATGCATATCTAGCCAAACCACTGATACAGTTAACGACACAGGAGGCAGCGACATCGACTGTCCTCCCTTGGACCCAGGAACATACACTTGTTTTTAATGAGTTAAAGAAAGCTTTATGTAATGCACCTGTGTTAGCGACACCAAACTACAGTAAGCCTTTTACACTTTTTGTTACTGAACGTGATGGTACAGCATTATCTGTCCTCACACAAGATCAAGCAGGACAACACAAGCCTTGTGCTTATTTTTCAAGCACATTAGATCCAGTAGCCCAGGCTTTGCCTGCGTGCCTCAAGTCAGTTGCAGCCACAGCTCTAGCTATCAGACAAAGTGATTCCATAGTGTTAGGACACTCACTGACAGTACAAGTCCCACACTCCGTGGAAGTTCTTTTAAACCGAACACAGACTCAGCATTTGACAATTGCACGATTAACAGGTTATGAACTGACACTGTTTCAGCCACACATAGAAATCAGACGCTGCAATATTTTAAATCCTGCTACACTGTTACCCTCGACTGTTCCAAACCCTGCCACACATGACTGTGTGGAAGTTATTAACATCATGACAAAGCCAAGACAAGACTTGACAGACATTGCATTACCTGATCCCGACCTGACACTTTATGTGGATGGTTCATGTATGAGAACAAGTACAGGAGAACTAGTCGCCGCGTATGCAGTGACTACTGAAACTGAAGTTATAGAAACACATCGTATTGACACCCTGTCTGCTCAAGCAGCAGAGCTCATCGCTCTGACCCAAGCTTGCATACGAGCTAAGAACCTGAAAGTAAACATATATACAGATTCACGTTATGCATTCGGAGTCGTACACGACTTTGGAGTGCTCTGGCAAGAAAGAGGTTTCATGACCTCTCATGGAGCCAAGATTCAGCATGGCCCCCTCATTCAAGCACTGTTAGAAGCAATACATTTACCGAAAGCCATTGCCATTATGAAATGCAAAGCACATACGAAAGCCACTGACACCATTTCCCAAGGTAACGATCTAGCAGATCGAACAGCCAAGCTTACAGCTCAGACTCCAGACTTTCCAGTTAACACGACAAAGACAGATGTTCCAGTTCAGACTACTTGTATGACAGTTAAGGATCCTACACGAGATATACTAGACATACAGACACATGCTACTCCCGATGAAATCAAGAAATGGTCTGAACAAGGAGGGGTCCAGACAGATCAGGGATGGTTGACGAAGGGAAAAGCCACATGGTTTCTCCCCGACTCTATGGTTCAAGTTATTATTAATACCGTACATAGTCCAGCACATTTAGGAGAGAAAGCCATGATAGACAGTATCCAGAATATTTGGTTTAACAAGCATTTACGAGCAGCAGCCAAACAGAAAGTACGTACCTGTATGATATGTTGTCAGTTCAATCCAGGTAAAGGTGTTCCGGTGGAACAAGGTGGATTCCATCCTCCTGACCACCCTTTTGAAGTCCTCCAGATGGATTATATTCAGATGGATCGATGCCGAGGTTTCAAGTATGTCCTCGTAGTTGTATGCGCTTTGTCCAGATGGACAGAAGCATATCAAGTCCCAGATTACACTGCCGCGACCACTGCCAGGCAGTTGGTTCGTGAGTTTTTTCCCCGCTATGGTTTGCCCAGGGTCGTGTATTCAGACAACGGCCAGCCATTCTCATCCGAACTCATGAAACAAGTATCTCTTCTGTTAGGGTACCAGTGGAAGTTCCATTGTGTACGACACCCCGAGGCAGCTGGCCTCGTCGAGAGACATAATCAGACTCTGAAAATCCGCATTGCAAAGGTTTGCGCAGAAAAAGGCGTAGATTGGATGGTAGCTCTGCCAGTCGCCCTTTTTTACATGAGAATGGTCGCTCACTCCCGTTCAGGTCTGTCCCCTTTCGAGGTTGTTTTCGGTCGTCCCCCGAACATGTGGGGTACACCAATGCCACGTAAAATTACAGATGTTGACAGTAATATGCTGACAGATTACCTGGCTTCCTTGATGTCTGCACTACTCTCTTGTCGTTCACAGGTCGCTGCTGCCTTTCCAGACAACACGCAAGTGAAACCGCACGAGGTCGTTCCAGGCGATTTGGTGTTGATCCGGAATTTTGATCGTTCAAGCCCGCTGGAGCCCCGCTGGAAAGAACCGAAGCTCGTTTTGATGACCACAAAGACAGCAGTCAAAGTGGAGGGCCGCAAGGGCTGGCTCCACTCCAGTCACGTTAAACGATTTCATGGACTCCGTCCAAAGACTTTTTTCAAGGACTGCCCAGATACTGACTCTAAACTCCCCCTGGTAGAGAAAACTCCGCAGCAGGAGTATAAACTGAAACTGAGGTCTAGCAAGTCAGACAGTTTAATTGTTTAAGTCCCTCTCGGGTGAAGCGGTTAGACAGGTTCCTGACATGTATGAGATAGACCCCCATAGTGAGAGAGTTAGTCGAAACTCCAAGAAAATACGTTATTGTAAAAATTTGCGCAGCCGATGCGTAATCACGTTACTGTTTATGTTATTTCTGAGTCTTATGGTTACATGCATAAGTTATGTTTTACATGTATATTTTCCTCCTATTGATTCACATGTACATCTTTCTTCTAATGATACAGTAGAGCACACTTTTAGTGAACTACCTCCTCACGAGTTATCTTACAGACTTGCCATGCGCAACAATACTTTTATCCGAATGTTACACTATTCACACCAGACTAGCAATGCCACTAATTGTTGGGTGTGTGGTCGACTCCCCCCTTTCCAGACACCGAAGGGAGTTCTGCCACTCTTTCCCTATCCGTTTTCACACAATGGTTCGTGTGGAGCATGGTTTACGTTAACGTCATCCTCAGACGATAAGTCCCTTCTGAATAGAACATGTTTCCCAGACAAGGAAGGACTTTCCCATAGAACAGGGTTAGATCTAGAAAATGAAGTATATGATCTAGGTAATTATTCCTCGAATTTCATGGTTCTGAATGTTCAGTCCGAGACTACTCCAGATGTGCCTGCTATTACAGTCCTACCATTGAAAGGCGAATTATGTGTTAGAAAGAATGGTTCAGTACATCTAGGACATAGTGATTGTACTACTGTGGTCGAGTATAGTGACAGTGGGAAATCTAATTTTAAAGCCTCACGTCATTCGTATTTTGTGTGTGGTCAGACCGCATATGTACGCCTGCCCCTAGATTGGGATGGAACATGTTACATTGCCTTCCTACTGCCACCAGTTTTTCTAGCCCCGTCCGATTATCACAGAAATACACACCTAGTACACATTAGACATAGAAGGGAGACTGAGTCCCCGATTGTCGACCAAACTGAAACTGCCTTAGAACAGTATCAAGACTTCAATAAAGGTTTCTTTTTCTTCATAGGTCCTGTCCAGAATAGTAAGCTAATACGTAGGTTAACCAGAACCCTTGAAGCAGTAGTGAATGAGACTACTTCGCTCTAGGTAACTTAACCGAGGAACAATCTGCTATGAGATTTGTTGTCCTTCAAAATCGCCTCGTCCTTGACGTCATACTGGCCGATAGGGGCGGAGCTTGTAGAGTCATCGGATCTAGTTGTTGCATTTTCATTCCTAATAACGCACCGTCTGTTTATTCAGCTATAACCAGACTTCATAAAATAGCCCATCAGTTACACCAGAATCCAGCCACCTGGACATGGTCCGGTTGGCTCTGGAGTATACTATCTGCCTGGGGATGGAAAGTATTGTCATTCCTGGGAATAGTAGTAATGGTCATATTCAGTTGTTGTCTATGTTTACAATGTGGCCCTGCGATTTGCGGCTTGTGCGCTACCTCTTGTATTCCTAGTCCTAAGTCCCGTTCCATGAAGATTCGAGACGAGCAAATGATGCTCTATGAACAGATAGATGGTATCATGAATATTGATGTTTCCTGAAGGAAACGTAGGGCACAAGGAGGGAATGAGGAAAATTGAATTTTGCCTTGTCATGTGTCCCTACGTGTTCCCCATTATATGTTATATGTGCATGATCGATATGCATATGTTCCCCCTTGACCGAATAAAGACGCAATTATAGTTGTGTCCAACGTTAGTATGCCAGTTTCCAGTCCTCGTGAAAGCAACGAGTATTAGGCCTATGTTGCCAACGTTTTACATTGTGCACGTTAATTCATCGAGTTGTCCCCGTTTCTAGGCCTCAAAGGGCCCGGACACCAGATTCAAGCTCCAGTCTCCTGAAACCACTCCGAGGAGCGATGCAGCCCCTCCCGCATCCCTGACCCTTCGCTTACTTTCTGCCAAGCAGCGCGGTGCCCGGCCTGGCCTGCCTGCCTGTCTGCCAAGAATATGTTATGCCTCTAGTTATCAGTTCAGCTCCCCGTCTTCACATTCCTAAGCTAACGAACCGCATAAACATCTTCAGCTATAGTCTAGTCTTCCTGTCTCCATGCAAGAGAGTTACTGAATTAATATCCATAGAAGATTCATAGCACACGCAATACATGTAGAATATATGCATGCACCAGCCTTAGTGTCAAGTAGCCTTTGCCCTGATAACTTTTAGATTCAATCAACATGTACTCCAAACACCAGATACCAGATATCCTATAGGTACATGTCGTCCTGACATCCCAGACTTTAGTCTCCTCTTCTAGTGCCAGAAGTCAGAGCCCCCAGCTCTCCCTAGTTACACGTCATGGCCCGTTTGCGCGCACCAGTAGGTTAAAGGTTCCAGCTGCCCAGGTAGCCCCCTCCATGTACCCACCCATTTATGACACTTCTGTGATGTTTTCATCACATGTCTCCGTGCACGCCCTGTGCACGCCTTCTTTGTACGCCCCTATGTTCTTATCTTACGTTTGTCACTTGTTACGCCTACTATATGCAATGTAATTGTACTGTTTTCCTATATATACTATGTACTGTTGATGAGACGTTGCAGCTGCCATTCCATTCCATTGCATGCCACTTCATGGTCTTTAGGCTCGAGCCATCCGATTAAAGCCATTCTGACTCAGATATCACGGATCCTGCCTCTTATTTATTGAGCTATCTGTTTTAGTTAATGTATAGAAAAATAGTACCGGTAATTAATTATTTATTTACCACATAAACTCTGGTTTCTGCAGTTTCCACTTGAATGTATTCATTCGTGTCCACTGTCTCCAGAAGATTCATCAAGATCTTGCGAGTTATGGTTACTTCTGCTGCGCTGTCTAGCACTGTCTGGGCCCACTCTCCGTTTTTCAGTTGTGTCCTCAGAAGCCTCGGCATGATTTATTTTAATACTAGCTACCTTCTTCTTTGGAAATTGTAATTTTTTACTTTGATGAGCAGGTTCCTTGTCTTTGGACTTGACGTGCTCTTCTTTATGTTCTGACCGTCCTCTTCTTTCCGATTTCTGTGAGGAAGTCTGAAAAGATCGAGAGGGACGTGTATCAATATCTTGATATCTGTCAGGTTTCCTCAATTTATCCCTATCTCTAAGGTTGTATTTTTTCTCAGAGGGCTCCCTGTGGGGAGACTTGCCTCCTCATTCTGGAGATCTATCTCTTCGTTGAGGAGACCTTCCTCTGGACTGAAACCGTTTTTCTCTGGGAGTGGATTGTTTATTACCCTCCCAACTCTTTTTTGGAGTGTTGAGATTATTTTTAATAAAGATTTTTTCAGGATTTTCAATTAGTTGGGGTTTTACTGGTTTCCCACCCAAACTATCTCTACCTAGTTCTTCATAGGATTTTTCTATGATTCTGGCAATTTCAAAAGGTTGTTCTGCTATATATGTTTCTTTCAATTTCTGGCGGATCACCACAGATGCTGCTTCTCCTTTTATGTTGGCTAGTAATATAGCCGAGACTTGCCTAAAGTCTTTCAGTAATTTCATACCTAGAGTTAAAGCAGGTTCTGGACCGTATTCATTTTGAATCTGTCTTAGTACATCTGATATAACCACCATGGACGGAACACAATGTGTTTTTGTGTAAATCGAAGCAAAGACTGTGCCCCAAGTGTCACAGTCCTCCACATGTGGTGCGATCCCCATTGGAAGACAGATAGTCAGAATTCTGTGTTTCTCATGAGGTGTAGTATCAGGAAATACCGCCTCTATTTGAGTGATTTTCTGGGCTAACCAGAATGGAATCTTTTCCCGTTTTGCGGGAATTTTGCCAATGGCTGATTGTATATTCTGTGGTGTAATTTTATTTGTGTTCCTCTGATGAGGGGTGGTCTGTGGAATTTTTATTGCTGGTTGGACTGTTGAAGTCTGCATAACATATTGGACCAATTGTCTGTGTATTTTAATTATTAGTTTTAGCTGAGCTAAAAGTTCTCGATCTGACATCTTTTCAATGTCGGGATGTGGTGTGTAACTGGCTAGAACCGGCCACGTGGCTCCTGGTCTACCTAGTAGACCGAGCCTGGTGATGTGATTTTGATGTTTTAGGGCGCCATTAAACCAGAGCAGGTGCTCTTGGTATGTTAGTGGGATTCCAACGTCCTCGAAAGGAGCGTATTCATCTGGAGGTTCCTCTATTTTGTAATAGTGGAAATCTTGTGTCACAGCGTGTGCTGCTGGAAAATGTATCCATGAATAGAATACCTCTGTCTGCCGATATTCATGGGCCTCTACCACAAATATGACTGTACCACCTCTTGGTGATAGTCCATTTTCTATAAGTTTAAGAGTTATACACATAGATTCATCAAAGTCCCCTTTTGCGAGTCTGTAATAGCGATTATCAAGGAATCGCAATTACAGACTAGCAAAACGGGATTCATGTAAAAATCGCAATTTTTATTGCGATTCCTACAGCTTCCTTATTTGCGATTAGCTAATTGCTAATCGCAAAAAAGGAATAACTCCCCATTCATCCCTATGGGCCTAAAGGCCCTTAGGAATGAATGGGAAGACATATCAATGTGCGATTCGCTATTAGCGAATCGTATTTTGAGTTTGCGATTTCAAGGCTGCAGGGGTGTCCAAAGGACACCCTGTTGCACCCCTGAAATGACATTGTACACAGGTGTTGCGCATACAGTGTGTGTGTGACATACAACTTAGAAAAATGCACTTAAGTGCATTTTTCTAAGTTTCCGCTATTTACCACGAGGTTTGACTTCGCGGTAAATAGCGGCCCAAATTTGCGAATTCGCAATTTTTAAATGTTTCATGAATTGCATTTAAGGAATCTCAAATAGAGATTCCTTAAATGCAATTCCTCGCACAATTGCAAATTCTATAATAGCGATTTTTGCATTTGGGATGATGAATCCCAAATGCAAAAATTGCTCTCACAAATGGCCAGATTCTCAGAATCTGGCCCTTTGCGAGCCGATTTTCGTTTCATGAATCTGGCCGTAAGTTCTTCTTACATTTACCGGAATGATTATAGCTTTTGGGTCTTCTTCTCGGAGACTTGTGTCATCCACTAGGAGTTGAGCTGCTATTCTAGCTTTCTCCCTTTCATCGTCACTTTCTCCCATTTTACTGACAGAAAGTTTTGTTGCAGATCAAGTTTCAAGGGAAACAAAGATTAGGTGCACAAAATTTTGGAACACTGTATCCTTCAACGTTGACTAAACCAAAAAATAATACATAGGAATCTCTTCCTACTAAGTTCCGGCGGATATTAACCTTTAACCCACTCCAGACGTCTTTTGGAGTATTTACGGGAAAAAGGGTCTGTGTGAAAAAGCACGACTGAGTTACTCTAGAGTCTTGCGTTAGATTATCGCCTTACTAAACGTTGGGCGCCATGTAGTGTAGTTCCTATATTTCCAATAGGCTCTGCGCATTGGAATAATATAAACAGTAGTTTAGACGTAGGACTGAGGTCATCTAGGTCTCTACTGACTATATTAGACTTAATTAGGTTTGCCAGCTAGCTCAGAAGTCACTAGAAACTTTCTCGAGTAAACAAGGAGGTGTTAACTTCCCTGAATAGACAAGAAGGGATTAGCTTCTGACAACTGCATAAACATGACAACTTTGCTCCCTCAGAATAAAGAGTATATCTCCAGAGTTGTGTGAAAATAATAGACAGCTATTTCACTCAGTCAATTGTGCATACTTAGTTTCACCAGAGGGCAGAGCAATAGAGAGACGGACGTTTTCAATAAAAGGTGTTATTTATTGAGCAGTCCTCTTTCTCAGGCAAGAGAAATGAGTTGCCACAATTGCAATACTTATCATGAAGTAAAGTGTGTACAGTAAAAGTAGTATTATGAAATAATACTGTAAAAGCATTGATATGGTTTCTTAGCCATATGATACTTTAAAATGGATAAAATATATACATACATAAAAAAATTGACTAACGTACTCAACTGGTGCGTCTAATATACGCCTACCCCGGTGTACCTGACCTAAGCCTAATACGTGGGAAGGAGTAAGTAAGTTGCAGTTTAAGTTAAGTTGGTTTTTTGCCAAGAATCTGAATCAAGAAATCTCTTAAGGTTTTAGTCAGCTCCGTACCTTGGTAATAGAATGAAGGAGGTCTTATATCTCGTGTCTCAGGACTCGATCTCCCAGCAACCCGCAAGGGTGACTGGAAACACCAGAGCTGGAATTTCTCGGCAGGAGAAAAGACAGCGTCTCTCTCAGTGTGTCAAATGGGAGGGTCGGCTTCCTTCAGCACTCGCATCAGCTGGGCATCGGGCAAGTAGATAGCCGCTCTGCTCCAAACCACCGTGTGTTTGCTTAAGGCAACGTTGGTATATTTATACCTGAAACGTGCCGTGTTTGACGAAGGTTGGACATAAGACGTTACTAAGAACTAACAATTCTTTCTGGACTCCAGGAGTTCTTGTGCAAATCAAAACAAAAGCAGGGGGAATTCCCGGGCTGCTGGAGGCTTGGTTTGTTTAAAGAACACGTTGTGCTTTCTAGGAGTCTATGGGAGTAGCCTTGCCGTATTTGGACTGCATTGGCTATGCCTAAATATGGACATGATTCTTATGCCTTTATAAGGATATGTTTTGTTATAACCACATAAGGGCATGAATCGGGGATATCTAATTAGGGTCCTAGATAGATTCACAACACTTTCAGCAACCAAATGACCTGTGAGCTACGCAGTTTTACCAACTGCAACACTACAGGAGTAGTATACTTGATCACTTGTACCTGCAACCTCCATTACGAAGGGATGACTACAAAAAAAGTGAGTACCAGGGTTGTTGAGCACCGCAGTAACATCATGTGCAAGTGGGCAACAACAAAATTGACATCACACTTCATCGAAATGCAACACACACCCAATTACATGAAATGGGTAGTCCTGGAACATGTCAAATGCAATGACAACTTTGAACAAAGATTACTTGAGGAAGAACAACGCTGGGTTTTCAAATTGTGTACCGGTAGCCAAGAGCTCAACCACAGTATTCCGTGGGTTCGGTTCTCAAGATAAAATCTGAGAGAACGGACTTGTCTAACACAACTCATTTACCACTGTAGCAATGGCACTTCTGCTCCCCTAATTAACCTACACAGCTAACTAAACCGGTTTTTAGGGATTATTTCACCATGCAGTACCTTAATATACTACAAGAACCCACATATTTACTTAGAAACACCCATTTATTAATGAGTACCCCATTTTCAAAAGAGGTTGCAATAGCCTACCTCCACCCATAATACACTGTTAGGCACTTTGCGTTTGTCTCATTGTATGTATTGTGTCCCATGGTTGGAATAATCTTTCATCATTGATAGTGCCTCTCATTGTGTAACTCTCGCACCAATACATAGTTTTTTTGAGCATTTTTAATTTATTGTCTCATCACAAACCATAGTGTTATGAGTCCTCTTATTTATCATCCCAATTCTGGCACTGATTAGTAAGCGTTTTTATACTAACAGGTCGCCAGAATTAGCCAAAGCGGTGGCCATTTTGCGAAGTTTCCCGCACTAGTCTTCGTTGTATGACTAGGCGGAAACACTTCTGTTAAAAACCTGCACCCGGAAACAACTCGCTAATATGCGGTCATAAGGGATAGCAGGTTAGCAAGCCAGAGAGGATATTTGCTCCAAGTGTTTTTCCTCCCAACAGGAACGGATCGGGCAGCTAGCGGGCACCACCGCAGCACGCCTACCTCGTTTCTTTAGAAACAAAGCATTCAACAACGCATTTTTTTCCCCTCCATAGCGTTCGAGACAGAACCTCTTTAATCCCTCAGAGGCCATGATGCACAATAATTCCATTTAACCAGTATGGTTTTTCGTCTTCTTTTAGGTGGTTTTGTTTTGTCGTTTTCCTGAGTATCGCGTTTGTTTAAAAAAAGCACTGACAACCTTGCAACATTGAATGTTTGTTTGTCATGTTTCTTGTAGTGTATAACCACTGGTGTTTCGCTATAGGTGAGGGCGCATTTTAAGAGGCACTTTAATACTTACTGGTGTCAATGTGATTAGACTTTACTATGGACCACGTGTTACACGACGCATATACAATCATGTTTCACGCATGGGTGTCACTAAGATGGTTTGATATGGGATCTTTAAATACGCCAGTGATGAGTCAGTCATTTCCTTGCTGGAAGTGTCACGAGGTGACTTATTCTTTTCTCTTTTTTAACTTGTACCAGGCATGTGGAGACAGTGTTACTATTCTTGGGCTCTACTATGAATGTGTATATTATCCAAGCTGGTCTTACAAAGCATGTGAAGGCTTTAGAGGATACACACCCACTTTGGATGAGTGAACTGTTGCATTTCAGTTTTAAGAAAATAACCTACACCACAGGTAGTAGGTGGTACATTATAAGTGTGTCTTTATTTATATTTACAGATACTATGAGATCAGTGCATTGTATGTATTAATCTTGCTTGCTTCATTTTTGCAGCATTATTCCTACCTTCCTCAATTTAGGTCACTTTTAGGAGTGGTACACGCAGGGCTGGACCCTGCTTGTCGTGAAGAAGAGCACTGGGGAAGCTAGTTGACATCCACTAGGGATCCAAGGCCCACTACATACAGGAACCCTAGAGACCAACCCAGTTTTTAACATATCGACTAGGAGCTGGAATACAGTTTAATTCGCCCACTAGTTAGATATTTTTAACCCACCACTCCACCTACATCACCGCACTACACAGTCACTCACAAAAAATAGTGCTCCTACATAGTGTCACAAGACATAGCTCGCCTCAACCCGCAGCAGGTTGGGATGGCCCCTATGATGAAGCATGTCCCCGTGGGGAAACCCTGGTGATTGAGGGGACTCAAGAAAGAACATTTTTCCTTCCTTATCATTTGTCCTGACTCTGCCTGAGCAGGAATTCCCCCTTGTTTTCACAGCTAGGTCCTCTATCCGAGAATTCGGATTTTGTGTTTTATGATTGAACTAGGAGTTGACCTAGTATATCCCTCTCTCTCCCCCCAATTTTTGATTATGTCATTTTTCAATAGTAGACAGCCAGGGAAATCCAAAATTGGGTCAAATATGTGCCTCTCCAGGGTCTGTTACCCAGAATCCCTTGCAAACCTCAAACTGTGCCCAAAAACACATTTTCCACACACTTCTGGGATAGAAAGTTCTGAAATCTATGGGGAGGTGAAACATTCCCCCACCAGCATTTCCCCAAATCTCCCGATAAAATGTTTACCCGCAGCAGGGAAGGGCCCAAAATGTATTGTGGGGACATCAAAATCAGGTATCACAAAATGACCTGCGTTTTTGGTCACAGGCTTGGAGGCCCTCTATTGAAACCTACCTAACCCAGATGTTTATGAAAATTTGACAGCCAGAGGATTCCAAGGATGAATGACTTGCATGGATCCCCCAACATTTTCCTGCCCAGAATCCCCTGCAATCCTCAAATTTAGCTTAAAAATCAAATTTTCCTCACATTTCTGTCTGGGATCACATCGCCGGCACAAATGTCCTTTCACCCAATGTTACCCTCTGTGTCCTGGATAAAATGATACCTCACTTGTGTGGGTGAGCCAAGGGCTTGCAAAGGAGAAGGGCCAAAAACATGGGGATTGAGGGGATAGAACAGCGAGTTCTCAGTGCTACTTTTTTTTATATATGTGTTTTTAGGCTAACTCTGCTTTGGACACCCACACAAAAGAGGTATCATTTTTATCGGAAGACCAAGGGGCACGCTGGGTGGTAGGACATTTGTGCCCGTGCAGTGGCTCCAAAGTAATATAAGGATTTTTTTAATGTAAATTTGAGGTTTGCAGGGAATTCTGGGTAGAAAACGTTGGGGGATCCACACAAGCCATACCTCCCTGGACTCCCCCAGCTGTCTAGTTTTAAGAAATGTATGGGTTAAGTAGTTTTCCCTAGATGGCTGCTGAGCCCGAGACCAAAAACGCTGGGGACCCCCTTGCAAAACCAGGTTGTTTTGTGAAAGGTAATTCTGATGTCTCCACAATACATTATGGGCCCTATCTTGCCGCGGTTACTTAGCCCACCCACACATGTGAGGTACCATTTTTATCAGGAGACCTGGTGAAATGATGGGTGGTAGAAAATTTGTGGTTTTCTTCTGAAGTTAGAAAATATGGCATAGTAATGCAAGGAATTGAGATTTGCAGGACATTGTGGGTAAGATAACATGTTGGGATCCACGAGAGAGACATCATCGTGTACTCCCCTGGGTGTTTGGTTTACAAAGATATCTAGAGTGGGTAGATTTTTCCTAGAGGAAATGTACACCTTAGCAGAGCAAGAGAGAAAAGACAATTATTACTGCGCAACTATCTATTCCTCAAGCACACATACATACTCGTTGAATTCGGCACAAGGGTGAGTGATGGTTCTGTATCTAAAAAAATTTAACAAGATATTTAAAGAAAATGAAAAGCACTGTTAATAATTGAAAGGACAAAAAAGGAACCAGTGACTCACAGCTCATGAGGTGTAAAGCCGCATCAAGACCCAAACCGCTTTACAGGCCATTCACACACCTCTCATAAGTGATACACACAAGACCAATAACACCCCCAGCCACGGAACCAACACATTACGACATTCACAAAAAGGTATAAAATACACCCTACTAGAGAAAGACAGAAAAGACAGATATTACTGCACAACCATGTATTCCTCAAGCACAGACACACTGGTTGGATTTGGCATGAGAGTGAGTGATGGTTCAATATATAAAATGTTATTAACAAGAGATTTTACAAAAACGAAAATGCACTGTTAGTAATTGAAAGGACAAAAAACTGAGCTATACACTCACAGCTAATGTGCTGTAAAGCCACAACAAGGCACCAACCTCTTTACAGGCCATTTATATACCTTTCATACATGTTACACACACAAAACCATTCACACCGCAGCCACGGTCCCAGCACTTAACAACACACATCAGCAGGCAGTGCCATTAAAGAGCCCATCACTTTCACATGCCCACATGTCTGACACAGCAACCACACCGGCTGACTGATTGTGTGGACTGGTGTTTATCTACCAGAATGTATAGTGACCAGCAGCAATTCACTACTCACACAACGCAAGCCTAGCGCCAGTACACACTCACCGCTGGCCAAGAACAAGGCCGGACTCAGTGCCAGCCAAGCGCTCGTTCAAGCACACGCCAGCCAAGCACATGTCAACACACACTGCCTGCCAAGCACCTGTCCACGCACACTGCCAGCCAAGTACCAGTTATGTTATGTTATGTTATTTGGATTTTTTAAGCGCACAGCTGCCCCAGCTAAGGGTCGTCCCGGCGCTATACCTGGAAAAGGTAACATAACTAACAACACAGAAAAAGTAGGGAGTGATTAATAAGACCGAGGAAAGAAATTAGTTTTGACAGCTTTTCTGAAAGCAAAAAGGTCGTCCAAAGAGCGAATGTAGGCAGGAAGTGCGTTCCATAGTTTAGAGGCTAAGACCGTAAACGATCGGCCACCCAATCTACATTTTTGAAAACGGGGGACAAGTGCCAAATTTTGGCCGGCAGAACGAAGGCTGCGCAAAGGGGTGTACAAAGACAAAAGGTGCTGAAGAATGATAGGGGTGTCAGATTTAAGAATTTTGAACGCAAAGCAGAGGGCCTTGAACTCTATGCGCCTGATTACTGGCAGCCAGTGCAGCTTGAAGATTGTGCTACGGGCTGAGCAGAAGCGCGGCAGGCCCACCAGGGCCCTAGCTGCCGCATTCTGCACCCGTTGAAGTCGCAGGACTTCCGCCTGGTTGGCGCCCAAGAACGGTGAGCTCGCGTCATCGAGCCTCGATAGTACGCTAGCTTGGATCACCATCTGGCGGGTGGGGGCATCAAAAAATTTGAGGATGGGCCTCAAGCCATGCAGAATGCCGAAGCACATGGATGCCACCTTCTTAGTGTGGAACGAGAAGGTTAGTTTGGAATCCAACCAGACGCCAAGATTTTTGAGTTCAGAGACAGGTTTTGGAGGAGGTCCCAGCTCCTTAGGCCACCAACTAGCACCCCACAGATCAGGATGTTTCCCCAGCACCATCACCTCAGTTTTGAGGGTGTTGAGATGTAAACAGTTGGCCGTAAGCCAACTAGCAACGGCCCTCAAACCATCCGCAAAGTTCGCTGCCAGTTGGTCAGAGTCCCCATTAAGAGCCACCGCCAACTGGGTATCATCGGCGTATGATACCATAGTGAGACCCCAACTCTTCGCGACCTCCGCCAAAGGTTGAACGTAGAGGTTGAAGAGAGTGGGGCTCAACGCCGAACCTTGCGGGACTCCTTGAATGATAGCGTGGGGCTTGGATCTGAACGGTGGCACTACAACCTGAAAGGATAGTTCCGAAAGGAACGATTGAAACCAATCCAACGCCCTGCCTGAAATACCTACCTCACTAAGCCTTCGAATAAGAATGGTGTGAGATACAGTGTCAAAGGCGGCACTGAGGTCCAAGAGGACCAGTGCCGCCGTTTGACCTGCATCTAATACAGAGCGGAAGTGTTCAACCATGAATAGAAGTGCCGTCTCTGTACTATGTCCAGGTCTAAAACCATTCTGTGTAGGATCTAGTAGATGTGCAGATGCCAAATGGTTTGTTAAGATGTTATTCACATGGGCCTCTGTAATCTTTGCCACCCAGGGAAGGAGGGAGATGGGTCGATAACTCTCCGGCTTCAACGGATCCAATCCAGGCTTCTTTATGATGGGCATGACACAGGCAGCCTTCCAACTAGGTGGAACTGAACCGATGGCAAGGGATTGCTCCACCAGATGGCGGATAGGAGGAAGGCAAACAGACGCCGAGTCCATAAACTGGGCAGGTCTCAAAGGGTCATCCGGTGAGCCAGACTTGACCTTGGCCGCTAGGAGATTAAACTCCTGCTCCGATGGTATAGAGAGAGAGGCCAAGCACTGAGAAGTATGCAATGTCAAAGTCATACTGTCAAGGTCAGCTTTGGGAAAAGAGCGATAGATGGCATTTACTTTTTCCACAAAGAAGCTGGCTAACGACTCACAGTGGGCAAGGGAACAGATCTCCATAATAGGAAGTCTGTTCACTGTGAGCTCCTTCAAGACTTTAAAAACCAGTTTGGACGGGTTAGAACTCGCCTGGAACTCCCGTGCATAGTAGTCAGCTCGGGCCCGGCAGACAGCTCTGTGGTTTGTCTTTACCTTGGCCAGGTAGCATACTTTCAGGTCTTTATCATAATTCTTCCTTCATGCTCTTTCGGCTTGTCGGCACGTAGCTTTAATACACCTGAGTGCCTCCGTGTACCAGGGATTGGGCTGAGAATGTCGATTCCTACTCCAACCGGCTGGGATTAATATGTCAAGGACTTTAACAATCCAAGCGCAAAAGATGGTATACCCAGTTGCAACGTCATCCGTATGAGCCAGAGGTGAGGTGATCAGGAGACGATGGAAATCCTCTAATTTGAGCTTTTTCCAGGGCCGCCTGAAAGATGTTTTATCAGGCTTCCCAATAGATTGTGTCACCATTGTGACAGAAAGCTCAATGAGATAATGATCACTCCATCCCATGGGTCTAGGGGGTGAGACCTCGACCAGTTGAAGGTTTGTAAAGACCGGATCGAGGATATGACCTCCCTCATGGGTCGGATGACGGACCAGTTGGAGTAGCTGTACTGCTTCAAGGTCGTCCAGCAGACCTCTAACCACTGGTATCTCCATGGCATCGAAGTGTATGTTAAGATCGCCGATGATGGTTATGTTGGAGGAGAACAGAGAAAGAGAGCTTACCAGCTCAGGAAGGGCTTTCCTGAAAACACTGTCACTCCCTGGAGGGCGGTAGATCAAGAGACCTGACAATGTTTGATGCTGACTAAAGCTGATGGAAAAATGGGCACACTCTGCGCCAGCCAAGTCCATAGGCTTCCAGGTGCAAGTGAAGCAAGTTTTAAAAGCCACGGCTATGCCTCCGCCTCTCCCCTTGCGATTTAGTGTATGTATTGCGTAGCCCGGAGGGAGGGCCAGATTAATAATGGCCGTATCCTCATCACCTAGCCAGGTCTCCGTCATGCAGAAGACATCAGGGCTTTCTAAGGAGATAAGTTCATAGATATCTCGATGATGTTTCGACAGGGATCTGACATTGTGGTGCCAAAGTTTAACGGCACTAGGGGGTGAAGGTTCCTTCTTACGATGCGGTATTACCTGGCTAGGGGCCATCGTCGGTGCCGATAGTTCCCACCACCCACATGGACAAATATGAGGGCCGCACAGGGGATGCTGAGCCGAGTGCGGACAAGAGGGCAAACATCGTCTGATCAAATGAAGAACCTGACTGGAATACTGATAGATCATACTTGCGGCACGATAGTGTCCGGCCGCGTCCTGCGTCTCCCTTGCGCGGACGAGCGCAGACGGACAGGACTCCGGCACGACTCAGGCTAAGCGAAGGCGTTAAACTGCGCGTCCCGCTGCGCGCGAGTCCGCTCCAAGATGGCGGCCGCCGCCGGATCAAGTGCCCCAATTCCAAGATGGCGCCCCCCAAAGTTCGCCCCCGGGACCCGGACCCACCAAAGTGGTGGTGTTTTGTGGCAAGAGAGCACTTTTTATATGCTGTGAGGGGAATAAGTGGCGCGAGCTGCAAGCAAGAATTTAAAAAGAGGGGTAAGTAAAACAAATTGTCAAACACAAATACAGAACAAGGAAATGCTAAAATACACAGCGCTAATACAAGCGCGAGCGCAGCAGTGTGGTATCCAGTAGAGACAACCGCCACACAAAGGACCGCCTTAAATAGGCGCTCCAATCAGCCCTTAGAGCGCGAGTCCGATCCAAGATGGCGGCCGCCGCCGGATCAAGTGCCCCAATCCAAGATGGCGCCCCCCAAAGTTCGCCCCCGGGACCCGGACCCACCAAAGTGGTGGTGTTTTGTGGCAAGAGAGCACTTTTTATATGCAGTGAGTGGAATAAGTAGTGCGAGCTGCAAGCAAGAATTTAAAAACAGGGGTAAGTAAAACAAATTGTCAAACACAAATACAGAACAAGGAAATGCTAAAATACACAACGCTAATACAAGCGCGAGCGCAGCAGTGTGGTATCCAGTAGAGTCTACACATCCCACCAGCCAAGTGCCAGTCCATGCACACTGCCAGCCAAGCACCAGTCCACACACACCACCAGCCAAGCTCCACTCCACGCACACCAACAGCCAAGCACCAGTCCACACACACCACCATCACATTCAGTTTTTTTAATACAAAAAAGAAAACACAAGCAAATTTTAAGTAGATACAAAACTGCAAACACAAAAGCTGAAGCTAAATACATCGCACAAATGTCAACCTTGAAACTGAACAAAAAATATAAAACAATACAAACCAGGCAGTTCACTTTACCACTCATGGATGCTCTCAAGATGGCAGGTTTAGAAACACACTCAGGGGTACATATGAGTCTCCTTCCGCGCACCACTTCGCCAATAGACTCTACATCTCCTACTGGTAAAGTCTTTTGTAGGCATGGGAGGAATATGGCCAGAAAAGTGGCAATCTTTCAATCTAGCTGCATCCTCCACCACTCCAACTCTAGGAACACTTGCCTATTCCAGTAGAACAAGGCTGCCAATCACAGACTCCTGAAACTTAACAAAAGTCATTGTTGACTTAGAAGAGTAATCCTTAAATACAACAAAACCATTAAAATTTGCCAAGTGGAAAAGATGGATAACCAACTTCTTATAACAAATGTGAGCCTTACAAAGAGCAGTGTAAGCTTCCAACCTCTGCTCTACCCTATCAACACAACCCATGTGCCTATAATAGGCTAAAATGCACACAGGTTTGCACTCTTCAGCAACCTGACCTTACCAGTCACAGGTGAAGTACTTTCATCATGGATGGTAGTCAGCATGTAGACATCTCTCCTGTCAGCAAACTTCACAGTTAGAAGTTTCTCACTACGCAACAAACTGCACTGTCCTCACTCAAGCTTTTGACAACCAAGTTCTTTGGGAAAACCATTATGGTTAGAGTAGATTGTGCCATAAGCAACAGAGTCCACTTTGCCCAAATCCCTGAACAACTGCATACCAGTGTAGAAGTTACCTGCATATAAATGGTGCCCTTCTTTTAAAAAGTTCTCTACCAAGTTCACACACAATTTTCTCACTCACTCCGAAAGTGGGTGGACAACCAGAGGGGTCAATCATGGAATCCTCACCGATGTACACCCTGAAATAAAGACATATCCATTCCTACTGTCACCTAGCATATACATTCTAATTCCATAGCATGCCCTCTTGCTAGGAATGCACTGCCTAAAAACAAAGCAGCCCTTGGACAAGACCATAGACTCATCCGCAGATATTTCTTTTCCTTGAGCATAGATCTCAGAAAATTGATCGACAAAATGATCAATGACAGGCCGAATCTTAAAAAAACGGTCACAATCAGGGTAATCTTGTGGCAACGCTAAACCATTATTGACAAAATGCAGCATCCGAAGCACAAGCAATTACTGATCATGACTCACGATTACCAGAAATATTGATGTTGCCATCTAAGGACTATTAGACCAATTTGAAGACATTGATGGCTTCCTTATCAAGGCCATCAAAAAAGTCAAACCCATGAACGTCTTCAACTCTTCCAGATTTGTGGGAGTCCACTTGGTAGCTCTACAGTGGGGCCTAGGTCTGGCACTGTTGTCCCTCAAAAACTGTTCAGCATACAAAATAGCTTGCTCAACAATCCCTGCCAAAAATACATTGTTCATAAACAATTGAAAGAAATTTATAGGCAAAACATTTTCAGTATTCACTCTACGCCTTGGGACACCAGTAAAGTCAGCAATGCTGGCTGCACCATGCCTGGGGCAATCCAGAGATGAGCTCTACCAATGGCAAGACTTGCAGTCCCAGGCTGCAGTCCAGGTGCCTCTTGCTGCACTGTCAGCACATCAATGCTCTCCTCTAAAACACTTCATCTACACAAAGAGTTGCTTCATCATCTGATGATTCCTATAGGACAGAAAATTCACAGCCAGAATCTTCCACTCTCTTCTCTTCCTCAGATGCAGAGTCAGTCTCATATTCATGTTCAGAGGCAGACTCAAAAAGCATACCAACTACCTGCTGAGCACTCATCCTGCGGCTAGCCATAATCCTTAATAAGAAAGGAGACTTCACAAACAAGTTAACAGCAACCAACAATGTGAAAAATAAGTAATTAACAAAGTGTGGCCAAATCACAAAGATCTATATACTCAATAACTATACGACTGACTTGCCAGAGAAAGCTACACTCACCAGCACCTACTTTGCAGATGCATAGCATAAACCAATGATATCCTACTAGAAATATAAAACAAAACAAATTATTTACAAGTCAACAAAATATCAGATACCAAATCCAGCAAAATGCAAAAAGATGTTCACACTCAATGAAACACAATCTAAAAACAATACTGCTATTATTATACCATTTACAAAAACACATTCATGCAGGGAAATAGTACAAAAAACATTTTCTTAGCAAACACTTGCAACTGTACAAACTGCAGAACCACCAGTAACAAAATCGCAACCTGGAACATCAGTCAAAAGAGCAGAAGCCTTGAACTAGAATAAAAAGGTGAAATAAAACATTACCATCACGATTAACAAGAAATAAAACAATTAACATCATAACATGCTATGTCACTACCCAAATGGCCAATCTGCCACCAAGGGGGACAGAAAAGCAGCCAAATGTAAATAATAACCGATGCCCCATTCCATTGTGTCAAACCTTACCCAAGGGGCCACCACCAATCATAAATATATTCATTTGCCTGGTGCTAGTGGGTTGCCTCAAAATAGCGCCGATCTGCCCCCAGAGGGGGCAGAAAATGGGCAAAAGTAATTGTAACAAATTATTAGCGCCAATAGGGGTGACCATTACCCAAGGGGCAACCTGAAACAAAAATAGGTACATATCCCTGGTGCTATTTGGTTTTCTATCTCCCTGGGGCAGATGGGCCTTCAAATAGGGGTGATCCACCCCGGGCCATAAGTATCAAATGAAAATTGAGAGTCGATCCTTGGCCAAGGTATCTCCCCCAAGCACAAACATGTACAAACATTATAAATCACTGGTGCTAGTTGTGTTTTCTGCCCCCCTGGGGGTGGATGGGTATCAAAATCAGCCCAATCAGTCTGCAAGGGGGGCAGAAAATAGCCCATATAAAATACCGCCATTTGGAAATTTACCTTGCCCAAGGGATTGCTTCTATTTACAAAAAGAAAACTGGTTCTAGTGGGTTGTCTGCCATCTCCCGGGGTCATATAGGCCTTCAAAAGGGGCTGATCTTCCCCCAGGAGGGACAGAAAATGGACAAAAGTATAAAAGAAATTTGCCAAGGGACCGCCCTATGCACTTTAAAAATAAATTCCTGAGTCAAGAGGGTGGAAAGACCAAAAAAAGGGGTTGATCTGTCTCCTGGGGAAGAGGCAGAAAACAGCAGACATAAATTAGCCCCCTTGGAAGCGACCCTTGCCCAAGTGGTCACTACCATTTGCAAAAACAGAAATCCCTGGTGCCTAGTGGGGGGCATTCCTGCTGCACGATTGCAACCCCATGTGCGATCGTGCTGCACGAATACCTTGCAAGGAGACATTAGGGGAGAGGAAAAATTATTTACTCTCCCCCGATGCCTCTGTGCATGGAGGGAACCCCCTAGCAGAAAAAACCTACATTACTCTCCGTATGCCTGGAAGCAAATGACTTCCAGTGCGTCTGGGGGCTCCTGATAACGATGGTGCGTGCCGTGCACACTGACATTATGGGACTGCTGAGTGGGGTTGGGGTGACAGCATAAACTCTTCAGCTGCCAGCCCTGTTTGGTGGTAGATGGGCGTCCCATAGGGGGTGCGCCAGTGCTTAACCCATGGGTAGGTGCAATGACGGAACAGTTTAGTCATGAGCACAAGCCCACCAAGGCTCATGATGGAACCATTCTGTCATTAGCATGGAAGCAATTGCCCATACTGAGCAGGGGCGGCTCCTCTACTAGGGAAGAGGAGCATCGCCCCACTGTTTTCTCACAGTGCGAGAAGCAGAAATATACAATAGTAAAGTGTTTGTCTGTGGGTGGGCGGGGCTGCTCTACAAGCAGGGAAGGGCAGAGGAGGAGTGATGTGCCCATTCCTGAGTGAGCATGACTGGTTTGGTCGGCCCTCTGGGGCTGACCAAACCAGTCATGTTCGCTCTGCCCTTTCTCCATGCAGGCTGCAATGCTAGGCGGCATCCCCACCATTGCAGCATTGTGATTGGCTTAGGGGAGGGGAGGGAGACTGCCAGCTTCCTTTTCCTGCCAGAGGCAGGAGAGGAGAGCAGAAGAAGGAGCCGGAGCTGTAAAGAAAATGCAGGAGCCGGCCAGCGGACAGGTACTTTTTTTTACATTATTAAATTTACATCCTCCCTGCATGACCCCCACCCATGATTAATGCAGGCTGCGACTGGTACAGAGCACGCTCAATGACAGATCTCTCATCGTCCTCCACACATCTAGTTAAATGGAGGAATGATTCCTCTTAAAAAATTGTCAGGGCTGCAGAAAGATAGGGCTCCTGGTCCTAATGGACTCCCACGTCTCACTCAGTAATGGACATAACACTTGTGCTGCCACCAACTGTGCTGGACCTAGCCCCCCGGGCTTCCCAGTCCAGCTCTAGCTCTCTCACTTTGAGCTCATTAGCTAAAATCATTAACCTTCCCATCACCTGCATTTGCCTTTCTACCTCCAACTTGAGCTTCCTGTCTCTCTGCCTATTCTCCAGCTCCTCTGGAGAGGGACTACTGCTGACTGACCTGGAGGGTACCTCCCACCTAACAGCTCCTGAGCCCTCGGCCATCAAAACAGGGAAAGACAAAAATAGACCAAAAGGGAAAAACTCAGTATGTTGTACATAGTGGTCTGAAATATGGTAGTAGTGAATACCAGTCACTGCAGGTCTAGTGCAAATGCAAGTTCTATCCTCACCACTGACAACCAATGTTAGAAATGGGGTCTCTAGTTGGCAGAGGGATGCACTTCTTCCAAGTAGGAATCCTTCCTTCTTGTCAGGATAAGGGAGTTACACTTCAAAAATAACCCCTGCTCACCCCCTTGGTAGCTTGGCACAACTTCCAGAGGCAATGTGTAAGGCATCTGTACATAACACACAGTAATAAGGTGAAAGCACTACAAAAGGACACTACACCCATTTCGGAAAAATATCCAATATTTATCGGTGTAAAACAAGACCCAAATGATAAAAATCCAGCACACAGTAATCAAAATATGAATATTGCGAAAAATAGACTTAAAATACAGTTCCTTGAAGTCGATAGCTCCGTCTGGGGCTATCACAACATCATGAACAAACAAATCCAACATTTCCAGCAGGCCACGAGGTTGCAGACCAGCTTTGGTGTTGAAAACACCCACAAACAGTGCCTTTGATATGCAGGGCATCATGGACTCTGAAGAGTCAGCAGGTGTTGGTCCCAGAGATTGGTGTAGAGGTCATCGAGCCCTAGAAGTCACATGCGTTGCAGATAAATCTCATGAGGTTGAAGTCAGGAGTGCTGGCTACATTGGTGTTGGGGCTGCGGTGTGAAGTGGAATGATGCAATGTGAGCACAGGTCATGGTGCAGGCAGCCACTCGGCTGCGGCATATGGTGTCATCGGTGAGACAAGGGCTGCGCTCTTCCTCACCCTGTTTCATGGGTCCACTTAGACCCCTAATCGGTCGATGGGGCCACTTGGCCTGTTTTGACTGGTTTTACACCACATCCAAATTATCTTAATGTTTCACTCGCAGAGCTACGTCAGTTACCTACATCATTGATTCATATTCACTGAAGTGTCATACAATTTATGTCACATAATATTCAAATGGCTCCGGCTGGAGCTACTCCTCAGCCACCTGGACATGTAGGTGGTCTTGTCATTAGTCCCATTATGATTAAATCGGTGATGGGAAAAAGTCCTCAAACCAGAGATGATTTATCATATTGGCTTGCTGAAAAATGTTGAAAAACAGAGGATCCTGTCAATGAGTTTACCGAGTGGTATTCTTCCCGCTTTAGCTGATTGCACCACCTGGGGAACGGTTTGCTGTGGTGTACACACTGTGCTTTGGCACCCCCCCATGAGCTTTCTACCAAACGTTCTAAAGAAGGTACAGAATGAACATGGGTCTGGTCCAGCCCTGGAATTGGAGATGAGATTAGTGGGAAAGGTCCCTATTTTCTCCGATATGATGTCAAAGGTGAGGCAGTTAGCTTGCAAGTTTGTCAAAGCCTCTCGGCAGTGGCGGACGTGTATACCTCATTGGGACAACAGTTTGGGAGTAAGACCTTTTACTCAGGTACAGAACAAACTCTCTCCTGAAAAGAAGGGATATCCAGTCTTTCCTAAAAAGGCACAGAATAAATATCAGCAGCAGAAACAATACAAGTCTAGTTCTCATGCAGGTTCGCCTCCACCTGACACTTCTAAGAGTAGATATGATTTGCATGACCGCTCTAAAATTAAGACACCCAAGAGGTTCCAGGTTCCTGATTCTCCTCAGTCCTTTCAGGTATCGTCGGATCAACAATTTGGATGAGGAAAGCATCAGGATCGCAGGTAAGGTGAGTCTACGCAGGCTAGATGTGGCCCACAGCGCCAATTTGATGCGAAAGCCAAGCAGGGGGAAACACATCAATATCGTGCCCCATTTCAGAAGAAAAAGTTGCCGCTTTGACTGCAAAGTATGCCTCAGATGGTGAGAACCCTGCTCCTCAACTGGAGCTGGGCGTTAACTGTCCTGGATAGCACATCAGAGGTTACCATAGTGCCGCAGACACTCCACCAGCGACTGGAGGCTGACACTCTATTACAGTAGTACCAGCTGATACTCATGTCGCTCCTTCAGATAGACTATACAATGTGACCCTCCAAATAAAAGACAATATTAAACACCGAGTTAAAGCAGTGTTTTGGGAAAACCTTGCTTTTTCATATGACATTGCATTGACAGAGGTTGATTAGCCTCCCCTATTTGTACTAGCTTACTCTAGAGGAGAAAATGTTATTTTGCCAAGTTTTTTACAATATGTTCCTGATGATGACAAAATGTCTTATGCCTCCAAGTGGGCTTTAGCCTTAGCGCCAGCTTTATATGGCAATGGGGTAGGTTGGGATGAGGATTCCCCGGTTGTGTGATTCCTTTGCGTTCTACACCTCAGCCCCAACCACAGTATCCAATCAAACGAGACGCTAAGGCATCCGTCAGTGAAATCTTGTCCCAACTGGAATACCAGAGTGTGATTGAAACCTGTGTTTCATTGCTGAATAATCCTTTTTTCAGATATTGAAACAGGACGGTTCATATCGTATAGTTTTAGGCGACAGACATTTAAACAGTCATTTTCGTACATTTGCGGTTAAGAACACACATAGCTCTGCATTCGTGAATAACATTGTTTGCAAAAAATACAAGACCACCTTGGATATTTCCAATGGCTTCTTCAGCCACTCTTTGGCTCCTGAGAGCCATGATTTGACCACATTCAGTGCGTTAGGCAATCAGCACCGATGTGCGAGATTGCTAATGGGATAGAAGAATAGCCTTGGTGTGTTTGTGGCACGTATAGTGTCCCTTTTGCATGAGATCAAACCAGATGCCTTCTCGTACAGTGATTACATTTACTTGATGGATGATGAATCACAGCCACATCTCCTGCGTGTTGACTGTTTTATCACACATTTTTCAAACTGTGGTTATAAATTCAATTTTGCTAAGTCTCATATCGCTTTCTTGGCGTTTTTCTTTCTTGGTCAGAAACTCAACAATGAAGGTAGGGGGTTGGCCTCCCACTTTCTGGAGAAATGTGCACAATTGCAACCTCCACCTACTCTTAAAAAATTGCAATCTTTGCTAGGCTTTTTGAATTTTGGGAAGACATAAATTCCCGAGTATGCCCAGCGTATCAAACCTCTATACTCGTTGATACAACCTTCTTTCTCAGCTTCCAATTGGCTTCCGGAATATATCGCAATTCTTCAGTCTCCACAGTCTGATCTGCTTGCGACCAACTTCTTGTTAACATGAGACAATTCTAATAATTTGGTCATACGGATTGTACCAGGCGTGTTACGATTTACTTACTTGAGGTTCAATGAGGGGGACACGGTCCCCATTGCTTATAAATCGCATTTGTACACTTTGGCTGAATGCATTTCTCTTCTACTGACATTTTTTGGACAGCTGTCCTGATGGCGATTTTTAAAGAATGCTTTTTGGCTCAGGGAAAACACATTTTCTTTGTTTCGCCGGTGCCTGCTTTAGAATTGGTTATGAAGGCTAGTGTCCCGAATTCGAAAGCCTTGCATCCATGTTGAATACAATGGGCAAGTGCTTTGGTGTCTACTGATGTCAATTTTATCTTTGATCCTTCTTTACGGACACAGAAGTTTTTACTGTATGAACATGTTCTCCCTCCGTCTTTATCGTTACTCCCACGTGATCAGTATAAATGCATTATTTACACTGATGGTTCTGCACTGCCCGCCATTGGTTCTAAACATGCTTATTCTGTCGCCTGCGTGATGGTCGGAGGGCAGATTGTTGACAGGGATTTTAAATTCTCCTTGGTATACACACAGGAGATTGCACGGCTCTGTTGGCGGAGGTACGTGTTTTGGTTTTAACCCCGAAGTTCCTACACTGATAGTGTGCGATTCGTTTGTGTACAATCCTTCAATGACAACTTGTTCTTCTGGAAAGGTACATTCATCAATGTAGGTTTCTGCAACTCCTTAACTGCGATTAAGGAATCGCAATTAAGGAATTGCAAAAGCCTATGCATGTAGGAATCGCTATAAAATTAGCGATTGCCAAACATTCCTTAATTGCGACTCACAAATTGTGAGTCGCAATTAAGGAATGTCTTCCCATTCATTCCTATGGGCCTCCAGGCCCATAGGAATGATTGTTAGATTGCATGCGCAATTTGTGATTACCATTAGGTATCAAGGGTGCAAAAAGGACACCCTGTTGCACCCCTGAAATTGATCTTTGCACACATGTTACGCACACACATGCCCCAAGGGCATGTGTGTTTGGAACCTACAACTCTCCAAAAATATTCTTTAGTGCATTTTTCAAAGTTTTTGCAAATTACCATCAAGGACTAATTGATGGTAATTTGAACCCCCTATTAGCAAAATCGCAAATTGCGATTCCATCATGCAATTTCAATCTAAGAAATCTCAATAATTAGCGATTTCTTACTTTGCAAAAGGCTAACAGGTTGATGCATCGCAGAAGCCCTTTTTGCGGGCACAAACAGCCGATTTTTGCAAATCACATTGTTGACGCTCGCAAAAATTGTTGATGCATGTACCTGATAATGATTTTCGTGATTCTAAAGGCAGCGGAATTAGGTATAAAACCCTTTGGGATAAAGTGGCAGCTCTTAAGGAGTGCTTGCTACTCACACATGTTATTCTTACTTTGGGCCATCAACGGCATCCAAATCTGCAGTAGCCACTTGTTCAGTAGCAGCAGTCAGTAGGTCTATGACTAAAATTGATGATGATATTCTAGCAGCAATTGCCGTGACAGAGGAGGTGACAGAGTTCCCCAAAGGTTTTCCTTCACGTTCTTCATACCATTTGACTTCCAAATAAGTTCCATTTGCTGATTCCCAACGTGGACTGCAGACTTGCTTTGATCATTGCTGCTCGTGAAGGCATGGCTTCTGCCCATGCTGGAGTAACTGTGATAGTTTCACTTTTACAATAAAGTTTTTGGTGGTGTGGTTCATATCAAAAGGCACTTAAAAATGATCTTTCTTGTGACGTTTGTCAACAAATTAAGCATTCTGCTGTTGCACATCCACCCCACGCTTTACATCTCCAATCAGCAATTTGGCTGCATTTATCTTGATCACTGCGGTCCTTTGATGTCTGACATTGCATTTAAACACATCTTGGTTGTAGTGGATACATGCACCAGATTACTTTGGGCTTGAACTGTCATTAAAGATTTGTCTGTCTTTGTCAGGACATTTGCTTGTGGCACCTTTCATTCCGACCAAGGTCCTGCGTTTGCCTCTAAGGCTTACTGGTATGCGATGAAGTCTCTGGGGGTACAGGTGCACTTTCTGTTTCTATGCCGCCATGAGGGCAATTCTGTGGTGGAACAGATGAACTGTGGCTTAAAGCAATCTTTGACAGCGAGAGTCTTGGGTACTGGCAGTGGTTGGCTGACTCATCTCTATGGAGTCCAACATGCACTCAATAATCTCCCTAGAAGATCTCTGGGTGGGCGGACCCCATACAAAATGCTCATTAGCATTAACATGTTTGTTCCAGACCTTGATGTTCTAGACGTTGTGGCGGCTGCCACAACCTTTGACGTAGATAATCTTTGAGCTTGTGATTCACAAGTGAATGCCCAGTTGCCCTCTTCCGAGGATCCAGCATTGCTGATTCCTGTTTCTCGCTGGCTTCCTAAAGTTGGAGATCTAGTGCGAGAAAAGGTGGATAACAAAAAATTATTTGGTCCATCTATTGTGCACCGGTGTGAGTCCTTGGTTGGAAAGACACCCGTACTATGATCCTACCTCCTGTACTTGGTCGTAAGGAGAATCATTACATTTCAATAGAACATGTCAAGCTACACCATATGGCAGATACCGAATAGTATGCCTCCGAGCATTCCACGCTGAGATCTTTCATTGAATCTGATGGCTTCTGTTTCATCATCTATTTCCCAACAAGTGCAGGGTGAGATGGAAACTTCAATTGATCTACTACCTGTTTTCCTTTGACATCCACATCAGGCAATATTGTGTATCCTTCTCTTCCAGATAAGGTCATAATTGAAATTCCTGCGAGTATCACACCTGAGATATCCAATGCTTTACATCCCAAATATTTTCAGCTGGGGTTCAGTGGTTATTATGAAGACCGCACTAGCTTTACTTCTGACACATCTTCCTCATCATCATCTGTGGCAAAGCCCCCTAAACGTACCAGTCTTTTAATCCTGGTTCTAGACGACTTACCTAGTCCCTTCATGGACATACATCTTGATGGTCATGACGCTGGTGTTCCTTTTCATGTGGATTGAGTTTGTGACTGTGTTTTTCCTCTTGATTAAGGGCCAATATTTACCTGAACGCTCTGCTGTGAACTTTGTTGATGGAGTTCCAGCCCCTCATACATCGTCACATGTCATGAAAAGAGGACAAGCCCTTGTCAATATTTCGGCGTTCCCTGTTGCTGCTGGCGTTGTCTGTGATAACGTTGTATACGATATCCATGGTCCGACCGAAATTTTTCTATGTTTGCTTAGGAGATGTGGTTTTGTTGGACATACACTCTGATGTCTGGGATGTTCATGCCGTCCAATCATTGTTCTCCGATTTGAAATATTATGCTGCTTTCGATACTAAAGACCTGTATTTGAATTCTGCAAATTATGCTGATTTATACTGTTATCAACCTTATGTCCATCACTTTTTACATACGACTAACACTCTGAGACCTTTTTTTAATTATACACAGTGGGAACATTGCCCTACACCTTTACAGGGGAGTTCAAAGACTCAACAGAGCAAATTTGTATATTTTTCCGGTTACAGTCTTTCAGACCCACAGTCCTATTTTTATAAACTAAAGATGCCATCCCAAACTAAGTTTATGTTGACAAATTCTAAATTAGTTTATTCCATGTCCTTCAGAGATGAGTTGTCCATAAAGTGTTAAGATCATTGGACGGATACAATTGATTTAAAATCCATTTGGGGTACTAAAGGTTGGCAAGTAAATGGCAGTGAAGCATTGCATTGTGCTTGTCTGATACCTTCTCAAATGTTATTTTTAAATGACACAGTGAAACAGACTACTTGTTTTGATTTAGCCACAATCAAAAATTCAAATATACCCTCTAGCCCTGACTTTGCCTACCATCCTTGATGACCCTACAATTGGAAATGATGAGCGCGAATGGGCCGCAGAAGGCTCATCTTCCGATTCACCTGACGACTCGGATGACCAGGTTGAGCCACAAAGGCCAATACCACCACATAATGTAGCCAGAAACACACGGCCGGGGCAAACACCAAAACCGAAACACCCCAAAAAACTCGCTCACATCAATCTTCCCCCTGAATCCCACTTACACACCATAGTAATGATTGGTGTACCACAACTAGAAGAGGGAAAGACCGAGAGTTATGTGGATTTGAAAAACAAGGTGAGTCATTGGTTAACATCTCATAGACCAATCCCCCCTCACATAAGCGGCAAAATAACAAATGTTAGGAGGGCTGACTGGGTAGGGCACAGATTTAAATCCACCGAGGGTGATTGCATTATTGTCAACTTCAAGGATAACCGTGTGGCAAGGCACATTACTAGTTGGAAGGATGGCTTGATCAATAGCTTGATCCACACCATGGATCTAAGTTATTTTTATCCCTCAAATGTTCACAGCCTAGCCAAAGTGTACCCACACCCCGCTTTAGAGCAGGAGAAACTTTATGGTAACTCTAACCAACACCACGACGGTGCAACCCCAAGAAATCGTGGACATTACCCTGCAGGTGACCAACGACAGTACGGGAGAGACACATCTTGGGAGCCCAGTCAAGTTAACTACCCAGTATCTTATCACGAGAGACGGGAGACCTCACACGAGATGTATCTCCACCGCAATCAGCCCCATTCAACATACCCCAACACTCATTATAATGTTCCTACCTTTAATAGGTTTGATGCTTTCTACGATGGGAGTGGTCTGGAGGGGGTTGACTGACTGCATGCCGCTCCTTCCACACCAACACACATTGACCACATGCAAAGCAATTTAGTACATGGGGAGATTAGGGCTATACATGCAGTAAATGCTCCCCCCAGCCGCTAAATTAGACACTAATAGACTGGCAGAGCTAGACCCAGATTTTTTAATGGACAGTCCCACCTTACATGAGAACTCCACTATACCGCATGCCTCACCTAAGGCTTTCAGCCCTCTTCCACTTCAAGAAGAACCTAGTGCTTCCCTATCTGAAACCCAGGGAGACACCATCGCAGTACAACTTATTCGAACGTCCCCAGAATTTACTATTATAGAACCTGCCACTGGGACAGAACTGGTTGACGTTTACAATGCAAATCTAGTCTCATGGAACATAGCGGGCCTAGCTGATAAAATATGTGACCCTGCTTGGCTGGCATTTGTCAAGAAACACGCAGTAATATGCCTTCAAGAGACATGGATGGAAGATAACAACATTTTTATTGAGGGCTATCAAAGCTTTTTGCGGCCAGCGGCTCCATCAGTCAGTGGAAGAGCAAAGGGGGGCCTGGCCACTTTTGTTAATCTGGCACTTACCTGCCATGTAAGCAACTGTTATCATGAAAATCAGAATATCCAAGTGCTGGAACTAAAAAGAGGTAAACATGCCCTGACCGTAATTCATTTTTATAATGCCATAAACAGTCAAGGGGAATGTAATATACTGCTTCTAAACAAGTTGTTGAGAGAGGGAGTAGGCACTTTGTCACGAGATTTATTGATTGCAGGTGATTTTAATGTTCACCCGTGTGGTAATCCAGGAATTACCCCCATGGGATCATTGGGTTGTAACAGTGTGAATGGTTTTCACTTTGATCACTCTAGGCGTGGAACCTGCCTTAATGACCTGATATATGAAAATAACTTAACTGTAGCCATGTAGCGGAGTCCAAGGTTTTTGATGTCACCACATTCAAAGGTTCAGTTCACGGTTCCTTTATAGACCATATATTGATATCTGCCGATCTCGTCAATCGGGCCTCTGGATTCACCATTAAAACAAGTATCTATAGTGATCACAACCCCATATCTATTAGACTGGGTGGAAGAATACTTGAACGGCGATTGAACTGTGAAGGCAAGGGAACCTTGAAATGTATAAATGGCAGACGCAGATTAAAATGGTCAACGGTAAATTGTGATAAACTGTATACCGAAATCAACAGGGCATGTAGGGAGGAACTTATGGTCTGTGTATCCTCAGCCACACCTCCAGAGCAAACATTAGTTGTTTTTGAGGTTGTGGTGTCACTAGTAGGATCTATGTTAACAGTCCCAATGAAAGTACAAAGCAGTAGTACCCCCAAATGGTTTGACCACTCCTGCTCTAAGGCAAGCAGAGATTTGAAAAAAGCATTGAAAATCAAACCCAGAAACCCAGGTCAAATTAAATGTCTGCGTTCGATTTACAAGAAATCACTTCTTAAACGGAAAAAAGAAATTAAGGCAGGTATCTGGGAGTCCCTGCTTGACCCATCAGTTTTGGGCAACAGTGGTAAATTTTGGGAAATCATTAACAAACCTCTGTTTGATGATCCCAGTGACATTGCACTTGGCACTAATATTCCAGAGGAGGAGTGGGTTACCCACTTTGGTGCTATCTTTAAAAGCAATGAGCAGCAGGCAGAATACGGTTCTTTGTCTCCTAAGGAGACATTTTTGTGCTTTTCAGTTAATGAAGTAGAGAAGGGCATTCAAGGTTTAACAAGCAATAAGGCCCCCGGCCCGGATGGCTTGCCTCCGGACCTTTTTACATCTTGTATCCCACTATGGGCCCCTGTCCTTACAGCTGTAGTAAACGCAGCCACGGTCTTTGGATGCCCAAAGTCTTGGGGGGCATCGACTATAATACCCGTGTTTAAAAAGGGTGATCGCAGTAGCCCGACATGCTATCGGCCAATATCTTTAATTAATTCTGTAGCTAAAGTGGTTGGGGGTGTAATCCTGAACAGGCTAACTGCATGGGCTTTTTGAAAATAATGTCATATCCCCGATACAATACGGCTTCAGACCTGGACACTCGACAATCACTCAATGCCTGAACCTATATCTGATCATAGGAAAATATACTATGGCCCGGCAGGGAACAGTCCACATGGCCTTTATGGACTTATCGTCCGCATTCGACTGCGTGGACAGAGGCAAGTTATGGGACATTTTGTCAAAGATGGGTGTAGAGCAGAATTTAATTAATCTATTGGCTGATCTGCACTCTGATACTAGAGCTAACGTCCGATACACCCAAGACTTGAAAGTGACGGGGGATTTTAGAATTAATCGCGGTGTGCGACAGGGATGTATCCTGGCCCCATTCCTCTTCAACTTGTATATCAACGAGCTAGAGGAATATCTGCTAAAAACAGGTGTAGATTACCCCTACGTAGGACAGAAAGGTGTCCCAGTCCTGCTTTATGCGGACAACGCTGTCCTCATTTCCTGCACATCAATCGGCCTTCAGACACTCTTAAACTCTTTCTTTAAATTCATGGAGTCCCGAGGCTTAAGTATCAATAACTCTAAGTCTTATGTCATGAAGACAGGCCTGGGGTTGCGAAAAACCAACCTTTTCAACATAAACGGGGAAAAAATTCCAACTACCAAAACCTTCTCGTATCTCGGGGTCCTTTTCGATCACCAACTATCCTGGGGCCCCGCTATATTGAGAAAGAAGGGTGAGGTAACCCGCGTAAACACGGCTATACTCAATTTTGCAAGAAAAATAGGTAACAGCCCGGTGGCTGCCCTGCTCAAATTATACCAGGCAAAGAGCACCGCCGTTGCTTGCTACGGAAGCGAGCTCTGGGGCTACAGCCGGACGCGAGACCTGGAGGTTGCTGAAAACAATTTCCTGAAGCAGTTACTGAGGCTGCCAAGGGGAACAGGTAATTTTCCGGTACACAAGGAACTAGGGGTGTCCTACCTAAGTGACAGAATAGCAGTTAACCCCCTGCTGTGTTGGATGAACTGTTGGCTAAATATGGATATACCTCTTACCCATGACATACTAAAAGAAGCCCTAACATGGGAGTGTAGGGCCAGGGTACCGTGGCTGAAGTACATCTGTGATTGTTTCACCGCAATAGGACGGGCTGACTTGTTTTTAATTCCAAATTCCATCACCAAACTGGACGTCACTCTTGTGAAAAGTACATTCTTGACAACTAGGTACTTAGCTCGGGAAGAGGTTGAGTTACAGAAAGACAGTGTTAGGAAACATGCATTACTCAAAACCTGTCCCCAAATGGAACCATACATATCATGGCCCATGACAGGCTATGAACGCTATTTATTACCAAGGTTCCGTTTTGATTTGTTTCACCTTTTACTGGCAGTACCGAGTGGAGCCCATCGAGGTCAAGTGTTGCCAGCTTGCGGCTGCGACGGAAAGTCTCCGCAAGACCTGGCACACTTTCTATTTATTTGCCCTTTTTACACAACACCCCGGAAGCTATACTTAAAACCTTGTCTTAAGGAACTGAAATTTGCACAGATTAAACCAGCACTTTATTACCTTCAACTCCTGAACTGTGACTGCACTTTACATGTATGTTGCTTCATGAAGTTAGCAATTAGATTCAGAAAAAGCATGGAGGGATAATAATGTTGCTGTTGTAAGGCATAATGCCAATTTCTTATCTTTTCTAGAAGTATTTATATTTTTAATGTGTATATCCTGCCTGTTACTCGTGTTTTATAACCTTTACATAATCTTGTCTCATAAATGAACTGGATCATCTGCTTTTTAACTGTATGTTTATTAATTGTGCTTTTATGATTGTAAACTAACAATCGAATAAAGTTATTTGAACTTGAACTTGAACCCTCTAACCCATTATTGGCTTCTTATGCATGGCAAACACACGCCAATTACGTTTTCTGAATACTACAAAAGGTTTTACACAAAGTAGACCTGATGCGTGTTTCCTGCACACCCATACAGTTACCACATACTCTGTGGGTAAATTATGCCAGCAATTATGTCAGCAATGATGGACCCCGTTCCACACTGTCATCTGTGAAACAACACCTTTCTCTTTTATCAGGTGACATCGATTTGACTGAATTCCTTTTAGGTCCAAAGTCCCCTAGAACAAAACGTTTTATTTATTCAGCTTATAATGAATTTTGGAAACTGTTGCAGATGGAGACTGGAGGCTGCAGTGCGTCTCCGCTAAATTGACCTAGCAAATTTAGAAAAAAATACTTGCAGTGGTAGATAACAGCATTAATAATCTTCTCGTATGTATACTTTGGATAATATCGAATCATCTGTTATTGACATTGTTCAAAATGATGTGCCTGTTTTGTATCATGGTTGAAATCAGTTTACGTTCTGTAATACAGTTTTCTTGGACTTTGCAAACACTCAAAAATGGAAAAATGCCATGGGATTATTTGAATGCTTCCTCACTGTTTTTGCCATTTAATTTAACTGATAAATGTATTTCCTTGAAAGATGCAACATACACATTGTTACATATTGAACAATTAGAACAGTTACTATTTTATGTAGCAGAGACTGATTCAACTGTGTGGTAAATACATGGAGTTATTTCACTGCCCATCTTTTTTTTCAGTTTACGGCCTGCATGAAAAACTGCACGATTGGTAGATATGAGCACCTCAGCAATAATTGTATTCATGAATTATGGTCGCTAACTTTAACCTACAGATGTCAGCACGTGGAAGGAAGTTTTCCGTACAGGGGAGGTCTGCACTTCCACAGTAGGACATTCCCTAGTCTGTAAAAAAGTTAAACTGCACGGAGCCTTCAACGTTTCAACACCTAATCTGGCTTGTTTTTTATAAGGTACCCCTGTCCCAGCTATTATTCCAGTGCTAACTTTGCTATCTAATGGCAGTCATCGTATTTTGAATAACCACGACGGCTGCAGCTTACGGGCAGGCATCTTTTGCAAACAGCTATTAGCTGACGTTCCTTTATGCCTTCTTTACCTGCGTGCAACCTGTGTGCCCTTTTCAATGGGCCCTGGATGGCTTCCTCTCCAATACCACACACGCTGCCCTGGATTACGATCTGTTGTTGGGTCTGTTGAAAGCCCATGACCAGGAATGTGCCATGGGTAGGCGCCTGTTGTGCGATCATTTGCTTGGACCAACGGCACACTTAAGTTTCTTTGCCCATGCGCAATGCCTCATAGCTCAGTTTCATTGAAATTGGGGCAGGTTGCCCTGAGATGCCCCTAACTGCCACTGTATATGGGATAGCATCTGTACTCATTCAATTTACTCAACTGCATGGCATACCTTTTTACAATGGAAGGAACGGAGAACATTCTCGAGTTCATGGCATTCCACTTTTCCTGAAACATTTTTGTCTCTAACGACTAACCATGATTGGTTAGCATTTTTTGAGGCGCCCAATTGCCAAAATTATTTGGGAACATTATAACCTTTGCAGTACGAAAAAGAAAATGTTCGCTTCATATTTACATCAATTTGACTTCAACTAAGATGCTTTGCCTTTGCTTACCTCTGATTTTTGCTTTTTGTATAGGAGAGGGTTTCACGTGGCCCATTGGGATATTGTTTTTTTCCCCGCTAAGTTAGAATGAGCATGTTGCAGCTTGCCTGATGCTTTTGCACACATTACTACACATCTTTATTATTGCAATATTTCAATGACTGCTTTCACATGGGAAGTCATCGCAGTGTTCGCTCTCTGCATGTTCTTGGGATTTTGACTGAACTTCATGCGCAAGGTCGAACAACAATCCCCCTTGTTATTTTGATCTGGTCAGACCTTACCCCTTAGACAAAAAATACCAATGCAGCTGTTGTTTGGACAGCATACTTTGTCTTTTTAGTGGGGTACATGAATAGGTGACACACACTTGGAGAAGGACCTTTCCTGGGAGAAGAGCAAGACAGCACTTATGATGTAGATCTACCATGTATAGGTCAAGGTATGGGGTCTGCTGACAAAGCCCAGAGATCTTCTATTATATAATAATACTTCTTCTTAGCACGGGGAGGGAGGTTAGGCACTGTAGTCTTTTCTCCATTGTATTTCTAAGATGACATCTCCCTTTATGATGCATGGACTAGCTGCTATGCTGACTATATTTGTACTATCCATTTTCCTGCTTGTTGCTGCACGTATACTGCATGTTAGGGCACGTTAGTTAAAATAAATATTTTAAACTGTTTTGTATCTCTGTCAGATCTTATTGGGGACAAGTACAATAGTCTGAGCGAAAGGGTGTGTCTTGTTACCGCGATTCCTGTGAGATCTGGGGAGTACGAGCAAGGACGCAGATCTTGGCGTTCAGAACTACTATAATGTGTGGCCCAGGAGCCGCTAAATAGTGAACTCACCCTGGATACAGGAGGGGATAGCTCAAATGAGAGAGACACACTGAACCGAACTGCACTGCTGCAAATTTCCATAACTAAAGGAGACTATATGCTGATAGTGAGCCCTGACGAAGTCCACTGAAGCTGGACGAAATGCGTTGGCTGCTTGGCTGTTTTAACTGTAAATGAAAAATAAAGAAACATAATTATAAATACTGGATGGACCCAATTACTTTGAATTTGGACGTGGTGGTGTAATCCACATTTGTGACAGATCTGGGGAGTGTTGTGTTCTGGGGTGGCTTATCATTTGTTTCTCTGTGAGTGAGTATGAGAGCAAGTGAGACACTATAGCTAGTCGGTAATGCATTTGTGGGTACTAAGGTGGTAGGAAGACCCAGTCCCTATATACCAAGGTCCCATATTTCTGCGCATAGTTCTGTGTTTGTGCAGAATCCCTGCAACAAACCCATCGTCTGCTGGGTAGTCGTCATACTCACTTACCAGGGCTTCTACAATGGAATCCCTCTCCCAGCACCCCTCAACTAGAGTAGTAGAATGTCACTCTCACTACTAGAATATGTCACCTGTGCCAGTTCTGCCATCCACCTCAGGGACCCAGTGCACCACTGGAGCTTCCTCATAATCCTGAACCACCTGGTGTATGTCAATCCCCTCCTTGAAGTAGGGCACCAAGTCTCTGGATGTGTGTATGTCTCCCTCAGTAATGGACATAGCACTTTTGCTTCCACCAACTGTGCTGGACCTAGCCCTCCTGACTTCCCAGTCCAGCTCTAGCTCTCTCACTTTGAGCTCATCAGCTAAAATCATTTCCCTTTCCATCACCTGCATTTGACTTTTTTACCTCCTCCAACTTGAGCTTCCTGTCTCTCTGCCTATTCTCCTGCTCCTCTGGAGACAGACCTGGAGAGGGACTACTGCTGAGTGACGTGGAGGGTACCTCCCACCTTAACAGCTCCTGTGCCATCAGCCCATCTTCCCTTTCAATTGACTCCTCAGGCTCCACACTAGGATCCTCAGAACGCTCACTGGAAATCCGGGCTACTACCGAGGCCCTCAGTGCCCTTTGTAGCTCTTCCTTTTTGGTTAGGCCTCTAATGTGGAATTTGAGGTTTTTGTAACCTGCCTTCAGTTCCTTTTTGGTGTAGGTTTCCAACCCTTTCTCCTAAAAAATCAATTCTAGAAATGTAACTGATGATGCTCTTGACTGAGACATGATGCAGTAGACGCTCAAGTTCAAACCAGGGAAAGATAAAAATAGACCATAAAGAGAAAACCTAGTATGTGGTACATAGTGGTCTGCAATATGGTAGTAGTGAACACCAATCACTGCAGGTCAAGTGCAAATGCAAGTTCATCCCCACCACTGACAACCAATGTTAGAAATTGGGTCTCTAGTTGGCGGAGATATGCACCTTGTCCAAGTAGGGACCATTCGTTCTTGTCAGGATGAGGGAGTTACACTTCAAAAATAACCCCTGCTCACCTCCTTGGTAGCTTGGCTTGAGCTTTCAAGCCTATTTCAGAGGCAATGTGTAAAGTGTCTTTACATAAAACACAGTAATACAGTGTAAACACTACAAAAGGACACCACACCTGTTTCAGAAAAATAGCCAATATTTATCTGAGTAAAACAAGACCAAAATCATAAAAATCCAAAATACAGTAATCAAAATAGAATTGAAGTCGATTGCTCCATCTGGAGCTATCACAACATCATGAGCAAACAAATCCAACATTTCAGACAGGCCATGAGGTTGCGGGCCAGTTATGGTGTTGGGAACACTCACAACCATTGCCTTGGAAATGCAGGGCATCATGGAAGAGGAGGCGGCTGAGTCAGCAGGTGTCAGTCACAGAGGTCGGTGCAGAGGTCATCGAGTCCTAGAAGTCACATGCGTTGCAGATAGAACTTCTGAGGTGGAAGTCAGGAGAGCTGGCAACGATGGTGTAGGGGCTGCGGTGTGAAATGGAATGATGCAATGTGTGCACAGGTCATGATACAGGCAACTGCTCGGTGGTGGCATCCAGTGTCATTGTTGAGACAAGGGCTGAAGTGTGAAACAGGGTGGTGCAGTGTCCACAGGTCACAGGGCAGGCAGCGGCGGCATCATTGCTCAAGCACTGTCATTGGTAGACCCAAGGTTGAGATGCAAAGATGGGCAATGCTTCAAGCGCTGCCCACAGGTCACAGTGCAAAAACAAAATAGGAGAGAAGTGAGTTGTTGAATGTGTGTCAGTATTCGCAATTGTGGTGTTTGAGATTAAGGGCTAGATGTAAGACCATGTAATTTAGCAACTCGTAAATTGCGCTCAATCGTGAGTCGCAATTTGCGAGTCTGTAAATGACATGTACAACAGTGTCTGAGACACTGTGAGTGATTCCTAATGGGGTCGCAATTTGCATGTATCATGCCTATTAATGAGACATCTGCAATTTGCGACCCCGTTAGGAAAGGCTGGCCCTTCCAGGTATTGTGGCCTGCTGGGCTCAGCAGACTTCCATGTCTGGGACTGCTTTTAAACAAAGCAGGTTATTTTTTTTTTAATTTAGCCCGTTTTCCTTAATGGGAAATGGGATGCATTTAAGAAAAAGAAAAATGAAACGTTTTTGTTTCATTTTTTAAGGTCAGGTAGTGGTCCTGCCTACAAAAAACATTTTCCTCTGCATTCGCAAAGGGGAAGGGTTCCCCAGGGGACCCCGTCCTATTTGCGAGTGCTTTACTACCCTCTTGAAGAGGGCGGTAAATTGTGAGTGTTTCGTGACCGCAATTGAGGTCACAAAACCTTCTTACATAGGCCTCTGACTCGCTGTTAGGAAGGGATACACTTGAAGTGCCTCTTCCTAATAGCAACTCGCAATTCCTATTTTGCGAGTTGCAAAAAAATTGCGACTCGCCAAATAGGGATTGTACATGGCCCTATTAGATATTGCATGTGCAAACGGGTCGCAAACTCATTTGCGCATGCAAAATAGGGTTATACATCTGACCCTTAGAGTAGCTCAGCCTTACTGACTAAGAGTCCAGGCCTGTATTGTTTGTTCACTTTCTAAAAGTGGCATTTTCAAACACACAATTTAAAAATCACCTTTACTAATAATGTGTTCTTCAATTCTGATCTCAGGAAACCTAATTATTACAAGACAGCTTCAATGATCACCAAAGGGAAAGACAGTCTTTCAATAATGAAAAATGAAATGCGCATTATTTCACTATTAGGATATTCAAAAACACATCACTACATGCCTTACCTTTTAAATACACCACACTCTGCCCATGGGGGTACCTTGGCCCTACCTTAAGGGTAACCCACATGTAAGAAAAGGGAAGGTTAGGGCCTTTCAAATGGGTGCACTTCCCAGGTTGACATAGCAGGTAAAAACTGTGCAATGGCAGGTCTGTTATACCTTTGAAAGGCTACTTGTGAGGGTGGCATAACCCGTGCTGCAGTCCCACTAGTAGCAGTCGATATACAGGCTCTGGGCACACCTGTGCACTTTACTTGGGACTTAGTAGTAAATTAAATAAGCCAATCATGGACACAACTTACATGGAGAGCAAATGCACTTTATTACTGATTAATGGTGGTAAAGTGTCCAGAGTTCTAAAACCAATGAGAAATGGTCCGAAAATAGGAGGCCAAAAAGCAATAAGTCTGGGGGTAAGACTCCAAAAATGCCTGGTCTAACAATGATGTCCGTAATGATGGTAACAGAACATATCAGCATTATTAGCAGAATTAAGATATAAATCCTCTGATTCAAAAACAGTATAATATTCTAGTTGAGAAAGCATGGAATTGCGATTCTCATATTAACATGACTAGAGAATCTGGATTTCATTAAAGACTCGAGGCTGACATTATACATTAACCTTTACTGCAGACCCAAGCAGCAGCATCACAATACAAACGTTCCAATTAGAACAAAGGCAACAGCGGAATGCCATGAGCCAACAACAGAAAACCTCTTTTAAATGCGGCGCCCAAGCAGATAAGTTCAACTTTATCCTTTCCTTTATCTTTCTCTACGGGTAATTTGGCATGAATTTACTGCCTATCTGGTTAATTTTGCTAACTGTACATGGGGTGTGTGCTTATGGTGTGGTTGTTTTTCCCCCGTAAACCCTCACGCCCCCTCCCACTACCAGTCTCAATTTATGGAGATTTCCCCGTTTGTTTTTCCCTGGTTTGTATGCCTCTTGATGTTTCAGCTTTAGATTGTGTGAATTAAACCATGCGACACCCTTCGCCCCCTTTTCGGAAACGTTTCGCAACGCGATTGACTTTGTGCTACATTATTTCAAGCTGCCTGTACGTGCGCTAGCACGTCGTAAATTCGACGATAGCCATTGTTTTTTATGCCTTAAAATACTTTTGTTCGTACCTCCTAATGGGAGTGACAGCATGCATGCACGATCCTGAGACACTGCACAACGTTACAGGCATGTAGCAGTCTTAATCTTGACATTTGTCTTTTCCTCCTTTTCAGGTATTTTGATTATTTTTATGCTTACCCATTGCGGCATAAGCTGAACCCACAGGCACACTTTTGCCCACGAGTGGTAACCAGAGAGTAGGATCGGGTGCGTCTTTAAGGGGACGCAGACCATCCACTCCCCTGGTTTTTTTTGGTCCTGAAGAAAACCTGGTTAATTAACACCTTCATGGTTGAAACATGTAGACCAGACACACATAGAGATACATGAGTCATAATCACCCCTACTCTATCTCGCCATTGTTTTTAATATTGTCCAGTTGCTTGAAAATAAAAAAAAAATTGTTTCTCACAAGTTAAACCAGGACAATTTTTAACACACCTTTTGTTTTTGCACCTTCACTCACAACGCGCTAGGTCATTAGGGTGGACCCCGATGATGAAGCATGTCACCACTAGGTGGTGAGTGAGGGGTTTCTTAACAAAAGGAGAACTTTCTCACTTTTGTTCAATCACACACCCCATTAGGAATTCTTGATTCCACGGAGGTGGTACTCCTCTTTTTTGTTTCTAATGGCCATTGATCACCAAGAAAAAAAACTATCACAAATCCAATCCACATGAATAAAAAAACCAAGGAGAGTATGATCCAAACATAAATCCAAGGCAGGACTCGAAAACAGTGTTTTAAACATGAAATTAAAACACAAATACGTGCTGGAGTGGATGCAACGCAGAAGAACTGTCTGAAGAAAAATCATCTTGATCCATCTAGTACACTGAGTTACTCAGCTGGGAAACAGGAGGCTCTGACTCAGCAGTAGGGCTTAAAATACAATGTGGAATGATTAACCAATGCTGAATTTATATAAATGACATCCATTGTAGAAGACATAACAGCAAAAACAGGCTGCGTATTAACTTTGTTATCAGTGGAGGACTCAGACTCCCATCTGCTCCAGCCAGGGAGTATCAGCATTGGTGGTGCTCACGATCTGCAAAGAAAAGTCTTCTGGAAAGGTGAGACTATTCCAAGGCATATTATGAAGAATCAGACACATGTGTAGCATGTTCAATGGAGACAAAGCATTTGTCTTTGTATCCTGGGAGTGGTTGCAAAAGCACAGTGCATGTACCTTGGAAGCCAAGGACTGGAACAGGAGCATGGTACAGCAGTTTTGATTCCTTTTTGATTGCCGTCTTTGCTCGAACCAGATCTCCATCGTTTGGAAGCCAGCTGGAAACTGGAAGTGGATCATCAGCACATGAGGGAGAGATGCAGGCAAATGTTTGTGAAATTGAGCAACACAGAACTTTTGCAGGTCCTATAAGACAGCATAATGGTTATCTGTGTCAAAGGATGTGGTTGCCGATACAATGGCTGGACCGTCATGGCCTAAAACATACATCTTGATGCCAAAAAGCACTTTTTACAGGGTTCGCCCAACCAGAGATCTTCTGGGGAAGTTATTTGATGCCCGTTGAACCCATAGAGATGGTTCAACCAACCACGCTCTGCACCTAATACTCTAGCCGTTAAGGACTTCTTTAATTCATGGTTCATTCTTTCCACAACAGAATTTCCCTCCGGCCTACATGGTGAAGAATAATACACTTCTACACCCATTGACTTCATCGAATCATGATACGCTTTAGAAGCAAAAGCTGGACCTTGGTCCAAATTGAATTCATTGCAGGCAGACCTTGGTCCGAATTGAATTCATTGCAGGCAGAAGTATCGCTGAAGACCTGTGTAAGTCTTAAATAGATGTGCAAGCATGAGCCGAGCACTGTGACCAAACCCAGAGGAACCTTAAGCAAGAATCAGCTACAACAAAACTAAATTTGAATGCAGTGTTCAACATCAGTGGACCACAATAATCCAAGTAAATACAGCCAAAAAGCTTGTGGGAGATGAAGAGTTGTGCCTGTGGTGGATGAGACACAGTAGAATTCTTGATGTGTTGACATAAGCCACAGCATTAAACATATTTTCTGGTTTGTTGGTATAAATCTAGCCACCAATATTGTCGCTGTAAAAGCAAAATAGTGGCAGCTACTCCTCCATAGGTGGAAGCTACACCTTCATGTGCGGCTATAATTAGATGATGTCTGTGGTCAGCGTTGGGTATTACACGATTGGCGACATTCGGAGTATCAGCAAAAGGAATTTTCTGGTCATTTAAATGACAAGAATATTTAGAAGGAGACCCCTTTGGTAAAGGGGTGACGTTCTTAAAAGCATTTACGGCAGCCAAGATATCATTGTCGATAAGAGATTTAGAGCGTCTTTCCACTGCAATCTTAGGTGTGGCTACTGCAGATTTAGCTGCTTCAACAGCCAAAGTATTCCATACAGCATGTGCTCCCACACATTGATGACTCAATGTATGTATAACATGAGTTTGTGGTAGTCTATCCTTAAGATCCACCACTTTAATCCAAAGCAATTTGTGCTTGATTCTGATAGCCTTGGAACTCATTTTGAAGCCAAACATGTAAATTATCATTAAAAGATTTACGAAATACGAATCACACACAATGAGTGTGGGGAATTTTGGATCCGTATTTTCAAGTGCAAGAAGTAAAGCCTTCAGTACAGCCAACTGCGCAGTGCAGTCTCCGAGAGACTTTGTGAGACTTTGTGAGTTGCTATGTTTGATTTCCTGAAGTTAAACTTGTAGCCAAGTTCAGCAAATCACAATATTATGTGATCCACTCTCGTCAAATAGGTGTTTAAATCATCGTCTGTTAGGTAGATATCATCTGCGTGGGACAGAGCATCAGGGTAAATTTCATGAAGAATTGAAACAATTCATGCTGCAAAAACTCCAGTGCTATTTTCATAGTCCATAGGAAGTCAGGTGTAGCGTCCTACGCTACACCTGACTACACTGTGATGGCGTGCGCAGATACCTGCACCACCACATGGAATGAACTGCGACGGTGTACCCTGCAACCCCCAGAAGAGGGTGAAGCCAGGCCTGCCGTGCCTGAATGTAAATTGGCCCGTGTAAAACTGTCCACGCTATTGCGCTGGTAGAGATTAAGACACTTCGGCGATTACTGCCTTCTGCCGGCGGTCGGACATGACTGGGACACATAAGAAGCCTACTTCACCTGCTGCGAGAGGGCGCTGCTGCGGCTGGGAGCTACACCGGATTGGGATAGAGAGTGAAGCGCAAGATACCGCGAAATCGCCGACAGGACAAGCCGGACAGAAATCAACCTAAAATAACTTTTGAAGCTCAGAAAAAAATACCAGAACAGGGTGACACGGACCCGCGGGTACATCCGCCGACAGAATCGCAGTCCAGAGAACTCCAGGCGGACAATGTCCAATCAATGTTTTTGTCAATACAGACCACATTATCGAACATAGACGGAAAGATTGATACGCTCACTCACAGGCTGGGCCGCATGTCTGAGAGACTAGACCGTCACACCGAGCGTATGGACATGGCAGAAAGGCGAATATTGGATGTTGAAGACACTAACAACCAACTGACAACTAAACAATCAGGAATGGACAAACAACTGGCGGCACTGACGGCAAAAACTGAAGATTTGGAAGCCAGATCTCGTCGATCTAACATACGCATTATGAGAATTGCGGAAACGACGAACACAGGCCCGTTGGAGCAGTACTTGGAACAACTCCTGATAACGCTCCTGGGAAGAGACACGTTCTCGGAGGTTTTTCTTATAGAAAGGGCACATAGATCCCTTGCCCCGAAACCCCCACTGGGAACTAGACAAAGACCCATAATAGCCAAAATATTGAATTACCGGGATAGGGACGCAGCACTGCGAAAAGCGAGAGAACTGAAAACACTGCGCCACGAAGGAATGGACATAGCCCTATATCCGTATTTTACCCAAACGGTGCAGGAAGCGAGGAAAAAGTTCGGCACGGCAAAACAAAAGCTACGCGAGCTACAAATCCCCTATACTGTGCTGTACTCAGCATAACTGAAGATCACGGATGATGGTGTGTTAAAAATTTTCAATGAACCCAAAGATGTTATGAAATACCTACAACTGAGAAAGTCAAAAGGGGAGCGCAGGAGATCGCCGAGGTATCGCCCTCAAGAAAGAGACACCATGTCCGATGTAGAATAAACTCTCAAGGGGACATATGGTCACCTCCACTGTATCAGGGTGGGTGGAGGACTTAAACACAAGAGGCTGACCAGCTGAGACATGAGACATTGGCGGTAGCAGCGGTGGAAGAAGCAAAGTGCCAAATGAGACTTGCACGGGACACTAGGCAACGGGATGCAGTCCAGTCCACCAGCTAAGTCACAGTTAGATGATAGACATATACGTTATTGTCAAAATGTTGTTAATGACATACTGAACACGAGTTGGTTTGCTTGGTTATGATGATGGTTGCTTTACTATACTGACATGCTGAAGAGTAGGGTTGGAGTTCACAAGGGCAAATGCCATCTTATGCTTTCAAATAAGGCCCCCCCCTAGAGTTCATCTCGCGGGGGGTGTAGTCAAGGCAGCTCCTGCCCACATGTGTAAATCACAAATGTTATGGTTTCTGGGGGAAAGTTTGGTTGGGAGGGCTGGAACTCTGGCTTCGTCAAGGAGAAAGGGACGAAGTGGGTGGGGGGAGGGGAGTGGGGGTAAACATAAAACTCACCGGACAGCGGAGGATGAATGCAGAATAGAAATTTGGGATTGGAGAGTTCGGCGCGCCAGCCGCCCGTACAGGACTAGATGGAAGACATGTAAACAACTATGGCACGTAACCTGACACAGACTAGGCCACTGTCTCTCCTGACATGGAATGTGAGGGGTTTACAAGATCCACGAAAGATTAGGAAAGTGCTGGCATACCTAGATAGGCATACTATAGATATGGCTTGCCTGCAGGAGACGCACCTATCCCCCCTCCGGGACTGTAGGATAGGGTACAAGTGGGCACAGATATGTGTGGCTTCGTCCTTCTCAAATTGTGCAAGAGGGGTGATCCTGCTGGTTAGACGTGGGATCCCCTTCACTCTCATAGACACAGTCACTGACGGACAGGGAAGGTACGTTATTGTGCGCAGCAATTTGGAGGTACAGATGTTACCATAGTGTCCATTTACGGCCCAAATATAGACGATCCACAATGCTATAAATCCATCTATGCCAAATTAAGAATCATACAACTGACAAATATAATATGGAGGGGTGACTTTAACACATGCCTAGACCCCGCTTTTGATAGATCAACGGGCTCTGACAGACATGGTAGGCGATCAGCCAGGACCGTGCGTGACAGAATGGACGAATGGATGCTAGTGGATGTGTGGCGGATGAGACACCCGGGTATCAGGGAAGGCACATGTACCTCGCTGGCCCACAATACGTGGTCCAGACTGGATTTTTGGCTCACCACGCGGGAGGTCAGCACCTGGGTCTGAACAGTGGAGCATCTACCTAAAACGCTGTCTGATCACTCCCCCGTGAAGTTGGTCCTCGAAATACCCACGCACACACCGAGACAGTTTACACGGCGCCTCCCACACTCTGCGCTGAAAGATCAAATTTTCCACAGCGAACTGAAACAGGCTAAAATAGATTTTTTCCAGACTAATGAGGGTTTGGTAGATAGCTCACGTACACTATGGGAGGCTTTTAAGGTCACCATAAGGGGACACTGCATCGGGAAACGGGCGGGCATACTTAAAGACATTAGACAACAATTGACTATGGTGGAAAGAGACATTCAAAGACTAGAAACTGAGTATGCAGACACACCACGTTCCTCCATACAGGCCGACATTAGGCGCAAAATTGACACATATAACGAATTCGCGGGCACAGAATTGAAATATCTCCCAAAACACCTCCGGGCCAGGGCGTACGGAGAGGGAGGCAGGCTGGGCAGGGTGCTGTCGCAAAAGATCAAACTGATGCGCAATGACACGCAAATAGTGCACATCAAAAATGAAAACGACGACACGGTGTATGATACTCCCGCCATTCTAGAATGCTTCCGGAACTTTTACTCCACGCTATACACCACACGAATTACGAAATCAGGGCAGGAGATAAGCGACTATTTAGATGACATAGGACAGGCCTGGCTATCAGAAACACATAGAACGTTCCTGGGGCATCCCCTAACAGAAGATGAATTTAAAGACGCAATAAATTCACTCCCAAACAACAAGGCTCCGGGGCTGGACGGCCTGCCGAGCAAATTTTATAAAGAATTTAGGGATTTGCTACTCCCACACTTGGCCCATATGTATGAGGAGTCCTATGAGGAGGGGATCCTCCCAGAGACGCTGCAGGAAGCATTACTGATAGCGCTCCCTAAACCGGGTAAGGATCTTACAAAATGAGAGGCCTACCACCCTCTCTCCCTTATTAACACAGATGTGAAAATCCTCGCAAAAATAATAACCACCAGGATACAATTGCTTCTGGGATCCCTGGTACTTCCAGACCAGGCAGGCTTCATCCCCACCAGATCTACTATGCAAAACATACGTACAATATTCACAATGTACCAAAGTCTGGACCCAGATGTGCCGGCTTCAGCGGCGCTTCTCGATGCGGCGAAGGCTTTCGATTCAGTGGAGTGGGAATTCATGTTCACGGTCCTGATTAGAATGGGGTTCCCTCCGTCTTTTTTAAAATGGATAGCTATGTTATATAACGAACCCAGCGCTAGAGTGCGCATTAATGGTAACACCTCCCAGAGTATAGCCATAAGCCGCGGCACCAGACAAGGGTGTACGCTATCCCCAATATTATTCACGCTCATAGTTGAACCATTGGCCTGTAAAATCAGGCAAAAATACCCGTAAACAGTACTGTAGTTCTCCCTAAGACCTATTGGAATTTCGCTATATGCGGACAATATGGTCCTATACACCAGACACCCGGACACAAATTTGAATCCACTGATAAGGGAATACATAAAGTATGAGCAATATGCCGGGTTAAGTATTAATTGGGATAAATCTGTGGTGATACCGCTGATGGCGGAGACCCCGCAGCCTACATTGGACTACCCTCTAACTTGGGACACGGAACCGGTTAAATATTTAGGAATATGGGTACACCGGGATCCGGAGGTAGTGGTTAATAAAAATTATGGAGTGGTCCTGACCAAACTGGAGGAAACAGTAGAAAAATGGATTAAGCTGCTGCTGTCGTTAGCTGACAGAATCGCTTTGCAGAAAATGATAATCTTACCCAGATTCCTATACCTGTTCTGGAACATCCCGGTGTGGCTCACGAGTGCGTTTTTCGGTAAGCTACGCACGGTGCTACAGTGTCTAACGTGGGCAGGGAAATAAATGAGGGTTGGCTGGAAAATGCTCACGAAACCCTACCGTCAGGGAGGTTTTGCAGCCCCGACCTACAACTATACTATTACTGCGCACAAGCACAACACGCGCATTATTGGTTACATCCACATGCACATATACCACATATAGCGGTGGAAACAGAGAGTGTCCGCCCGGAAAAGCTGACACAATTTCTTGCAGACACGGTGAGCTACTATGCAAATGACACGATTCAACCAGTAAAATGCACATCACGGGCCTGGCACGCACTGGCGTTACGGGCACAAAAACTCCCACTTTATGCGCCGGCACTCCCACTGGCGAATCATCCCTAACTGTCAGTGACATGTGAACAAAAGATGAGTAGAGAATTAGGAGACATGGGCCTCCGGACGATGGGTGCGGTGTTTCCACATAACACGTTTATATCCCTACAAAGCCCAGAGTTGAGCGCCCACAAAACGCCATTAAAAATGTTTGCTTATCATAGGTTGAGAGCTGCGATCAAAGACCTATACGACACGTTCCCGTGCGAACCGCCAACTTTGCAGGCACTACAAGTTTTATTAACGGCGCCAACGCGATCAAGTTTAGTCGCCAGACTTTACACAGCATCCCAACATGAGCAAAGGGAGGGCACAATTAGATCGCTACTCAGATGGGAAGAGCAAACTGGCATGACCATATCGGAAGACGACTGGGATTATAGCTGTGCACAGATAAGACTACTCACATCCAACTGTAACTTGAGCCTCATACATATTAAATTTTTGCACCAAACATACTCTACACAAGTGAAACTGCATAAGTTTGGTCTTAGAGTTGACGATAGATGCCAGACGCCGATTTCCTACATATGTCGTGGCTTGCTCAGAACTACTGAGCTACTGGCAACAGGTGACGACCGCACTTACACACATGCTAGCCGACAACATCCCAAACTCCCCACTCATGTGCCTATTGAGCATGCACAGGATTAAACAGGTTAGGAGACGGAAGCTGCTGGCAGTGGCGCTGCTGTTGGCCAAAAGACGTATTGCTATTAAGTGGGGAAGCAAAAGGCTGCCCAGATTCAAGGACTGGGTGTTGGATATGCTGTACTGTAAAGAAACAATGGGGATGTACGAGGAGGACTTACCCCTGTCCTCCAGACCTAAAGATTTCTGGCAACCACTTGTAGATTACCTGCAAGCACAACAAGACGAGACCTGGGAAAAATGGGGATAGGCGACTAGCCACAATGTTGGCCACGCACTTGAGGGCTGTTAGGTATTCAATGTTCCCCACGGAAAGATGTGCCACTGTTATGTTGTACTATAGGTTGGATGGGTGTGCCGGATGTCCTGTTCTACTGTGTTTAGAAGTACAGTGTATAGAGAACAATGTGCAATGTTTATAAAGAGTACGGAGTGATATGCCTGACACAAGCACTTAATATGCATGATGTTGATGATCTGCGAAGTACTTGTAATGTAACGAACTGTCAACTGCATACTGAGGGTATTTTTCTGCTGTTCTGGTGAATAATAAATACAAATTAAAAAAAAAAACTTATAAAACTGGAGGCTCACTGCAAATCTGACCCCCATCGCACATAACCATGGTCAGCGACCTCAATGAACATTACTTGCTGCCTATATCAAACATTCTGGACAACCTTGCCCCTCTAAAACAAATCACAAATCGAAGACAGAAACCCCTGCTTCTCCAGTTCCCTCAACACGGAGAAGAGATCCCTACGGCAATCTGAAAGAAACTGGAGACAACACCCCTCTGCTACGCATCTAAAACTTCTCCGCCAGGCGAGAAACTCCTACAACAAGCACATCCTCGATTCCAAAAATGAAAATTTCATACCCGAATTGGACAACTCCAAGAATAGACCCTGTGAGCTCTTTGAGCTGGTCAAACACCAATCTAATAAACTGGCTAAAACACCGAAAGAATCCCCCAAATCTCTAATATTGTCAGAAGAATTCTCCTCTTTCTTCGCTGATAAAATCACGGCATTAGGAATTGAACAGAGTACCACCACCGACTCACAAACCCTTCCGGACATGTCCCCTTTTTCCACACCACCACCTCTGGCCTCACCTAAAAACCTAGCCAGCTGGACTGACTTCAACGATGACTCCATCTCCAAAATCCTCTCTACCTTAAACCAAAATAACGACTTTAATGACCTGCTAGCCTCCAACTGCCTCGCTGCCGCCTCCCAAACCATCGTACCCTGCTAGACTGCAATAATCTACGCCTCTTTCCAGCAGGGTTCAATTCTGGAACCTTTGAAAGCCGGCCAAGACCTCCCTATTTAAAAAAAAAAATCACTGGACCCAGCCTCCCCGACAATTTCAGACCTATCTCCAAAAACCCGCTATTAGCCAAAGTATTGGAGAAGTGTGTACAACAGCAACTAAGGCAGCACATCAACAACTTCCCCATACTTTATGACTTCCAATCTGGATTCTGACTGGGGCATAGCACTGAAACTACTATGCTCCACATCGTGGATGATGCCCTCCAAGCCCTAGACCAAGGTAAAACCTGCCTTCTAATCCTCCTAGATTAATCCTCTGTCTTCGATACGGTCAACCATGAAAAACTACTCGAACGCCTCAAACTCAGGATGGGTCTGGATGGTGTGGTCCTAGAATGGTTCAGGTCCTTCCTCAATAAAGGATCTCAGAGATTCCTCGCTAACGGCAACCTATCAGCTCCCACCCCAGTCACGGTTGTAGTCCCCCAATGCTCAACCCTGTCCCCCACCCTTTTTAATCTTTACTTAGAGCCACTCACCGAAGTTCTTTGTACCGCCAACATCTCCTACCATATGTACATGGACGATACCGAAATATCAATATCTCTTCGCTCGAGGATATCCTCTCCCTGAATGAGACCCTGAAACTGACTGTCCAATGGCTAGCCGCTAACCAACTCAAACTCAATGCAAAGAAAACGGAATTTCTCCTAATCTCCCCATTCAAAAGCCAACAAGGAGATTCAGATGTGGATCAAGGACATCAAAGCCCTAAACTGCCTGACGACCATTGTGGACACTGCCAAATCGCTGGATATAATCCTCGACTGTAACCTGAACATGCAAGACCACATTAACTTGATGGCTAAAGCAGCCAGAGTCCACCTGAGCTACCTATGGAAGCTGAAACCTTTCATCGATGCTCCTGACTTAAAAATGGCAGTTCAAGCACTAGTCATCTCTAGACTGGAATATGGATGTTCCACCCTTACAGGACTACCCAAGATGTCCTTAGCACCTCTAAAAGCCTGCCTCAAAGCGGCCGCCAGACTACTCACCGGCACCAGTAAATTCAACACATTTCTATACATATGAAAGCGCTGAACTGGCTCCCTCTAGAAGCCAGAACTTGGTTGAAACTGGCGTGCTTATCTGGCACAGAAACTAGTGGCATCCGGAGGAAGCAAGAACTCCCGGTCTGCTAGAAACCTCTTACTCCAACCTGCCTTTTTTCTGAAAAAAAGAACCTACAATAGGGCTTTCACCGGGGCAGCACCAAGAATTTATAACTCTTTCCCACCCGCCGACAGAAGAATCCCTTGTCTAGCACGTTTCAAGAAGGAGGCCAAAACCTTCCTCATGGGTAAATTCCTCATCAAAGACCTGCCCCCTCAACCACCACATTGCGCCTGATGAATCTAAGACTATCGCTTCTTCCCCAGATCACTAATTCTCCCCGCAGAGAATATGTGGGGTCTTTGTTTTTACTGACTCTAACTATGATTGCAATCATACACTTGTATCCCCTTTTTCCCCTATGTTCTCAGCACCCCTGCCCCTCGCCAACCTTTTTGTATATTTCTGCACTTTAGACTTTTTGTTTGTTCACCTCTGTATACCGTGTAAAGCGCTCTGATACCCTCAAGGGTCAAGTTTGCACTCTATAAAACACTAAAATAAATAAATAAACTATAGAGCTCAGACTACATACTGAGACAGGACAGAAGACAGTGTCCATCTTTTGTACCACACACGGGTGAATTTAATCTACATGATCACATACACTGAGTATAGATGACAACTATTCCCTTTCACCATACAGGGTGTCTCCACATTTGTTCTGAGCAAGACCCTAACTGATGATCAAGATGCAAGTTCTGTGACTGGGGTTGAAATGTTGATGAAACAAGTGTTTGCACTATACAGTTAGGTTAGTTAATATGAAAGGACTTTGAACGCTGTCCAGTCCAAACAAATGCATCATCTAAGATGGACAGACCTGAAAAAATAATTATCAATAGAACAACATTTGTATATATTTATGCACATGCACTCACCATCATCAGGAGAACGTTTCCACTGCACAAGGAGCACATTACAGTGCTATCTGGTTTATATAGGGCCTTATTACGATGTCGGACAGACTTGCGTACGAACGACACCATTGTAGAATGGAATGGCCCAACCCCAGGTTGGCAGTCCCACCCACAGACATTGGATGTGACCGCCCTATGGGCAATCGGAAACATCCAGTTTACAATTGCAGCTTGGGCGGCAGCCAGAAAAGCCTCACAGGATATGCTACAATTGTAAAATTGACGTTTTTAAACATCCCTGACCTGTGTGGCAGGCACCATGCAGTACCTGCCACACTGTTTGGATGTTTAGGGGGCACCATAACTGCCCCCAGCAGAGGGCTGGAGGGAAGGGGACCCTGCTAGGAAATCCTTACTTGAGGAAAATGTATTTAATGAATTCAACCACTGCTGTGGAAGTTACCTCAGTGACCAACTTTACTTCTGGCCACTTACTTTAATAGTCCATCATAACAATAGCAAACATAGATATACTGCTAAGAGCACTGAATGTTTCTACAATATCAATCCCTACTTTGTCCCAAGGACCTGAAGGCAATTCAATAGGACTAGGAGGAGGATTTCTTGTATAAATTGATTTGTCACAACTTGAGCATATGACACAATTCTTTACTGACAAATCAATCTCTTGATCCATACCTGCCCATCAGAAAGATAAGCATACTCTTTTCTTCATCATTGGTCAGTATGGATAATAAAACGTATTTCCCAAATATAGTTCCTGAATTTCATGACACCCACCATCAAAGACAACTCTTTCTCAGTTACTGAATATTGTTTTTCTGCATCAGACAACAAACGGGATACATAACCAATCGTGTACATTTCTGAATTTTTCACCCGGCTGATTATAGCCCCCACACCTACATCTACTGTTAGCACACATTGGAGTTCTGGATGATAGTTCTTTCAAACCTTCAATGAAGAAAGTTGCTCGTCCAACCATTCAAATACATCCTGACACTATTTGTTCCATTTAAATACAACACCCCTTCTCAACATGCAGGAAAAAGGCTGCAGCTTTGTAGCATAATCCTTGATGAACCTAGAGTAAAACTCACATAGGCCCAGAAAGGATTTAAGACCAGGTTTGACTCCTTGCGCCTTTGCATCAATGATTGTCTTCACTAGACCTGGCTTAGGCTCAACACCCCGTTCAGTGATAAGATGACCCAGATATTCCACCTGGTCCCTGAGAAATGCACATTTATACTGCCTGAGTACTACACCTCTACATTGAAATCTGTTCAGAACCTCATCGAGGATGAGATCATGAGCATGCCTGTTAGGAGCTTGGATCAAAATGTTGTCTTGAAAAATGGATACTCCTTTGATACCTTGGAACATGCTTACCATAACTCTCTGGAACATGGATACATCTGACGCAAAGCCAGAGGGCATCCTAAGAGATTGATATGTTCCAAAAGGGGAAACAAAAGCTGTGAGGTGCTTGGATTCATCATCCACTTTTAGTTGATGATATGCAGAGGCTAGGTCAAGCTTCGAGAAGACCTTGGCATCTGTCACCCCTGCCAAGAGCTCAGAGATATTAGACAATGGGTGTGAATCCACCCATATCTCTTTATTCAAACATCAGAGATCAATGCATACACTCAATTCATTGTTGTGCTTGTGTGCCACCACCAAAGGAGACAACCACAGGGAGGACTCCACAGTTTCAATCACGCTACTCTTGCACAGCACGTTTAATTCTTTTTATAAATTCTTAGCAAAGCTGAATGGAGTTTATGTTTGACAGGACTGCCCCCCTTCACAAAATATCTTTGTTTTTAAACCCAGAAATACTTTCTAATTCACCTGAGAACACGTATGGATACAGTTTCATAATGTTTTCTAATTCCGTGTCATCCTTTATGGCTAAAACTTGCTCTGATGTACCTGGTTTAAGAATCATACCAAGGACTACTTGGTGAAACCACTCCAGGATGTTTAGACCCTTATTTGCAACATATATTCTCCCTGCAATTCTTTGACCCTTGAACTCCAGTATATCATCTATGTATCCACATAGATCAATACTGCGCCCCTCATATGATACAGCTTTGCGGTCAGGAGGAAACAAAACTCTTTTGGTCCAAACTCTGTCAAATCATTCACAAGTTATCATTGTTATGCGTGCACCAGAGTACACTAATAACCTCAAAATTTCTCCCCCCCCCCCACTATGTCAACAAGAGGATCAATACAAGAATTGGGGTCTCGCCTTTTTAAGTTATCAGGTTTACTCACCATGACCATGTCTCTCAGATCTCTTTCAATGTTGTCCACATCTTCTCTTTCACAACCATCAATGATCCATTTGATTGCTGTTGTCTGCTTGCTCTTTTGACTTTGGCACACCTTTGCAAAGTGTCTACGTTTATTGCACACTGTACATACAACACTTCTTGCTGGACACAGCCTGCCACCACGAGCATGGTTCCGATTCCCACATCTGAAATATATCTCTTGTTATGAAAAAAAAACGTTGATGTCTTTCTTGCTGTCTACTGTCTTTCTGTATCTTACTATAGTTTGAATTAACAGTTCCTGCTAACTCGTCTTTCTTAGAATCCAGCTCTTTTGCAGAAACTTTGGATGTTTCGATACTTTTCACAACTTTTAATATCACCTCCAATGATGGGTTTCCCATTGAAAGTAATTTCTGCTTAATTGACTTGTTAATTCAATGATCAATTAATTGATCCATGAACAACTGGCCACAGAAATTCTCAAACTGACACTCTGACACTAATCTCTTGAGCACCGATATATATGAATTGACATCTTCACTTGCTTGTTGCACCCTTTTAAAAACTGCATGTTTCACCACCTCCAGTCCGGGTTGAATGTCAAAATTCTCTTGTAAATTCCTTACAGTTACTTGGTAGTAATCAAATACTTCATCTTCTACATTAATTTCAGGTAATTATTTTCCACTGACTTGAGGTTGTTTAGGCACATACCCTAGACCTACACACTTGTACTGTTTATAGGCTATGGCAGTAGGAGTAGGTAGGGGCATGATCCCATTGTACATGAATAATAGGATGTGCTACCAAAAGTACCTTTCTTTTTTTGGCTCCTTACTCGCAGTGTTGTGGTTATTGTCCATACACTGGACTCATCTGACTATCTGCTAGGGTCCCGCGCTCCACATACCATGATGTTGGCACATTTGTATGACGAAAAACACATGTGCTACTTATGGTTCTATTAACACAGCAGTTTTCATTACAATAGATGTGAGGGTGGTCATGATTTGGATATGCGCTAAGTTTTCACTCCCAAGATGGCGCCCACTGTTAACTTTCTCCTGGTGCTGTGCACAAGACAGATATCTTCCTTCTCGTTCCGGCTTTTTCCGTCGACATTGAATTCTGGAATTGCAGTGGGTGGAGATGGATCAATAAAGACCACAGTGTTCGACACAAGTAAGTGGTTGTGGGTTACTTTCCTTACTTGACACTGCACATGGCGATTGCCTATTTATTAAAGGAAGTCCCTTTGTCTATTCAATTCTTTTTCAGAGGTCTAACTTACACTCCGCATGGACCTGCTTATACATGGTTAACCAATGGATTGTTCAGTGCAATTTAAGATTTGCAAATGTATTACATTGTGTGTTCAGATATTCACAAACATTTTGATTGGCTTATTCACTGCCTGATCATTGTTATTGTTATCTTACATGCTTTTGGGTTGCAGCGATTTATTATCAAGCATACCTCCACAGTGACCCCAGCCGGTGACCGCATGCTTTATAGGTGTAGGTTGGTCCCCTCCATTGACTGTATCCTACCGATGCAATTCAAACATTGTGGGAGACATCATTTCACCTTAGGCATGAGATATCCACTCCAAACCAGAATTGCGACATATAGCACACACAGTGCGGTGGTGCTATGTACAGAGTAACAACATTAGGATTAAGATACCATGTTGTTGTTGAGCTGCAATATGGGTAATTAGAATAACACCGTCATGTCCCAGATTGAGTACATGGACTGAGTTGCATGCTTTTACTGGATATTGAAATGTACTCTACTTAATAATGAGTCAATATACAATTTATGCATTTTAAAATATACGCACAAGCTGAGTGACATATGACTTGTGAATGTGATGGTGACATTGGAGCCATTTACCACAGTGAGACTGTTGTTGAGGATTATGGACTGAGACTCATTTCCACTCTGTGAATGATTATGTACATTTTCATCTTTTACCATTAATTGGTAAGTTATGAGAGGTCAGTTAGACGGTGTGTGAATTAATGAACCGGGTTTGGTGTAATATCTAGTGACGTTTTTCTGGGGTATCGGTGTGTTTTTCCTACTGCAGATATTAAGTCAGGTGACCCTTTGTCCTAAAGAGACCCTGAGAATCATTAGGGGTCGAAACGTCAACATTGTCTCATTCGGTTACTGATAAATCAATCAATCAATCGGAATACTTGTAAAGCGCGTTACTTATCTGTGAGGGTCTCAAGGCACTGAGGGGAGGGGGTGCCACTACTGCTCGAAGAGTCAGGTCTTGAGGAGTCTTCTGAAGGCGAGTAGGTCTTGGGTCTGCCGTAGGTGGGTAGGGAGGGTGTTGCAGGTCTTGGCGACGAGGTAGAAGAAGGATCTGCCGCCGGAGGTTGTTCGTTGGATGCAGGGAACAGAGGCGAGGGCAAGGATGGCGGAGCGGAGCTGGCGGGTGGGGGTGTAGAAGCTGAGTCTGCTGTTCAGGTAGTCTGGTTCGGTGTTGTGTAGTGCTTTGTGTGCGTGGGTGAGGAGCTTGAAGGGGATCCTCTTGTCGACAGGGAGCCAGTGTAGGTCTCTCAGGTGGGGGGTGATGTGGCTACGGCGGGGGACGTTGACGATCAGTCAGGCGGAGGCGTTTTGGATGTGTTGTAGTCGTCGTAGGTGTTTGACTGGGATTCCTGCGTAGAGTGCGTTGCCGTAGTCCAGTCCGCTGCTGACGAGGGCCTGTGTCACCGTTCTTCTTGTTTCGGTCGGGATCCACTTGTAGATCCTGCGGAGCATGCAGAGGATATTGTAGCATGAGGAGGAGACAGCGTTGACCTGTTTAGATATGGAGAGGGAGGAGTCAAGTATGAATCCTAGGTTGCGTGCATGGTCGGGGGGTGTCGGTGCTGTTCCCAGTGTAGTCGGCCACCTGGAGTCGTCTCAGGCTGAGGGGGTGGGTCCGAGGATGAGTACCTCCGTCTTGTCCGAGTTCAGCTTCAGACCGCTGTTCATCATCCAGTCGGCGACGCCCTTCATTCCCTCGTGGAGGTTGGTTTTGGCGGTTTGCGGGTCCTTTGTGAGGGAGAGGATAAGCTGGGTGTCGTCAGCGTAGGAGATGATATTGAGGTTGTGTTGGCGGGCCACTTGTGCGAGGGGGGCAATGTAGACGTTGAACAGCGTCGGGCTGAGGGATGAGCCCTGGGGACACCGCAGATGATGTTGGTGGCCTTGGATCGGAAGGGCGGGAGGCGGATGCTCTGGGTTCTGCCGGAAAGGAAGGACGAGGTCCAGTCAAGGGCCTTCTCTTGGAATCCGGCTTCTAGGAGGCGTGTCTTTAGAGTGCGATGGCAGACGGTGTCGAAGGTGGCTGACAGGTCCATGAGGTTGAGGGCTGATGTTTCGCCGTTGTCTAGTTGGCACCTGATGTCATCTGTGGCGGCAATGAGGGCTGTCTCGGTGCTGTGGTTTCGTCTGAACCCAGACTGGGCTGGGTCCAAGATATTGGTGTCTTCCAGGTGGTGGGCCAATTGCATGTTGACGATTTTCTCGATGACCTTCGCCGGGAACGGGAGCAGGGAGATGGGCCGGAAGTTCTTGAGGTCCTTGGGGTCTGCCTTGGGCTTCTTGAAGAGGGCGTTGATTTCGGCGTGTTTCCAGCTTTCCGGGAATGTTGCTGTTTCGAAGGAGATGTTGATGACCTTCCGTAGTTGGGGTGCGATGGCAGCGTCTGCTTTGTTGAATATGTGGTGTGGGTACGGGTCTGTTAGAGATCCTGCTTGGCTGGAGTTCATGACCTTGCGTGTCTCGTCGTCGTTGACGTTGGACCAGGAGGTCAGGCGGTTGGCGCTGGTGGTGTTCACAGGGAGGTGGGGTCTGGCATACTCGGGGCGGTGTTGAAGCTGTCATGGATGTCAGCGATCTTGCGGTGGAAGAAGTTGGCCAGTGAGTTGCTCAGTTCTTGTAAGGGTGGTATGTCGTTGGCGCTGGGGTTGGAGAGTTCCTTTACGATGCTGAAAAGCTCTTTGCTGTCGTGTTCGTTGTTATCCAGGTGGTGTTTGAAGGAGGATCTCTTGGCTAATCTGATGAGGTGATGATGTCTGCGGGTGGCGTCCTTGTGGGCTGGGTGGTTGTCCGGAGTGCGTTCGTGCAGCCATATCTTCTCCAGTTTCCGGATTGCGCGGTTGGAGGTCTGCAGCTCGTCGGTGAACCAGGTGGCTCTCTTGCTGGCGTGGTTGTTGGAGGGTTTCTTGAGTGGGGCGAGGGTGTTGGCACAGTCGTCGATCCACTGTCTGAGGTTGCGGGCTGCAGTGTCTGGGTTGGTGTGGTCGGTGGGTGGGTTTTAGGTAAGGGTGGTGATCAGCTGGTCTTCGGTGACTTTGCTCCTGCAGCGGCTAGGTAGCTGTTGGGTGCGGTGGTGCATGGTTGGTTTATTGAAGGTGAAATGGATGCAGTCGTGGTCGGTCCAGTAGAGTTTGGTGGTGTGGTCGAAGGCGACGTGGGTGCCTGTGGAGAAGACGGGTCAGGATGGCGAAGTTGGCGTTGTTGTTGTTCTCGAGGTGGAAATTCAGGTCCCCGAGGAGGATGTAGTCCGTGGAGGTGAGTGCGTGGGTGCTGGCGAGGTTGGCAGTGGATTCGCTGAATTGAGCTCGGGGTCCGGGGGTCTGTAGATGAGTGTTCCTCTGAGGGTGGTGTTGGGGTCGGTGTGGATCTGGAAGTGCAGGTGTTCGGCGGTGTTGAGGGTGTCGTCTGCGTGGGTGGCAACCTTGAGGGTGGACTTGTGGACGATGGCTATTCCTCCTCTGATTCAGTTGCCGCGATCCCTGCGGGTGATCTTGTAGCCGTCCAGGATGGCTATGGCAATGTCGGGCAACAAGGAGTCGTTCCACCAGGTCTCGGTCAGGAAGGCCACGGCTGGGGCGGAGGTGTCGAGCAGATCCCAGAGCTCGATGGCGTGTTTTGAGTGCGGAGCGGGTGTTAAGGAGTATGCAGCGGAGCTGGTTGGGTCCAGTCCTTGGAGGTTTGGTGGCTCTGTCGCAGATGAAGCTGCAGGTGTGGCAGGAGAAAGATCCGTGAGTCAGTTTCGGGGCGGCTTGGAAGCAGGTGTGGTTTCGGCCGGCGTTGAGTGTGCTGGCATTGTAGCGGAGTTTGGTGTTGTGGCGTTCGCGGCATCCAGGGGTTCTGGGGCTGGGCGTGGTCCAGGCGCGGACGGGCGCAGGCGGGCTTGCCTTTGGCGCGGCCTCCATAAGAGGGGGATAGGGAGGGTGGAGCAGCTGGGAGGCGGGAGCGGGGTGGCCAATGGGGTTCAGGGGGGCGGGGCCGCAGGGATGCAGTGGCGGGAAGGACCGGGAAACGGTGGGAAAACAGGTGGGCGGCAGGGAGCAGGTATGAGGCAGCTGGCAGCTGGCAGCCATGTGGTGGGGTGGGGAACGACCTGCCTGCAAGCAGGGTCAGAGGTCACTGATGATAGCACATGGTGCAATAATATATGCACATGTGTTTCCTGTCTGTAAACATTTGCAGCCAGTGATTAATTGTTGTGTGTCCTTTGTATATAACTTCTAAATTCACTCACATACTGAAGAACTGTGTCGCCTGCACTTATGTTTTGTGTTGTTACAATATCTGCATATAAATTGAATATATATATATATATATATATAATTTCTTTTTTTTACCCAATTTCTTCTTCACACTGAAGAAAATCGCACACCAAGGATTCAGCAATATTTGGTTTTATTCTTCCAGTAGCAGTGCAAATTTGAGGATTTTTTAGGAAATTTGCACTGCTACTGGAAGAATAAAAACAAATATTGCTGAATCCTTGGTGTGCGGTTTTCTTCAGTGTGAAGAAGAAATTGGGGTAAAAAATATTTGCGAGGACTGGCCTGTCCTCTCAACTATGCACCCGCTGTGAGACAGCGCGCTCTCCCTGAGGCCAAGTGGTGGAAAGAAAGGATATATATATATATATATATATATATATATATATATATATATATATATATGTATATATATATATATATATATATATATATATTCACAGAAAAAACCATAGATTATAGACCATATATAGTTAGGAATTAGCATTTAAAAAACCTTATTTTACTCACACAAAACCATTGAAATTCCATATATAGTTAGTTGCACTAACTATATATCGCGCACCCGCAATCCACTGCTGATGATGTCACATATTACATCATTCATGACATGGTCAGTGACATCACTGATGACATCACTGATGACATCTCAAATGACATCACTGATGACATCACTGATGACAACATCCAGTGACTGTGTGTTTCTGTAAAGTTAAAATATGTCTTACATATTGAAGAATGAGTGGAAGTATAAGTGTCTGGACGAAGGATTTAGTAGGTGCATGACTGAATGTATGAGTGAGTGATTAAATGTGTCTCACTGAGTGCATGGGTTAGTGACTAAACTGTCTTAATTTGTGCATCATTATGTCTGTTGTTCTGTAAACTGCAGCATGTGTTGATCAGTAGCTATATGAGTAACTATATGGGTTATTGATTGATTGCCCAAGTATTTGCATGGGAGACTGAGTGTGTGTGTGGCTGGCTGGGAGGTGTGTGACTCTGTGCAGATCAATGTGTACTTGTATCAATGATTGTATAAGAGACTAAGTATGTGTTAGTATATGGTTTAAAACGTAAGGTGCTCCATGTTTAACTGTATAGATTAGAAAATGGAAGTGTGATTGATTCTTTACAGGACTGACTAGGTGTGTGAGTAACTCCATGGATGAGTGGCAGAGTGTGAGTGTCTGTATAGGTGTATGAGTGCATATGATAGTGTTGTAAAGATGATTGATTGTATGTATGAATGATTGTATGGGTGAATGAGTGAATGTGTGTGTAGACGTAGGAATCAGTGAGTGCGTATGTAGTTACTAGTATTGGTGTGTCAATGGTTTCAAAAATTATACTCTGTATTTAACACTGAGTGTAACAGAGGTTATATTAAAATGTGAGGAGATGCATTGTATTGTCACATGAATGATATCATCAGTGATGTGGTCATTGATGTCAAATGAGATGTCATCAGTGATGTCATCAGTGATGTCATTTGAGATGTCATCAGTGATGTCATCAGTGATGTCACTGACCATGTCATGAATGATGTAATATGTGACATCATTAGCAGTGGATTGCGGGTGCGCGATATATAGTTAGTGCAACTAACTATATATGGAATTTCAATGGTTTTGTGTGAGTAAAATAAGGTTTTTTAAATGCTAATTCCTAACTATATATGGTCTATAACCTATGGTTTTTTCAGTGAATTTTCAAGGTTTTGTAAATGCTAATTCCTAACTATATATGGTCTATAACCTATGGTTTTTTCAGTGAATTTCATTGGTTTTTTAAAAGCTAATATCTGTAGCTGTAAAATGTATTCTTCTTTAAATCCAAAAATATATTTTATATGTTTATTAATAATTTTTTTTTAAATATTTTTTTTTGTTCGCTCCCGGTTCGCGAACCGGGAAGCTTCGCGTCAGCTCAATTTGATGCCGCGACCCAGTCCCCGAACCGGTAAACGTTCCGTTTGCGCAACTGCCACGGTAGAAATCAACATCGTGACGCGTCGCGGAAGCGCGACGTATCACGTTGTCGCGTAATGCGTCTCATGACGCGCCGCGTTAGCGCACCCGGAAGTGCTCCGGAGCGCGAACCGAGGCGCGAAGCGCAGCAACCCGGAAGCGATCCGGGGCGCGTTCCGCAGCGCGTAACATAAGCGTAACAGGTCATGTGACTTGTTAATAAAACTTTTCATTGGTTCATTTCACTTTTGGTTTCCTAATGATGTAAGGCTAGGTCAGGTGACCTAAAAATAACACTTTTCATTGGTTTAGAACTATTGTTTTTCCCAAATGATGAAAACCCCTCCTTCTTTCCTCACTCTGACTTTCATCTTTGTGAGAGGAAGACCTTTTTTGATATTTGAGCAATGGCTTCATTGGTAGCTTCAGCTGGTGGACCCCCACCACCACCACCACCTCCTCATGGGAAGAGAGGACCACCTCCACAGTTCATCAGCAACACAGAGGAGGAAGAGGATGAACAAGAGGAAGAGGAGACAGAAGGACCACAGTTTTTACAAGAGGAGCCCCGGGTTTCTCATCGTAAAACCAGTTTTATTTGGCAGTTTTTTTCAATCCCTGAAGGGCAGACGAAAGTTAATGCTAGATATGTGACGTGCCTCATATGTAAAGAGGCCTTATCTAGAGGCACCTTAAAAAAGTATAGCTTCGGCAACTACACCATGCATCGTCACATGATCAGGTGGCATCCATTAAACTACAGCCGGGCAGAGATGCGTGACCTGCAGGACAACCCATCAACTCCTGTGGGCACGACATCAACACAGGTATATTTGACAGGACCAGAGGCACGGGAAACCGTGCCAAACATTCAGGACAACTTTGTCCATATGAAGTTTACCTGTTTGTATTGCGGTGCATTACTCTCATGTGGCAATATGAGCATTACCTTAATCAACCGAGCTTATGAAAATCACAAGTGCTCTAAACGCCCCATAAAGTACATTTTTTTTTTGCTCCTGTTGAGCCCTTTCCAATGCCGGGTTTTTTGTTGTTTCCCCTCCCAAAAAAACAAAAAAAACATAAAACTGTTCAAAAAATACAAAAAAAACAAAAAAAATTCAGAAAAAAATATATATATATAAAACAACAAAAACATAAAAAAAAAGTTCTTTTCAGAACTACCTCCCCTTTCAAAAAAAATTGCTAGAATGTTTAGCACTCTGGCAAGCTGTATTTCTTTTGGTTCGCTTCCTGGTTCGCTCACCGGTACGCGAACCGGGAGCGAACCAAAAAAATAAATAAATAAATAAATAAAAAGTATAAGGGAAGTAAACAGAGAGTAATGTTAAAACAAAGACAGCTATAGGGTCTAAACCAGAGATACTGTTTAATAGATTTATTTACCTAAGAAAAGAGGGAAGAGGATATAATTGTGAAAAACAAAATAGATAAGGAAGTGAAAAAAAAAGGACAGTAGAAGAATAACAAAGAAGAGTTTCTTAGAGAATATGAGTGAATGTTCAAAATAAGATTAAAACATGTGGAATAACAGAGAGAAAAAACAGAAAGCAGAAAAGAAGAAGTAACAGAAAAAGAATAATTGAAACAGCAAAGAAATGTAAATAACATAGGGCCATATTATCAACATAGGCAATAAAAGTTTTGCAGCTTTTATTGGCAGAAATGTGTCGCTTAAGCCGCTTTTGCGGCAGAAAACTGCTGCTAAAACCAATTTTGCAGCAGTTTTCTGCCGATAAAAACAGCAATAATTTTATAGGCTGTGTTCATAATATGCCCCTTAGTGTGCTTCAACTACACAGAAAAAGCATAATGAACAAGCAGTGAAAGAGTGATCAGTCAAAGACACTAAGAGTAATAGAGACGGAGTGAGTGAACAAGAGTGAGGAACTATGAGAAGAGAGGGACTGAGAAAAGGAGTGGAAGGAGTAGAGTAAGTAGGTAATAGAGAAAGGAATGAGGGAAGTAGCAAAGGCAGGAAACTGAGGGTTAAAGAAATGAAGCTGTGGAACTAATAGTAGGTGAATGTGATAGAAATGTAACGAAAAGACTACAAAACATTTACCTTATAATTGTCGTTAAATTACTCACTTTTTATTTTTATACTTTCAATCTGTGAAAGAGAGAACAAACATTTGAAAAATATTAAAACATGTATTTAAAAATTAGAAAAGACAAGGGAAAAGATTGAAGGAGAAACAGTTTTTCAACAACTTTGACACTTACAGAAGCTTCTGCTTCTCCAGGCCCCCTACACAGTCCTAAAGATATACATTTTAAACTAACAGTATCTTGATGCAGATGAAGTGAGGCCTATCTTAGAACATGGTGCATTTTTTGCACTGCTGTTGTCTCACAAAAGTATCGCAAGACACTAACATTTTAAATGATTGTTTCAAGATGCCAATAAGATGTGTCCTATCCAGAGGTTTGTTTGAGGTGAGGCCTACTCAGGGTTCGAAATGAAATTTCGAGTTGTTGAAGAGAACAGAGGACATAATACATGTGAAGGTCTACCAATGAAGTAAATCATGTCCACTTCACTCTTGAACAAACGCCAGACCTCTTCTGTGTCCGTGGACAGACCTAAAGTTCATCTGCACAATGTCATTCGTAAACTTAGGAAACACAGGTGATGTAATTGAAAAATGTGGAGTTTCTTTTCCTCATTTCACAATCACATCACCTGTGTTTCCTTTGCTTAGGTATCTCATAGTGCAGATGGAGTCTAGCATATCAAAGAGTACACAAAAGTTCAGCAGTGTATACAACAATTTTGACATTTACAGAAGACTTAGCTTCTTATCTTGTTGGAGATGAAGTGAGGCCTGTCTTGCAACATGCTGCATCTTTTGCATCACTGCTGCATCAGTTTCATGTGGCACGGGTTTTTTACAGCATGACACATCTGCCTAGATGCATCAATTTGTAATTTTGTCGCCTCATAGCAAATCTTTTCCACCGCCAATGCGTCACAAAAGTGACGCACAGTGGCGCAAAAGAGGCATACACCTATCATAAATCTGTCCCTAACATTTTAAATGATTACTTCAGGATGACGATAAGGTATGGCCTCTCCAGAGGTTTGTTTAAGGTGAGGCCTACTCAGGGTTGCAGATCAAATTTACGCTTGTTGAAGAATACAGAGGAGATAATACATGTAAAGGCCTACCAATGAAGTAAGTCATGTCCACTTCACTCTTGAACAAAGGCCAGACCTCTTCTGTGTCCGTGGACAGACCTAAACTTCATCTGCACAATGTCATTCGTAAACTTAGGAAACACAGGTGATGTAATTGAAAAATGTGGAGTTTCTTTTCCTCATTTCACAATCACATCACCTGTGTTGCCTTTGCTTAGGTATCTCATAGTGCAGATGTACTCCAGCATATGAAACAGTACCCAGAAATGCACACTGCATGCAACAACTTTGACATTTACAAAAGCTTCAGCTTCTGCATGCCCCCTACACAGTGCTAATTATATACATTTCAAACTGATGGTATCTTGCTGGAGATGAACTGAAACCTATCTTGCAACATGGTGCATCTTTTACACAAAACTGACCCACAGCGGCGCAAAAGAGGCGCACGGCCATCATAAATCTGATCCTAACATTTTAAATGATTGTTTCAAGATGCTGATAAGGTGTAACCTATCCACAGATTTGTTTCAGGTAAGTCCTACTCAGGGTTGCAGATGAAATTTAGGTTTGTTGAAGAATACAGAGGAGATAATACATGTGCAGACCTACCAACGAAGTGAGTCATGTCCACTGCACTCTTGAACAAATGTGAGACCTCCTCTGTCTCCTGGAACAGGCCTAAACCTCATCTACACAATGTGATGTGTGATGTTAGGAAACACAGGTAATATAATTGAAAAACGTGCAATTTTTTTTGCTCATTCCACAATCATATCACCTGTGTTTCCTTTGCTTAAGTATCTCATTGTGGGAATGAAGTCTATCATATGAAAGACTACGTAGAATGTGAACACTGTATGCAACAACTTTGACACTTACAGAAGCCTCTCCTTCTCCATGCCTCATACACAGTTCTAAATGTACATCATAAATGCAAACAGTACAGAATTAATTATACATGTTAAATGGTTTATTTTTGCTGTTCTCAGAATGTATCAAATTTCACTAAAAACAGTGACTTGAAGGTATTCATCATATAACAGCGGGGAAAAAAAACCACAATCAAAATGATTGTGTTTAAAAAACCCATACAACATAACAAATCACAATTCAGAACTCCTTAAAGTTAACTTACTTTCCATGACGTCGAAGGATGTCCTATGAACAGCTTACACTCTGTTGTGCTGTTATTACTTTCAGCCCGCCACTTTCTGAAAGAAAACCTCCATCGTTTTGAAAAATATGTTACATACAATAAATGACGTCTCGCTCTCTACCACACGTTTCCACAAGGCCAAATCGTGTAAGAGCCATTTATAACTCTTGGAATTCTTGTAAGCCAATCCCGTCATTTTATATTTCCGCAACTTTCAGAATTAAAATGTTGAAGATCATTTTCACAATCCTGGACTACTAATATCTTACCCTTCTTGCTCACTCATGTTCTACATTTCCTATGACACTGATACTGCTTACTATGAAGCAGACTTACACTACCTCTATGACTACTACAATTATTTAATTCTCTACATCACTTTTAATCACAAAGCAATATAAAACAGTAGACAGCATTGCAGACTTACATTCCCTCTACTCCATGTTTTGATTGGCTGCTTAAATTAGCTTATAAAAAGAAATGGTTTTTCTGAACTCATTCAAAGTGCAGTTATTTTTCCATGACGTCCAGTGTTATGGTAAGAAGTTATGTCTCTGTACTACACTTATCCTCAAGGCCAAATCGTGTAGGAGCCATTAGAACTTCTTGAAATTCCTCAGAGCACATCCCGAGATTCTTTCCCTAAAATTTTGGTTTTAAAAACACCAGGTAACAATTTTTAAGGTCATACGGCAATTTTTTTTTGAAAATTAAAACAGAATCATTGCAGAATGACCAGCCATTTCTAGACTTTAAATAAGCTGTGTAATGTCCTGATGTTATTGAAGGACCGTCATGATATATAATTGCTACAGTTACAAAAGTCCTTCCTGATATTGACAACTGTGAAGCCACAACATTTTTAATTAAAGTTGTCAATTTTGTTCCATCAGGCCTACATCGTTGGAACATTAAAATGACATACTGGCCATATGTTCGTATAAATAATGTTGACATCAATTCAGATTTACATTGGCTACACTCCATGTTGTGATCAGCTGCTTTTACTAGCTTATTAAAGGAGACTGATTTACTGTCTGGCAAAGTTAAATATATAAATCGTTCTGAGTCTACACTAGTAGTACTTGATACCCTACAGTTCTCGCAGTCATGCTGCCATTGATAAGAAAGCCCAAACAGGTGATCTACATCTACACCTTCAGCATGCAATACATCAAGCATATACATTAAAAACTCCTGACAATCTTGCTGAATATTTTGAGAGAATTGTGTTTGGCCTGAACATCTGTCTAGCAGATTTCGAATTTCAGACACACTTTCTATTTTTGTTCTATCAGTGCTACATTTCTCTAACACAGAATTTAACAAACTGCAAAATCTTTGATCAGAATTGACCACAATCTCTTCTTTTACATTTTCTAGAGAAAACAAAACATTAACCACTACATTAGCATAGCAGTTGACACCAGAACTGTTTTCAAATTGAAAACCAACAACATCTTCAACAGAATCCTTTTTGTTTCTGCTTATAATTTCAGGTTCATCGACTTTTCGTCTTTTTGCTACAACCTCCCTAGTATTGGTCACATTTCTTTGTTTCCGGCCTACCACACGTTTCTCAAACAAAGGATATTGAGGCAAATGTGGCGCATACTCTCTTCTCAACCTATTGTATTCCTTAACACAATCTAGATCCGCACAAATGTTTGTGACATCACACTCAATCAAGTACAATCCCGATAAAGTTCTAACTCTTGACAATGCCACATATGCCATACCCTCCTTAAACACAGAACTGCCAATATTCACCAATGCACTGTCTACACTTAAACCTTGCGATTTATGGATTGTCACCGCATATGCGAAGCAAACAGGAAACTGCTTACGGCGAACATATAAGTCTTTTACAAGCAAAAATCTAGCAGAACAACGACCAATTACCTGTACTTCCTCAATGCCATCAAATTTAATTTAAAAAAATTCTATTCCATCTCTATTTCTGTATTTCACAAAATCAACAACATTACCCATTGATCCATTTACCAGACCTCTTTCAACATGTAAATTCCTTCTTAAAATTATACGGCAGTTTAAGCACACATTCAGAGTCTTTTCAAAACCTGCAGTTTTAGATATAGTCTTCTCTAATGAATCCAATTTGGATTTCAAATTCTCAGACAAAATAATTGTTGATCCCATATGCTCTACTCTGTCAATAGCTTCCAGTTTCACAATCTCTTGCTTTTCTAAATGCAACATTTTGTTGTTGAAGATGGCACATTCTGCAAGAGTTGGCATCAAACATATTCCAGATTTCTTCTCAGTAATTTTCTGAAAAATATTCTCAGGCACAACATCTTGTTCTGGATATAAATTTGACAGTAATCGTGCATGTAAAGCTTCTTTCCCATGCTCGGTCACTTTTCCAATTCTAACATCTTGTAGAATATTCTTGTAAACTTCATCCTTCGCCTGACGCATATTTTCATGCAGTTCAGCATAATTGAAGTTTAACCATATATTGACGTTGCCAATGCTCCCTAGGCGCTTCCTGGTATCTTCATGCGTGAGCATTTTGAACACAGGTTGCCCTTTCACTGGTGTCAGCTGCAGAAGATCTCCGAAAACAATGATGTGTTTGCCACCAAATAACACATCATACTCTGTTTTGAGAACTTCTTGCATTCTCAAATGCACGAAGGCAAGCATGACATTGGAAACCATGCTTACTTCGTCAATGATAAGAAGTTTCATTTTCCTCAAGATTCTTGAAACTTCACAACAAGCATCTCCAGATAGCTTGTGATATTGTAATTTGTTGTCATGCTCCACTGGCAGCATCAGTAAACGATGTAAAGTAATCCCTTTATTGTTATGTGCTGCCAGTCCAGTTGGAGCGGTGACAACACAAGACAGCGATGACTCAGTCCTTTCCTGCAAATAACATGAAATTGCTTTAATGAGGACACTTTTTCCAGTTCCCGCTTCTCCACTCACGTACAGTCGGACAGGCTTCAACGACGTACATGAGCACTCTTTCTTCTCATGACTTAATCCGTGATCAATTTGCATGGTAACTTCGTCATATATTATCCTCTGCTCAACGTTGAGTTGTCTTTCCAAGTCTTCTAAGTTAACCGCATCCTCCTGAGCATGTGCCATGGCTCTGTCCACTTCATTCATGGCAGTGGCAGCTTCATTTTCAATAACAGGTCCTCCTAGTGGATCCTGACTCAATGAAGCAGAACTCTGACTGTCCTGAGAACTGTCTCTGGCAATCTCGGCTGCAATCGTTGCTTCCTGCTCGATTTCCGCATTCAACATTTCTACATATTTGGGAAAAGCAGGACATTCTATGGTCTGCTTGGCGGCAGTGAAAGAGTCTTCGTAACAGAGGAAATCTCCAAGCAGTTCCTCTTCTGCACGCCAAGGCTTGAAAAGTTGCAAAAGTGCTAAATAGAAAAACTCCTTTTTTTCAGGAGATTCGCCACTCAATTTTCGATGGTTTACCAAGTGGCATTTTCTTTGCTTGACCAGACATCCCTCACTTCCAACTACAGCATACACTCCTTTCTCAGTATCTTCTTTGATGTTCCTCTTGAATATGTAATTTTGAAGAACCTCATACAGACAAACATTCTCGAGGTGACTGCTTCGATTTGGATAATATGTATCCAACATGTTGGTCTTCAAAATGTCGGTACTGTTTCCGCCAAATACTCAATTTCCCGCACAGGTTTCAGAACTCGATTACGCGTTGCAGCAAGACCAAGACTCGCCCAAACGATACTCCTAGATTTGGCATAGAGACTTGCTGAAGACAACCGGTCAGAACATTCGTAAGCTCCGATTTCTCGATGCGACAACATCTTCAGACTGAAACTGTACAACTTCTTACTGAGGCCCTTTTCATGGGAAATGTCCTCCCACATATCCTTCAATTCTGTCTTCTCTTTTTTGGTGATGTAAGATGTCACATACCGAGCCACAGCCATACAGTTATCAGCCACAAACTGTATATCCATGTTAGCATTCCACATGGACAAAATCCCTGGGTTGTAGTCGTTGATGTACTTGGACTCTTCGTTCCTCTTCAAATTGTATGTGTTTTTCGGTGATTTCTTCATCACATTATGTCGCAGCGAAGACATCAAACTGTTTACTCTTCCTTTAGAAATCACCGGTCGTGGAAACCCGAAACGACATTTGGTGTAGAACTTGTCCTTGTTTCGGAATTTACGACGACAGTACTTTCCACAACGATGGCTTTGGAAACGTAGAACTTTTTCTCTTAGGCTTTTCTTCTCCTTTGCGTTTGGAACAGCACACGTAGAATACTGTTGTATGAAACTCATCACTGAGTCTTCTGGATCCGTTCCAAATTTAGGTGCATCCTTGATCTACAACAGCATATGTATGTGAGGAGCACCTCTTGCTTGGTACTCCTTTCTCCAGAAGAAATCCAACACCTCTCCAAGATTCTTCTTATTCATGATGAAAGACATCATAGCTTCAAATCTATGATTGAAGTACCGGCATACATTGACTGGATCCAAAGAGCACAGTTCTCCGGGTGTCTTGAATTCGATGTTTTCGATGTTTCCATTTGCCTCTCGTAGAAATTCAAGTAAGTCTTCCCAGCCATACTCGGCACAGCTCAGAGTGAGGAACCATGTGGGAGTTCCTAAGTTCCTCAGCATACATTTTGAATCACCATGACGACGGTACCAGTACTCATTAGTACCACGCTGACACGCCATGAGATTAATCAGGTGAGAATCCAAAATACTGTCTTGGACATTGACTTTATCCATAAAGTCACTTGCCGAGATGTTTTGCATGTGTATACCACTTTTCAAGATGTGGTTCACTGCATATGACAGTCCAGACAGATCGCTTTCAAACAGGAGATGAAACAAATAGGGAATACATTGTCGAAACCTAGCATCTCCTGCATACAATCGCAAAGTCCGGTATTCAGAAGCAGGAATTTGATGAGGTCGCTCATCATATCTTCCTCCCTGACCTGTTGGAAAAAGCTGTGGGAAACACCGAGCTTCCAAACTTTCCTCCCAAACACTAATGGGACTCCCTTTGGCTTGTTTCATTTGAAACAACTCAATAGCATTCCCAATGACTTCCTTGGAATGCAAAGGATGAACACTATAATGTTCATATATTTCTTCACTAGTAGAGGGTTCTAATTTCTCAATTTGACCAGCACACAAATCGCTATCCTCTTCCTCACTTACTTCCTCTTCTGCAACATATATATTCTTATAGTACTTATTATTTTTTTTCAAATACAATGTTGCCTTTTTGACTTTCCTAACATCCACTAAATCTTGCCATATTTTCTTATTCTTTGTCGGAACCCCATTAACTAAGATAACCAGAGGGTCCTCTTCCACTTTTTCTACTCCAATTGTGTTAATGTTTTTCTTCAAATCTAGAGGCAAATAAACAACTCTTCCCTTTAATCCTCTCTGTAAATCTGATGGAGGCAATTTCCCTGTCTTTGGCTCCATTCTTACAATAGCCTGAAAGGGATGGATACTTTGAATCAAAATAGATTCATAAGTATTTAAATCCTTCAATTCAGAAGGAATCTCAACCAATTCCAGATTATTATGAACTGCTCTAGCAGGCATCTGGTTTTGATTTAATTTGTTATAACAATAAGTACACACACGTTGATCCGATCCCAAATCAAAACAATTTTCTACCATCAAGTATGTTGTGAAATCATTCCATTCACTATTATTTTCCCTTTCACTTTTTGCATATAAATCCACTAACTTAGTCTGATTCTTATAATAAGTGCGTCGACAACACACACAAGTGAAATTAGGCCTCTCACTTGATTTCACCTGAAACGTCGCAATTTCCCTCTGAAAATTATCTGTACTGGAAACCTGTACACTATCTTCCACATTACCTTCTTCTTCTTGGTCAATTTCAACATTCTCCTCTTTACTTCCAAAGTAACAAAACTCAATTTCTTCACAAATATTCTTCACATCTATTTCAGAACCATGCAAAAGAGCAGCGCATAATTGTTTAAGCAAAATTGCTGGACTCTTAGCATAATACAACATTCTAACTAATTTCCTCACTTTATTATGATGCACTGCTAGCATCCTGAAATGATGAAAAACACTCTGGCATACTCTCCTGGAAAGACAAGCCAGTGAATGACCATGCAAACCTGTCACTTCTCTCACTCTGCAAGGATCTAATTCTTGCAACAACTTCATTTTCTGCTTCAAACTTTTCTTATTAAATGTCCGTACAAAATCACAAAGCAAATTGATGGAATCCTGTCGCACACTGCAAATACTACTACACTTCCAGGTGTACACAGGACCCTTAGGACGTCTTCCTAAAACCTCATTACCTAACACCTCTTCTGTCTCTGTTGTCACAAGTTTTTCTTTTTCAACTGAACAACCATCTTTCACTTCATAAGCTCGACCACTGGTGTCAACTGCATGCACCAAATAATTATCCTGGAAATAACTCTCCTCATTAAAAAATGCCTCACAACTTGAACTATGCATCCATTCTCCGGAAAAAACTTCACAAAAATTACTACGATTAACTATTCTCTTCCATCTACTATTTCTTTTGAAATCATAAATTGCCTTGTTTAGGTTCCTAATTCTATTGATTATCAAAATAAATAACTTACGTTTAATTTCAAATGCCTGATCAATAACTTTCTCAACTTTTTTTTTTCTCTTATAAAAAACCACTTTCTGTTGACCTTTCTTAATATTTTTTAACAAATTGCCAATTATCCTGTTGCGGAACATTCGTTTACGAATGTCCCTAAACTGTTGTTTCCTTCTACTATCATGCACAGAGTTATCTCTTGCTCTAGCAGTAACATTTTTGATTGGCCTTTCCTTTCCGTTTAAAATGCTTCTCTTTTTCTGGACTGAAACATTTTCTGTAGTAATATTTTTTTTACTACAAATATTTCTTATGAATGTTTTTGTGCTCTTACCCGGTGCTTTCTTGGTGACTTGACAAGTTTCTTTGGTAGAGGACTGCTGCATTATTTCACGTACCTGCTGTCTTTGACGTTTTGCAGCCTTTTTAAGTCTATCCTTGGTTGGCATGCTGAAATCTTGAAATGATATGCAGTTGAATCTGTGGTAAAATATAATAAAAAATGTTATTAACCACTATTACCAAACAGTAAATCAATAACAGTCATCAAACACTTAACACACTACTTGACATTTTTACATAGAACATTTTTTAGTGCTTTGGCAAATATATAATACACAAATAGCAGAAAAGAAATAGAATTCTTCTTCATTTTGCCTCTACTATTTTATATGTGATTCTGATCTAATTTTATGAGCATATTTTAATATTTTATTGAAGACACTAGACATAACCTGTTTTTAAAGGTGTTTTTAATTATAAATCAAACGGTTTACATTTTTACTTTTCATTTATTATAAATTTTTAAAATAAATGTTTATAGTTCCATAGGCTCAAGCACGTCAGCTTCCCAACCTATGTCATACAATTCTGACAAATCGGCATTCTCATCATGTTCTTCATCATCCTGAGAATTTAAATCATCCAATGGATCTACTTCCACTGACGTTTCAATTACAAGTTCAATGATAATGTCATAATCAACTGATTGCTGATTGTCACTCATGGTTGATGTTGTTGTTATCTTTAAAGAAAGAGAACAACAATGAGATGTTGCAGAGTAAGAGACAAATCTCAGAGATTATAATAGTAAAATTGTTTAACAAGAGTAACATTTTGCAGCTATTATTTAGCCATGACCAGCGATGCTGAGGAGGTAAGGCCTATGTCCAAGTTTTCAGTGAACAGGACTCATCTCTTCTTAACCTTGGATAAGCCTCACCAACTCTGTGTCCCCTGCTCATACTTAAATGTAAAGGGGCAGATTTATGTTAACTGACGCATTCCCAGGGATGCACCAGTTAATGTGCACCGCTGCTCTGCCACCCATGGTGTGCCGCATTTACAATGTGGATCACCATTGAGTGAAAACAGCACAGATGCGTCACGCATCTGTGCCGCAAAAGCAGCACATTGCAGGAATCACGTCGTAAGCGCAACATGTCTACTGCAATGCACAGGAGCAAGCCACACATTGCATGGTGCATCACTCCTTATGCCTGTTTCAAACAGGCGTAATGATTTGATTCAGCAATGCTATAAAGCTGAGTCAGTGAAATCTTCTAAATTTCACTGTGTTAGTTTTACAGGGCTTTCTTGCAAATTAATGCATACCTTGCAACAAAACACCTATATGAACACTGACACAGGTTTCATGTGGCACAGGACTTTACAGCATGACACATCTGCCTAGATGCATCAATTTTTAAATATGTCGCCACATAGCCAATCTTTTGCACCGCTGCTGCGTCTCAAAAGTGACGCACAGCGGCACAAAAGAGGCACATGGCTATCATAAATCTGTCCCTAACATGTTAAATGATTGATTCAGGATGACGATAAGGTGTGGCCTATCCAGAGGTTTGTTTAAGGTGAGGCCTACTCAGGGTTGCAGATTAAATGGAGATGGGGCACCCCTGAGCCTTGCTGGAGCTGCATCGCACTTGCGATGCAGCTCCAGCAATGCGCCACCTTTACGGCACAGATGCGTCACGCATCTGTGCCGTTTTTGCCCCATGGTGCGCCGCATTGTAAATGCAGCGCACCATGGGTGGCGGAACAGCGGCGCAGGATGACTGGCACATCCCTGGGGATGCACCAGTCATCATAAATCTATCCCTAAGCTTCTTATCTTGTTGGAGATGAAGTGAGGCCTGTCTTGCAACATGGTGCATCTTTTGCATCACTGCTGCATCGGTTTCATGTGGCACGGTTTTTTTACAGCATGACACATCTTCCTAGATGCATCAATTTGTAATTTTGTCGCCACATAGCAAATCTTTTGCACCGCCACTGCGTCACAAAAGTGACGCACAGTGGCGCAAAAGAGGCATACACCTATCATAAATCTGTCCCTAGCATTTTAAATGATTAATTCAGGATGACGATAAGGTGTGGCCTATCCAGAGGTTTGTTTAAGGTGAGGCCTACCTACATTCATGGGGAAATGACTTAAAATGTCCTTAAGACACATGAAAGCGTTTTTTTAAAGCCTTTGCAGCATTTTTGGGTCACTTTTAACATAGCTATGTAACTCAAACAATCAAAATCTAAATTTGCCAAGCACAGGTAGGAGCATATTTACAAGGAATTTGCACCACGGGGAAAGGTCTTTTAATTTAAAATGGGAAAAATAATATCAGAGACACTCAAATGCCTTATAAAGAAGCAGACACCATTATGTCCTTGTCATAAATTTTAAAAGCATTCCTTTACCTCAAAAACGATTTTCAAGTCATAATTTGAAAACACTGCACATGGGGAAATGACTGAAAATGTCCTTAAGACACATGAAAGCGTTTTTTGATTGCCTTTGCAGCATTTTTGGGTCACTTTTAACATGGCTATGTAACTCAAACAATCAAAATCTAAATTTTCCAAGCACAGGTGCGAGCATATTTACAAGGAATTTGAACCACGGGGAAAGGTCTTACATTAAAATGGGAAAAATAACACCAGAGACACTCAAATGCCTTATAAAGAAGCATACACCATTATGTCCTTGTCATAAATTTTAAAAGCATTCCTTTTCCTCAAAAACGATTTTCAAGTCTTAATTTGAAAACACTGCACATGGGGAAATGACTGAAAATGTCCTTAAGACACATGAAAGCGTTTTTTGATTGCCTTTGCAGCATTTTTGGGTCACTTTTAACATGGCTATGTAACTCAAACAATCAAAATCTAAATTTTCCAAGCACAGGTGCGAGCATATTTACAAGGAATTTGCACCACGGGGAAAGGTCTTACATTAAAATGGGAAAATTAACATCAGAGACACTCAAATGCCTTATAAAGAAGCATACACCATTATGTCCTTGTCATAAATTTTAAAAGCATCCCTTTTCCTCAAAAACGATTTTCAGGTCTTAATTTGAAAACACTGCACATGGGGAAATGACTTAAAATGTCCTTAAGACACATGAAAGCGTTTTTTGATTGCCTTTGCAGCATTTTTGGGTCACTTTTAACATGGCTATGTAACTCAAACAATCAAAATCTAAATTTGCCAAGCACAGGTGGGAGCATATTTACAAGGAATTTGCACCACGGGGAAAGGTCGTACATTAAAATGGGAAAAAAAACATCAGAGACACTCAAATGCCTTATAAAGAAGCATACACCATTATGTCCTTGTCATAAATTTTAAAAGCATCCCTTTTCCTCAAAAACGATTTTCAAGTCTTAATTTGAAAACACTGCACATGGGGAAATGACTTAAAATGTCCTTAAGACACATGAAAGCGTTTTTTTAAAGCCTTTGCAGCATTTTTGGGTCACTTTTAACATGGCTATGTAACTCAAACAATCAAAATCTAAATTTGCCAAGTACAGGTGGGAGCATATTTACAAGGAATTTGCACCACAGGGAAAGGTCTTTTAATTTAAAATGGGAAAAATAACATCAGAGACACTCAAATCCCTTATAAAGAAGCAGACACCATTATGTCCTTGTCATAAATTTTAAAAGCATTCCTTTACCTCAAAAACGATTTTCAAGTCATAATTTGAAAACACTGCACATGGGGAAATGACTGAAAATGTCCTTAAGACACATGAAAGCGTTTTTTGATTGCCTTTGCAGCATTTTTGGGTCACTTTTAACATGGCTATGTAACTCAAACAATCAAAATCTAAATTTTCCAAGCACAGGTGCGAGCATATTTACAAGGAATTTGAACCACGGGGAAAGGTCTTACATTAAAATGGGAAAAATAACACCAGAGACACTCAAATGCCTTATAAAGAAGCATACACCATTATGTCCTTGTCATAAATTTTAAAAGCATTCCTTTTCCTCAAAAACGATTTTCAAGTCTTAATTTGAAAACACTGCACATGGGGAAATGACTGAAAATGTCCTTAAGACACATGAAAGCGTTTTTTGATTGCCTTTGCAGCATTTTTGGGTCACTTTTAACATGGCTATGTAACTCAAACAATCAAAATCTAAATTTTCCAAGCACAGGTGCGAGCATATTTACAAGGAATTTGCACCACGGGGAAAGGTCTTACATTAAAATGGGAAAAATAACATCAGAGACACTCAAATGCCTTATAAAGAAGCATACACCATTATGTCCTTGTCATAAATTTTAAAAGCATCCCTTTTCCTCAAAAACGATTTTCAAGTCTTAATTTGAAAACACTGCACATGGGGAAATGACTTAAAATGTCCTTAAGACACATGAAAGCGTTTTTTGATTGCCTTTGCAGCATTTTTGGGTCACTTTTAACATGGCTATGTAACTCAAACAATCAAAATCTAAATTTGCCAAGCACAGGTGGGAGCATATTTACAAGGAATTTGCACCACGGGGAAAGGTCGTACATTAAAATGGGAAAAAAAACATCAGAGACACTCAAATGCCTTATAAAGAAGCATACACCATTATGTCCTTGTCATAAATTTTAAAAGCATCCCTTTTCCTCAAAAACGATTTTCAAGTCTTAATTTGAAAACACTGCACATGGGGAAATGACTTAAAATGTCCTTAAGACACATGAAAGCGTTTTTTTAAAGCCTTTGCAGCATTTTTGGGTCACTTTTAACATGGCTATGTAACTCAAACAATCAAAATCTAAATTTGCCAAGTACAGGTGGGAGCATATTTACAAGGAATTTGCACCACAGGGAAAGGTCTTTTAATTTAAAATGGGAAAAATAACATCAGAGACACTCAAATCCCTTATAAAGAAGCAGACACCATTATGTCCTTGTCATAAATTTTAAAAGCATTCCTTTACCTCAAAAACGATTTTCAAGTCATAATTTGAAAACACTGCACATGGGGAAATGACTGAAAATGTCCTTAAGACACATGAAAGCATTTTTTGATTGCCTTTGCAGCATTTTTGGGTCACTTTTAACATGGCTATGTAACTCAAACAATCAAAATCTAAATTTTCCAAGCACAGGTGCGAGCATATTTACAAGGAATTTGCACCACGGGGAAAGGTCTTAAATTAAAATGGGAAAAATAACATCAGACACTCAAATGCCTTATAAAGAAGCAGACACCATTATGTCCTTGTCATAAATTTTGAAAGTATTCCTTTTCCTCAAAAACGATTTTCAAGTCATAATTTGAAAACACTGCACAGCTCCTATGCACAAAAACACCCTGTCAGTACTAATACTTCACATTTTCTCCAATTACAATTTCTCAAAGAAACAAAATCTATTTGTAAAACACTTGAGACAAAGCAACATTTTAAAAACACAACTTTCTTCATAATTTTCTCCTTAAAGCACACTATTCTCTATCTAAATTAAATAAATCTTTTCTCACCTTGGCAAATACTTTATGAGTTTCAAAACAGTCTCAGAAACACACCAATTTGTCTTTAGCAGAGCAAAAGGTATGCACACCAGAGGCTGGAACCAACAATGGCACAGAAATGCTGTAATTCATCACACATATCTCTCATGTCACCCAATCAAAACTCTTCCCTCACTTTTTTCAAATCAAAACCCTTCCCCCCTCTGCCCTCTCTGCCTTTTTTGCATAGCAACCACCTCTTGGAAGACCTCTGGTGTTTGCAAGTTCACACAACCATGTTTCAATTGAACTCTGAACTCTCAGTGCACCTGCGTATCCAGTGCAATCTTTCATTAAATGATTTTTGCTTGACCATTCAAATTACATCTTTCAAAGAACTCATCCATGCACCCTAACTTTCTGTTTTCAGCAATCAAAATCCACCAATCACTGTTACTGCTTCATTAACACAGAAACTCCACAGTTTTTTTCATTTTAAACTCTTATTTTTTCAACTGCCATTTCATTGCCACACTTCATCTGACTGCAGCAGAACCTTCTCTCACCATGTTTTCTGTCTGGATTATTGGACATAGTTACATCTATTGGGCTCAGAGGTATGCTGAGAACAGAAATTTACCTAACCTCAATTTACAAGATGTGGAAATTAAGTGGTTTGGCCACAGAGGATTAAAATGTCACCAATTGATACCATTGGTGAAAACCTTTATGCATTTGCCAAAACCTGACCTGTTAATTGTGCACTGTGGAGGTAATGATTTGGGCACTTTGACTGGGGTAGGTCTGGAAATGCTTTTAAAGGACACCTTTGAGCAATTGATGGCACTTTTTCCTCAAACTGCCTTGGTATATTCAAATTTATGCCAAAGACAGAAATGGAGGTGGTCGAACCAATTTTGTCCACAAATTGAGAAGTCGAGGAAGCATGTAAACAAATCTGTTTCAGCTTACATGAGAGACCATGGAATGGGCTCCATGTACAACAATAACTTGCGTTACTACATGCAAGATATCTACAGAGGAGATGGAGTTCACTTCTCAGATGAGGGCAACAGAATTTTCATTCTGAATTTAAGACTGTGCATTGGTACCTACTTATTAGTACCTAAATGTACCATAAACCCAAAAGCTCTTCTCAGAGCTACCCTACATCTGATCACTCACAATTATTATTTTACTCTAACTTTTTTCACTAATTTTCAACAAAGTACGCTCCCCGGGGCGCTACCCGGTACGCGCACCGGAAGCTAACCTCGCGAAATTTAAAATTTTTTTTTTTTTTTTTCGCACATATGGGCCTCCTCAGCCACCCTCAGAAAACCTAGGGGGTCAAGATAAGTCTACCGTGCCCCCTTCTACCCATTCTGAACATTATTTGCCCTCCATCTTGTATCTTAATTCGACCGAAACACAAAATGGTGGACTCCCGTAACGCTTCAGGTTCACGTACCGGGGCGCTCGCCAGTTCGCGTACCAGGGCGTTCCCCGGGAAGCGCTCCATCAAAAAAAGGTGGGAAAGTAATTTACAGAAAAACGACTGGAGACACTTTCACCAAATATAGATTAGCTCATACTACATACCAATCCCTACCATTTTCACAAATTTGATTGAAATTCCATTTAGCCATTTAGCCTGTAGACCTTTCTTAATACCGTGAGGTAAATTACTTCACAGAACACATCTGAAGTGTTGGAATTGACAACCAATGAAAATGTTACTTTCATTTTCTACTTTTTTTACCTGACATTTGATTCATTATATACCTGAATATATTTAAAGGAAGAGAAGGGAACACAGCCATTTTGACTACTACTTCCTGGTGTACATTTCAATTGGATTTTCACTAATCACTTCAACTTCTTTGTAAAGGTAAGTTGTTATTTTAAAAACTGAAGTATATTGTGCACTATAAGTTAATATGGTAAACTTTTTCTGATAGTTATATACTATCCCTCTGTAGTAGTTATAGATTTATATAGACTTCTCTGTTATAGTTATGGATGGAGTTAGGTTTCTCTTGTATAATTATGAATTTACTTACGTTAAATCACATACACTTTTTTATATACCTACTTCCACTCTGATACTATACACTGCCCAAAGATAAATTCACTGATAAAAACTGCCTATCTAAAATTAATCCCAACAGTGCCCTATCTCTACTAATATATATTTTTTTTATCCAAATTTCAGGCCAAATGGAAGGCGAACACAAAGTTTCATTTCAAATTGTCCTGCAAGAGAGCAGCCAAGAAATAATTGATCCAAATTATATAGAATTTATGGATGAAACTTGGGAACAAGAACTACTGCAATGTGTGCAAGCAGTAGATGACCTCCTTCAAAATGAGGACATTTTACAAACTCAGAGATTACAAGCTATGTTCAATGAAAATAACGACATTTCAGACAGTGAAATTTTAGAAAGTTTATTAAATTTTGAAACACAATCACAATAATAAATAATTGCTTAAAAAATAAAGAAATTAAAAAATAATCAACAAAACCAACAATCAATTAACATACAGTATTTGAAAAGTCTATCATTCTTTTTTCCTTATAGTACGCTCCCCAGAACGCTTCCCGGTTCGCGGACCGGGCGCTCCCCACGCAAAAAAAAAAAAATGTTTTGTTTTTTTTGCCCTGCGGGGCCCTTTTAAAGCCTCCACATCAAACCTAGGGGGTCAGGGAGGATCTACTATGCCCCCTTATGGTCATTTCCCCCTTTGTTTTGGCCTCCTCTTGTCTCTCGATCCTACCGAGAGACAAGATGGCGGCCGCTCCGGACTGTTTAGAATGTTGACAGACACCGGAGAGCCAATCAGCTTCGCTTCGCGAAGTTCCGTTACGCGTCAAGTACGCGAACCGGAGCGCTGCCCGGAGCGCGCTTACAGATATATATATTTTTTTTAACGTTAATTTCTCAAAATCCACTGGAGCACATATATTGAGACCTAGCAAAGGCACATCGGGCTAACAGTCCCTACAATTTTGCCAAGTTTCGTGCAAATCCATTCAGCCGTTCGGCCTAAAAGTGAGGCCAACCGCCCTATGGAAATTAACATGGGAAAAACGCGTTTGGGACCCCCCTTTTTTCTCGGCCCCCCCTTGACAAACACCCCCCAAATTTCCAGTGGCTGCTCAGAAACAAAATGTTCCATTTTCCTGAAAATTTCAGCCAATTCCGTCCACAAACGCCAAAGTTATTAGACATAGAATTTTCAAAAATCCCATAGAGAAAAAATCCTAACTATATATACCTACTGGCGACCGCCAGTAGGTAATATATATATATATATATATATATATATATATATATATATATATATATATATATATATATATTCAATTCAAGGTTGCTGTTAAGCAAAGCGCGCACTCGGTGATACAGTTCCAAGGTGTTTATTTCTCAAACAAAAATGTTGAGATACCTGAACTAACAGTGGGAGACACTGACATGTTACAAACTGTATACAATTTCCAATTTCAAGAAGTCTTTATTCGATTAGTTCATCATAAAAGACATAAAATACAATATAAACATACATGTGAAATTTAAACGAGTATTAAATCATTTATAACTAATCTGCTTCTTGTACAGATAAATAAGCAACTTTATAGTGGGACTTGAATACAGCCATAAATCAATTTAAAACAGATATATAAATCATTTAAAATTAATCAATTTCTTAAACAAATATGCTAGGTTTTACATGAAAACTCTAATGCAACCGAAGGACAGGCGATTGACAAAAACTAGGCTGTCACCATTTGAGTACTTTTATTATACCTACTTCTAAGCACCCAGGCCCAGCCTAGAAATTTAGCAACCCCGACAACAATAAGGGAATCTAGATTAGTTCTTAACAATCTAGTGGCTTCCACAGCCATTCGGGTACCTAAATTTCTACAGACCGGTCCGAGCCATTTAGCTCTGGGGGCAGAATATAGCGGGCATACATACAAAAAGTGATTCAGGCTCTCCCCAATACCATGACACTTGGGACAGAACCCCGTCCTTTCTGTTCCCCACTTTTTAGTAAACTCCCCGATGGGGAGCGAACCGCATCTAAATTGAAAGAATAATTTGCGGTCCAGGGGTTTGGTTATGGTGTCCCAATACCCTTCAAGCTTGGGCGCATCCTTATGTACAATAAACCGACCAGTAAGGCTGCTAGGGCTCGACTTCAGGTACATATTAAGAGTCACCCAATCCCAGTAACATTTTTTAAGAGCCCTTTTAGAGGGAAAAGTGGCTGACTCGGGCGATGACCACAAAGAGCCAAGACCCAGAGCTAATAAAATAGCCTTAAGGTCTCTGAACCAACCAATATTCTTGGCACCAGGACTATTTTTAACCTCCAAACATGCTGCAGCATAATAATGGAGTTCCGGTGTTGTCCACATACGACGCCAAAAGGATAATGGACGTAGTCTTGCTTGGTCCACCACCGAATGGCACCCGAGATCATAAAGGAGAGGGGTTAAAGGGGTCGACTGTGGCAAACCTATACTTAACCTTAAAAATTTATTTTGGGCATGTATTAAAGGGTTCAGATTGCTGCCACCCCATAGTTCCGCACCGTAGAGAACCGCTGATAGTACCTTCCGACCATAGATCTTTATAAGCGGGGACATTGGCCTCGTAAATGACCCTTTATGCTCCTTAATCAGTGCCCCACCCAACTGTTGATGTTTCAAAGCCATGAGTTCAATCTGATGGGACCAACTCAATGTGTCGCTGAAGGTAACTCCCAGGTAGTTAAAATGCTTAGTTTGTTCGAGGGGGATATCCCCCATGGAGACCCTGGCGTTTATTTGCTTGTGTCCCCTCAAAACCATAAATTTGGTTTTGGACACGTTCACCTCCAGCTCATGTTCGCTGCAGAAACTCTCGAACCTTGTCAATGCCTTTTGCAGACCTTGTCTGGTACGAGAAAGCAAGAGAGTGTCGTCGGCGAACATGAGCAGGGGCATTCGCAAGCCCGCCAGGCTCGGAGCATCCGTGGAGAAGTTATCAAAGTATTTGGTAACCCCATTGATATATAGGGAAAACAAGGTAGGGGCCATAACACAGCCCTGCCTGACTCCCTTATCCACTGGAAAATTTTCCATCACCTCTCCCGGTTTTCCCCAGCGTACATACGCAAAGGTCTGGGCATGGAGGTTCACTATAAGGCGAACCAATATAGGGGGCATACCCATATCCAGTAAGGAGTTCCATAGACCTGCCCTCGGGACCAGGTCAAATGCTGACCTAAGATCCACGAAGGCCGCGTACAGGTTGCCTTTTCCCAAGGTAACAGTCTTCCAATGCAGAAGCATAAAACGGATTGCCTGATCCAAGGTGCTCACATGGGATCGAAACCCTGCTTGAAGAGGGGTGAGGATGTCATACTCCTCTATCCATGCCTGGATCCTAGTGAGCAGAAGACGGGTAATAATCTTCTGAACCGCGTCTATTAAGCTGATCGGCCGATAGTTGGATGGAACCGACCGATCGCCTTTCTTGAAGATCGGCAATATTTCGGCACCAGCCCAGGAATCGGGTACTCTGGCGTCCGCTGCCAATGCATTAACCAAACGCACCAGATATGGAACCCAAAGGTCATGGTCCTCCAAAAAAATATCCGCAGGGATACCGTCAGGACCAGGCGCTTTGCCCCTGGGGATAGCTCTCAAAACTGCTTCAACTTCCTTGGCCGTAAACACAAGAGTGTCAAAGGATAGAGGCCATCTAATGGAAACATACGCTGTGTTACAACATCTAAATTGTTCCACAAAATGGGACACCCATTTTTGTGGTTCAACAGAAGCTGGGCTTGGGCGATTGTCCTGTGAGTTACCCCACCTAAGAAGGTGCCAGAACTGCTGGAGATTCCTACTCCCACAGGCCTCAGTTAGCGAAGTCCAACGCTCGTTGTCCCAGTCAGCTTTGGCAAGGCGTTTAGCTTCATTGAAGGCTTTCCTACTTACTTTAATTCGGGCAGGGTTCTTTGATTTTAGAGCCTTGAACAAATCTGCGTGAGACTTCTTACAGGCTTCATTAAACCAATTTAGTGGTTTCTTACCCTTCCCTCTCCCTTTATTTGCAACATATTTGACAAAAAAGGATTTTAGGGACAAAAATAAGCTGGCATGAATAACTGCAATATCCAAATTCTGTACACCACAGTTTGCAGTTTCTGCCAGGGAGTTTGAAACCAGAGCTCTAATCTTTGCACGTGCTTCCACGTCAACCGAAACCTTTGGCCATCGTACCCTCCTCATATCATTTGAAAGTACAACCGCCTCCTGAACAGGGTTAGGGTGTCGTACATTCAGCCCGAGGAAACTAACGTCCTTTAGCTCTGCCACCAAGGGGTCATGGTCACTTTCTTGGCGCGGTTTTACAGACATATCCAGAACCACCGGCCACATTGATATGTCAACTAAAATGTAGTCAATACGACTACTATGTCTACCATTAAAAAAGGTATAGTTACCCATCCTATCCGAGCTAGTCCGACCATTAAGTGCACGGAGCCCCCAATTCAGACATAGACCTTTAATATATACCGCAGCTTGGGACCATTTGGTAATCAGGGGTAATTCCAGTTGTGGGATTCCCCAGATCTCGTCCTCTGCATTTGTTAGCAGACCATCATCATAACTCAATGGTTCAAAACAGGTATTAAGGTCACCCATAAGCACTACATGACCAGAGTTTACATTGGAACTTAAAAACTCATCTAAGCAAGCAAGGGTGTCTACGACTCTGCCACCCGTCATACCCCTAGCATAAACATTGATCAACAGTATATCCAACCCACGGGCTGTTCGGATGCTAACTATCAATAAGTCTAAACAATCAATAAAAATTTCATTGACAGTTACACCTACAGCTTGACGAACCCAAGTTGTTAGGCCACCCATAGCCCGACCTCTTAGGCCTTTAGTCGCAGGTTTATAGAAATTCAAAAAACCGGAGAGATACACTGGAGAAATTGCCCAGGTTTCCTGAAAACACCAAATATCTCCTAGCGAGATAAACTCTACCCAGTCAGGAATACATGTACAAGGTTCTAACCCTGCAATATTCCAACATCCCATAACAGTTGCCTTGTTATACATTTGTTCACATCGGTTGGTATTTTCAGACACGTTAGAAGCATTAGACAGTGGGGAGGTTTCTTCGTGCCCAGGTGCAACAGGACTTGTACCCAACATCATCAACCCAGCAGACCCAACTTGGGGACATGGGGGTTGATTTACACCAACTATGATAATATTCGTTGGTGACAAAGGGGTCGGTGACAAATCCAGTGTGCCCGTCTCCAATTGGTTACTCAAACTCCCCTTCGTAAGGTTACATGGATGGGCAACAGAACTTCCAGAGTTATTAGAAGGGTTAAGGGGAGCCGCCCCCCCTCCCAAGTAAACCTGATGAATTACATCATCCCCTGTCAACAATACTGGTCAATCATTTGATGCTAACCCTGATAGGGGATCATAAAGGTTCCTCAGCGGTATATTCCAATGATCTTTAGGGTTAAAACTAGTTAGATTTGGATAAACTGGGTAATAGTTAGGTGGTTGTTGGACCTGCGGAAACACGTGATTGAATGGAACTGTGGGGTACAGAGGATTATTAGTGACAAAGTTATTTGTTAACACTGATGGGCCGGGGGGTTGAAGTTTAATTTTAGCCCAACCCGGTGTTTTGCGGGGGACAGTTGTAAGTAGATTGAGTGTAGGAACGATACCGTTCCTCAGGGTTAATTTGTGGTCCATGATAGCTGGATGTAAAATTGGACCATTTGAGGAGGCTTTTGGTATTTGAGACATGGGGACGATCAGTTGGATTAATCAGGGTCTCAGGATAAAAGTAACTAAGATTCCTGGTAGAAACCCCTCCCTCATGTTTCCCTACAAACCAATCAGAGATGTAAGATACTACTCTATTGTCCCTAAAGTTGATAATAACTATATCACCCTCTATATCCTTTGGGCGAACCCCCACCCATTGACATCTTCTGACCGAGACTATGTCCCCATTAAGATGTGCTGGAAGGGGTCTATTAGTTTTTAGCCAAAAGATGACTTTATTTTTCAAGCTATCAATGTTTTCCCGATCCCCTTCCGAGACAGGTGGCACCCCCGTCATTACGATAACAAAGTTTAAAGAGTCCGGCGGCAAATCCACATTATGCCTCTTAAATGGGGGTTTATGGGGATTACCAATAGTGGGAGCCAGTGTGCCCTCCCCTTTCTTTGTCTGTTTCACAGTTCCCTGTGGCGGGAGTTTACTAACAACTGCCCTGGGGTTCGCTTTGGCCGAGCTGGCTAGTCTTGGAGGTTTGACAGCCGCAGCCGACACTTTAGTTGGAATAGTGGCTGCATTAGTTGCACTATTTGGGGGTTTGCTGGGGTTAGTATTTGTAGTACCTGTCACGGGATTAGCAGTATGGGAGTTGATGGAAGCCCCCTTGCCCTTAACAGAGGTAGAAGGCTGTATTAGCTCAGGGGACACCAATAGACAATCCAATTTTTCACTCACAACCCTGACCCGCTCTAACAAGGGTAGCATGTAGGACTTAATGAGATTCTCTATGAAGACACGAGACGCCTCACTGAGTCCTTCAAGAGCTAGGTCCGGAATAGGCAAGGTTTGTACTTCTGGTGTCAGTAACTCTGAATGATGAGGGATTAGTTGTTCTGGGATAACTGTTGGTGAGGGGGTTATTACAGTTCGGCGATTTTGGCCTTTCCTTTTTACCCCACCCTTTCTCCTTCTTTTCCTCGGAGGAGAACATACCACCCTCTTATCATCATCAGGCCCAATAGAAGCATCGCCCACACCCTTCAGTGATAAGTTCACACTGGATTCAATACAGACCAGTGGTGGGTTAGGGAGCGTGGAACAGGACCCCTGATCCCTAGGTTGGCTATCTAGAATATTTACATCCACAAAACTCGAGTGATCAATAGGAATATAGGCTAGCTGATCACCACAAGTTGCACTATCACATGGCGGCGAAATAGTAGGAAACCTAAATATGTTAGGGGTTTGATTAATATCTGTACCATCATCCTCAATCGAGCTCAGCCCTCGGACATCCGTGGCCTGAGTAAGATTTGAGTCTGATGGAAAGGGCAATTGGCTTCTCTTCAATTGCTCAATTGAGCGTCGTCGTACCGCTCTTCTTTCGGCAAGGAGAAGATCCCTATCCACATCCTTTGGTGTTTTTTTAAAAAATTTGTCAAGAGGGCCAAGTGGAAAACTACCCACACCAGGAGGGGCTGAATGACTCATATCAAACAGTGGAATAAGCGGGAGTAGAGGAGAAATACAATAACTACCCCTTTTTGATACTTTGGAACAGAGCTAGCAGCGGCAAGGCAGTGGGCAACTATACAAATAAATATTTAAAATGACATACACTTTTAAATACAAATGACAATCCCGTGGCCCAGCCGGCCTCCAGCGGCCCCGGACGGCCACAGATGGTCCCGCCCTTGTCCCGGGCTTCTCCCGCGCGCTCTCCCGCGCTGCGGGAGTACTAATGTCTATTATAGGAATTGCACACAAGAGGTGGAAGGGGTGGGAGGGGTCGGGGAGAGCGGCCCAGGTGTTGCTGCTCCGGGCTGGCGGGCGCTCCTGGGAATTGAAGTCCCTCGGTGAGCGCACGCACTCGCTCGCAGCCCCGTCAAACACTTCCCACAGCTGACCCTCCAAACCTTCAGGCGGCTGCAGATGACTCACCACGATGCGGGACCCGCGGAGCGGGTTCCGCGAGCAGTAGGCTGGCTTGCAGGCAGGTCAGTCCCAAACAAATGATTTACAAACAGCAAAGCGTCCCACTCTCTATGCCAAGGAGTGCTGGTTAAAAGTGCTCGGTGGAAGGGTGGGAGGGGTCGGGGAGAGCTGCCCAGGTGTTGCTGCTCCGGGCTGGCGGGCGCTCCTGGGAATTGAAGTCCCTCGGTGAGCGCACGCACTCGCTCGCAGCCCCGTCAAACACTTCCCACAGCTGACCCTCCAAACCTTCAGGCGGCTGCAGATGACTCACCACGATGCGGGACCCGCGGAGCGGGTTCCGCGAGCAGTAGGCTGGCTTGCAGGCAGGTCAGTCCCAAACAAATGATTTACAAATAGCAAAGCGTCCCACTCTCTATGCCAAGGAGTGCTGGTTAAAAGTGCTCGGTGGAAGGGTGGGAGGGGTCGGGGAGAGCGGCCCAGGTGTTGCTGCTCCGGGCTGGCGGGCGCTCCTGGGAATTGAAGTCCCTCGGTGAGCGCACGCACTCGCTCGCAGCCCCGTCAAACACTTCCCACAGCTGACCCTCCAAACCTTCAGGCGGCTGCAGATGACTCACCACGATGCGGGACCCGCGGAGCGGGTTCCGCGAGCAGTAGGCTGGCTTGCAGGCAGGTCAGTCCCAAACAAATGATTCAGAACAGGAGGTAGTGGGGGTACGTGAAACCAGAACTGATAGAGCAGCTAATAATCCTTTAAGCCCAAATCAGTATTCTACCCCACTCTCCCACACGATTCTATTGACACCTTTCACGAGGTGATAACAAAGGAATTAACAAAACTGAAACATAACTGTTCGAAACAGAGGAGGGAAAACATTAACCTTACCAAAGAAGAGATGGATTTTATTTTTTCTTTGGCAGATGATAAGAATGTTGTATTGCGCCCGTCTGATAAGGGAGGAAATATTGTTTTATGGGGGAAAGAACTATACATAAAAGAAGCTTTGTTCCAACTGAATGGGGGCAGGTTTTACTGCAACAGCAGTATGAATGAATACAATGAGAGCATAATAGAAACTTGGGAACAACTCACAGAATGGCAGAATGAGGAATTATTGACATGGCATGAATTCAAGCTTAAAAAAGAATACCCCAAACTCCCTATCTTCTACCTTCTACCCAAGGTCCACAAAAACGCAATAGATCCTCCAGGAAGACCAATTATATCATCGATAGGGAGTGTTAATGAGAACTTGTCTAAATACATTGACCACTTTCTGAGGGAATTTGTGAGCCAATTACCATCTTATACCAAAAATACCACTGATTTCCTGAATAAACTGGAAAACATACAATGGTCACAAGGCGCCTTGCTCATTACTATGGATATAAGTGCGCTATATACCATTATTGATCACATTCAGGGAATGGAAGCGAGTTACCACTATCTGAAAAAGAGAGAAATAGGATTTTGTGAACATACAAACATGATAATACAAATGATGAAATTATGTTTGAGAAATAACATTTTCATGTTTGATGGAAAAATTTATAGACAAACCCGTGGCGCTGCCATGGGTTCAGCCTTTGCCCCTAGCTTTGCCAACTTATTTGTGGGAAAGTGGGAGGAGGAGCTAAGAAATGAAGCCAGGCTACAAAATGACTTTTCCAAAGTACTTACCTGGATCAGATACATCGATGATCTGTTTGTGGTATGGGGGGGCACCAAAGAGGAAACCATTTGTTTCATTGAAAAACTCAATAGGAACATATACAACATACAACTCACATATACCATAAGCGAGGACCACGTAGAATTTCTGGACACCGATATAAAAGTAAAAGATGGCAAATTAGTGTCCAGTTTAGATAGGAAAGAAACAGCTGGCAACAGCCTTCTACATGCCCTGAGTGCACATCCTGATCCCTTAAAGTGGAGTATCCCCTATGGGGAATTACTCAGAGCAAAAAGAAACTGTAGTGATATGGAAGGGTATATCATAGAACAGGAAAGCATGTTGACTAGGTTTCGAGAAAGAGGCTACCCGGAATGGGTATTGGAAAAAGCTGTAACAAAAGTCAAAGAAGTAGTGAGATCAGATACACTTACTTCCAAACCCTTGACTGAGACAGAACCCGACACACCTAGAATCATAACCACATACCATCACAAATCTGAAAAAGTCCGCAAAATTTTAACAGATAACTGGAATATTCTTAAATCAGATACCATCATAGGACCTGATCTTGGGAATAGACCTCAGATTACCTACAGAAGAGGTAGGAATCTGAGAGATATTCTGGTTAAAGGTGACATATCAGATAATAAAAGGCACCATGTGCAAGGACTGAAAGGATTTTATCCTTGCGGTTACTGCAGGGCTTGTGAAGCAAGCTATATGGTTAAAGAGGTTGAGATTCCAGGCCAGACCACGAAACGTAAAATCAAACAATTCCTCACATGTAATTCTTGCTTTGTGGTGTATGTTCTTGAATGCCCATGTAAGATGAGGTACGTGGGCAGTACCACCTGCCCAGCCAAAAAGCGCATTCAGGAACATCTGAGAGCTATAACCAACAAAGATGTACACTACCCAGTTGCCCGACACTTTGAGGCTGTCCATCAATCGAATTCCTCTCTACTTAGATATTTTGCTATTGAACAAGTCAACATAGGCAAAAGAGGAGGCAACCGAGTTTTAGCCCTCAGAAAGAGAGAGTCTAAGTGGATCATGGAACTGGAAACCAGATATCCTGGAGGGCACAACTTAGATGAGGAGTTATCAACCCACTTGTATGAATAATAATCTAATATTCTGTTGCATCTAGACCTAAGACTAGACCTGATGAATATACTGAACTTGAATGTACAGAACTGTATCTATTAATAATGTTTGATCGTAATATGATTTTAAAGGCATATTTTAATTATGTTTATATGGTCTCTTTCAGGAGAAAAGGAAGGGAGGCATCATTCTTTTGTTAAAGTACTACACAACTTCCCTACCCTTTTCTTCAAGGAAGAACGAAGTCACTCACTGGGTTAAGATAAGGAGCACATTTCACTTTTATTTATTTTTCACTGTCTTTTGTTATCATAGGAGCCTAGAGCCTATAGATCTCTGAACTTGTATAAAAATCACACAGAATCGGGACTGGACAGCAACTATTTATCTCTTTTTTCACAAAGGAATGTGATAACAGACTGTTGTTTTCATTTTGTAACAGGGGTAGAAATGTATAAGGCACTAGACCTCATAGAATCCCTGTATACGCTTTGTGTTATTCCAACAGTATTATTTGAATGTTTTATAATCATGGCACTAGTTCCTGATATATAAAATTGATATAATAATTCAATGTGGATACAAGAATCCAAAAGACATTATACTTTCTGTCAGATGTACGATATAATCTCTTTTACAATGACTGATTAATGCATAGCTATATGCTTCTTCAAATCACTCCAATATGGCCGATCTGGTTACACTGGTAGACTACAGGCCCCATAGTTGGAGACGTCTTTGCTGTCAGTTATACTCTTGAATGTCTGTGATTGTGTATTTATACAAGCAAAACACTGTGTTGGGTAACGTGTGAACAAGACACACTTCGTGTCGAAACGCGTAACGTTTTTGTTTGAGAAATAAACACCTTGGAACTGTAAAAAAAAAAAAAAAAAGACGTTTTTGTTTGAGAAATAAACACCTTGGAACTGTATCACCGAGTGCGCGCTTTGCTTAACAGCAACCTTGAATTGAATATTACTATCGGCAAAGGGTTCGCCGTTTTTCGCGCCACCTGACTACGGGAGCGGGTCCCGGAAGAACCCTATCTGGTTTCATGATATATATATATATATATATATATATATATTCACTGAAAAAACCATAGGTTATACACCATATATAGTTAGGAATTAGCATTTACAAAACCTTATTTTACTCACACAAAACCATTGAAATTCGCATATATAGTTAGTTGCACTAACTATATATCGCGCACCCGCAATCCACTGCTGATCATGTCACATATTACATCATTCATGACATGGTCAGTGACATCACTGATGACATCACTGATGACATCTCAAATGACATCACTGATGACATCACTGATGACATCTCAAATGACATCACTGATGACATCACTGATGACAACATCCAGTGACTGTATGTTTCTGTAAAGTTAAAATATGTCTTACATATTGAAGAATGAGTGGATTTCTAAGTGTCTGATGAAGGATTTAGTAGGTGCATGACTGACTGTATGAGTGAGTGATTAAATGTGTCTCACTGAGTGCATGGGTTAGTGACTAAACTGTCTTAATTTGTGCATCATTATGTCTGTTGTTCTGTAAACTGCTGCATGTGTTGATCAGTAGCTATATGAGTAACTATATGGGTTATTGATTGGTTGCCCAAGTATTTGTATGGGAGACTGAGTGTGTGTGTGGGTGGCTGGGAGGTGTATGACTCTGTGCATAGATGTGTGAGCAGTTGATTCACTAGATGTATGGGTTCAAATGTGCATGTGGAAACAGCTGTATGGGCGGTTGACTGTGTGCATGAGTGTATTGGTGAGTGAATGGATATCTCAGTGCTACATGTCAAAGTAAGTACATATGTAAAACACAGTACATTTGAGAGTTGACATATATAAATAACTGTGCATAAGAGCCAGTGAATGTGTGAGTGGCTGTATGGATCATTGTGAACTTGTATCCGGGATTGTATAAGAGAGTAAATATGTGTTAGTATATGTTTGAATAAGTAAGGTGTGTATAACTGTATAGTTGAGAAAATTGATTCTTTGCATGACTGACTAGGTGTGTGTGTAACTTCATGGATGAGTGACAGTCTGTGATTGTCTGTTTACAGTGTATCTAAGGTTATATTAGAGTCTGAAGAGGTTCATCGTATTATCACATGAATGATGTCATCATTGATGTGATCAGTAATGTCAAATGAGATGTCATCAGTGATGTCATCAGTGATGTCATTTGAGATGTCATCAGTGATGTCATTTGAGATGTCATCAGTGATGTCATCAGTGATGTCACTGACCATGTCATGAATGATGTAATATGTGACATGATCAGCAGTGGATTGCGGGTGCGTGATATATAGTTAGTGCAACTAACTATATATGCGAATTTCAATGGTTTTGTGTGAGTAAAATAAGGTTTTGTAAATGCTAATTCCTAACTATATATGGTGTATAACCTATGGTTTTTTCAGTGAATTTTCAAGGTTTTGTAAATGCTAATTCCTAACTATATATGGTCTATAACCTATGGTTTTTTCAGTGAATTTCAATGGTTTTTTAATAGCAAATATCAAAAGCTTTAAAATGTATTCTTCTATAAATCGAAAAATATATTTTATATGTTTTTAATACAATTTTTTTATGTATGTATTTTAAAAAAAAAGAATTTTTGTTTCGCTACCGGTCCGCGCACCGGGTAGCTTCCCGTTAGCTCAATTTGGTGCCGCGACCCGGTCCGCGAACCGGTAAATGTTCTGTTTGCGCAACTGCCGCGTTAGAAAACAACATCGTGACGCGTCGCGTAAGCGCGACGTATTGGGTTGTCGCGTAATGCGTCTTATGACGCGCCGCGTTAGCGCACGCGGAATGCTCCAGAGCGCGAACCGAGGCGCGAAGCGCAGCACCCCGGAAGCGATCCGGGGCGCGGAGCGCGAACCGAGACGCGAAGCGCAGCACCCCGGAAGCGATCCGGGGCGCGGCGCGGAGCGCGTAACGTAAGCGTAACAGGTCATGTGACTTGTTAATAAAACTTTTCATTGGTTCATTTCACTTTTGATTTCCTAATGATGTAAGGCTAGGTCATGTGACCTAAAAATAACACTTTTCATTGGTTTAGAACATTTTTTTCCCAAATGATGAAAGCCCCCACCTTTTTTCTCACTCTGACCTTCAACTTTGTGAGAGGAAGACCTATTGTGATTAATAAGAGATGGCTTCATTAGTAGCTGCAGCTGGTGCACCCCCACCACCACCTCCTAGGAAGGAAGGACCACCTACCCAGTTACTTCCCAACCCTGAGGAAGAGGAGGAAGAAGAGGAAGAGGAGGTACAGGAAAGAGTATTCTTGCCTGAACAACCCCGGAAATCCCACCATAAGAACAATTTCATTTGGCAATTTTTTTCATTTCCAGAAGGCCAAAAGAAAGTCAATGCCCGTTATGTCACATGACTGATCTGTAACGAAGTTCTGTCCCGAGGCACAGATAAAAAATATAGCTTTGGGAACTATACCATGCATCGCCACATGCAAAGGTGGCATCCAATAAATTACAGCGTGGCTGAGGTGCGTGACCTCCGTGAAAACCCACGAACTCCTGTGGCCACCACCTCAACACAGGAAAGTTTTTCGGGACCAGAGGCGAGGGAGACGGTCCCCAATATCCCCAAAAATTTTCATCACATCAAGCTAGTGTGTGTTCATTGTGGGAGACTACTTTGCCACGGGGAGATGAGTGTGATTTTAATGAACAGAGCATTTGAAAATCACAAGTGCTCAAAACGCCCCAAAAAGTGTTTTTTTTTGCTCCTGTTGAGCCGTTTCTAATGCTTGTTTTTCGTTTTCCCCCTCAAAAAAAAACAAAAAAAATTTAAATTGTTCCAACAATACAAAAAAAAATGTTCAGAAAAATAATAAAAAAATTATAAAACAACAAAAACAATAAAAAAAAGTTATTTTCAGAACTACCTCCCATTTATAAAAAAATGCTAAAATGTTTAGCACTCTTGCAATTTTTTTTTTGGATTTGCTTCCTGGTTCGCGCGCCGGTACGCGAACCGGAAGCGAACCAAAAAAAAATGGAAAAAAAAATCAAGAGTGAATATAAGGGAAGGAGACAGAGAGAATAATGTTAAAAGAAAGACAGCTAGAGGGAGTAACACAGAGATACTATATAATAGATAATTATACAAAGAAAAGTTATAAGAGGGAAAAATTGGAGAAAAAAAAATAGAAAAGGATGTGAAAGAAAAAAAGAGGGTAGAAGAATAATAAACAAGAGTTACTTGGAAAATGTGAATGAATCTTCAAATTAAAAAAAAAGAGAATAAAAGATGTGGAGTAAGAGGTAGGGATAGAACCGAACTAAAACAACAACCCTGAGAGAAGGTGTTCAAAAAAACAGTGAGTGAAAGTAAATAGGATTAAAACATGTGGAATGACAGAGAGAAAAAACAGAAAGAAGAAAAGAAGAAGTGATAGAAAAAGAATAATTGAAGCAGCAAAAAAATGAAAATAAGATAGTGTGCTTGAACTACAGAGAAAAAGCATAAAGAACAACTAGTAAAAGAGTGAAGAGACAGTGACAGTTTGTGTTAGAGAGACGGACTGAGTGAAAAGGAGTGAGGAACTGAGAGAACAGAGGGACTGACAAAAGGAGTGGAAGGAGTGGAGTAAGTAAGTAATTGAAAAGGAATGAGGGAAAAAGCAAAGGAAGGAAACTGAGGGTTAAGGAAATAAAGCAGTGGAAGTAATAGAAGTTGAATGTGATAGAGATGTTTGGGAAAAAGTACTAAATACTTACTTTATAGTTGTTGTTAACTCCATCACTTATAATTTTTTTAATTTCAATCTGTGAAAGAAAGAAGAAAAATTTGACAAATATTAAAACATGTATTTAAAAAATAGAAAAGACAAGGCATAAGGTTGAAAATCATACAATTTTACAAAGAAATAAAGTTAGAGATAAACATTCAGAAAGGAAAATAAAGTAACAGTGAAAGACAGACAGAGTCCAAAAGAAATAGAAATAGAATAAATGACTAAGTGAATAAAAAGGAGGATAGATTCAGTGACAGAAAAGAAGGATAGAAGAGAAAAAGAAACTAAAGATGTGTAAGATACTAAAAGAATGTGAGTAAAGTAAACTAAATAAGGAAAGGGTGAATAAGGAAAAGAGAGTGAGGGAGAGAGGGGACACAGAAAGTGAAGGAAAGAGTGTCAGATACAGACTAAGTGAAGCAACAAAGAAAGATAAATGAGTGAAGGTGAGTTAAAGTAACTGATTGCAACAAAAAAGGAGAACCCAAAATTATTTAATTTCGAAAACAAAAGGGAGAAAAGATGGAAAAGAGAACCGAAGCAGAGGGTCTAAAAGCTAGAAAATGGTGCATGAGAGAAAAGAAAAAAGCAGAGTGGGAATAAGGAAACAAAGGTTGAAAGATAAGTGGAGTTAGAGGTCAAGAGTGAAAGAGAATAAAACAAAAGGCAATGTGAGTATGTAAAGAGAATTGATATAGGTAGTAAAAGACAAGTAAGCATGAGAGAAGATGAGTATAAATTAAAAATTACAATACAAAATATAGAATTAATTATACATATTAAATGGTTTATTTTTGCTGTTCTCAGAATATATCAAATTTCACTAAAAACAGTGAGTTGAAGGTATTCATCATATACCAGCGGGGGGAAAAAACACAATCAAAATGATTGTGTTTAAAAAACCCAAATAATATAACAAATCAGAAATCAGAACTCATCAAAACTACACTTACTTTCCATGACGTCGATTGATATGCGTTGAACAGCTTATACTCTGTTGTGCTCTAAAAAATCCGTGCCCGCCAGTTTCTGAAAGAAAAGCTCTTTCTTTTTGAGTAATATGTTAGAAACAATGAAAGATTTTTTGCTCTCTACAACACTACTCCTCAAGGCCAAATCGTGTAAGAGCCAATTTAATCTCTTCGAATTCCTCAAAGCAAATCCCGTCATTTTCTTTTTCCCCGACTTTCATTAAGAAAACGTCCAAAATCACTTTCACAATCTTGTACTAATAATATCTCCCCTTCTACTTTACTTTTATTTCACATTTCCTATAACATTGATCCGACTTAATATGAGGCACACTTACACTACCTCTATGACTTTTCCAATTTTTTCATTCTCTTGATCTCAGTTACTAACAAAGAAATTTTAAACAACAGAGTAAATCATATCAACTCTTTGAATCATTATAGGCCAGTTATGTACCTCTATGACTACTTTACATTTTTAATTATCATGATCACTCTTATTCACAAAGCAATTTAAAACAGCAGACTAAAATTTATCAACTGCTCCAATCTTCGTAGGCCACTTTCCTTCCCTAAAATTGTGGTTGTAAAAACACTAGGTAAGAATTTTTTAAGTCAAAAGGCAAACGTTGCTTGAAAGTTAAAACAGAATCATTGCAGAATGACCAGCCTTTTCCAGATTTTAAATAAGCTGTGTAATGTCCTGAAGTTGTTGAAGGACCGTCATGATATATAATTGCTGCAGTTACAAAAGTCCTTCCTGATATTGACAACTGCGAAGCCACAAAATTTTTAATTAAAGTTGTCAATTTCGTTCTATCAGGTCTACATCGTTGGAACAGTAAAATGACATACTGGCCATAACTGCGTATAAATAATGTGGACAGCATTGCAGACTTACATTGGCTACACTCCATGTTTTGATCGGCTGCTTTTTACTAGCTTATTAAAGGATACTGATTTACTGTCAGGCAAAGTTAAATATATAAATCTTTCTGAGTCTACACTAGTAGTACTTGATAGCCTACAGTTCTTGCAGTCATGCTGCCATTGATAAGAAAGGCCAAACAGATAATCTACATCTACACCTTCATCTTGTAAAACATCAAGCATATACATTAAAAACTCCTGACAATCCTGTTGAATATTTTGAGAGAATTGCGTTTGACCTGAACATTTGTCTAAGAGATTTCGAATTTCAGACACACTTTCTATTTTTCTTCGATCAGTGCTACATTTCTCTAACACAGAATTCAACAAAGAGCAAAATCTTTGATCCGAATTGACCACAATCTCTTCTTTAAAGTTTCTAGAGAAAAGACAACATTAACCACTACATTAGCATAGCAGTTGACACCAGAACTATTTTCAAATTGAAAGCCAACAACATCTTGAACAGCATCCATTTTCTTTCTGCTTAGAATTTCGGGTTCATCAACTTTTCGTCTTTTTGCTACAACCTCCCTACTATTGGTCACATTTCTTCGTTTCCGGCCTACCACACGTTTTTCAAATAAAGGATATTGAGGCAAATGTGGCGCATACTCTCTTCTTAACCTATTGTATTCCTTAACACAATCTAGATCTGCACAAATGTTTGTCTCATCACACTCAATCAAGTACAATCCAGATAAAGTTCTGACTCATGATAATGCCACATAAGCCATACCCTCCTTGAACACAGAACTGCCAATATTCACCAAAGCACTGTCTACACTTAAACCTTGCGATTTATGGATTGTCACCGCATATGCCAAGCAAACAGGAAACTGCTTACGGCGAATATATAAGTCTTTAACGAGCAAAAACCTAGCAGAGCAACGACCAATTTGCTGTACATCCTCAATGCCATCAAATTTAATTTTTAAAATTTCAATTCCATCTCTATTTTTGTAATTCACAAAACCAACAACATTACCCATTGATTCATTTACCAGACCTCTTTCAACATTTAAATTTCTTCTCAAAATGATACGGCAATTTAAGCACACATTCAGAGTCTTTTCAAAACCCGCAGTTTTAGATATAGTCTTCTCTAATGAATCCAATTTAGATTTCAAATTTTCAGACAAAATAATTGTTGCTCCCATATGCTCAATTCTGTCAATAGCTTCCAGTTTCACTATGTTTTGGTTTTCTAAAATCAACATTTTGTTGTTGAAGATGGAACATTCTTGCAGAGTTGGCATCAAACATATCCCAGACTTCTTCTCAGTAATTTTCTGAAAAATATTCTCTGGCAGAACGTCTTCATCTGGATACAAATTTGACAATAATCGTGCATGTAAAGCTTCCTTCCCATGCTCAGTCACTTTTCCAATTCTAACATCTTGTAGAATATTCTTATAATCTTCATCCTTCGCCTGACGCATATTTACACGCAGTTCAGCATAATTGAAGTTTAACCATACATTAACGTTGCCAATGCTCCCTATGCACTTCTTGGTATCTTCATGCGTAAGTAGTTTAAACACTGGTTGTCCTTTCACTGGTGTCAGCTGCAGAAGATCACCGAAAACAATGATGTGTTTGCCACCAAATAACACATCATATTCTGTTTTAAGAACTTCTTGCATTCTCAAATGCACAAAGGCAAGCATGACATTGGAAACCATGCTTACTTCGTCAATGATAAGAAGTTTCATTTTCCTCAAGACTCTGGAAACTTCACAACAAGCATCTCCAGATAACTTGTGGTATTGTAATTTGTTATCATGCTCCACTGGCAGCATCAGTAGACGATGCAAAGTAATACCTTTAATGTTATGGGCTGCCAGACCAGTTGGAGCGGTGACAACACAAGACAGCGATGACTCAGTCCTTTTCTGCAAATAACATGAAATTGCTTTAATGAGGAAACTTTTTCCAGTTCCTGCTTCTCCACTCACGTACAGTCAGACAGGCTTCAACGATGTACATGAGCACCCTTTCTTCTCATGACTTAATCCAGGTTCAATTTGGTTGGTAACTTCGTCATATATTTTCCTCTGCTCAACGTTGAGTTGTCTTTCCAAATCTTCTAAGTTAACCGCATCCTCCTGAGCATGTTCCATGGCTCTTTCCACTTCAATCATGGCAGTGGCAGCTTCATTTTCGATAACTGGTCCTCCTAGTGGATCCTGACTCAATGAAGTGGAACTCTGACTGTCCTGAGAACTATCTCTAGCAATCTCGGCTGCTCGATTTCTGCATTCAACATTTCTCGATATTTGGGAAAAACAGGACATTCTATGGACTCCTTGGCTGCATTGAAAGAATCTTCATAACAGAGAAAATCTCCAAGCAGTTCCTCTTCTGCACGCCAAGGCTTGAAAAGTTGCAAAAGAGCTAAATAAAAAAACTCTTTTCTTTCAGGAGATTCGCAACTCAATTTTTGATGATTTACCAATTGGTATTTTCTTTGCTTGACCAGACATCCCTCACTTCCAATTACAGCATACACTCCTTTATCAATATCTTCTTTGATGTTCCTCTTGAATATGTAATTTTGTAGAACCTCATACAGACAAACATTCTCGAGGTGACTGCTTCTATTTGGATAATATGTATCCAACATGTTGGTCTTCAAAATATCTGTACTGTTTGGCTCCTTCTCCGCCAAATACTCAATTTCCCGTACAGGTTTCAGAACTCGATTACGTGTTGCAGCAAGACCAAGACTCACCCAAATTATACTCCTAGATTTGGCATAGAGACTTACTGAAGATAACCGATCAGAACATTCATATGCTCCGATTTCTCGATGCGACAACATCTTTAGACTGAAACTGTACAACTTCTTACTGAGGCTCTTCTCATGTGAAATGTCATCCCACATATCCTTCAGTTCTGTCTTTTCTTTTTTGGTGATATAAGACGTCACATACCGAGCCACAGCCATACAGTTGTCAGCCACAAACTGTATATCCATGTTAGCATTCCACATGGACAAAATCACTGGGTTGTAGTCGTTGATGTACTTGGACTCTTCGTTTCTTTTTAAATTGTATGTATTTTTGGGTGATTTCCTCATCACATTATGTCGCAGCGAAGACATCAAATTGTTCACTCTTCCTTTACATATCACTGATCGTGGAAACCCAAAACAACATTTTGTGTAGAACTTGTCCTTGTTTCTGAATTTACGATGACAGTACTTTCCACAACGATGGTTTTGAAAACGTAAAACTTGTTCTCTTAAACTTTTGTCTTCCTTTGTGTTTGGAACAGCACATGTAGAATACTGTTCTATGAAACTAATAACTAAGTCATCCGGATCTGTTCCAAATTTGGGTGCATCTTTGATCCATAACAGCATATGTATATGAGGAGCACCTCTTGCTTGATACTCCTTTCTCCAGAAGAAATCCAACACCTCTCGAAGAGGTGGATTTTTCTTGTTCGTAATGAAAGACATCATAGCTTCAAATCTATGATTGAAGTACCTGCATACATTGACTGGATCCAAAGAGCACAGTTCTCCGGGTGTCTTGAATTCGATATTTTCAATGTTTCCAATTGCCTCTCGTAGAAATTCAAGTAAGTCTTCCCAGCCATACTCGGCACAGCTGAGAGTGAGGAACCATGTGGGAGTTCCTAAGTTCCTCAGCATACATTTTAAGTCACCATGACGACGGTACCAATACTCATTAATACCACGCTGACATGCCATGAGATTAATCAGGTGAGAATCCAAAATACTGTCTTGCACATTGACTTTATCCATAAAGTCCCTTGCCGAGATATTTTGCAGCTGTACACCACTTTTCAGGATGTGGTTCACTGCATAAGACAGTCCAGACAGATCACTTTCATACAGTAGATGAAACAAATAGGGAATGCATTGACGAAACCTAGGATCTTCTGCATACAAACGTAAAGTCCGGTATTCAGAAGCAGGAATTTGATCAGGTCGCTCATCATATCTTCCTCCTCGACCTGTTGGAAATAACTGTGGGAAACACCGAGCTTCCAAACTTTCCTCCCAAACACTAATGGGACTTCCTTTGGCTTGTTTCATTTGAAACAACTAAATAGCATCCCCCATGACTTCTTTAGAATGCAAAGGATGAACACTATAACGTTCATATATATCTTCATTTTTAGAGGCATCTACTTTCTCTATTTGTCCAGCACACAAATCGCTGTCCTCTTCTTCACTTAGTTCGTCTTCTGCAACACATACATTCTTGTAGTACTCATTGTTTTTCATCAAATACAACGTTGCCTTTTTGACTTTCCTAACATCCACTAAATCTTGCCAGATTTTCTTACTCTTTGTCGGAACCCCATTAACTAGGATAACCAGAGGTTCCTCTTCCACTTTGTCTACACCAATTGTATCAATATTTTTCTTCAAATCTAGAGGCAAATAAACAACTCTTCCCTTTAATCCTCTCTGTAAATCTGAAGGAGGCAATTTCCCTGTCTTAGGCTCCATTCTAACAATAGCCTGAAAAGGATGGACACTTTGAATCAAAATAGATTCATAAGTATTTAAATCCTTCAGTTCAGAAGGAATGTCAACCAATTCCAGATTATTATGAACTGCTCTAGCAGGCATCCGGTTTTGATTTAATTTGTTAAAACAATAAGTACACATACGTTGATCTGATCCCAAATCAAAACAATTTTCTACCATCAAGTATGTTGCAAAATCCTTCCATTCACTATTGTTTTCCATTTCACTTTTTGCATATAAATCCACTAACTTAGTCTGATTCTTATAATAAGTCCGTCGACAACACACACAAGTGAAATTAGGCATCTCACTTGATTTCTCTGTAAAAGTGGAAATTTCCTTGAGAAACTTCTCTGTACTGGAAATCTGTACACTCTCTTCCACATTACCTTCTTCTACTGGGTCAATTTCAACATTGTTCTCTTTAGTAGTAAAGTAACAAAATTCAATGTCTTCACAAATATTCTTCACATCTACTTCAGAACCATGCAAAAGAGCAGAGCATAACTGTTTAAGCATAATTGCTGGACTCTTAGCATAATACAACATTCTAACTAATTTCCTCACTTTATTATGATGCACTGCTAGCATCCTGAAATGATGAAAAACACTCTGGCATACTCTCCTGGAAAGACAAGCCAGTGAATGACCATGCAAACCTGTCACTTCTCTCACTCTGCAAGGATCTAATTCATGCAACAACTTCATTTTCTGTTTTAAACTTTTCTTATTAAATGTCCGTACAAAATCGCAAAGCAAATTGATTGAATCCTGTCGCACACTGCAAATACTATTACACTTCCTGGTGTACACTGGTCCCTTAGGACGTCTTCCTAAAACTTCATTACCTAACACGTCTTCTGCCTCTGTTGACACAAGTTTTTCTATTTCAACCGGACAACCATCTTTCACCTCATATGCTCGACCACTGGTGTCAACTGCATGCACCAAATCATTATCCTGGAAATAACTCTCCTCATTAAAAAATGCCTCACAACTTGAACTATGCATCCATTCTCCTGAAAAAACTTCACAAAAATTACTACGATTAACTGTTCTCTTCCATCTACTATTTGATTTGAAATCATAAATTTCCTTGCTTAGTTTCCTAATTCTATTGATTATGAAAATAAATAACTTTCGCTTAATTTCAAAAGCCTGATCAATAATTTTCTTAACATTTTTCTTTCTCTTATAAAAAGCCACTTTCTGTTGACCTTTCTTAATATTTTTTAACAAATTGCCAATTATCCTGTTGCGGAACATTCGTCTACGAATGTCCCTAAACAGATTTTTCCTTCTACTACCATGCACAGAGTTATCTCCTGCTCTAGCAGTAACATTTTTGAGTGGCCTTTCCTTCCCGTTTAAATTGGCTCTCTTCTTCTGGACTAAAACATGTTCTGTAGTAATACTTTTTCGTCTGCAAATGTTTCTTTAAAAAGATTTTGTTGTCTTACCCGGAGTTTTTCTGGTGACTTGACAAGTTTTTATTGTAGAGGACTGCTGCAAAGGTTTTCCAAGGTGGGGTGTAAGTCGCTTTGCTTCTTTTCTTTTTCTTTGCCTTGAGGGCATTTTTGAATTTTTCAAAAGATCTTGAGTTGAATCTTTGGTAAATATTTTTTAAAAAAGGTATTAACCACTATTTCCAAACAGTAAACCAATAACAGTAGGCAAACAATTAACACACTAGTTGAGGTATGAGGGTGTATTTACAAGACCCTTGCACCACTTTTACGTCACTTTTAATATTGGTTAAATAACTTGAAAGTGGCTCAAAGTCCTTGTAAATATGGCCCATGCTGGATATGAAACTCTAGCAGTACATATTAAGAAACCTAAATGACTTCAAAAAACGTTTTTAAACACATCAAGTAAGCAAATTATTCTCCCTAAATCATGGGGCAAGTGAAATATTTGTTTAAAGAAGCAGACACCATTTTTTCATTGTCATAAATTTAAAAAGCATTCCTTTTCCTCAAAAACGATTTTCAAGTCATAATTTGAAAACACAGCACAGCTCCTATGTACAAGCACACCCTGTCAGTACTAATACTTCACATTATCTCCAATTACAATATCTCAAAGAAACAAAGGGGCAGATTTATGAAGGCCTTGCGCCGCCCGTGCGTCACTTTTTCCCATGTTAAAAATAACGCACCGGCAGCGCAAGGCCTTCATAAATCTGCCCCAAAATCTATTTGTAAAACACTTGACACAAAGCAACATTTTAAATACACAACTTTCTTCCTAATTTTCTCCCTAAAGCATACTAGTCTCTATCTAAATTAAATGAATCTTTTCTCACCTTAGCAAATACTTTTTGAGTTTCAAAACAGTCTCAGACACACACCAATTTTTCGTTAGCAGAGCAGAGGGTATGCACTCCAGAGGCTGCAACCAACAAAGGCACAGAAATGCTGTAATTCATCACACATATCTCTCATGTCACCCAATCAAAACTCTTCCCTCATTTTATTCAAATCAACACCCTTCCCCCCTCTGCCCTTTCTGCCTTTTTTCCATAGCAACTACCTCCTCACAAAACAATGTTTCAATTGAACTCTGAACTCTCAGTACACCTGCGTATCCAGTGCAATGTCTCTTAAAATGATTTTTTCTTAACCATTCAAATTACATCTTTCAAAGAACTCATCCATGCACCCTAACTTTCTGTTTTCAGCAATCAAAATCCACCAATCACTGCTACTGAATCATTAGCACTGAAATTCCACAGTTTTTTTCATCACAAACTCCTACTGTTTCAACTGCCATTTCATTCCCACACTTAATCTGACTGCAGCAGAACCTCCTCTCACCATGTTTTCTGTCTGGATTATTGGACATAGTTACATCCACTGGGCTCAAAAGTATGCTGATAACAGAAATTTACACAACCTCAATTTACAAAATGTGGAAATCAACTGGATTGGCCACAGAGGATTGAAATGTCACCAACTGATACCATTGGTGAAAACCTTTTTGCATTTGCCACACCCTGACCTGTTAATTGTGCACTGTGGAGGAAATTATTTGGGCACTTTGACTGGGGTAGGTCTGGAAATGCTTTTAAAGGACACCTTTGAGCAATTGATGGCACTTTTTCCTCAAACTGCCTTGGTATATTCAAATATATGCCAAAGACAGAAATGGAGGTGGTCCAACCTATTTTGTCCACAAATTGAGAAATCGAGGAAGCATGTAAATAAGTCTGTTTCAGCTTACATGAGAGACCATGGAATGGGCTCCATCTACAACAATAACTTGCGTTACTACATGCAAGATATCTACAGAGGAGATGGTGTGCACTTCTCAGATGAGGGGAACAGAATTTTCATCCTGAATTTAAGACTATGTATTGGTACCTACTAATAAGTACCTAAATCTACCACAGACCCAAAAGCTCTTTTCAGAGCTACCCTAACTATGATCACTCTAAATAAATTTTAAATGTAACTTTTTTTTTTACAAATTTTCACGATTTACGCTTTCCGGAGCGCTACCCGGTTCGCGCACCGGACGCTGACCGCACGAAAATTTGAAAAAAAAAATGTGATATCATTTGAGATGTCATCAGTGATGTCATCAGTGATGTCATCAGTGATATCATTTGAGATGTCATCAGTGATGTCATCAGTGATGTCATTTGAGATGTCATCAGTGATGTCATCAGTGATGTCATTTGAGATGTCATCAGTGATGTCATCAGTGATGTCACTGACCATGTCATGAATGATGTAATATGTGACATGATCAGCAGTGGATTGCGGGTGCGCGATATATAGTTAGTACAACTAACTATATATGGAATTTCAATGGTTTTGTGTGAGTAAAAAAAGGTTTCTTAAATGCTAATTCCTAACTATATATGGTCTATAACCTATGGTTTTTTCTGTGAATTTTCAAGGTTTTGTAAATGCTAATTCCTAACTATATATGGTCTATAACCTATGGTTTTTTCAGTGAATTTCAATGGTTTTTTAATAGCAAATATCAAAAGCTTTAAAATGTATTCTTCTTTAAATCAAAAAATATATTTTATATGTTTATTAATACATTTTTTTGGTTTTTTTTTTTAATTATTTTTTTTGTTTCGCTCCCGGTCCGCGAACCGGTTAGCTTTCCGTTAGCTCAATTTAATGCCGCGATCCGGTCCGCGAACCAGTAAACGTTCCGTTTGCGCAACTGTCGCGTTAGAAAACAACATTGTGACGCGTCGCGTCAGCGTGACGTATCGCGTTGTCGCGTGATACGTCATATGACGCGTCGCGTTAGCAGACCCGGAAGTGCTCCGGTACGCGAAGCGAGGCGCGAAGCGCAGCTTTCCGGAAGCGATCCGGGACACGGCGCGAAGTGCGTAACGTAAACACAACAGGTCATGTTTGATATTTATTTGATATTTATTATCATTTATAAAGCGCTAACTTTCGCTCCGGAGGGAGCATCTTGGCGCTGAGCACACAGAAGGTCGTCTATGGGGGGCATGGATCAAATAGCTGCGAGAACTGAAGAGTCGGACTGAGCATAAATCCAAGTTTTCAAGGATTTCCTAAATAGGCTTTCAGAGGGGGCGTGCCTAAGGCTGGGGGGGAGGCGGTTCCATGCCTTGGCCGCCAGAAAAGAAAAGGTCTTTCCACCCTTGGATTTTAATTTTATACGGGGTTCAGAGATGAAATTGGCGCCCGATGACCTCAAACAGCGAGTTGGATTGTAGCGCTGGAAGCGCTTAATCAGGTAGGATGGACCCATGCACCTGTTAGCTTTAAATACAGTGACTAAGAGCTTGAATAGGATTCTCTTGTGGAGGGGCAGCCAGTGGAGGGCGTTGAGGGCTGCAGAGGCCGAGGACCTGCGGGGGAGTTTCAAAACAAGCCTGGCTGCTGCATGTTGGACAGTTTGTAGTTTTTTCAGAGAGGACTTCTTGATACCTGCTAGGAGGCCGTTACAATAATCCAGCCGGGAGAGGATAAGCGCCACCGCGACTGATTTCCTGGCACTGATAGGCAAAAAATTAAAAAATTTCTTTAATTGCCTGATCAAACTGAAACAGCGCCCTGCGGTAATGCGCACATGTTCATCGAAGCTGAGGGAAGCATCAAATTGAACACCCAAGTTGCGGGCTGAGGCAACCGCGCTCGGTGGTGCTTCGGAATTATGAGGCCACCAGTCTTTTGGGGAAAAGAATGTGCCTTTACCGAGGGGAATTATTTCTGTTTTGGCGCTGTTGCATTTTAAATGGTGCAGGTTGAGCCAAGAAAAGACTTCTGACAGACAGTTTTGGAATTTGATGGCAGCATCCGGAAGTCTTTTATCGATAGTGACGACAAGCTGGGTGTCATCAGCGTAGGATGTCACGAGAATCCCATGTGATTCAATCAACGTGAGTAGGGGGGCCATATACACATTAAAGAAGAGGGGGCTCAGGATGGAACCCTGTGGTACCCCTGAGGTGATGGATCGTTCACCGGAAACAAAGGGGCCTAAGGTGATCGATTGAGAGCGATTGGACAGGAATGATGTAATCCAAGCAAGTGCGGAGCCCGAGACACCAATCTCACGCATCCTATTAATTAGAATAGTGTGCGAGATGGTGTCGAAGGCCGCGGTTAAGTCGAGCAGGATGAGGACGGCCTGCCTGCCCTCATCCTGCAAGAGCTTGATGGTGTCTGACAACTCAATCAAAGCGGTCTCTGTGGAGTGGCCGGAGCGAAAACCGGATTGCTGTTTGACATGTGACTTGTTAATAACACTTTTCATTGGTTCATTTCACTTTTGGTTTCCTAATGATGTAAGGCTAGGTCATGTGACCTAAAAGTAACACTTTTCATTGGTTTAGAACTATTGTTTTTCCCAAATGATGAAAACCCCTCCTTGTTTCCTCACTCTGACTTTCATCTTTGTGAGAGGAAGACCTTTTTTCATCACTTAGCAATGGCAAGTGTTGTAGCTTCAGCTGGTGCATCCCCACCACCACCACCACCTCCTAGGAAGAGAGGACCACCTGCTGAAGTTATCATTCAGCAAGAGGAGGAAGAAGAGGAAGAAGAGGAAGAGGAGCAAGAGAGGAGGCAGTTTTTGCCTGAGGAGTCCAGGAGGTCTCATGTCAAAGAAAATTATATTTGGCAATTTTTTAAATATCCCCGGGGCCAAAAAAAAGTGAATGCCCGGAATGTAACTTGCCTTATCTGTAAGAAAGATTTGTCCTGAGGGACAGATAAAAAATATAGTTATGGCAATTATACAATGCATCGCCATATGGAGAGGTGGCATCCTAACAACTACAGTGCTGCGCAGGTACGTGACCTGCAAGATAATCCCCCTTCTGTGGCCAGAAGATCAGTTGTAGAGGAAGTGACGGGACCAGAGGCGAGGGAGATGATCCCAAATATACAGATGAGGTTCGGGGCAGTCAAACAAGTGTGCGTGCGTTGCGGTCAGTTGATTTGCTACAGAGAAAGTCGCATCACTTTAATCAACTTAGCAATTGACAATCATGTTTGTACAAAACGATTCAGAAAATAAATGATCTTTTTTTTTTGTTGCTCCTGTTGAGCCCTTTACAATGGATCGTTTTCGTTTCCCCCCCCAAAAAAAACAAAAAAAATATAAAACCGTTCAAAAAATACAAAAATAATTAAAAAAAAGTTATTTTCAGAACTACCTCCCCTTTATAAAAAAATTGCTAGAATGTTTGCACTCTGGCAACCTCTATTTCTTTTGGTTCGCTTCCCAGTTCGCTCGCCGGTACGCGAACCGGGAGCGAACCCAAATTTAAAAAAAAAAAAAAAGAAGAGTAAGTATAAGGGAAGGAAACAAAGAGTAATGTTAAAAGAAAGACAGCTATAGGGATTAAACCAGAGATACTATTTAATAGATCTATTTACTGAATAAAAGATGGAAGAGGGTATAATTGTGAAAAACAAAATAGATAAGGAAGTGAAAGAAAAAAAGGAGAGTAGAAGAATAACAAACAAGAGTTTCTTAGAGAATGTGAGTGAATGTTCAAATTAAGATTAAAACATTGGAATAACAGAGAGAAAAAACAGAATGCAGAAAAGAAGAAGTAACAGAAAAGGAATGATTGAAACAGCAAAGAAATGTAAATAACATAGGGGCATATTATCAACATAGGCGATAAAAGTTTCGCTGCTTTTATCGGCAGAAATCTGCCGCTAAAGCCGCTTTTGCGGCAGAAAACTGCCGCTAAAGCCACTTTTGCGGCAGTTTTCTGCCGATAAAAGCAGCGATAATTTTATTGCCTGTGTTGATAATATGCCCCCTAGTGTGCTTGAACTACAGAGAGAAAGCATAATGAACAAGTAGTGAAAGAATGATCAGTCAGAGACAGTGAGAGTAATAGAGACGGAGTGAGTGAACAAGAGTGAGGAACTATGAGAAGAGAGGGACTGAGAAAAAAGAGTGGAAGGAGTACAGTAAGTAAGTAATAGAGAAAGGAATGAGGGAAGTAGCAAAGGCAGGAAAGTGAGGGTTAAAGAAATGAAGCAGTGGAACTAATAGAAGTTAAATGTGATAGAAATGTAACGAAAAGAGTACAAAACATTTACCTTATAATTGTCGTTAACTTAGTCACTTGTTATTTTTATACTTTCAATCTGTGAAAGAGAGAACAAACATTTGAAAAATATTAAAACATGTATTTAAAAATTAGAAAAGACAAGGGAAAAGATTGAAGGACAAACAGTTTTTCAACAACTTTGACACTTACAGAAGCCTCTGCTTCTCCATGCCCCCTACACAGTCCTAAAAATATAAATTTTAAACTAACAGTATCTTGATGCAGATGAAGTGAGGCCTATCTTGCAACATGGTGCATCTTTTGCACTGCTGCTGTCTCACAAAAGTGACGCAACGGCAGCGCAAAAGAGGTGCACAGCCATCATAAAACTGTCCCTAACATTTTAAATGATTGTTTCAGGATGCCAATAAGGTGTGTCCTATCCAGAGGTTTGTTTGAGATGAGGCCTACTCAGGGTTGCAGATGAAATTTAGACTTGTTGAAGAGTACAGAGGAGACAATACATGTCCATGCCTACCAATGAAGTGAGTCATGTCCACTTCACTCTTGAACAAAGGCCAGACCTCCTCTGTCTCCCTGGACAGGCCTAAACTTGATCTGCACAATGTGATTCATAATGTTAGGAAACACAGGTGATGTAATTGAAAAACGTGCAATTTCTTTTGCTCATTTCACAATCACATCACTTGTGTTTCCTTTGCTTAGGTATCTCATTGTGCAGATGTAGTCCAGCATATGAAAGAGTACGCAGAAGTGCAGCACTGCATGCAACAACTTTGACACTTACTGAAGCCTCAGCTTCTGCATGCCCCCTACACAGTCCTAATTATATACATTTTAAACTGACGGTATCTTGTTGGAAATGAAGTGAGGCCTATCTTGCAACATGGTGCATCTTTTACACTGCTGCTGCGTCACAAAAGTGATGGAACAGCGGCGCAAAAGAGGCGCACGGCCATCATAAATCTGCCCTTAACATTTTAAATGATTGTTTCAGGATGCCGATAAGGTGTGGCCTATCCACAGGTTTGTTTCAGGTGAGTCCTACTCAGGGTTGCAGATGAAAGTTAGGCTTGTTGAAGAGTACAGAGGAGATAATACATGTGCAGGCCTACCAACGAAGTGAGTCATGTCCACTGCACTCTTAAACAAATGTCAGACCTCCTCTATCTCCTGGAACAGGCCTAAACCTCATCTACACAATGTGATGCGTAATGTTAGGAAACACAGGTAATGTAATTGAAAAACGTGCAATTTTTTTTGCTCATTCCACAATCACATCACCTGTGTTTCCTTTGCTTAGGTATCTCATTGTGCAGATGTAGTCTATCATATGAAAGACTACGCAGAATGTGACAACATTTGACACTTACAGAAGCCTCAGATTCTCCATGCCTCGTACACAGTTCTAAATGTATATCATAAATACAAAAAGTACAGAATTAATTATACATGTTAAATGGTTTATTTTTGCTGTTCTCAGAATTTATCAAATTTCACTAAAAACAGTGACTTTAAGGTATTCATCATATAACAGCGGGGAAAAAAACCACAATCAAAATGATTGTGTTTAAAAAACCCAAATAACATAACCAATCAAAAATCAGAACTCCTTAAAATTAACTTACTTTCCATGACGTCGAAGGATATCCTATGAACAGCTTACACTCTGTTGTGCTGTTATTATTTTCAGCCCGCCACTTTCTGAAAGAAAAGCTCCATCGTTTTGACAAATATGTTACATACCATAAATGACTTCTCGCTCTCTACCACACTTTTCCACAAGGCCAAATCGTGTAAGAGCCATTTATAACTCTTGGAATTCTTCTAAGCAAATCCCGTCATTTTCTTTTTCCGCAACTTTCAGAAAGAAAACGTTCAAGATCACTTTCACAATCCTGTACTAGTAACATCTTACCCTTCTTGCTCACTCATGTTCCACATTTCCTATGACACTGATACTGCTTACTATGAAGCAGACTTACACTACCTCTATGACTACTACAATTATTTAATTCTCTACATCACTTTTAATCACAAAGCAATTTAAAACAGTACATACAATTATATCAACCCCTAGAATCATTATAGGCCAGTTACCTACCCTAAATTCTTTCTTCTGAAAACAGAAAGTAAGAATATTTTTAATAAGATGTGTAATAAGTGGATGTTGTCAAAGGACCATCATGTCATATAATAGCTGCATTTAGAATTTTTTTTCTAAAATCAACGAGTGTGTAGCCACAACATTTGAAATTAAAGTTCAAAACTTATTTTCCTCAGGTTTATATAGTTGGAATTTTTAAATGACATTATAACCAAAAGTTTGTTCAAAATATGTTGACAGCATTGCAGACTTACATTACCTCTACTCCATGTTTTGATTGGCTGCTTGAATTAGCTTATTAAAAGAAACAGTTTTTCTGAACTCATTCAAAGTGCAGTTATTTTTCCATGACGTCAAGTGTTATGGTAAGAATACCGTTTGCTTTGGGAAATACTCTGTTGTCCTTTAACTAATCCGTGCCCACCACTTTCTGTAAAAAAATCTTCTTTTTTTTCAGGAAATAGTTAAAACTGAAAAATAACTTTTGACTATGTACTACACTTATCCTCAAGGCCAAATAGTGTAGGAGCCATTAGAACCTCTTGAAATTCCTCAGAGCAAATCCCGAGATTCTTTCCCTAAAATTTTGGTTGTAAAAACACCAGGTAAGAATTTTTAAGGTCAAAAGGCAATTTTTTTTTTAAAGTTAAAACAGAATCATTGCAGAATGACCAGCCGTTTCTAGACTTCAAATAAGCTGTGTAATGTCCTGATGTTGTTGAAGGACCGGCATGATATATAATTGCTGCAGTTACAAAAGTCCTTCCTGATATTGACAACTGCAAAGCCACAACATTTTTAATTAAAGTTGTCAATTTTGTTCCATCAGGCCTACATCGTTGGAACATTAAAATGACATACTGGCCATATGTTCGTATAAATAATGTGGACAACATTTCAGACTTACATTGGCTACACTCCATGTTGTGATCAGCTGCTTTTACTAGCTTATTAAAGGACACTGATTTACTGTCTGGCAAAGTTAAATATATAAATTTTTCGGAGTCTACACTAGTAGTACTTGATACCCTACAGTTCTCGCAGTCATGTTGCCATTGATAAGAAAGGTGAAACAGGTGATCTACATCTACACCTTCATCTTGCAATACATCAAGCATATACATTAAAAACTCCTGACAGTCTAACAGATTTCGAATTTCAGACACACTTTCTATTTTTGTTCTATCAGTGCTACATTTCTCTAACACAGAATTCAACAAACTGCAAAATCTTTGATCCGAATTGACCATAATCTCTTCTTTTAAATTTTCTAGAGAAAACAAAACATTAACCACTACATTAGCATAGCAGTTGACACCAGAACTGTTTTCAAATTGAAAACCAACAACATCTTCAACAAAATCCTTTTTCTTTCTGCTTATAATTTCTGGTTCATCGACTTTTCGTCTTTTTGCTACAACCTCTCTACTATTGGTCACATTTCTTCGTTTCCGGCCTACCACACGTTTCTCAAACAAAGGATATTGAGGCAAATGTGGCGCATACTCTCTTCTTAACCTATTGTATTCCTTAACACAATCTAGATCCACACAAATGTTTGTGACATCACACTCAATCAAGTACAATCCCGATAAAGTTCTGACTCGTGACAATGCCACATATGCCATACCCTCCTTGAACACAGAACTGCCAATATTCACCAATGCACTGTCTACACTTAAACCTTGCGATTTATGGATTGTCACCGCATATGCCAAGCAAACAGGAAACTGCTTACGGCGAACATATAAGTCTTTTACAAGCAAAAACCTAGCAGAGCAACGACCAATTAGCAGTACTTCCTCAATGCCATCAAATTTAATTTTTAAAAATTCAATTCCATCTCTATTTCTGTATTTCTCAAAATCAACAACATTACCCATTGATCCATTTACCAGACCTCTTTCAACATGTAAATTCCTTCTTAAAATTATACGGCAATTTAAGCACACATTCAGAGTCTTTTCAAAACCAGCAGTTTTAGATATAGTCTTCTCTAATGAATCCAATTTTGATTTCAAATTCTCAGACAAAATAATTGTTGCTCCCATATGCTCTACTCTGTCAATAGCTTCCAGTTTCACAATCTCTTGGTTTTCTAAATGCAACATTTTGTTGTTGAAGATGGCACATTCTGCAAGAGTTGGCATCAAACATATCCCAGATTTCTTCTCAGTAATTTTCTGAAAAATATTCTCAGGCACAACGTCTTCTTCTGGATACAAATTTGACAGTAATCGTGCATGTAAAGCTTCTTTCCCATGCTCGGTCACTTTTCCGATTCTAACATCTTGTAGAATATTCTTATAATCTTCATCCTTAGCTTGACGCATATTTTCACGCAGTTCAGCATAATTGAAGTTTAACCATATATTGACGTTGCCAATACTCCCTAGGCACTTCCTGGTATCTTCATGCGTGAGCATTTTGAACACAGGTTGTCCTTTCACTGGTGTCAGCTGCAGAAGATCACCGAAAACAATGATGTGTTTGCCACCAAATAACACATCATACTCTGTTTTGAGAACTTCTTGCATTCTCAAATGCACAAAGGCAAGCATGACATTGGAAACCATGCTTACTTCGTCAATGATAAGAAGTTTCATGTTCCTCAAGACTCTTGAAACTTCACAAGCATCTCCAGATAACTTGTGGTATTGTAATTTGTTATCATGCTCCACTGGCAGCATCAGTAGACGATGCAAAGTAATACCTTTAATGTTATGTGCTGCCAGTCCAGTTGGAGCGGTGACAACACAAGACAGCAATGACTCAGTCCTTTTCTGCAGATAACATGAAATTGCTTTAATGAGGAAACTTTTTCCAGTTCCCGCTTCTCCACTCACGTACAGTCAGACAGGCTTCAACGACGTACATGATCTACTCTTTCTTCTCATGACTTAATCCATGATCTATTTGGTTGGTAACTTCGTCATATATTTTCCTCTGCTCAACGTTGAGTTGTCTTTCCAAGTCTTCTAAGTTAACCGCATCCTCCTGAGCATGTGCCATGGCTCTTTCCACTTCAATCATGGCAGTGGCAGCTTCATTTTCGATAACTGGTCCTCCTAGTGGACCCTGACTCAATGAAACAGAACTCTGACTGTCCTGAGAACTGTCTCTAGCAATCTCGGCTGCAATCGTTGCTTCCTGCTCGATTTCCGCATTCAACATTTCTAGATATTTGGGAAAAACAGGACATTCTATGGTCTCCTTGGCGGCATTGAAAGAGTCTTCGTAACAGAGAAAATCTCCAAGCAGTTCCTCTTCTGCACGCCAAGGCTTGAAAAGTTGCAAAAGTGCTAAATAGAAAAACTCTTTTCTTTCAGGAGATTCGCCACTCAATTTTCGATGGTTTACCAAGTGGCATTTTCTTTGCTTGACCAGACATCACTCACTTCCAATTACAGCATACACTCCTTTATCAATATCTTCTTTGATGTTCCTCTTGAATATGTAATTTTGTAGAACCTCATACAGACAAACATTCTCGAGGTGACTGCTTCTATTTGGATAATATGTATCTAACATGTTGGTCTTCAAAATATCTGTACTGTTTGGCTCCTTTTCCGCCAAATACTCAATTTCCCGTACAGGTTTCAGAACTCGATTACGCGTTGCAGCAAGACCAAGACTCGCCCAAATGATACTCCTGGATTTGGCATAGGGACTTGCTGAAGACAACCGGTCAGAACATTCGTAAGCTCCGATTTCTCGATGCGACAACATCTTCAGACTGAAACTGTACAACTTCTTACTGAGGCTCTTTTCATGGGAAATGTCCTCTCACATATCCTTCAATTCTGTCTTTTCTTTTTTGGTGATGTAAGATGTCACATACCGAGCCAGAGCCATACAGTTATCAGCCACAAACTGTATATCCATGTTAGTATTCCACATGGACAAAATCACTGGGTTGTAGTCGTTGATGTACTTGGACTCTTCGTTCCTTTTCAAATTGTACGTATTTTTGGGTGATTTCTTCATCACATTATGTCGCAGTGAAGACATCAGACTGTTCACTCTTCCTTTAGAAATCACCGGTCGTGGAAAGGCGAAACGACATTTTGTGTAGAACTTGTCCTTGTTTCTGAATTTACGACGACAGTACTTTCCACAATGATGGCTTTGGAAGCGTAAAACTTGTTCTCTTAGGCTTTTGTCTTCCTTTGACTTTGGAACAGCACATGTAGAATATTGTTCTATGAAACTCATCACTAAGTCATCCGGATCTGTTCCAAAATTGGGTGCATCTTTGATCCACAGCAGCATATGTATATGAGGAGCACCTCTTGCTTGGTACTCCTTTCTCCAGAAGAAATCCAACACCTCTCGAAGAGGTGGATTTTTCTTGTTCGTAATGAAAGACATCATAGCTTCAAATCTATGATTGAAGTACCTGCATACATTCACTGGATCCAAGGAGCACAGTTCTCCGGGTGTCTTGAATTCGATATTTTCAATGTTTCCATTTGCCTCTCGTAGAAATTCAAGTAAATCTTCCCAGCCATACTCGGCACAACTGAGAGTGAGGAACCATGTGGGAGTTCCTAAGTTCCTCAGCATACATTTTAAATCACCATGACGACGGTACCAGTACTCATTAGTACCACGCTGACATGCCATGAGATTAATCAGGTGAGAATCCAAAATACTGTCTTGCACATTGACTTTATCCATAAAGTCACTTGCCGAGATATTTTGCATCTGTACACCACTTTTCAAGATGTGGTTCACTGCATATGACAGTCCAGACAGATCGCTTTCAAACAGTAGATGAAACAAATAGGGAATGCATTGACGAAACCTAGGATCTTCTGCATACAATCGTAAAGTCCGGTATTCAGAAGCAAGAATTTGATCAGGTCGCTCATCATATCTTCCTCTTTGACCTGTTGGAAATAGCTGTGGGAAACACCGAGCTTCCAAACTTTCCTCCCAAACACTAATGGGACTTCCTTTGGCTTGTTTCATTTGAAACAACTCAATAGGATTCCCCATGACTTCCTTGGAATGCAAAGGATGAACACTATAATGTTCATATATTTCTTCATTTTTAGAGGCTTCTACTTTCTCAATTTGACCAGCACACAAATCGCTATCCTCTTCTTCGCTTACTTCCTCTTCTGCAACATATACATTCTTGTAGTACTTATTCTTTTTCTTCAAATACAATGTTGCCTTTTTGACTTTCCTAACATCCACTAAATCTTGCCAGATTTTCTTACTCTTTGTCGGAACTCCATTAACTAAGATAACCAGAGGTTCCTCTTCCACTTTCTCTACTCCAATTGTATTAATGTTTTTCTTCAAATCTAGAGTCAAATAAACAACTCTTCCCTTTAATCCTCTCTGTAAATCTGATGGAGGCAATTTCCCTGTCTTTGGCTCCATTCGTACAATAGCCTGAAAGGAATGGATACTTTGAATCAAAATAGATTCATAAGTATTTAAATCCTTCAATTCAGAAGGAATCTCAACCAATTCCAGATTATTATGAACCGCTCTAGCAGGCATCCGGTTTTGATTTAATTTGTTACAACAATAAGTACACACACGTTGATCCAATCCCAAATCAAAACAATTTTCTACCATCAAGTATGTTGCAAAATCCTTCCATTCACTATTATTTTCACTTTCACTTTTCGCATATAAATCCACTAACTTAGTCTGATTCTTATAATAAGTGCGTCGACAACACACACAAGTAAAATTAGGCCTCTCACTTGATTTCACCTGAAACGTGGCAATTTCTTTCTGAAAATTATCTGTACTGGAAACCTGTACACTATCTTCCACATTACCTTCTTCTTCTGGGTCAATTTCAACATTCTCCTCTTTACTTGCAAAGTAACAAAACTCAATTTCTTCACAAATATTCTTCACATCTACTTCAGAACCATGCAAAAGAGCAGTGCATAATTGTTTAATTGCTGGACTCTAAGCATAATACAACATTCTAACTAATTTCCTCACTTTATTATGATGCACTGCTAGCATCCTGAAATGATGAAAAACACTCTGGCATACTCTCCTGGAAAGACAAGCCAGTGAATGACCATGCAAACCTATCACTTCTCTCACTCTGCAAGGATCTAATTCTTGCAACAACTTCATTTTCTGTTTTAAAGTTTTCTTATTAAATGTCCGTACAAAAACACAAAGCAAATTGATGGAATCCTGTCGCACACTGCAAATACTACTACACTTCCAGATATACACTGGTCCCTTAGGACGTCTTCCTAAAACCTCATTACCTAACACCTCTTCTGCCTCTGTTGTCCCAAGTTTTTCTTTTTCAACTGGACAACCATCTTTCACCTCATAAGCTCGACCACTGGTGTCAACTGCATGCACCAAATCATTATCCTGGAAATAACTCTCCTCATTAAAAAATGCCTCACAACTTGAATTATGCATCCATTCTCCTGAAAAAACTTTACAAAAATTACTACGATTAACTGTTCTCTTCCATCTACTATTTCTTTTGAAATCATAAATTGCCTTGTTTAGCTTCCTAATTCTATTGATTATCAAAATAAATAACTTTCGCTTAATTTCGAATGCCTCATCAATAATTTTCTCAACTTTTTTTTTTCTCTTATAAAAAACTACTTTCTGTTCACCTTTCTAAATATTTTTTAACAAATTGCCAATTATCCTGTTGCGGAACATTCGTCTACGAATGTCCCTAAACTGATTTTTCCTTCTACTACCATGCACAGAGTTATCTCCTGCTCTAGCAGTAACATTTTTGATTGGCCTTTCCTTTCTGTTTAAATTGGCTCTCTTTTTCTGTACTAAAACATGTTCTGTAGTAATACTTTTTTTTTTACAAATGTTTCTTAGGAATGATTTTGTTCTCTTACCCGGAGCTTTCTTGGTGACTTGACGAGTTTTTATTGTAGATGACTGCTGCAAACATTTAGTAATCTGCTGTCTTTGACGTTTTGTAGCCTTTCTTGTTCTCTCTTTAAAAGGCATCTTCTACTTTTGAAATGATCTGCAGTTGAATCTGTGGTAAAATATAATTAAAAATGTTATTAACCACTATTACCAAACAGTAAATCAATAACAGTCGTCAAAAATTTAACACACTACTTGCCATTCTTACATACAATCATTTTTAGTGCATTGGCAAATTTAGTAGTCACAAATAGTAGCAAAGAAATGGAATGCTTCTACATTTGACCTGTGCTGTTTTCTATGTGAATCTGAACTAATTTTATGAGCATATTTGACTATTTTATTAAAGACACTACACACAACTTGTTTTTGAAGTTGTGTTTAATTTTAAATGAAACGGTTTACATGTTTACTTTTCATTTCCAGTAACTTTTAAAAATTAATGTTTATAGTTACATAGGCTCAAGCAGGTCAGCTTCCCACCCTATGTCATACAATTCTGACAAATCGGCATCCTCATCATGTTCTTCATCATCCTCAGGATTTAAATCATCCAAGGGATCTACTTCCACTGATGTTTCAATCACAATTTCAATGATAATATCGAGATCAACAGATTGCTCATTATCACTCATGCTTGATGTTGTCGTTATCTTTAAAGAAAGAGAACAACAATGAGATGTTGCAGAGTAAGAGACAAATCTCAGAGACTATAATTGTAATTTTTTTTAACAAGAGTAACATTTTGCAGATATTATTTAACCATGTCCAGCGATGCTGTTTCAAACAGGCGTAAGGATTTGATTCAGCAATGCCATAAATGTGACTCAGTGAAATCTTCTTAATTTTACTGTGTTAGTTTTACAGGGCTTTCATGCAAATGACTGGCCACCCTACAACAAAACGCTCACATGAAATCTGACGCAGGTTTCATGTGGCACAGGACTTTACAGCATGACACATCTGCCTAGATGCATCAAGTTGTAAATATGTCGCAACATAGCAAATCTTTTGCACCGCCGCTGCGTCACAAAAGTGACGCACAGTGGCGCAAAAGAGGCACACGGCTATCATAAATCTGTCCCTAACATTTTAAATGATTGATTCAGGATGACGATAAGGTGTGGCCTATCCAGAGGTTTGTTTGAGGTGAGGCCTACTCAGGGTTGCAGATGAAATTTAGGCTTGTTGAAGAGTACAGAGGAGATAATACATGTGCAGGCCTACCAATGAAGTGAGTCATGTCCACTTCACTCTTGAACAAAGGCCAGACCTCTTCTGTGTCCGTGGACAGGCCTAAACCTCATCTGCACAATGTGATTCGTAAAGTTAGGAAACACAGGTGATGTAATTGAAAAATGTGGAATTCTTTTCCTCATTTCACAATCACATCACCTGTGTTTCCTTTGCTTAGGTATCTCATTGTGCAGATGGAGTCTAGCATATCAAAGAGTACACAGAACTTGAGCACTGTATACAACAATTTTGACATTTACAGAAGATTCAGCTTCTCCATGCCCCCTACACAGTCCTAAATGTTTACAGTTTAAACTGACGGTATCTTGTTGGAGATGAAGTGAGGCCTGTCTTGCAACATGGTGCATCTTTTGCATCACTGCTGCATCGGTTTCATGTGGCACAGGACTTTACAGCATGACACATCTGCCTAGATGCATCAAGTTGTAAATATGTCGCAACATAGCAAATCTTTTGCACCGCCGCGTCACAAAAGTGATGCACAGCGGCGCAAAAGAGGCACACGGCTATCATAAATCTGTCCCTAACATTTTAAATGATTGATTCAGGATAACGATAAGGTGTGGCCTATCCAGAGGTTTGTTTGAGGTGAGGCCTACTCAGGGTTGCAGATGAAATTTAGGCTTGTTGAAGAGTACAGAGGAGATAATACATGTGCAGGCCTACCAATGAAGTGAGTCATGTCCACTTCACTCTTGAACAAAGGCCAGTCCTCTTCTGTGTCCGTGGACAGGCCTAAACCTCATCTGCACAATGTGATTCGTAAAGTTAGGAAACACAGATGATGTAATTGAAAAATGTGGAATATCTTTTCCTCATTTCACAATCACATCACCTGTGTTTCCTTTGCTTAGGTATCTCATTGTGCAGATGGAGTCTAGCATATCAAAGAGTACACAGAAGTTGAGCACTGTATACAACAATTTTGACATTTACAGAAGATTCAGCTTCTCCATGCCCCCTACACAGTCCTAAATGTTTACAGTTTAAACTGACGGTATCTTGTTGGAGATGAAGTGAGGCCTGTCTTGCAACATGGTGCATCTTTTGCATCACTGCTGCATCGGTTTCATGTGGCACAGGACTTTACAGCATGACACATCTGCCTAGATGCATCAAGTTGTAAATATGTCGCAACATAGCAAATCTTTTGCACCGCTGCTGCGTCACAAATGTGACGCACAGCGGCGCAAAAGAGGCACACGGCTATCATAAATCTGTCCCTAACATTTTAAATGATTGATTCAGGATGACGATAAGGTGTGGCCTATCCAGAGGTTTGTTTGAGGTGAGGCCAACTCAGAGTTGCAGATGAAATTTAGGCTTGTTGAAGAGTACAGAGGAGATAATACATGTGCAGGCCTACCAATGAAGTGAGTCATGTCCACTTCACTCTTGAACAAAGGCCAGACCTCTTCTGTGTCCGTGGACAGGCCTAAACCTCATCTGCACAATGTCATTCATAAAGTTAGGAAACACAGGTGATGTAATTGAAAAATGTGGAATTTCTTTTCCTCATTTCACAATCACATCACCTGTGTTTCCTTTGCTTAGGTATCTCATAGTGCAGATGGAGTCTAGCATATCAAAGAGTACACAGAAGTTGAGCACTGTATACAACAATTTTGACATTTACAGAAGATTCAGCTTCTCCATGCCCCCTACACAGTCCTAAATGTTTACAGTTTAAACTGACGGTATCTTGTTGGAGATGAAGTGAGGCCTGTCTTGCAACATGGTGCATCTTTTGCGTCACTGCTGCATCGGTTTCATGTGGCACAGGACTTTGCAGCATGACACATCTGCCTAGATGCATCAAGTTGTAAATATGTCGCAACATAGCAAATCTTTTGCACCGCAGCTGCGTCACAAAAGTGACGCACAATGGCGCAAAAGAGGCACACGGCTATCATAAATCTGTCCCTAACATTTTAAATGATTGATTCAGGATGACGATAAGGTGTGGCCTATCCAGAGGTTTGTTTGAGGTGAGGCCTACTCAGGGTTGCAGATGAAATTTAGGCTTGTTGAAGAGTACAGAGGAGATAATACATGTGCAGGCCTACCAATGAAGTGAGTCATGTCCACTTCACTCTTGAATAAAGGCCAGACCTCTTCTGTGTCCGTGGACAGGCCTAAACCTCATCTGCACAATGTGATTCGTAAAGTTAGGAAACACAGGTGATGTAATTGAAAAATGTGGAATCACCTGTGTTTCCTTTGCTTAGGTATCTCATTGTGCAGATGGAGTCTAGCATATCAAAGAGTACACAGAAGTTGAGCACTGTATACAACAATTTTGACATTTACAGAAGATTCAGCTTCTCCATGCCCCCTACACAGTCCTAAATGTTTACAGTTTAAACTGATGGTATCTTGTTGGAGATGAAGTGAGGCCTGTCTTGCAACATGGTGCATCTTTTGCATCACTGCTGCATCACAAAAGTGATGCAACAGCGGCGCAAAAGAGGCGCACGGCCATCATAAATCTGCCCCTAACATTTTAAATGATTGATTCAGGATGACGATAAGGTGAGGCCTATCCAGAGATTTGTTTGAGGTGAGGCCTACTCAGGGTTGCAGATGAAATTTAGGCTTATTGAAGCACAATGTGATTCGTAATGTTAGAAAACACAGGTGATGTAATTAAAAAATGTGGAATTTCTTTTGCTCATTTCACAATCACATCACCTGTGTTTCCTTTGCTTAGATATCTCATTGTGCAGATGGAGTCTAGCATATCAAAGACTACGCAGAAGGTGAGCACTGTATGGAACATGGCTATGTAACTCAAAGAATCAAAATCTAAATTTGCCAAGCACACATGGGGGCGTATTTACAAGGACCTTGCACCACGGGGAAATGTCTTAAACTAAAATGGGAAAAATAACATCAAAGGGACTCAAAGGCCTTGTAAATATGCCCCAAGCAACCTATGAAACTCTAGCAGTACATATCAAGAAACCTAATTGATTTCAAAAAACGTTTTTAAACACATCATGTAAAGCAATTATATACCTACATTCATGGGGAAGTGACTTAAAATGCTCTAAGACACATGAAAGCGTTTTTTTAAGGCCCTTGCATCATTTTTGCGTCACTTGTAACATGGCTATGTAACTCAAAGAATCAAAATCTAAATTTGCCAAGCACAGATGGGGGCGTATTTACAAGGACCTTGCACCTATGAAACTCTAGCAGTACATATCAAGTAACCTAATTGATTTTAAAAAACGTTTTTAAACACATCATGTAAAGCAATTATATACCTACATTCATGGGGAAGTGACTTAAAATGCCCTAAGACACATGAGAGCATTTTTTTAAGGCCCTCGCACCATTTTTGCGTCACTTTTAACATGCCTATGTAACATGGCTATGTAACTCAAAGAAACAAATACTATTTGTAAAACACTTGACACAAAGCAACATTTTAAATACACAACTTTCTTCATAATTTTCTCCTTAAAGCATACTATTCTCTATTTAAATTAAATGAATCTTTTCTCACCTTAGCAAATACTTTTTGAGTTTCAAAACAGTCTCAGACACACACCAATTTTTCTTTAGCAGAGCAAAAGGTATGCACTCCAGAAGCTGCAACCAACAATGGCACAGAAATGCAGTAATTCATCACACATATCTCTCATGTCACCCAATCAAAACTCTTCCATCACTTTTTTCAAATCAACACCCTTCCCCCCTCTGCCCTTTCTGCCTTTTTTCCATAGCAACCACCTCCTGAAAGACCTCTCATGTTTGCAAGTTCACACAACAATGTTTCAATTGAACTCTGAACTCTCAGTACACCTGCGTATCCAGTGCAATCTTTCATAAAATGATTTTTTCTTGACCATTCAAATTACATCTTTCAAAGAACTCATCCATGCACCCTAACTTTCTGTTTTCAGCAATCAAAATCCACCAATCACTGCTACTGAATCATTAGCACAGAAACTCCACAGTTTTTTTCATTATAAACTCTTATTTTTTCAACTGCCATTTCATACCCACACTTCATCTGACTGCAGCAGAACCTCCTCTCACCATGTTTTCTGTCTGGATTGTTGGACATAGTTACATCCACTGGACTCAAAGGTATGCTGATAACAGAAATTTACACAACCTCAATTTACAAAATGTGGAAATCAAGTGGATTGGCCACAGAGGATTAAGATGTCACCAATTGATACCATTGGTGAAAACCTTTTTGCATTTGCCAAAACCTGACCTCTTAATTGTGCACTGTGGAGGAAATGACTTGGGCACTTTGACTGGGGTAGGTCTGGAAATGCTTTTAAAGGAAACCTTTGAGCAATTGATGGCACTATTTCCTCAAACTGCCTTGGTATATTCAAATATATGCCAAAGACAGAAATGGAGATGGTCAAACGAATTTTGTCCACAAATTGAGAAATCGAGGAAGCATGTCAATAAGTCTGTTTCAGCTTACATGAGAGACCATGGAATGGGCTACATCTACAACAATAACTTGCGTTACTACATGCAAGATATCTACAGAGCAGATGGAGTTCACTTCTCAGATGAGGGGAACAGAATTTTCATCCTCAATTTAAGACTGTGCATTGGTACCTACTTGTAGGTACCTACATCAGCCACAGGACCCAAAAGCTCTTTTCAGAGCTACCCTACATCTGATCACTCACAATTATTATTTTACTCTAACTTTTTTCACTAATTTTCACCATAGTACGCTCCCCGGAGCGCTACCCGGTACGCGCACCGGACGCTAACCGCGCGAAAATTTGAATTTTTTTTTCTTTTTTCGCACATATGGGCCTCCTCAGCCACCCTCAGAAAACCTAGGGGGTCAGGATACGTCTACCGGGCCCCCTTCGACCCATTCTCAACATTATTTGCCCTCCATCTTGTATCTCAATTCTACCGAAACACAAAATGGAGGACTCCCGTAACGCTGCCGGTTCGCGTACCGAGGCGCGCACCGGGAAGCGCTCGCTCAAAAAAGGTGGGAAAGTAATTCACAGAAAAACCACTGGAGACACTTTCACCAAATATAGATTAGCTCATACCAATCCCTACCATTTTCACAAATTTGATTGAAATTCCATTTAGCCATTTAGCCTGTAGACCTCTCTAAATACCCTGAGGTAAATTACTTCACAAAACACATCTGAAGTGTTGGAATTGACAACCAATTAAAATGTTACTTTCATTTTCTACTTTTTTTACCTGACATTTGATTGGTTATGTACCTGAATATATATAAAGAAAGAGAGAGAAACACAGCCATTTTGACTACTACTTCCTGAACTACATTGCAAGATCATTTTCACTCACAACTTAAACTTGTTTTTAAAAGGTAAGATGTTATTTTATAAATTTGAAAACATTTTCAGATAGTTATATACTATCCCTCTGTAAGAGTTAGACATTGAGAAAGGCTTGTTTATTATAATTATGGATTGATTTAGGTTTCTGTGGTATAATTATGAATTTACTTAGGCTTTTTCACAGGCACTTTTTAATAGTACTACTTCACGCCTCAAAAGTACCTGTCTGAACTTAAACCCAACAGTGCCCTATCTCTACTGATATATTTATTTTTTATGCAAATTTCAGCACAAAAATGGAAGGAGAACAGAACGTTTCCTTTGAAATTGTCCTAGACATGAACAATGAGGAAATCATTGAACCCATTGACTTGGAATTCATGGATGAATCACGAGACCATGAACTTCTACAATGTGTAGAATCTGTGGATTTCTTACTTCAATATGAGGACGGTCAAATGTGGGAAGTTATGTTCAGTCAAAAAGAAGACATATCGGACAGTCAAATGTTAGACGTTCTATTAAATTTTGAAAAAGAATCAGAAAAATAAAATTATATTTAATAATAAAAAAAATTTGAGTCTTTAATCATTTTTATATGTAATTCATAAACTAGTACCAAATTGATTATAATGTAAAGTCAGACTTATAGTATACTGTGCACAATCACAAAAATAAATTTATATTTAATAATCATAAATACTGCTACTTAAATAAAAAAAAAAAAAAAAAAACAACAAAAAGAACAATCAATAAACATACAATATTTCAAAATATCATAGTCTATCATTCTTTTTTTCCTTATAGTACGCTCCCCAGACCGCTTCCCGGTGCGCGTACCGGGCTCTCCCCAAGCAAAAAAAACAACAAAAAATTTCTTTTTTTTGCCCCGCGGGCCCTTTTAAAGCCTCCACATCAAACCTAGGGGGTCAGGGAGGATCTACTATGCCCCCTTATGGTCATTTCCCCCTTTGTTTTGGCCTCCTCTTGTCTCTAGATCCTACAGAGAGACAAGATGGCGGCCGCTCCGGACTGTTTAGAATGTTGACAGATACCGAAGAGCCAATCAGCTTCGCTTCGCGAAGTTCCGTTACGCGTCAGGTACGCGAACCGGGGCGCTGCCCGGAGCGCGCTTACAGATATATATATTTTGTTGAACGTTAATTTCTCAAAATCCACTGGAACACATATATTGAGACCTAGCAAAGGCACATCGGGCTACCAGTCCCTACAATTTTGCCAAGTTTCGTGAAAATCCATTCAGCCGTTCGAGCTAAAAGTGAGGCCAACCGCCCTATGGAAAATTGCATGGGAAAAACACGTTTTGGGACCCCCTTTTTTCTCGGCCCCCCCTTGACGAAACCCCCCCAAATTTTCAGGGGCTGCTCCGAAACAAAATGTGCCATTTTCCTGAAAATTTCAGCCGATTCCGTCCTCAAACGCCAAAGTTATTCGACATAGAATTTTCAAAAATCCCATAGAGAAAAAATCCTAACTATATATACCTACTGGTGACCGCCAGTAGGTAATATATATATATATATATATAAAATTACTTTTGAAACCCCAATGTGCTCCTTTTCTGTGCAAAGTTTAATTATTTATGGCTATCAGTGTTGATTATTACTATTAGATATAGTTTTTTATTTATAAAACTTTACCAAAGTAGGTACTGACCACTTGTTTTTCTTTAAATCTTACACTGAATGTTTGATTCTCTGTGCAGGAGTTTCCCCCTGTTTTATAAAAGAGCCTTGAGGTGGACTTTGTTGCTCAATTCATGTTCGTAGACCCTGGCACCAATGTGCAGAGAAAGGTTGTCCTTGTGATACATTGTATACACTTTAGAATATGCTCACCACTCCTCCCCTTGTTCTGCAAGAAGCACTTTTACGTAGCCAATAATGAAATAGAAAAGGTTATCAACATTGTTATTATCATTTCATTTTTCCTGTGGGGCAACGCTCCTCCGCCTTACCTCCCCGGACCACTGCCTGCTCTTAAAAAATTAAAAGAAAACTTTTCATGTTTTTCTTTTAAACGCAACCTATTTTCCTTTACTGTCTGCTGACCCTAGCAGGCCACTATTACTGTGATGTTAGCTATTCCTAGGGGGTCGCAAATTGCAACCTCCTTTATTAATATTAAGAGGTAGTTCAATTTGCGACCACCTAGGAATCGCTAAATGACACTCCTGGGGATTCATATATTAGGAATAGCAATTACCCAATTGCTATTAGCAAAAAATCGCAGTTAGGTATTCACTATTCCTAATGTTGATTCATGTATCCCAAAGTACCTTAAAACATCCTTGCAGAAGCCAAACTGCCAGCATTTGTGGTACTGATAAATAAGGACACCTACATACAAATGCTCTCTGATTGCTGGTTTTGATAGCTGTTCATGCTCAACCCAAACAGGTGTTTATGTATATGTGAATCAGCTAGCCATGCCACAGGCTTTGCATCTTTCACTGTTGTGTGGGTCAAAGTGCCTTTTTGGAATACACCTTTTCCTTTTCCTATGTAAACTTAAATCTCAGATTGAATATTTACAATTTGACCAGAGATTGCCTGGTTCCGTAGCACTTGATTAGTCTACTCCCATTGGCCTGTGGATGGTTCTATAGTCTGTAACTTGTGTTGGTGTTGCAATTAACTGATTTAGTTGTACTGACCGTTTTAGGTCTTTAGGGATGACTCTAGTCAGGTTGATACCTCACTAGGTTATAAATCATTTGGCAACCCAACTTGTTCACCTGCTTGTCCTATATTTCTGTGTGCCACTTTCCCCCTGCCTTTATGATCTGTGTCAGAATCATTACACTCTGACCTTGATGATTTGATGGCACATGACACCCTATTTGCTCTAGGAGATGAAACATAGTCAAGATTGTGACAGTTAGAACTATCCCATTGGGCATTAGAATTGGAAGACTGAAATGTTTCAGTTGGTGTGGAGATTTTCACCTCTTCCTATAGCAGAATGGCTCTTGCCCGTCCTACATTTTTAGCAACTGTTTGCCCTTCCCCACTGCCCTACATTGAGTGCACTAGTGATCCATTTCAATTAAATCATTATTATCATAACAATGACCAGGCACATGTGCATTTGTTCCTAGTTGATGTGTGGTGATGATGCCTAAGACACACTTTGAGCCAACATGCGTGTAGTGATTGGTGCTATTGTGGTAACACCATTGACATTAGATGATGTAGTGTAAGCAATGTATTATGATGTGTGTGTAAAGAAGCTGCTGCAGACTATTGCTACTTGTAGTAGTCAAATTCTGGGGCAAAATACACATGCACTGTTAGACCAAACTAGAAATGAACATGGCCTACCTCTCTTAGTGTCTTCAATGTTGTGGTGTCCTATATAGAACCTTCCTCTTCAGTACAATTGCTTTAGTTTTATTTTTATTTTAGTCACCAACAAGGGTTGCTCCTTCATAATGATGGAGGAGCATCGCCCCACTCAGCAGTCATTCACAGACAAATAAATTGATATTAAAACAATATAATTCTATTTTACTGTGACTGCCCTAGCTTAGGCATATAGAGGGAGGTGTGACGGGCACCTAGACTTGTGCATATTGGTTTGGCCAGCAGTCTTAGGCCAGCCAAACAGACATACGCACTCCTGTTTCTCCAACCAAGCTGTGTTGCACAGCCGGGTTGGAGAAAAGCCCCAGACTCAGAGGAACTGTCTGAGTGGGAGACCAGGCCGCTCAGACCAATCATGGCACTGCTCACATAGAATGAGAGCCTGTGCATCCCCAGAGACTGCTTGGAGAGAAGCCCAGAGTCAGCCGTCTTTGTTGGAAGCAGCAGCAGTGAAAGGTACTTTTTAAAAATAATTATTTTCCCCTAAATTACCTGTCCCCGCCACCCACGTTACTTTTATGGTGGCCGCCACTGGTCACCCACAGTTTACAGTAAAACATATTTGTGGAAGAAAAATTCAAATGTTTGGTCTTTCTCAGTCTCACTGTCTTGGAAAGTTTAGTCAGAAATGGCACATTCTAATCACAGTTGTATATCAGAATATTGTTTAAAAACGTATTGTGCTGGAAAATTGACTACCACAGTGTCATGTAGGTAGGTAAGCTATGTAACCTGAATATGTGTACTGTTAAAGAACATAACTGTGGATTTAAGCTTAGTAAATCTATACATACTTGTATGTACTTACCTTCACAATATTGTGGTAGTCTGTGTTCTGACTACAGTATTTCTTTTGCACAATATTTAAAACATGATGTTCCGCCAAAAAACTTTCTCAATATCACACTCTCATTCTATGTGTTTCAGTCCCATTCTGTCTGGACCCTATGTGACCCTGCAAGCACTTTTTTTGTCCCATTCTTTAAAAACACAGAGCCTGAGCCCACGCATGCTTGGTACTAGTCAACGCCACTTCAGTTTAGTCTTCTAACAATGACTCACTCTCTTTCTTTGTCCATCTCTCTTTTTCTTCATGTCTGGTTACCATGATAAAATAATGTGTTTTTTTACTATCCTTTCATTAAAAAAATAAAAGATTTAATGTGACTGTGAAACTAAATGTTCCCATCTCTGCATTGAGCTGTCTTCAGTAAATCAACTAGAAAAGGACACGCAACACACAGGCTTCCCTGATGTTTTTCTGAATGTGGTAGCCAAATGAACAGTTCAAGCCTTTTATACCTTTAAAAAGTCTAAATGTGTACAAAAGTAAGAATTTCAAATAAATTAGGTACAAAAGTTAGTTGAATCTTGAATCGCCTGTCGTTAAATTTTAGTCCAGGGTGAAATTTTTGTTATGCTGACAAAATCTCATGAATTTCAGGCACTTAGCATTACATAAAAATCCTCAAAGTCTAAAATTACATCACTGACATAATATTAGAATCAACATTACTGTGTACCAGAAATATTGTTTCAAAAATATTGTTTTAAAAAAATAATGATTTCCTATCCTGTATTTCAAATGTTACTAGTGGGCCTGCAACACTAATTGTGCCACCCACCTAAGTAACCTTTCAAACCTGTCTTGGGCCTGCCACTGCAGAGCCTGTGTGCAGTTTATTGCCACTTCGACTTGGCATGTAGAGCTTCTTGCCAAGCTTAAAACTCTCCTTTTATTACATCTAAGTCACCCCTAAGTTAGGCCCTGGGTAGCCCTAAGGGCAGTGTGCTATGAAAATGAAAGTAGAACATGTACTGGTACGTTTTGCATGTCCTGTTACTGACAGTCTATTTCATTTTTCACATAGGCTAGCATTGGAAATTCCGAAACACACTTTTAAACTGTAATTTCTGATCAGAGGAGAGTAGCTTTTTCATGGTTCATATCTGTGGAATGGAAAGATCAATTCTCCTTACAGGCGAAGTTGGATTTAACATTAATGAGAAATGCTCCTTCTAGAAAGCGGATATTTTTCTGTGTTCGTACAGATCTCTGTGTGTGACTGCCTGTCTCCAGTACATGTCTGGGCTCAGTGACATCTACACTTTGTGCCTTTATTTATTTATTTAAAACTTATAAAGCGCACAGCTACACCCAGTGGGGGTGTCCCGGCGCATTCCATCTATACAGCCACAAACACATGAAGGTGAGGCTCATCTGCATCTGAGAGCTCATCTGCATTCATCTGCATTCTGATGAGTCTTCCTAGGCAAAGAGGAATGGAAGGAGCACTTAAACCTCAATAGGAAGTGTTCTGTCCACACACAAAGCACTGATTTACCCCCCAGAGATAGCCTGTCAGACAGGACTGGGTAAAAAGAGATCCTTGTGTACTTCAGAGAGCTGCTTCGAAGTCACTCTGTATAGGAAAGGCACTTTTAGGCATACGTAATGGGTCTCTGACCACCTAAAATCAGACACTACTAGACTTGTAACAGAAGCTATGCCAAAAGAACTGCTGTGCTGCTTAAGGGACTCAACTGGACTGCTGATCTGGAAGGCCTGCTTTTCTGTTTGTTGTCCTGCTGCCTGCTGCTCCTTGACTCTGCTGAAGGAGAGCTGGACTCTGCCTTCACACTGAGTAATCTCCAAGGTCTTGTTGGCTTGCCTCCTGTTGCTTCAGACTCCGGAATATCAAAGGCTCCACCCCTGCTCCTGCGCTTGGCTCACTGGAAGTGGAACATATATTTGCAACATGGATTTCGATGCATGTCGTGTCTGTGTGTAGCAGAACCGGTGCATCAGCCTAGTTGCAGGAGTAAAATTGGCGCATCACCTCGTAACCAGTGCTTTGCCTCCAGAGTTCGACTCATCATACAGTGTATCTCCACAGCTGCAGTTTTGTGAGATCATACCCATCCTTTTTGTGATACACACAGTTCATAAAAATCTTGAGACACTACTGGGGAGGCCAATCATATCGGCCGTAGGAGGCCTGTTTGAGAGCACATCCAGGTACATAGATTTTTTTCTTCTGGAACATGCGTGAAACTTGTCCTCATATGTACAAGACACAAGCAATTTTTTGAGGATAGTATATGGCATCAATTGGGAGGAGGACTATGTCCTAATGACAATGGATGCATCTTCCCTTTATACCAGTATCTCCCATGACAATGGTCTCAGAGTGGTAGTGTATTTCCTTAGCTTAAGATGAATTACATTGTATAAGCATACACAAATGCTGCTTGCAATGATTCGCTGCTGTCTGTGCAATAATATATTCCTGTTTGGCAATGACGTTATAAGACAACAGAGAGGGACTGGACACGGGCACTTTCTCTGCTCCCAGCTAAGGAAATTTGTGTATGGACTGTAGGGAGGAGCAGGTGCTGTCACAAGAGTTCACACAGGAATATGCGGCCAATATAATACTTTGGTCATGCTATATAGACAACTTATTCATCATGTTGCCAGGTACTGAATCCGCATCACAAATGTTCATGGATAGATTAAACATCAAGAACCTGAACTTACATTTTACATCCTGTATTAGCTAACAGGAAGTACAATTCTTGGAACTGACTTTGTTTATAGAGCAGGACAAGTTATAAATCAAAACATTCAGGAAGACTTCTGCAAGCAACACTGTTTCCTTCCGAACAAACTGAAATTCAGTATTCCGTATGTGGAGAATTTATGCATGCATAAATGTTGTAGCAATGACCATCAATTGAACGAAGTCCAAAATGAGCTAGCCAGTAGGTCATAGACCGGAGATATAGCCATGAGGTGGCCCAGGGGCTAGACTCAGAGTGGTAAACAACCTTTACAACGCAACTTTTACCACGCAGTGCCTTTACAATGCACCTTTTACAACGCAAACCATTACAACGCATTGCGCTGGGGGGCTCTCTAGGATAGGGAATAGGTTTATTGTACTATCCAACACCTTCCCTACTATCCACGGGGACTGGAGTTGGAATGGTAAATTAAACAATTCACTATCCAGCGCCTAAAAGCACTATGCGTTGTAAAGGTATTCGTTGTAAATACCGCGTTGTAAAGGCATGCGATGTAAAAGCATGCGTTGTAATGTCATACATCCGAGAGAACCAAAAGACAAGGGGGCAACTGCTCTTCTCTGAAAAAAGAAGGCCAGTGAATGGAAATTAGGTGATCATCTAATGACGAGCTTTAGTACTAAACATAGAGAAGTCAGAAAGATTTTGAAGAACCACCGGCATCTTCATCAAAGTGACCCTGTAATAGGGTCTAGTATACCAGATAGGCCCCTAGGTGCATTAAGCAGAGCAACTTCTTTGACAGAACAGTTAGTAGTTATTAGCCCTTAAATGCAAAGGCAAGAGAAGTGTCTTAGTGGCAGCATGGGCTTCAAGAAATGTCATAGATGTAAGGCCTGCAGGCATGGTGTCAGCACTTCCCAAGTATTCCCTCCTTGTTCTGATAAACTGATAAAGATCAACAAACCTTTGAACATCAAGAGTGAATATACTGTTTAGGTTTCGAGATGCAAATGTTCTAAGACGTACATTGGCAGCACTATTCTTAAAGTCCATTTATGTATGTTGCACATATTAAGGCTATCAGGAATAATGATCAAGCTTATCTTGTAGCATGTCATTTTGAAGAGGTTCATGGGGGCAAGGAAGAGTACTGAGTTATTTTGTCCTGGACATGGTTCCTAGTAGAATTAGGGGTGGGAACAGAGACTACTGTCTAAGACAATTTGAATCTAGGTACATCCTCATACTGAACATAAAAACTCCAGTGGGTTTGAACATTGAAGAAGAATTGCTCATACTGAGCTGAATATGCGGCTGTGATTTGTTTTCATTATCTCAGCTATGTTCCAAGAACAATGTTATAATGATGTTGTCTTTGTGCAATTGTGCCAATGTATCAAGTCTAGAATGAGTGCATTGGCTGGTAGTTCAGATTTAACTTTTACTTTCACAGGGGTCACTTTAGTATTTTAGTATTTGTTTAGGTGTATTTGCAATCTAATCAATGAAGGATTTTCAGTGTGTTATGCCTTCCATCTACATTGAATTGTGGGAAGTTTATTAACCAACTTGCTCCGCATGGGTGTGAGATGGTGCAGCAAGCCCACTGGGGCCCAACCTGAAGCTGTGATGGTGTTGCTCTGTTTTAAGTTACAGTAGTTGTGTGCTAAGCATGTGGTCTTAAGGCTTTGGCCCACTGGGACACAATTCCAGGACAGAGAGTTGACTGGTGAGAGAAGGTTTTACTCTCGGAAGCACATGGTTTTTAATCCAATTTTAACTTAATTTTAGAGACATGTCTACATATTGAAACAGTGAATTTTAGGGTTTTATATAGATACTGTTTATAGGTAGCAATTTTGCACACATCTCATGTTTACTTTGCACACAGTGGTATTGCACATATACAAGATTTGCACTTGGTAATTATGTTTGCTGACTTTTGCATACATTTGCACGTTTGTTGGAGGAGCACAAGGCCGAATTTTGCACTGATAGGCATTAATATTATGAAATTGTGATGTTTTCGCTTTTTGATTTGTATTTATAACTGAAATGTTTTTACAATAAAGATGAAATTGTGATGCATTTTGATACAGGATGCAGTGGACCTCACGAAAAAAGAAGTGAGTCCTTCAGCTATGTTCATGGATTTTGAGTTGCATATGTCACTTTAAGAAATGGTTTCTGGATAATTTTGACACTTACGAATTTTAGAAACTAAGCACAAGAATGGTACACCACTCTCATGCATAGCAAATATAAAATGACAACCTCTTTAACTTTCCACTCTATGATCATAAGAAAGGCAGCAAATGAAATTGTCTTTCATTTTAGACTACTCTATCTACACTTTTCCATCTCTTCCAAATTGAGTTTCCTGTCTCCGTGTGTTCGCAATGTTTTTCCGATGATTGTGGAGTGATCGCAAAAATAAACCGGGAGTCCAAACTGATATTTAACTTCAATTTTTAAAAAATGTGATACTGCGCAATGGTTTATTACATAGTCCTGAGTTGGAAATGTAAGTTTTACCATGAATTAAATTGTGTCATAACTCCTTAATTAGGTCACACTCTAGAAGGACAATGCTACTCCAAATGAGATATAGCAGGTGTGGTTTACTCCACAGATTCAAAAGCATTTCCATGTCTGTATTACATTACATTTCATTTACAGCCAATAATAGGACTTCTAACTATTGCATCCAACACACTACCTAATTTTATTCACTTACATGCTGACAGTATCCAATGAAAGAGAGGATGAAATAAAATGAGGGGAGAAGATGTGGCCTTACGGGCCAAGGTGGTCAATCTCAAATCTGGGCTTATTTTATATCCCAATCCAGCTCTGAGGAGGTCCCAGTGGAGCAGCAGGAGTTAACAGAGCTAGGAATAGATTCAGCCACCAAAATATATTCAGGTACAATTGCATTCTGTGGTGGAAATTGAAGGACTTTTCTATAGCCCTCGGAGGCTAATGAATGGTCAAGTGTATTTAGGAGTATTAATTGTCTGTCACACTGAAAACATCTTTGACACTCCAAGTCATGTCTTTGGAAAAGTTTTGCTCTAACTCTCTTTATTATCTGGCACTTGACCAAAAAATACCTTACAAGGAAATTGCAACATCTCCTGAGAGGCCAGTGCTCTGAGAGGTGACAATACAGTAGACGCGATAGGCTCATGAACATATCAAGCTAAGCCTGACATTGTTGGCCTCTTTACTGTACTGCAGTATGTACCTTTTTAAGGCATAATTCTATCAGGTAACTTCCTGATGTTCTTGTTGGCTAGTCAATGTCCCCACATCTGTCCTTTATAAGTAAGTGAACAATAATTTTAAGCAAACCACTCTGAGTTGAGATATGTTTCCTTGCCTGCTGCCAAGGAAACACATACACCTTCTCTCTTGGGAGGTCCATGCACAAGTCACATGTTTTGACAAACTAGACTTTTCCTAGGATTTGTGGCCTGGCTTGACAGTGCTGCTATCTGCAGGCATATTGTTACTAGTTCTTTAAAATATGCATCCATTGGGGTGTTGCTACGCCCGGATGAGAATTTCTCTCACACCCCTTGCAGTTGCCTGCTTGGTTTATCATTCCACCTCCTATGGAGTCCTTGGATTTAATTCATGAGGGATTATTTTTTATCTGAAAATGCATTAAGTCATCACTCACTCAGTTATTTAGCTCACACATGCGGTCTATAGAGGAAGGAATTATTCTCTTTATTTTTTTATTGGAGTAAGCTTTCCAAATGTTTTGTCAGAATTTCAGTGAGCCATAGTCACTACTGCCACCATTACAAACATCACCATTATCACCATGCCTCCTTAATTACCACCATCACCACCAACCTCCCTACCACCCTTATCACTACTATTCCTATTGTCATCATTGCCACTCCTGTAGCATTTGGACATGCTTGTGTTTGCTCTACTCTATGAAAGCCAGACTATTGGCTTCGACTTTATTTGTTTTAACCAGAGCCAAAAACACAATCTGAAGTTATGTGATGCCAATTGTTCTTTGAAATATTTTGCACCCTTATGCCAAAGCTACCTACCATGGCGTGTCTGCTAATAAATGATCCTGGGTTCAAGATAGGCATAACAAATTATTTAGAAAACAACTTGGCAATTAGGATCTTCCATTGACTATCTGCCAAGGGACCAATCTTGTGGCCAATATTGTATGTGTCTGTCTGAATTGGCATGAGGCATGTAGAAAGTTGGGCTTGGTTTTTTTTGTCAGCAGGGAGAGAAGAACCATGCAGTGCTAGATGTATCCAGCTTAATGTTGTCAACACACTTCTTTCTTGATATATGTACAATAATTACAATAACATTATGTAGAGGCTTCTGTTTGTGCTTCCATAACCTTCCCTAGAAGAAGTTGACAGACTGCAACCCCTTGATAGCAGTACACTCTAGAGGTGCAGACTAGTTTGACCGTGTTGAATGGCGATTAGGTGTTGAGGTTGCACTCGCTTCTATTTGTTCCCTGGCCACAGAGACTACCGGAATAATCAGTAATCTTCAACAGATTCTAACATGTGCACAATGAGCTTAGAGAATTCTATATGTTCCTCAGATATTTAAAAGTCTCATCTGGATATGGGGCTATAACTTCATTACCTTAAACACATTATTCCTGTACCACTGATCTAACAGCAGAAATACCTTGAGTTGCAACGGCGTGAAGCTTGGATAGGTCTGGCTGTCTGGTTCTCAGGCAAACTCACAGATGGTGATTATGTGCTGTGTAGAATTGACCGGCATTTGTTTATAGGTACACTAGGAGTAATGATGGGTAAAGCTTTCACCCTGATCTGCGACATTGGATGAATTCAGGCACGGATTTGAAATGTTCCTGTTAAGTCTAGCAAAGGTAGTGACGAACGGAATACCCTGTAACTCTGTATTAGCTGAAGATGTACAAATACAGTAGGGTATCAGTGATTGGGTCTGGTGTGGGAATGGTGTGTTTAACACCACAGGGGACATTGTGAGTGGGTGATGTAGGCCACTTGCTACAGTGGGAACAGTTTCCTTCTACAGCTCAGTGCTTCTGAAGATTCCTCTCTCATATATTAGCAAGTATGTAAGAGTTGTATCTTTGAGCATGACACACAATGAGTTTCTGCTAAAAATGATTAAACAAAGCACTTTTTCACATACCCCAGTATTATCCTTTCCCCGTATGTGCACATAGAGAATTGGAATATTTCAAGTGTCTATTTTCAATACAGTAGTCATTTTAGCTAATTTAATTTAAAATTGTGATTTAAATGCACTTTTGATTTAATCTTTTTAAAACTTTTCGTAGGGCGGGGAACCTCCTATCAAAACCTTACTTGAGGAAGGCTGTGTTGCTGAAATTCAGATAGGATATTACATCTGGCTTTCAGCAGTGACAGATGAGGATGCGGGTGGAGTCAATAGAGAAAGTGGGTGAAGCAGGGGAAAGTGGGTGTGGCCTCCAACAAACATTTGAGCGCCTGGACTTCATATTTTACAAATTAAGTACTGCTGGTGCTCTTGTAAAGTGTTCTGATACCAGATACTTTCAAGTCAAGATTACCCTATGGACAACTCCCCCAAAAAATTAAACAAATCTATTTTTTTTTTTTAAAACACCTACATTTTAACTGTATTTCATTTGGAAAATGACCTCGTTCAGCTCCAGCCTTCATTTGACTGCTAACGATCCTTCATTTCAAAATGCTTAGAATGTGGATTGTTGGCCACAGATATGTCTATTGGGCTAAAGAAGCTGCAAAAAAGAGAGGTATTGACAGGGAATTGGATTTGCCAAATGTGGAGATTACTTGGTTTAGCCAGAGAGGGTTAAAGATGCATCACTTGCTGGCTTTGGTTAAAACCATTATGGATTGACGAGCTCCTCACCTTATGATTGTGCACTGTGATGGCAATTACCCCGGCACATTGACTGGGGTAAGTCTGGAAATCATAATTGATACCTTTGACATAGTTTTTCCCTCACACTGTTTTGGTGTACTCTAATATATGCCAAAGACAGAAATGGATACCTTTGCAGAACTGACGTAGTTTTTCCCTCACACTGTCTTGGTGTACTCTAATATATGCCAAAGACAGAAATGGAAGTGGTCAAATCAATTCTGTCCACAGATTCACAAAGCCAGGAAGCATGTTAATAAAACAGTTTCTGTTTTCCTCAGAGACCATAACATGGACTCTATCTACAACAACAACAAAGTAAGTTTTAACATGCATGGATCCTATAGAAGTGATGGAGTTCACTTTACAAACAAAGGGAACAGGGGTTTTTTAAGAAACCTGAATCTCTGCACACAGTCTTATCTGTAGCTGTCTTTTACACACTCTCAACACAAAGGCTCTTGTCAGAGCCGCAAAAGAGTAGAACATTTTATTCATTTTCTTGTTAAATAATTTTAGAAATTCAAGATGATATCGTGATGATTGCAATCATGTTGTGAAACAGCAACAATTCAAAGACCACCACGACATTAAAAAATGTTGACTTAAAAAATGAATTCTAAGTATTACAATACACACATTACTCAATACATCGCTACTTAAAAAACATGTTTGTACACATATAAATTGTACATTTAAATTGCACATAATAAATTGTGTTTAAACCCTACTTCCCATCTTTGTGATAACACCTATGGTCATGATGACTTCGGTAACCGTGATAATCCAGCCTTTTTAAAAAGGTATAAAACACATATATTTACACATTTAACAGTATTTTAGACACAATTTCTTTAGGTAGGTTCTGTAAAAACAATCTTTTAAACCAATTTCTGTTTTCAAGATTACTCTTAGAGTTGCGATGATATCGGTCACTGAAACAATCATGCCTTTTTTTAAAAAAAGTGTAAAACACATATATGCACACTATTTCCAGTATTTTACACACTAGGGGTTTATTAATGCACAGTTTAAAATCATATTTTCTAGGCAGTTTGTATAAAGACCATTTTTACAACTGATTTTCCATTTTCACAATGACACTGGGTGCGCAATGATATCGGTCTCCGTGATCCCTGCCAATACATCGCAAAATGACAAAACAAAAGCAGTCATTCAATAGGCACCAGCACAAACAAAGCTTATAACTGCAAAATAGATTATAACCAACAAACTAAACACATTACTATTTAAAAGACTCTATTATAGCATGTATAACCCTCTTAATATCTCTGTAACACAGTGTATAACTCTTTCAGTGGAATCTATGAATGCATGCCTCACTGTATCAGTAAGTCTCTCATTCACAGTATAAGTATTTCAGTTGAACTGTGAGATGGTGCATCAGTCTATCAATAGTTCTGTAAAAAAACTGTGTGGCTGTCTCAGTGCAACTATGAGTGGGTGCATCAGTGTCTCAATGAGTCTGTGATTCATTGCATGAGTCTTTCAGTAAATCTGTGAGTAGGTGCATGAGTGCCTTTGTGTATTCGTAAGTATATACCTGTTTGACTGGATCTGTGAGTGGATACATGAGTGTCTAAGTGTTATGTCTCAGTGGGTGAGTGAGTGGGTGCATGAGTATCTGAGTGTATCTGTGACTGAGTGTATGTGTCAGTAAGTCTATGACTGTGTGAGTGTTTGAGTGGTTTTGTGTGATTGCGTGGGTCTCTAAGTGCAACTGTGAGGGGTAGTGAGTCTCTGAGTGTATGAATGTCTGGGTGTATAAATCTGTTAGTGGGCCTAAGAGAGGGTGTGTGAGTGACTGTATGGGTGTGTGAGTATCTGAGTGTAATTGTGAGAGGGAGTATGAGTGTCTCAATGGGTCTGTGAGTGAGAGCATACGTCTGTGAGTGGGTGAGTGATTGTGTGCATTCATGAGTGTGTCAATGGGTCAGTGACAAGGAGGGTGAGTGTCTGGGTTAGTCTGTGGGTGGCTACATGAGTCTTTGAGTGGGTGAGTGAATGGCTGTATGTATATCTGAGTAAGTCTATGATTGGGTATGTGAGTCTTTGAGTGTATGAATGAGTGACTGAGTGCATAAGTCCCTGAAAGGGTATGTGACTGAGTGTGTGATTGACAGTATGGGTATGTAAGAGGGTATATGAGTATCCGAGTGGATCTGTGATTGGGGGCATGAGTGTCTCAATGGGTCTGTTAGTGGATATGTAAATATCTCAGTAGGTTTGTGAGTACGTATGTGAGTGTGTAAGTGGCTCTGTAAGTGGGTTCACATGTCCCTGAGTGGGTTTGTACATGGATGTGTGACTCTCTGAGTGAGTCTTTAAGTGTGTGCATGAGCATTTTAGTGGGTGCATGAGTGCCCAGGTGGGTTTGTGAGTTGGTATAAGAGTCTCTAAGTGGGTATGAGATTGTGCACTTGAGTGTATGAGTGGGTTTCCAAGTAGGTGAGTGAGTCTCTGAGTGGGTCCGTACATGTGTACATCAGTCTCTGAGTGAGTCTGTAAGTGGGTACATGAGTAACTGACTGGGTATGTGAATGGGTGCATAAGTATCTGAGTGGGTATGTGTCTGGATGTATAAGCATGTGTGTGAATTTGTGTGAATTTGTGAGTGCTTACATGAGTCTGTGACAGTCACCAACAAGTGTGGGCAAATATATATATTTTTACCAATATTCGTGGTGTCGCTGCAATATTTGCGACGTCCCCGTGATGGTACATGGGGGCACAGACGATCACACTGTCATCACAAATTTATTTAACATCACGATTTGATGTCGCAATTTACCCATAATCATTGCAAAACCGCCGTAACTTTCTATTCAGGTTGTGTCCGGCCAATCAGAGCATTCCAACTGGCATGTGCTGTCATGATTTACCTCAAGCACATCGCGATTTAACCACGATCCCAATGGAATAGCCTTGGCATTTCCACGGCCAGAGACATCACTATATTGTTTGTATTTAATTTCACAAAAACTACTGAATGGATTTGCACCAAATAAAAAAAAAATCACAATCTATGTAAAAACATCTAAATTTCTGACAAATTTGGTGTAATTCCATCAGTTCTGGCTGTAGGTTCAACAAAGCTTTCCTAGGGGAATTACCATTACAAAGAACCCTTATTTCACAACACTATTTCTCAATCTCCACAGCAAGGACCACCCCCAAACTTTGCATGACACACAGAATCTACTTTGACACTTTCTGGGAAAGAGTTCATGAAGATTGGTCAAACGATGGCAAAGCTGTACTCATTTCTCGGCAATTCTCGGTGGTGCAATTTATTACGCAGATTAAAGCACATTCGAAACACAAATTTTGAATCGGTAACCATGCAAAAACATAGCGCGAGTTCGCTCATACACTTATTGTAAGTTGGGCATTTCAAAACACAATACAAGGTTTTTTTTAAACAAGATACTTTCTCTGCGAGCAGTGCAAATCATTAAGACAGCCGCAAAATTCATTTTAGAACACGTGGAGAATACATCATGTGTGAAATGCGGTAGTAAGGCACCATACCGATCACAAGGTTAACATGTGTATATTCTTTTGGCAGGCTGACAGAAATCAGCATGGGGATTTTTACTGTGTGAGTGACAAAGAAGGGGGTCACCGGTATGCCAAAGTCGGGCATCCAAATGGTAAATCAGTGTTCAGGACTATACCAGTGTTGAAAAACTAATGACCAGGGATTGGTCATTCTAGAAGGTTGTACTCATTATGTGGTATCTGTTTTTAACTCTGTTCCCCAGGTTACATGTATATGAAATACAAGCAGTGTGGTGACAACTGACCCTCGCCCTGACGAAATTGCCAAAATTCCAAAGGAAATGAAACATGTTGGCCCTCTAAGGAGTCAGAAGGCAACACAGTGTCTTTTAAAGTGAGCAACCCCATGGCAAAGAATAAAGAGGTAAAGCCAGTGGAGGTATAGCTCATTTTTAATTCCAAATAGTGTGGTCCTAAGTCACAAGGTCCACCTTATTTTGGGTCAGTACGTAGTTGCACGTGGGAGATACTTCTCCGTAGCTCCAGCATATTTACTAGTGGTGCACATTTTTCTTTCACCATCACAACACTCTTTGATCTTTTTCTTTTCCTTTTTTATTTTTTGATGTGGTAGTGCTAATGATGAGAACCTGAGTCCACGGGTGAGAACCAACCAGCGGACTCCCATGGTGTTACTTCCATGAGGTACTCGACATCTTTTCTCAACTTGATTCTCACATTTCTGGTTATTTCCTTTTTTTGTCATGCACTACACTACACAGTATGGTGTATGAAAATGGAACAGAATATTAAAACTGAACAGGGATCCATGGTAAGGGACAGTATATATACTAACTGCCCAGGTAGCACACCAAAGGGTGGGACTATCAGAGACATTGAAATCCACACAGATTTGTTCAAAAAACAGCATCAGGTCATATAGTTGTGTTGAACCAGTGAGTGGGGGCTTGACCTGACTGCTATAGAACCCCCGTAGCTCCTTGTTGAAGATAGGACTTTTTTCTGCCCATGACATCTGCCGGGAGACCTTTTTTTGTGGCCAAAATACTAAATATTGCAGTCATTGTGCTCCTTAGCTGATTTCGTGAATATTTCGCAAAATGCTGGAGAGTCTGTATATAGAGAAGTAAACCTTAAATATTTAATTATATACCATTAATATAAAGTAAATGAAATAAATCTCACTAATATTTAATTCTATACATAAATACAGACTTTTATAAAAACACACTCACATATATATGTTTATATGTATATGTATATACACATATGTGTGTGTGTATATATTTTACACAAAAAAGACAAAAATATCAGCAAGTCAATTTCAAACCAATACATAAATTACTAAACAAATGAAATAAAAAGGAATACAAAACTATTGTGAAAACAAAAAAATAAAACAAATACTATTATATTACAATCATAATTAAATATAGAAAAATATTTATTTAACTAATATAAGAAAATGTTTTGGAGTTTGTGACTAATAGACACAATAGGACCGATTCACAGAACTAATCTGAAACAAAATTCTAAACGTACTACTTTTGGTATTCACAGAAGACATTTAACCCCTTGCATGCATCGGACAGCCCCCGGCCGCCCAAAGCCGCAGTGGGCATGTGCGTCAGACGGTCAGGAGCCATCCTATCTGCGCACGCATTGGAATTTCGCCGCACCGCTGCAAAATTCAGGCCGTACCCAAAGGGTTAATAGTAGTAAAGTTAGGATTTTGTTTTAAATTAGGATTTTGTCTTAAGTTAGGATTTTGTTTTAAGTTAAACTTAAGTTAAACTTAAGTTTGTCTTAGTTTTTGGTCTTTAGTCAAAATCCTAACTTAAGACAAAATCCTAATTTAAGACAAAATCCTAACTTTACTACTACTAAATGCCTTCTGTGAATACAAAAAGTAGTAAGTTAAGGATTTTGTCTCAGAATAATTCTGTGAATCAGCCCCTTTATTCCCACTTCAGTTTATACAACTGTTAAGAAATTGTAGGCTTTCGGAGGGTTTAAATATATTATTACCAGTCTAAACAGCGCACCAGTAGGGAAAACGCTGGATATAGGAGGGGTTAAATTTACCATTCCCACTCCAGTCTGTGCAACAGTAAAGAAATCATTGGACTTCAGAGCGGTCAAATTTGCTATTCCTACTCCGGTCTGTGCAACAGTAGGGAAATATTTGGACTTTGGAGGGCTTACATTTACTATTCCCACTCCAGTCTGTGCAACAGTAGGGAATGTTTTGGACTTCAGAGGGGCAAGATTTACTATTCCCACCTGAGACTGGGCAACAGTAGAGAAAGGGCAGGACTTTGGAGGGGTAAGATCTACTATTCCCATTCCAGTTGGTGAAATATTAGGGAAAGAGCTGAATTTTAGAGGGGTGAAATATACTGTTCCAACTCCAGTCTAAGCAACAGTAGGGAAAGCATTGGACTTTGTACATGTTAAATTTAGTATTCCCACTTCAGTCTGTGCAACTTTAGGGAAAGAGTTAGACATCAGAGGGGTAAGATTTACTATTCCTACTCCAATCTGTGCAACAGTATGAACATCATTGGACTTCGGAGTGGTTACATTTATTATTCCAGCGCCAGTCTGTGGAACAGTAGGGAAAGTGTTAGACTTCAGAAGGGTAAGATTTACCATTCCCACTGCAGTCTGTGGAACAGTAGGGAAAGCGTTGGACTTTGGAGGTGTACGATTAACTATTCCCACTCCGGTTTTTTGCAGCAGTAGGGAAATCATTGGACTTCGGAGGGGTAAAATTTGCTATTCCCACTCCAATCTATGCACCATTAGGTGTACTGCTCCCACTCCAATCTGTGCAACAGTAGTGAAAGCGTTGGACTTCGGAGGAGTAACTCCAGTCTAAGCAACAGTAGGTAAACGGCTTCATTTCAAACACACATTGCATACTTTAATAACCCTATTAATTTAGAAAAAATAAAAACTCTAAATATAAACATTACTACTTAATATAAAATATATATACAAATAAAAAAAATGCAATATTTATCCAATTTACCAAGTTAATAAACAATGTAATAATGTATTTTCAATTAAAAAAATAATGATTATTTAAATATTACATCATTTCCTTTTCAACCTATACCCCTTACAAACCTAGCAACCCACACTTAAAATATCATGAAAATAAATGACACCATTTAAATATTTGATAAAAAATGACATCATTAATTAGAAATTAATAGTTAAATAATTGTTACTTAATTAACTTCCCATCCTACAATCCTACAAACCCAGCATCCAACACCCAAAATATATAATTATTACACATTTTACATAATTATTAAGCAATAAAATATCTAATTATATATCAATAAATATTATTTTTTCATCATTATTTCATTAATTTCCCACTATATACTTCTACAAACCTAGAAACCCTCAACGAAAATATAACTATACTTAGGGGCCCATTAGCATGGCGGGCGGATCGCCACCGCCCAACCGGCGGTCTTGCCACCAAAACACCCCGCCAGACAGCCTTTTACCCCCGCCACATTAGCATGGCGGGGGTATCGTGGTGGACAGAAAGACCTTCTGCCGATTTTCCGCTGGTAGGCAATCATCATGATTGCCTACCAGGTGGAAAAGGCCTATAATATTGCAGGTCACCCATATTAGGATGTGGGCGGTGTTCTGCCTTTCCATGGCGGAGACTCCGCCATGGAAAGGCATGCGGGAATCGCTTTGGGAGTGACAAGACAATAGTTCTGAAGAATGCCACGAACCGTTGGTCACCTGGCAGAAACATGTTGACCTAGTCAGATAGGGAACATCCTTACCCCTATCATTACACTGTTTTTAACTCCATCGTTTGGGGATACCTATTAAAACAATTTTTCACATATTAGATGGTTTTAATGCACTTTTACTATTATTTTTGTACTCTGCCCCTCACTCATAGATAACATTGGAGTGAAGAACACCTCACGCTCCTCTCCTGAGGAAGAGTTGTAGCTCACATAGTGCACCTTGCGGGCACTGTGTGTAAGAGGGAACCCAATGATGAAGCATGTCACCCAAGTGGTGATGGAGGGTTCTCGTCTTTAAAAAGCAAATGCTCATTTCCCTACTATGTTCTAGCTTTTTTTCTAGTTTTTTTTGTGCACACTCATATTCTTATTCTAGCTATCAAACCATTAGGTTACCCATTGTGAGTATTATAACCTATTGACAGTACCTACTTTCAAGAAAGTACTGTGGGGGGAAAGGTTTTGTGATTAGCACTGCAAAGATTTTGAATTCCCTCCCTATTAATCTTGAAGCAGCCCAAAATCTCCTTCAAATCAGACCCGGAAAACCTGGCTTTTTAATCACAGTTTTTCAGACCTCCTCCCTTTTTATCTGACTTTGGATTTTTTTTATTCAAGGCAGAGCCAAGACACCCTCTGGTATTCGAGCACTATATAAAATATATTAACATAACATACACATACTTAATTAAATCTTTTTCATTAATTAATAATTAATTATTACTTAATTAACTTCCCACCCTACAAAACCAACCAACCCCTACAACACTACAAATTAATATTAACAATTACATTAAAAATTCTAAATCACTTATAACAATTACACAACACTAAAACAGTAAATTCATATATAAACTAAAACACATTAAATTAATTATAAAACAATATCCTTTACAACTTTAATGTTAAAAACGATATTTACAAGACAGTATTCTTAACAATATTACTTACCTGAAAAAATTATATTCTTGACAACAATAGACAATAATATTTCTGCATCTAGATATTTTTGTATCAAAATATATTTTAAGTACCCCGAAATTTAAAACTCAATTTTTAGGGCAATTATCATGAGTTGTCATTTGTAGTCATTTCATTTCAAAGTCCTATTGCAGGAGTAGAGGAGCAACATAATAAAATAGCAAGTAAGTGATTGCTGTTTGCAACAAGTGTTCTTTGCACAATGTTTTTAGTACAAGATATGTTCTCATGGTGAATGAAGGATTTGAATAGTGTATATTTTTTTCTGAAATTTCACATGGCCATGCAAAAGGAAATTATGTGAATTTTGCACACCCCAGTTCTTCAGGATTTGGTTCACCCCTGACTAATTTAATGCCTAATTCTACGCAATTCTGAGTAATAGGGGGGCGTATTGACGCCAGGAAGGGTCGTAGAAGTGACGCAGTGAAATCTATGAGATTTCACTGCATCACTTTTAGGACGCCGTTGCGTCAAAATCTTGTGCCTGCCTCACAGCAGGCGTAAGACTGACGCAGGCCCTTTCACATGGGGCTTGCCCCATGTGAAAGGGAGCATTGCTGGAGTTGCGTCACTTTTGTGACACACTCCAGCAATGCGTCACTTTTGCGCTTACATATACCTCAGAAATACTGACGTATCTGTAACTCCTTCCGACATGATGCGTCATACATTAAATATGACGCATCATAGGTGTCGCAAGGAGTGCACAGTGAAAAGTGACGCATCGCTGTTTTCACGCATCGATGCGTCACATTTCATAAATGAGCCCCAATGCATGCAAGGGGGGCGTTTTGACACAACAAAGGGTCATAGAAGTGATGCAGTGAAATCTATAAGATTTCACTGCGCCACTTCTAGGACACAAATGCGTCAATTTCTTATGCCTGCCTCACAGCAGTCGTAAGACTGATGCAGGCACTTTCACGTGGGACTTGCCCCATGTGAAAGGACACATTGCTGGAGTTGCGTCACTTTTGTGACACACTCCAGCAATTCGCCACTTTTGCGCCATACAGATACCTCAGAAATACTGACTTATTTGTAACTTCTTGTGCCATGATGCCTCATACTGTAAATATGACGCATCATTGGTGTCGCAAGGAGGGCGCAGTGAAAAGTGACGCATCGCTGTTTTCACGCAGCAATGCGTCACTTTTCATAAATGAGGTTCTTGGTTTTTATCAATTACACAAGAGTCAATATTAAAGAACACAAGTTACAGTGTCGAGTCTTATTGATCTCTGATTGTAGAAACCTGAAGAAGACTGGAATGATTGCCTAGTCAAACAAGCAACCTGTCACCATGACCTAATCTTGCCTTGTGTCAAACTACAGGTTGCCTGTGGAGTAAATGGAAAAGATTCCTAAAGTCAGTGAAAGTGTCAGTGGCAACTAACAAAACAAGAAGAACAGGCACTTCAACACTGCTGGTACCAAGTGAGGTCATTTAGGATTTCATTAGTGACTTATTTTGTGTGAATTAATAAAGAAATTCAAGATTTATCTGATGGATACTTTTAATGGAAGACTCCTCACCATTAGAAAATCCACCAGGAGCCAGACTAAATCTAGAACTTTTCACAGAACTGGTCCTGTGTCCCTCTTGGTGGTGCTGTGTGGTTCTCTGTTGTACTTGCTCTGCTCCAGAAGTTGTGGACTGGACAAGCAATATGTTCTCTTCCCACCTGTGAAGCTTTACAATTTCAATTGCTTTCTCCCCTAACTGTACATTGGCTGGTGCATTAATTTACCGCACTCCAAAGTATGCAGGAAATTGGTGCATAGCCACTTCAAATGCATTGGCCCCACACATCATGAAATCCAGTAATGTTACACTGCTTGGGGATTTGAATACTCATTTCGATTACCCAGAATGCAGGTTTGGTACTACCATAATTGAGGACTTAAGAATTTTGAATTTAGCCTTATTCAATTCAGCTCCTACCATGATTGATGCTGGTCACCTTTTAGACCCAATATTCTCAAATATACAATCTGACCACAGATCCCCCATACCTTTGATCTAGTCAGACCATTGAGCCATCCTTTTCTCTATTCGGACTCCGGCCAACCCAGTGAATGTGCTGAATAAAACAGCGATTAATACTGGGGTCTGGCCTAAACTGGATGTTTCGATGCTAAACTCCCAACTACACCCAAAACCTGTTTTAATGGAGTAGACTGATCATGATGTGAAACGTATTGACATTTGAGTCATTAAATCAATGGATGCCATCCTGCCAATCTCCTCATTCCACCCAGCCAGAGCTATTCCACTGGCTCTATGGTTTAGTGAATCAATTCGAGTAGGAAAAAACACTGCAAGAGACTTGAGAGACATTGGAGAAAGTCTTATACTGAAGATGCCAAAAAGAAGTATAAACCAGCAATTAAAAAATATCATACACTATGTAAAACAGCACGCACCTCATTCTATTCTGAAAAAATTGCATGGCACATAACTGTTCCACCACTATTTTTAAGGTGTTTCGGGAACTTGCAGATCCTTGTAATGTGTCTCCTGCTCCCTTGCTTTCCAAAAGTCAATGAGAGGAGCTTGTCCAGTTCTTTATTTAAAAAGGTTTCTGACATTCATCGTCATCTGTCTAAGGACGTCAAGAGCAAGTCCTTACTGGAGGTTTCAGACCTTTCTAATCTGCCAATGAACCAGACTCAACAAGAACTTTGCAACAGTGTTAATAGTCTTGATTTAACACCCACTATGTCACTCTGGCCTACTCTTGACCTCTCCACCTTGCTCACGATTCTGAAAGTTATCAAATCAGGCTTCCTGTTGGATCCTCTACCACCATCCAAATTTTGCCAACTGGATCTGATACTATTACATATGATGGTTGGTCTCCTGAACACTTCATTATGTGAGGGCCTTGCTCCATAGAGTTTGAAGCAAACTATGGTGCTTCCACAAAAAAAAAAACAGAATCTGGATGCTTTAATCTGGTCGAAATTCAGACCAATTTCTCAGTACCTGTGCTTTCCAAAATTTTAGAGAAACATGTTAATGCTTATCTCACATCCTAGGTGGAGGCCCAGGGATTTTTTCATTCTTCACAGTTGGGTTCAGGGCAAGACACAATACGGAATACACCCTCCTTTGAGTCACCAAACATCTTTGACAACTACTGGATGAGGGCAGTACAGATATGCTTCTTTTATTAGACCTTAGCGCAGCTTTTGATACTATGTGTCACTCCATCTTACTTGAACGCCTATCTTCTTTGGACCTGGAAGGAAAGGCCCTTGCCTGTCTAACTTCATTTCTCAAGGACCATACATTTCAAATCTGTTCATCCAGTTCCAGATCTGAAATTTGAATTTTAACTTATGGAGGCTCTGTGCTAAGCCCTCTGCTATTTAATATCTATGTCAGTCATTGGCAAACATAGTGGAGAGTTGAGGTCTGACTATTTTTTCAAACACAGATGACACACAAATTCTATTCTCTTTATCATCTACCCAGGTCCTGACCTTAATTTGAGCTTGAATTGAGTGGCCACCTGGATGAGTGCTTACTCACTAAGACTGAATGGTGATAAAATGGTGGTCATTATCCTGGCTAAATAAGCCCAGCTTTTGGGTCGTCCACACTGGGCCCTGTGCTTGGGACCTATTATGACTCTGCATTTCAAGGTTAAGAACCTTGGTTTTGTTCTTGATGACAAATTAAAAATGAAACTTCAGGTGTTTAAAGTTACCACCGCTTGTTTCGCTGTGTTGAAATGGGTGAGGAAGATCGTCTGGGTGATCCCCCAATCATTTCAGAAGACTGTGATCTAGGTCTAAGCTATATCCAGATTGGATTATGGTAATGTCTGATATTTGGGAGCAGACCAGACGTCCATGAGGCATCTGTAGATGGTCCAGACTTCAGCAGCTAGACTCCTGTACCCACTTCCCAAACATGCCTCAGTTTCCCACCTTCTTTGTGAACTGCACAATCTATGATTGGATCGAATATAAGGCTATTTGCTACATGTTTAAGACAAAAGCTAGAACAGGGCCAAATAGTGACATCTTATATTCCATCTCATCCCCTGAGGTCCCCCAACTTGATTCTCTGCACTGTCCCGAGATTCTATCTCGCATGAATGGGAGGATGCTCTTTTGCAGTGCTTGGTCCAAAGTTGTGGAATTCCCTTCCCCAATCCCTCAGAGACAGTACCTTTCTTCTTACATACCATAAAGATTTGAAGACATGGCTATTCTAAATAAATAGTTCTGTTTCATCTTGCTAATCGCAGGGAAGTCCTTAGAGTTAGCTGTGCACTTTGCAAAACTATAAATAATAATACAAATAATAATGTCCACATCAAAGACTGTCAGCTTTAAATCGTGCCATGACAATCTGAAACAGATATTGCCAACGGGCCAGCACAATGCATGCCTTTGTGGCTCTCATGTACCTGAAGGTAATCTGGGACAAGGAAGCCAAGCTGCAAATCACCAAAAATAGAAAGAAGTCAAGGGACCTCACATACGTCCAGCTTCAAGTCAATGGGTGGACCCATTTCCGCAACAGATCTTCTTAACTGTTGAAGTTGTCTGGTAAATCGAAGTCCAAGTCAAAGAAGAATCATAAAGGGCCAAAGAGGGACTCAACCCCCATCTAACCTCTTTCTGTCAAAAATAAAATCAGAGGAGTTTCCAGGTGCCAACAGATCTTGCACCCATTCTCTGATAGAGGAGCCAATTCCACCACTGCTCCCCCTGCAGCACACATTTTACAGTATATTACTTACACCGCACCGGTTTGAGGTCTTTAAGGAGGCCATGCTGCATTTTTTGCCACTTTTCTGGCTCCCTCATGTGTGCACTTGGACCACAAGGATCTGTTGGGCTTGAAGCAGAGTTACTGCCGGTGGATCCATCCATAGCACCGTCATAGGCCCTTGAATCTGTTTACGGTTTCACACTGACTCATGTGCGAACCTCCATTCAGGCACGAAGACCTGCACCTCTGAGAGGTTGTCCCAAAGTTCTTGGTGAGGGCATGATGCGGTTTGTTCTGAAAGTTGGTTTGAGGAAGTCTTTGATGATCTCAAAGATTTCATTGCCATTCTGAAGGGCCTTCTGATTTTGGGCTTTGAAAGATTTCATTTGCCATTCTATGGTCTATGGGCTGTTCTAGGGCCCTCTTCTTGTTTTTTTGATTTGCTGGTGGTACCATTTCAGGGCTGCTTCATATGGCTTTTTGTCATGTTCACAGTAATTAATTCTCCATCTTCTTTCAAGTTGATTGCAGTATTGTTTTGTTGCTTGGAGTTCCTCAGTGTAACAGCTGACTCTAGCAAACCTGTGTCAATCTTTAAGGCTCTACTAGTTAAATAAAGTGGTGCCTCGACAGGGGGGGCCTCCCCTGCTTAGGTGGCCGCCTGGGTGGGGTGACAGACTGCAGTGTCCTGTGGTCTGTGGGCCCTGGGCACTGGTGGGCTCATCTTTGTGACTGCACCTGTCTGGAGGTGCATGTTGCAGCATCTCTATGTGATTGACACCATATTTGTGCCTGTGATCTGGGCCTCGTTGGACATGGCTGTAGACCACAGAGCCTGCCTACGTGGACGTGCTTGATTTAATTAGTGGTTCCTGCCCACACCAGGATTGTGCTGCTTCCCCGCTGATGTGGTGCCCCGGCTGGGGTCCCATGCTGCTGCCGGGTGTTGATCTCAGCCCCTCTACTTGACCAGTCCCAGGTGAGAGGTGGCGGAGGGTAATTGCGATGCTGGCGGCCACACCGGAGCGTGTCTCCCTTTAAGCAAATGTATTGCAGTGGGTGTGCTAGCAGAGAGACCCTGCAAGAAAATCTCCAGGCACCCGGCTGCAGCAGGCTATTGAGGACTACTATGGACATTGCTGTCATTGCCGGCATATCAGGTGCTGACATTGATACGTCTAAATTGCGCTACCAATACTCTCCTATCTCTTGCGCACTACATACTATGCATTATACACTGCGCTATGGGGACACCAGATAATCTTCAGCCAAAGTTGCAATTTGAGCAACGTAAGTCCACCAGGGCCAGGGATGAGGACACGGAAACCCTGCTCACAGAGCAAGAGGCCTCGAGCACTGAACTAGGGGGATATTTGCGAGCCATACTTACCTCCATGCAATAAAGCCTCACAACTATAGATGGCATAATTAATTCCCTCAAGTACCGCATGGATCGTATGCCTAAAAGAATGGACAAGCACACTGAAAGAATCGGCATGGTAGAAAAAAGAGTGTCAGATGCCGAAGAGAACCAGCAAATGGTAACTAATGAAAAGCAAAAAGGTATGGAAACATTGGTAACGGCACTGCAAAACAAGGCAGAGGATTTAGAAGCACCATAAGGTGCAATAATCTGCAGACTAATGGATTGCCTGAGTACTCAGCTACTGGAAACATGGAACAATTAATTGAACAGTTACGTATCACCTTGCTGGGCTGCGATTCATTCATTCTCACATGTATTTATAGTTGAGAGAATGCATTGTTCACCGGCCCTGCGGCTGCCTTCCGGAGCCACTTCTCGCCCAATACTTGCCAGGCTCCTAAACTACAGGGATGCTGCTTTGTGGAGAGCCAGGGAGCTCTGAACACTTATCTGGAGGGCTGCGAACTGTCCATATACCCAGATTTCACTTTGCTGGTGCAGGAGGCGTGGAAACAATATGCTTCCCTGAAGAGAAAACTGAGAGAACTCAACTTGGAATACGCTAATAAGGATGCTAATTTATAAAAATGCATACCCACACAAATGCATAAATTCGCAATTAGTTATATGAGGAGATCAGAAACTTGTACAAAAGTCGTCCTGTCCTTAAGATGCCATAATTTAGTTCTGTACTATCTAGTCCCTGAGAACTCCCTAAAGAGTATATCTCACCCTAATACAGGTCAAATCTATGAGAGACCTTCAGAACACAGCAGGAACACAGTACTGGTAGAATAAAAAGGAATCTAGTAACTCCACACCCTTGGTGAATATATCCTTATGGTAAGTACACGTTTGAGTCCCTAACGAGCAAGACAGTGGGTAGAGATACCTTTATATTAAGTATTTCCTTTTTTTAAAATCACAGATATCCACCAACATAACCCTGTGGCTGCTTATCACAATTAACCAGCTCAAAACTCCCCGAAGACCATAAATCTGGCTTCAGAGTAAGTAGGTTTTTTCACGCCAAGTATCCATAGAGAGAGCGTAAAGATGACAAATTATTCTTAGACCTACTATTTATGTATATCAACAGCGAAATTCAAGGCACTTCAACAAACCTGTCCAGTAGCTTCTTCCTTCTTCCAGAAGAAGTGTGCCAGGTATAAAAAAGGGCCTTCTGGCACACTCTTCAGTTCACTACTGGACCAGCAGCAGGACTCCCAGAGGACTGCCTGCTGTACAATTTTCTGGACTGTAGATGTACCTGGTAGGACTGCTTTGCTGCCTGGGAACTGCCTTGAATCCTTGGAGGCCAGCCCTGCTTTAGCCCTACAGCTTCACTTGTGCCCAGGAGTGACTCCAAGGGCTAGTTTACTGGCCTCATGTTCAGAGTCACAGGGGTGGCATTTAGACAGAAAAGGCTCTCACCACTTTAAACCCACATCTGACCCAGCCTGAGTGAAACCTGAATCCCCAAGAGGGGTAACACTAGTCTAGGGCCCTTGGTTGTGGTGCTAAAGGTGCCCAGATTGTCAATTCTCAAAACTGAGCACTTAGAAAAATGATGGCGAAAAACTGCTCTGAGAGCCAGGAGGAGACCAGGACCAACCTGCTTGCCTACCCTCCCGAGGTGCATCATCGGTCGGATTGACTTTGCGGCTTCTCCTGCTACATTCTTCTCTGCAAAATTGTTAGAAAATGGGTCTCTGTTTGGTAGAGGTATGCACCTTGTCCAAGTAGGGACCACAATCCTTGTTAGGGCAAGTCAGATACACAACCTAAATTAAACTTTGCTCACCCTCTGGTAGCTTGGCACAGAGCAGTCGTGCTTAACTTAAGAGGCAATATGTAAAGTAGTTGTGCTACACTTTAATTAGAGTAACACAGTGAAAATACAACAAAATGTATTGGATTAAAAGATTGGGAACACAGGATCCCAAAGGGTTAAATTAAAAAATTGATTTTTCATGTTTTTTATGAACAGTATATTGGCTTGTGCACTATGAGAACATGTATGTACTTCTGGTTTCTCCGTAATGATAAACCCTCACCTGTTTATTTTTAACTTTAGTTCACATCACCGTGATACACTGCATGTTGCACGTAGGTTTCATCACTTTTGTTATAATATTGCGTTGTCTAAAATAGAGTTACATTGTGCCGTTCAGTCGCTGACCTACAGCGCGTTCTCCTATTAGATCATGTGATTCGCTGCGGATTGAGGAAGTAAGGCCAGGATCGTCGAGCACTTATCGTTCTAGCTTTTGATTATTGGATAGAAGTAATGTGAGCCATTGATTGGTTAACCACACTGTATCCGATCATGTGACCTTGGAGGAGTGAGGAAGTAAGTTTAAGCCCGTTGTGCATTTTACGTTCTAGTTTCTGATTACTGGTAAGAAGGAAAGCGAGCCACTGATTGGGTAACATTGAGCAGACGATACGTAAAGATGAGAGTCATGTTCGAGCATTCAACAGCTTGTTAGTCAAAGCGCGAGTTGAAACGGCAGAGGAGTTAGTTGGAGGAGCATTCAAGGTATGTGATAAACTTGGGGGTTCAGCGGTTTGTAGACAGGTATAGTCTTGGAACAGGCTCACTCAGTTCGCGTTCTTGATTTTTTTGTAGAATCGACAGTTACTGTCAGGCAAATGAACAGTCCAGATAATTCTTCGAGGGTGAGTGTAGTTCTCTTGAATTTCAGTGGTTTGGAGTATATCTTGTTGTTTCACTATTTTGATGCTGGTCTTCAATATTTATTTTACGTGTTTTAGAGCAACACTGAGCATTGCTACATGGAGGGTAAGCGCCATTGTCAGTTTTATGAACCACGTTGAAAAAGGTGGAGGTTCTGTCACCACTTTTAATGCACATCTCTTGAGTTTGAGCACCATAATACATTTAATTTTATAACTTTTGGCCCCTTATCTGCCGGACTGTTTTTTTAAAACATATGTCTCATTTGTTCAGATTTCAGGCCCCGGAAGAAGAGCCATGTCTGGTTCGAAATGCATCGGGCATTCAATTGAAAAAATGCATTAGGAATAGAAATGTTGGATGATCTGTCATGTTTGCTTTCAGTTAATTTGCTCAAAAAATCAATTCTGCTGTTAAATGTGTAAAATGTTGAAATAATTCAGAATGATGAATTCAATGTATTGACTGGTTGAAAAATTTGTATATGTTATATTTGATTTCGAAAACAGAAAGTTAAACCAAAATTGAAAACTAAAACTAAAATAGTTTTGCAACAGTGCACAGTGGTCGGGTGTGATTTCACTCGAGGTAGGAGGGTCCTTCAACACAACCAGGATGTTAAACTTTTTTTAATTAAATTTTAGCTATTTGCGAGTGCTTTATTATAATTTTCACACACAGTCGCAAATAGCGCATGCAAAACGATGTTTGTATAGGTCTCGTTATTTGCAAGACAATCGCGACTCACTTTTAGCGAGTGTCCCAAATAGCGTTGCGAGTCAATTGCGACTCGCAATTTTGTTGGCGGAGGAATTGGTAGGTAGCGAATAGCGGGTCGCTATTTTTGGTGGTCGTACATCTGGCCCTAAATCCAAAAACAGTGCTTAGAAGTCGATAGCGCAAAAAGGTTACTTGGGGTCGTGTTAGGCCAAAGTTCAGGCTGACCACAATGGAGGGAAGGCCAACTACAGGACCCACAAAGGGCCCTCTGAAAAAGTACCTTGAATGGAACAATCGTCAGAGACTCAATGCATTGGTTCTGATTCACTTAGTTGGGTTGATTCGTCAAAGTTGAGCCTCTCAGTCGGGTTCTGCTTCATCGTCAAACTCCTTATTATGCAAGCAGTGCATTATTGTCGATCCTCACATAGGTGTCCTCGGATCATTGCAGGGTTGTCATCAAGCCTCGCAGTTGGGACCTCGGATTGGTGCTGCTTCTGAATCAAACCTCGCTGTCATATCCTGGCTCATCATTGTGCAGTGCAGGGATGTCCTCGGATCAGCACTGTGTTGGCGTCGAAGGGCACTGCGTCTGTTCCAATCAGCTCACAGAAGTCACTGAATCAATGTTTGCAAGAAAACAGCTGCGGAACTCCCTTTCATGGTCCAGGACTGGATTGACACCTTTTGACAGGGCAGGACTCACAGTTGGCAAAGCCTAGCAGCTGAAGCGAAGTTGAAGGAAGTCGTTGATGGCCCTGAGACTTCAAGAACAGGGGGCAGGCAGTTCCAGTCCTTGTCATTAGCAGGAAAGAGGCAGAATGCCAGCAAAGCAAAGCAGGTAGCAAGGTAGCAGTCCCTTCTACAGCACAGCAATCAGTAGACAGCAGGCCAAAACAGTAAAGCAGTTAGCAGATTGGCAGTCCCTCCTACTGCACAGCAGCTTTTCTTCCAGGCAGAATGTCCTTGGTTCCAGCAAAATTCGGATTTGGAGGTGTCAGGGTTTCAGAACTTATACCAGCCGTGCCTTTGAAGTGGGGAAGACTTCAAAGAGGCCTTTGAAGATAACAAGATATCTGCCTTTCCTGCCCTGGTTTCTTTATTTGGGCAGAGGCCCAGCCAATTCAGGTGCAAGTGTCAGCTCTTCCCTCACAATCTTCCCCAGGAACGCCCACCAGCCTGGTGATGGGCCATCAGGATGCAAATGTCACACCCCAGCTCCCTTTTTGTGACTGTCTAGAGGGAATACAAAAAACCAGCTGCCAACCAACCCAGACATGCATTCAGAGACAGGCAGAAGAACAGAATGGTTAAAGTAGAAAAATTTCAACTTTCTAAAAATGGCATGTTCAGATTCACAATTTAAATCACAACTTATGTTGAAGTCGGGTTGGGTTAGGAGAAATCAAACTTCAAATTTCTTTCTCTTACCATTTGGATATTACATGTTTAAACTTGAACAAGGTAATCCCAAACTTATCCTATTGGAGCGATAGGCCTTGCAGTAGTGAAAAATGAATTTAGCAGTTTTCCACGAACATGAAATGTAAAACTCAAAGGTTCATGCCCTATCGTTTTAAATACACAACACCCTGCTCCTAGGGCTGTCTAGGGCCTACCTTAGTGGTGACTTATATGTAATAAAAGGGAAGGTTTTGGCCTGGCCAGTAGCTTAACTTGCCAGGTCGAAATTGCTATTTAAGCTGCATACACAGGCTCTTCAGTGGCAGGCCTGTGCCATGTTTAAAGGGCTATTGAAGTGGGTGGCACAATCAGTTCTGCAAGCCCACTAGTAGCATTTAATTTACAGGTCATGGGCATATGAGTTGCACTTTAGTAGGGACTTATAAGTAAACGAAAAATATGCTAATTATGGATCAGCCAATATTACCATGTTTTGAGTACAGAGCATACGCACGTTAGCACTGGTTAGCAGTGGTAAAGCACTTAGTGTGCTAAAGTCAACCAAAACAAGGTCAGAAAAAAGGAGGAGGAAGGCAAAACATTTGGGGGTGACCCTGCAGAAAGGCCCAGGTCCTACAAGCATCCTTTTCAGGTGCACTTTAACAAAGGGGTACCCAACCTCATGGAATTGTTTTTGACTGCGGCCGTCTGCCTTCTCCAACTGGAGATTTTTGACATCCATTTTGGTGGCTAAGTCAGAATGTATTAACTTTCACCACAGCTTTGACCCAAAGCCATCTGACAATGAAGCTCCCTCTTCAGACACCTCCTGCAGCCTTACACCTCTTAACTTACCCTTCTCAGACACTTTTTCCCACAATTTCGACTAAGTCCGAAGGTAAGCGTTGTCCAGGTGCAGCCCATTTTGTGTATTTCACCCCTGCTCCATTGCTATCATTCATATTTTTCGACTTTGGCATGATGTCATGCGACTTGATGTCCGTGCTTTGACCTCTTAGGCATTCGTTTTCGCTAAAAACTCTAAAAATAAAAAAAAATCCTGACTCCAGTTCTACAGATTTGAATTTTGTTGTTCTGGTGTCAAATGGTTTATTAAAATGTACTCTATTTTTCTAAATTGGTTTGAGATTTTTCTTGTGTTTTCACTTTATTACTGTATGTGTTCTGCATAAATACTTTACACATTGGCTCTCAGTTAAGCCTGACCGCTTTTTGTGCCAAGCTACCCATGGTAAAGCACAAGTTAATATATTGACTTTTGTCAGTCAACCTGGAAGGGATTGTGACTGTTGCTTGACCAAAACTCACACCCAGTCAATGAACAACCCAATTTCGAAATTGGCTCTCTGTGATCTTACAGAACAGAATGGCTCTAGATTATCTCTGAATCCCAAAGTCATGTGTCTGCACATTAGCAGTGACAAAATGTTCCATGTACCTAATACCTTAACCCCTTCTACGCTCATGACGAGCTCAGCTCGTCATGAGCGTAACCTGCGCTACGCGGATGACGAGCTGAGCTCGTCATGTAACGCGGGTTTTTGCGAATCGCAGCGGGAAAACCGCTAGCGCGCATGCGGTTAATGAGCAAATACAACTATATGAATCACATTAAGAATAATATTTAGAAACCACATGAGCTTCAAAATGGGTTCGATTTTAATTTCAGTCGCATCTGAACTCGGCTAAGCAGGATCTTTGTAACCCAGAGAAGTAAGATCTTTGAGATACCCATTGCTAGCATTCTAATTTTGGTTAGATTGGATGTTTTAATAAAGTTATTGATATGCATCATCCTATGCACTTGTGCAACTAAAAGCACTGACCAAACATTTCAGGTTGCTACTTTTCAGGATGATGAAGATAACAGTAATGAAACCGTAAAAGCTGAAGTATTGCACCTTTTTTCAATTGTAGTGTTGTATCCCGACAAAAAAGGTGAGGCTGAGAAAGTAAATTGCATAAAACTGTTGCCTTAATACAAATACTTTGTTACACATGTATGTCTTAATGAGCACTGATATATTACACAGCCAAGTTTCAATGTCATTCGTATGGTAGTCAGAAGTGTTCCTTTGCATTAACATGCAGACTATGTCTCATGAATCTTCTAGGCTCAGAAGCCATTTTATTCATTGTTATACATTTACACATTTTCTGCATCCTGTAGTAAAGCACGTACAGACTTTCAGTGTTAGCACTTAAAAAAAAAGTGTGATTTTCAGAAAGCAGTACTCAGCAACATGTTTATGTATGAGAATCTAGGTTTCAATGTCTTCTCACATTTTTCTCATGAGAAAATCCTGATTCAAGCTCAATAGGTAGTTTAAAAACGAACAGTGTATTGAGAGAAAAGTGTATTAATTGCATCAATATGTGTAGATTTTAGCATTATATGATCCAACTGACTTTATTAAAAAAACAAGGTGATTGATGAAATGCTTGAATTGATCTCAGCTACTGGCAATCACTCGGAGCTGCATTCTAATCCATAGTTTCCCCCCTACCATGCCCCCCAGTTTGGACCCAGCCATATGCACATCAGTCTTGACCCTGCTCCTCATGAGAACAGTCCAGACTGAACGGATCAGTGACAGAATATCGACTACACAAATATTGTGACACAGAAATATCAAGTCAAAAATATTGTTGACACAAATAACGTTTTCCTATACCTATAAAGGTAAGTAAAAAAAATTGAGTAACAAATATTGTTTACACTAATCTTATTACAAATATGACAAAAAGAGTTTTTACAATAAATACACAGTATGCAGAGTAAAACCTAAACATTTTAATACATAACTATATACATTTAAGTAACATTTATTACTAAACAAAATATATACCTATGTAGACATACACACATAAAAACATGTAAGTGTATGTTTATATATACATTTCTATAAAAACAAACTAATATAAAATATATACTTTTTACATTATATGAATGTTTCTGTTTTTTTTATTTACTAATGTAAAAAGTATATACATATATATATATATATATACATAAAACATAAAAAAACATTTTGAAAACACCTATACTAAAAATAGTAATGACACAATTAACATTAATACTTACATACATATATACAGATATTTAACATTAAAAAATAAACAAATCAAAAGATTACATAATTGTAACCTATTATAAAAATATAGTAAACTTTGTAAAAAATAGACAGACTATTAGCAATGCAGTCTGTGCAACAGTAGTGAAAGTGTAAAATCTACTATTCTCACTCCAGTCTGAGCAACAGTAGTAAAGGTGGTGGAGGACGAAGGGGTAAAATGTACTATTCCAACTCCAGTATGTGCAACAGTAGGGAAAGCGTTTGATGCTGAAGAGGTAAAGTTTAGTATTCCCACTCCAGTCCGTGCAACAGTAAGAAAAGAACTAGACACCGGAGGGGTAAAATGTACTGTTTCCACTCCAGTCTGTGCAACAGTTGGGAAAGCATTGGGCGCTGGAGGTGTAACATTTACTATTTCCACTCCAGTCTGTGAAAAAGTAGGGATAGCGTTGGCCGTCAAAGGGGTAAAATGTACTATTCCCACTCCAGTCTGAGTAACAGTAGGGAAAGTGTTGGAGAGCTGAGGGGTAACATTTTCTATTCCCACTCTAGTCTGTGCAACAGTAGCGTTGGATGCAAGAGGAGTAACATTTACTATTCCCACTCCAGTCTGTGCAACAGCAGGGAAAGTGCTGGACACCAGAGTAGTACGATTTACTATTCCCATTCCAGTCTGTGCCACAGTAAACAAATGTAATTCACTTCAAAGACATACCGTATTTTAATAACTTTATTAATTGTCCAAAAACCTAACACTATGCTGTAACCTATATATATATATATAAAGATAAATAGATATATTTAAAAAAAAACAATTACATAATTTAAATAAATATAAAAAAAATTAATAATTAATTTAAAATGTAACATTTTGTTATTAATTGATCATTAAATTAAAATACATTATACTCCCACAAACATAGCAACACCTAATTCCTACATGATTAATTTTTTGTTAATTAGTATAATTCAATATATTTCCACCTTATTCTTCTACAAACACAAACACATAATATATTTTCTAAACACTTTACATAATTCTTAATAAGTTATATATTCAATTAGGAATTCATAATTAATTAAAAATTAATTTCCAACACTATACAGCAACCCACCCAACAAACCACACCGAATAAATCACCCAACAATGCTATGTACAAAGTTTGCCTAGGTAATGATCAATTAACTAATTAATAATAAACAAGTAATAAATAATAAATAATTACTTAACTTCCCACCATATACCCCTACAATCAAAATAACCTGCATCTAAAATATCACTGAAAAAATAAAATAATTTCACAATTTACATAATTAACCCCTCCCATGCTCGTGACGGAACCGTTCCGTCACGAGCCTCGGGTGGGCTGTGCTGGTGACGGAACGGTTCCGTCACGGCTCGCTCGCCGCGCCTGCGCGGCGCGAATTCCGCGCCTGTGCTGATGGTTCTATTAGGCCGCCGGGGCCGTGATGGAACCATTCCATCATAAGCACAGCTCGCCCGCGGGCCGTGACGGAGCGGTTCCGTCACGAGCACGGGACCGACGCGCAGACCCGCCTCCCCCTTAGCCCGAAGGGGTTAAATATCAAATAACTAATTATTGATAAACAATGAATTATCATTTAACTCCTTCTGTACTCAGGATGGCTCCCGGCCATCATGAGTCACAGTAGGCGTGTGCTCATGACGGCCGGGAGCTGTCCAAACGTTGCTACTCTGCCTACGCGGTAATAATTCCCTGCCTGTGAGGGAGAATTAATCAGTGGGCGGAGTTCGGACGGCTCCCGGCCAACATGAGCACATGCCTACTGTGACTCATGACTGCCGAGAGCCGTCCTGAGTACCGGAGCGCCCCACCCAACCCCACCTCCTTCGCACCACGGCGGAATTTGCCCCTCGGCGAAGGGGTTAATCAATGGTTATTTACTTAACTTCCCACCCTATATCCCTACAAATAAAACAACCCACTCCTAAAATCTCACTTAAAAATATAATAAATTTGCAATTTAAATATTTAATAATCAATTAAATAATTCATATTAATTAAAAATTAATTCATTATACTTAATTAACTTTCCACCATATACCCCTCCAAACCACACAACCCGCTATGACACTATAAATTTTTATGAACAATTAAATAAAAAATGTAAAGTAACTTAAAATTACAAATTATGATTTAAAATTATTAACAATTATACAAACAATATATACAATATACAATTAAAATATGAACTAAAAGCCATAAAATAATTTAAAAAAGATTTTTGACCATACTAATATTGCCAACGATCCCAAATAGACAGATATTCTTGCAAACAATAATACTTCCCTAAACATCGATATTTATGTCCACGATACTACTGCATCATGATATCAATGGGTCACAATATTAAAAACTTGATATTTGTGTAGCACAATATTAATAACTTCATATTAGCCAGTACTCCCTGAACCTGAACACAGGTAACCCAGGATGGGTTTCACCCAAGGTAGGGATTTTCATCCATGAATAACATGGTTTCAGTGGCACAGTGAGCATGGTACCCACTTCTGGACATTCCCAGCGCACTTAGGGTGTCAACATCAAAAACATCAAGGTGATAGATGGAATAATTCAATTAATCTCAGCCACTGGCAATAGCTCAGGATGCATCCCAATCCATTGTTTTTCAACCGCCATGCCACCTGAGTTTGGACACAACCATATGCAAATCAGTCCTGACACTGCAGTTCAGCTTGGACTGTTCCCATTGGGAGCAGGGGCAAGACTGATTTGCAGATGGCTGAGTCCAAACTGGAATGGCATGGTGAGCAAAGAAACAATGGATTTATACCCAGATCTCTGACTGACGGAGAGTGTTTTACATTGATTAGCATTCTGTCCATCAATTTTGTTTTTGCATTTGTCACACCAAGTGAGATGGGTATGCTTAGACATGGGTCCTGTTCTGCTATATACTGGATTACAGCTATCCTGACTGATGCAGAGTGATACCCAGAAACCGGTCCTATAGCACCTGTTTCCGGCCGAAGGATGACCAGGCCTATCAGTTCAGGCTAGACTGTTCGCATGGGAAACAGGGTTAAAACTATTTTGCATATGGCTGGGTCCAAACTGGAACAACGTGGTGAGCAAAAACCCAATGGATTTTTACCTGAGCTCTGACTGAGGGAGAAAGTTTGACATTGTTCAACATTCTGTCCATCAATTGTTCTTTTTTCATTTGGGATGGGTATGCCCTGTAGGAAGGTAGGATCTGACTGCATGGTTATCCCCATTTTTTGCCTGGTATTTTGCTGTTTTTGACTAGTCTGACTAGGATCCTGCTAATCAGGACCATGGTCTATCTTTTTTTTTCCTTAAAATGCTATACATGTACTTAGGTACACTCCAAATTAGTTACTGGGGTACCCTTATAAGTCCCTAGTATTTGGTATCCATGTACCCAGGACATAGGTACCCCAGAGGCCTCCCATGGGCTGAAGCATGTATTATGCCACCCATGAGAGGCCATGCAAAATGGAACCACAGGCCTGCCATTGCAGCCTATGTAAGCTGGTGCTTGCACCACTTACATTAGGTATACGTTCACTAAACCTATTGGTCACTACACTTAAAACGTATAAGACACCCATATAGATTGACAATCCTGAAGGCAGAGTGCTGGTTTTTATGTGAGAGGGTACCCCCTGCATGAGCAGAGCCCCTCTGCAGCCTTCAGAGATCATTCTCCCGGGTTGTCTGTGACACAGCCAGACATATAGGTAGAGATGCATTATAACCTTGCTGTAAATGCTATCTCGAGCAAGGCTGAAACAAACATGTTGTATTTGGTATCATACACCTTGGAATCATACCTCCACACTGGTAACCAGTGTGGGAGGTATGATTCCACCCTTCTGAAGCCAACTTCGTGGGGTCAACTGGTCTTACGGTACCAGCCTTCTCGACCCGGGCAACAGAAAATGGTTGCTGCTGACTAGAGACACATTTCTGCCCTCCTGCTGCTGAGCCAGGCTCGAGCAGGGGAAGACAGGACAATAGGCATCCTGTCACAGGGAGGTGTGACCACCTCCCACACAGGATTCAGTGTATTGGGGCTTGGTGGGTGCACTTCCAAAGTCCCTGAAATTCTGCATCTGGGGCACACTTGGTGTCCCTTTGCAAAGTTCAGTTCAAACCAGTTCTGGGAGCCGTTGGCTCCTGCTCTGGCACAAAACTGGACAAAGGACATGGGAGTAACCTCCCCTGAATCTGTCCAACCCTCTCCCTTGGGTACATAAGGGCTTACCTGGCTGTAGGACCTTAGAATTGATGTGAACAAGATTCTGAACAAGAAACCACTGACCTTCGACCATCTGGATACTTTGGACTTTGCTGGACTTCGACTGGGCCCTACATCGTCTCCCTCTCCATCCAAAGCATTGTCTGTGCTCGTGCACCATACAGGCTCTGTGCAGGACCTGTGGGGCTTCAAGGACATCTGAAGAATCTCCCTTGGTGTTCACTGGTACCATAACGCAACTGACTGGTCTGCAGATCCTGAGCTCCTACTGACTCCGATGGCTTGAGCAACATAGGAGGTGAGTTCCGATGTTCCTTGAGGTTGAGCTGCCCTCTCACTGAGTTTGAGATCAGTATCCCTTGTGGGAACCGCATAACCTGAACCCCTGTGCACCTCCTACTTTTGCAAGTGGATATGCTTTTTGGCAATTCCTGAGCTGGTACATTTGGTTCCGTGTAGTCCTGACCCTGAGAAGTATTTACACCAAAGGACTCTGGCCTCCTCATACCGAGTGCTCTGTGGGCTGGTACTTTCTGATCTTGCTCGAGGTCCCCTTGCGACTCCTGGTCATTCAAACTGTGGGTTTCCTAGTTGCTTAAGACATGCACTGACTCCCCATTGCTTGGTGAGTCCCCTGGACCTTGCTGGCCCACACAGTATCCAGTTTCACCTCACTGCATGAGTTGCTCTTGCCAAGGCTTGTTGGTGCTCTAGCTGGACACCGATCCCTCAGCACTCAACATTCTTTTTTAGGACACCTTGCATCTGGCTCCTGGTCATTCCCGACATCTCCTGGTCCTCATGGCTGCAGAGCCAAGCATCCCTTCATCGTACCTGAAGCACCCGCTGTCGGTGGGCATTCATCTAATGAGCCACTGGTCACCCTGAAGTGACCCAGACTGTCTCCTCGGCTTGCAGGTTCCTTTCATCATGAATCCACTCTTGTATTCCAATGGACACTTTCTTCCTTCCTGACAGGAGCTCTTCTTTGAAGTCCTTGATTGAAAACCACAGCTGTTTTCAACACCACAGTAAACCTATTCACCTGGCTCCCCTGTGATAGGTAACTTGGGTACTCCAGTATCCACGGGTGGGGTGGCTCTTCAACCTCCTAAGTTCAAAAGGGTTTCCTCGAAGTCCACCGAGAAGGATCCTTAAACTTTAAAACTGTAACTGCAACTTCACCATAGAATTGTACAGAGCCCACGGCCGTGTTAGCACACTGCACCCATCCTCCATTGGGTCCCTCTTTACTCACCTTGGGTGGTTTCTTGGGATCTAGCAGATCTACGTGCTCTAGACACTGTCCCAACTCAAGTTGTGGTTCTTATACTACTATTTTGGTATATGGTTTGGTCTCCCCCTGGAGCCCACTGTGTATTGTGCTACTTATAACAGTTTCTTTGGTAACGTTTTGTGTACTTTTTGTGGCATCCTTGTGTAGAGGATACTAGAGAGTATTATTTGAATAAATACATATTTTTATTACTACTCTGTGGTTCTCCTTTCATATAATTGATACTTAAGGTGATATTCTTGTAAAACAATCTGGTTTACATTCCTTCAAGATAAGGCCTGAAGGCTGCTCTCCACAACTACCACTAGGATAGCTTTCTTAAGGTTATCTTTGACCTCATACATCATGAGGGTCGTTTGGACTGGTGCAAGGTGCCCAATTTAATTGGTGATACCAAAGGGGATGAAGGGCAGAGCTTTTGAACAAATCAAACACTCACCCCCAATCAACTGATCTGGGTTTAATCCATCATCATTCTTTAGTTCACTCCACCACCCCAGTTCAGACATGGCCATATGCAAATCAGTCTGACCCTGTGTCTCATGGAAACAGTCCGGCCCGAACTGCCAAGCCATGTCTTCCCTGGACCGGAAACAAGTATCCTGGGACCAGTTTCGGGTTCATAACCCTCATGCCAGGCTATCTTTAATCCAGTGGCAAAGTGAGGAAGGGACCCACGTCTGGGCATACCCTGCCAACTTAGGGCGAACAAAGCGATACAAAAGGGGTGATGGATGGAGTGTTTGAGCAAATCAAACACTCACCCCCAGTCAACTGATCTGGGTTTAATTCATCATCATTCTTTAGCTCACTCCACCACCCCAGTCCAGACATGGCCATATGCAAATCAGTCTGACCCTGTGCCTCATGGGAACAGTGCTGCCCGAATTGCCAAACCAAGTCTTCCAGGGACCGGAAACAAGCATCCTGGGACCGGTTTCAGGTTCATAACCCTCATCAGCCAGGCTATCTTGAATCCAGTGGCAAAGTGAGCAAGGGACCCAAGTCTGGGCATACCCTGCAAACTTAGGGCGAACAAAGCGATACTAAAGGGGATGATGGGCAGAGAGTTTGAGCAAATCAAACACTCACCCCCAGTCAACTCATCTGGGTTTAATCCATCATCATTCTTTAGCTCACTCCAACACCCCAGTTCAGACATGTCCATAAGCAAATCAGTCTGACCCTGTGCCTCATGGGAACAGTCCAGCCCGAACTGCCAAGCCATGTCTTCCCTGGACCGGAAACAAGCATCCTGGGACCAGTTTTGGGTTCATAACCCTCATCAGCCAGGCTATATTGAATCTAGTGGGAGAGTGAGCAAGGGACCCACGACTGGGCATACCCAGAAACCGGACCCAGGATGCTTGTTTCCCGTCCAGGGAAGACATGGCATGGCAGTTCAGGCTTGACTCTTCCCAAGATGCACAGGGTCAGACTGATTTGCATATGGCCATGTCTGAACTGGGATGGTGGAGTGAGCTAAAGACTCGCTATTTTAAAACTAAACTTGCGAATTACGGCATTGCTTTTAAAACTTGTGCATTTATTTTAACTGTGTGGAGACAACGTACCTGGGGCTGGAAGCTTGCCAGTGGGAAGGGGGCTGACAAGACGCCTCGGGGGCCTTTGCTCGACTGTTCCCTCCTTCCCGCCTCGGTCCGATGTGACGAATAGCGCCGTTGCGCGGAGGGCATGGAAGGGAGAGCTCAGGCACTTCCGGTGGCGGTCAGCGCTCTAGTCGCTGCAGCAGAGGATAAAGGGCACATGCGTGAATGGCCATGCAGTGGACGCGTGCAACGGGCGCGCCGCCGGCACATCGAAGGCGCGTCAAAGGCAAGCCCATCTGCGCCCGTCCGCGGCCGTTCAGGGACCGGGGCCATAACCCCTGGTCAAATTACTGCTCGAGTTCAGTGGAGCTTTAGTCAACTCTACAAACTCTGCCCCAAGATTTCTAGCGCATGTTGCCAGAGCATGAAGGTAGATCATGATGTGAGATGTAAACACTGTCCATTTAGCTACAGCATGTTGGGCAAGTTAAAGCGAGGGGCAACAAGGCTCTCTTGCGGTCTGCTTGAATCCAGATCGATGTGTAAACACAAACTAGACATTTTTGATCTACTCACAGACAAAAAGCTCGACCTCCTATTCCTCATGGAGACCTGGCTGGACTCTGATTCCGAGCCAGAAATCATTGAGGCCCTTCCCACGGGGTATATGATTGTCAGGTTGGATAGGACGTCTGGCAGAGGTGGTGGGATAGCTATTGTTTTTAAACCTCCGTTAAGCTGCCAACTGGAACCTATGACTATAGCGGATAGTGAGGCAGGTGCATTTATTATCAAGGTTAGTCCGCACCTCACTGTGAAAGGACTCCTGGTCTATAGACCTCCTGGCCCGCATGCACGCTTTGTCTCCAGCCTTGTTGGAAGGTATTACGGAATCTGCCCTACGGAAGGATAAATTCCTTCTGCTGGGGGACCTTAATATGCATCTGGAGAATTTCCTTGATAGGGGGGCTGTAGATTTATGCCAGGAACTACAGTCATTACAATTAGGCCTGAACTCCAAGGCCCCCACCCATCAGCATTGCCATTTACTGGATCCAGTATTTGCTAATTGGGGGGAAGTTGAAGTGAGCACTCCCACCCCCAGCCCCTGGTCCGACCATTTTTTTGTTCCCTTCGTGGTAAAGATCCCAGAACCCAGAGCCCCTGAGCAACCCATGCTAAATTACTCATGACGCAAATGGGCTGGCTTCTCACAGCTGAAGTTTAACGAAGCTCTGACCAAAGAAGGGCAGCCGGGGGGGTATTGATGTTGAAATTGCCTGCTGTAATCTTGAAAGATGCATAAGAGAAGCCCTTGATAGCGTAGCCCCGCTACGTCTGAATAAAACAGTGAATAGATCTCAGAAATCTGCACCTTGGTATAACGAAGATTTGCGCCTAGTAAAGACAGAATGCAAACGTCTAGAGAGGCAATGGAGGATAGCCTATCTTAGTCAGGCCAAGATGGACTATCTTAAAAAGCGGAGAACCTACCATGGGCAAATTAGACGGGCTAAAGCCACTTACTTTGCCGAGAGGATTGGGGCAGCAGAAAACTCCACGAAAGAATTATTTAAGATCTATAAGGAGATTTCCTCACTTAAGTCGTCTACTATTCCCATGGAAAGTTCTGGGAAATCCTGCGACCGCATCGTAGGTTTTTTCTCAGAGAAAGTGGAAAATATATACTCTTCCTTTCCGGGAGCCAAAAAAATGGGTGCATAGTATGTGGAGCCTACGGGAGAGGCTGGAGGAAACCAGAGGATGGATAGTTTTATTACCCCCTCCCCTCGAGTAGCTCTGCAGGATCTGTAGTTCTATAAAGTCTGGCTCACCCAGGGATCCTGCCTCACCAAAACTGCTTGGGGAGAGCATTGCCATTCTTGAGCCTTATATCAGACATATTCTAGATAGGTAATTTAGTATGCACACGGTGCCTGATGGCTGGAAGCAGGCTGTGGTACTTCCACTTCAGAAGAAGCCTAACATCAGTATGAAGAAATTGGATAACCTTCGCTCTATCTCACTGCTACCCTATTTGGCAAAAGCGGCTGAGAAGGCTGTAAACCTACAACTCATGGCCTATGTGGAAGAAGCAAACCTTCTCCATCCCACGCAGTTTGGATTTCGGTCACTCCACTCTACGGAGTCAGCTCTACTTATGGCCACTGAGGTCATCAGGCAGGGAGTAGATGAGGGGCAGACAATGGCTCTCATCCTTTTGGACCTGAGCACCTGCTTTTGACACTGTAGCACATTACACCTTGCTGCAGTGTCTGCACAAGGGCGGTGTCTCAGGCGCGGCGTTAAAATGGATACAGTAATTTCTGACGGAACATAGTTTCCAGGTCAGACAGGGTGCCCATTACTCTAGAGCGGTGAAACTGGATCAGGGTGTGCCTCAGGGCTCCGACCTGAGTCCCACCCTATTTAATCTATACGTATCCCCAGTGGCAAGTATAGTGGAGGGTATTCAAATTGTGTCATATGCCGATGAAACACAGCTGGCTATCTCGCTATCATGGGCGCCTGGGCTGGCGGCATCCAACTTCAGAGCAGGCATGCAGGAGCTTGCCTCCTGGATGGGCAACAACTGCCTGAAGTTGAACGGTAGCAAGACGGAGGTGCTCGTGGTGGGGGGAGACCATTTGTGTGGTCATTGGCATGGTGGCCATCTTGCTTAGGCCCAGTCCCTACCCCGTGCTCCCAGGCCAAGAACCTGGGTGTATTGGTGGATTTGGACCTTACTTCGTACCTCAGATCAGATGGGTCCTCAAGGGTCTACGCAAAACTATGGACCTTCTTCCTATAGAAGCTAGGAGGACGCTGGTGCATGCTCTTGTCACCTCGAAATTAGATTACGGCAACATACTGTATCTAGGTGCCACGGTCAAGAGACTAGACCGGCTGCAGGTGTTGCAAAATGCGGCGGCTGGGTTGGTCCTTAGGCTTCCAAGAAGGGCCTTGGACGCTCTTCACTGGCTTCCTGTCAGGAAGTGAATTGTGTTTAAGGCCCTCTGCACGTGCCACCGTATCATTCAAGGCATTGGACCTGGGTACTTGCAGAATCTCATCACTGTCTATAGGCCCGTCTGGTCCCTTAGATCTACTGGGACTGGTCTGATGGTGATTCCTAAAGTTAAGAAGGCCCGAATGGGTGGCAGATCTTTCCGGCTTCTGGCGGCCAGGAGTTGGAATAAACTCCCTCTTGAGCTTCGGTTGGAAGCTTCTGAGACCATGTTCAGAAGAGAGCTTAAAAGACACTTGTTCCTTCATTAACAAGCCGGGCGCCTTAGTCTGGGTAAGGGGCTCTGGGATCTCTCACTTACCATAGCGCGGGGACACGCCGGTGGGCGTAACTAGGCGCTTTACAAGCTTCCCTATTATTATTATTTTTAGAATGATGATGGATTAAACCCAGATCAGTTGACTGGGGGTGAGTGTTTTATTTGCTCAAACGCTCTGTCCATCATCCCCTTTGGTATTGCTTTGTTCGCGTGGTATGCCTAGAGTTGGCATGGTATGCCTAGACGTGGGTCACTTGCTCACTCTGCCACTGGATTCAAGATTGCCTGGCTGATGAGGGTTATGAACCCGAAAGCGGTCTCAGGATGCTTGTTTCCCATCCAGGGAAGAGATGGCGTGCCAGTTCGGTTTCCCATGAGGCACAGGGTCAGACATATTTGCATATGGCCATGTCAGAACTGGGGTGGTGGAGTGAGCTAAAGAATGATAATGGATTAAACCCAGATCAGTTGACTAGGGGTAAGTGTTTAATTTGCTAAAACCCTTTGTCCATCATTCCCTATGGTATTGCTTTGTTCGCCCTGAATTGTCAGGGTATGCCCAGATGTGGGTCCCTTGCTCACTCTGCCTCTGGATTCAGGATAGCCTAGCTCATGAGGGTTATGAACCCGAAACCGGTCCCAGGATACTTGTTTCCGGTCCAGGGAAGGCATGGCTTGACAGTTCGGGCTGGACTGTTCCCATGAGGCACAGGGTCAGACTGATTTGCATATGGCCATGTCTGAACTACTGTGGTGGAGTGAGCTAAAGAATGATGATGGATTAAACCCTGGTCAGTTGACTGGGGGTGAGTGTTTGATTTGCTCAAACGCTCCATCCATCATCCCCTTTGGTATCGCTTTATTCGCCCTGAGTTGGCAGGGTATGCCTAGACGTGGGTCCCTTGCTCACTCTGCCACTGGATTCAAGATAGCCTGGCTGATAAGGGGTATGGACCCGAAAGCGGACCCAGGATGCTTGTTTCCCATCCAGGGAAGACATGGTTTGGCAGTTCGGGCTGGACTTTTCCCATGAGGCACAGGGTCAGATAGATTTGCATATGGCCATGTCAGAACTGGGGTAGTGGAGTGAGCTAAAGAATGATGATGGATTAAACCCATATCAGTTGACTGGGGGGTGAGTGTTTAATTTTCTAAAACCCTCCGTCCATCATTCCCTCTGGTATCGCTTTGTTCGCCCTGAGTTGGCAGGGTATGCCCAGATGGGGGTCCCTTGCTCACTCTGCCACTGGATTCAAGATAGCATGGCTGATGTGGGTTATGAACACGAAACCGGTCCCAGGACACTTGTTTCCGGTCCAGGGAAGATATGGCTTGACATTTCGGGCTGGAGTTGTTCCCATGAGGCACAGGGTCAGACTGATTTGCATATGGCCATGTCTGAACTGGGGTGGTGGAGTGAGCTAAATAATGATGATGGAATAAACCCAGATCAGTTGACTTGGGGTGAGTGTTTGATTTGCTCAAACGCTCCATTCATCATCCCCTTTGGTATCGGTTAGCTTGCCCTGAGTTAGCAGGGTATGCCCAGAAGTGGGTCCCTTGCTCACTCTGCCACTGGATTCAAGATAGCCTGGCTGATGAGGGTTATGAACCCGAAACCGGTCCCAGGATGCTTGTTTCCAGCCCAGGGAAGACAGGGCTAGGCAGTTCGGCTGGACTTTTCCCATGAGGCACAGGGTCAGACTGATTTGCATATGGCCATATCTGAACTGGGGTGGTGGAGTGAGCTAAAGAATGATGATGGATTAAACCCAGATCAGTTGACTGGGGGTGAGTGTTTGATTCCTGGCCGCCCCAAAGCGCACCCACGGAGCTTTCACCTGCCGGAACTGCAGCTTCACAAGCATCCGCCCCACCATGCTGCCGACCAGGAAAGAACCCAACCACCTTAGATGCATCCTTCTCAACACCCGCTCCGCCCGAAAACATGTCGTTGAACTCTGTGACCTACTCGAGTCAACCTCCCCAGACGTCGCCTTCCTGACGGAGACCTGGCTGAACCCCACCTCGGGACCCAACATAGCCATAGCCGTCCCGGAAGGCTACAAGATCACCCGCAAGGACCGCACCAACAGAGCGGGAGGAGGAATCACCATTGTCCACAGGAACGCTCTCAGAGTCTCGGCCAACACCGACTACACCCTGTGCACCGCCGAACACCTGCACTTCCAGATCCACACCGACCCCAACACCACCCTCAGAGGAACCCTCATCTACAGACTGCCCGGACCCCGACCACAGTTCAGCCACTCCATCGCCGACTTTGTCAGGCACACTCACCCTCGCCTCCATGGACTACATCCTCCTCGGGGACCTGAACTTCCACCTCGAGAACAATGACGACACCAACTCCACCACCGTGATCCACAACCTAGCCAACCTCGGACTGAGACAACTCGTCACAACACCCACCCACTCTGCCGGTCACACGCTTGACCCCATCTTCTCCGCAAGCCCCCACGTCTCCTTCAACCATACCACCGAACTCCACTGGACCGACCACCGCTGCATCCACTTCACCTTCAAGAAACACACCACGCACCACCGCTCCCAACAGATGCCTCACCGCTGCTGGAGCAAAGTCACCAAAGACCAGCTAACCACCACCCTCACCCAGAGCCCACCCGCCGACCATACCGACCCCGACACCGCTGCCCGCTTCCTCAGACAGTGGACCAACGACTGTGCCAACACCCTCGCCCCGATCAAGAAACCCTCTAACAATCATACCACCAAGAAAGTCAACTGGTTCACTGAAGACCTCTGGGCCTCCAAGCAAACCTGCAGAAAGCTGGAGATGATCTGGCTTCGTGAATGAACACCGGACAGCCACGCCGCCCACAAGAATGTCACCCGCAAACACCATCACCTAATCAGATCCGCCAAAAGGGCCCCCTTTAAAGACCGCCTAGACAACAACGCGCACAACAGCAAAGAGCTCTTCAACATCGTGAAGGAACTCTCCAACACCAACGATGTCCCACCCTCGCAAGACCTGTGTGACTTGCTGGCCACCTTCTTCCACCGCAAGATCACAGACATCCACGACAGTTTCAACGCCACGACCGCCCCGATAACCACTGAGACCTCTGCCCCCACGACCACCATCCGCACCAACCGCCTGCTCTACTGGACCAACATCAACGACGATGACACCATCATGATCATGAACACCATCCACTCCGGATCTCTGTTAGATCCATGCCCACACCACATCTTCAACAAAGCCAGCACATCCATCGCACCCCATCTCCGGAAAGTCATCAACACCTCCTTCGAGACAGCAACCTTCCCGGAGAGCTGGAAGCATGCCGAGATCAACGTCTTACTCAAGAAACCCAAGGTGGACCCCAAGGATCTCAAGAACTTCCAGCCCATCTCCCTGCTCCCGTTCCCGGCAAAGGTCATGGAGAAGACCGTCAACGAACAACTGACCCGCTACCTCGAGGAGAACAACATCCTGGACCCTTCCCAGTCCGGGTTCCGCAGCAACCACAACACCGAGACTGCCGTCATCGCTGCCACCGATGACATCAAGTCCCTGCTGGACAACGGAGAAACGGCGGCCCTCTTCCTCCTGGACCTGTCAGCCGCCTTCGACGCGGTCTGTCACCACACACTACGAACACGCCTCCACAACGCTGGGATGCAAGAGAAGGCCCTGGACTGGACCACCTCCTTCCTCCCCAGCAGAACACAAAGCGTCCGCCTTTCCCCCTTCCACTCCGAAGCCACCAAGATCATCTGCGGCGTACCCCAGGGCTCATTCCTCAGCCCAACCCTGTTTAACATCTACATGGCACCGCTCACCAACGTCACCAGTCGGCACGACCTCAACATCCTCTCCTATGCCGATGACACCCAGCTGATACTCTCCCTCACCAAGGACCCCCACACCACCAAAACCAACCTTCATGAAGGAATGAAGGCCGTTGCTGAATGGATGAGGAACAGCCGACTGAAGCTGAACTCGGAGAAGACAGAGGTCCTCATCCTTGGATCCAACCCTTCGGCCTGGGATGACTCCTGGTGGCCGACCGCACTGGGAACCGCTCCAACACCCACCGACCACTCACGCAACCTAGGGGTCATCCTCGACTCCACCCTCTCCATGACTAAACAGGTCAACGCCGTCTCCTCCTCCTGCTTTAACACCCTCCGCATGCTCCGTAGGATCTACAAATGGATCCCCACTGAAACGACAAGAACAGTCACCCAGGCCCTTTTCAGCAGCAGGTTGGACTATGGAAACGCACTCTACGCAGGGGCCTCGACCAATCTCCTGAGATGGCTCCGACGCATCCAGAACGCCTCTGCATGCCTGATCCTCGACATCCATTGCCGCAGCCACATCACACCCTACCTGAGAGACCTGCACTGGCTCCCGGTCAACAAGAGGATAACCTTCAAGCTCCTCACCCACGCACACAAGGCACTCCACAACACCGGACCAACGTACCTCAACAGACGACTCAGCTTCTACACCCCCAACTGCCAGCTCCGCTCCGCCGACCTAGCCCTCGCTACAGTCCCCCGCTTCCGAAGAGCGACCTCAAGCGGCAGATCGTTCTCCCACCTCGCCGCCAAGATCTGGAACACCCTCCCCATCCACCTACGGCAGACACAAGACCTGCTGACCTTCAGAAAACTCCTCAAGAGCTGGCTTTTCGAGCAGTAGCAGCATTCCCCACCCCAGTGCCTTGAGACCCTGACGGGTGAGTAGTGCGCTTTAAAAATATATGATTGATTGATTGATTGATTGATTGATTTGCTCAAACTCTCCTCCCATCATCCCCTTTGGTATCGCTTTGTTTGCTCTGAGTTGGCAGGGTACGCCCAGACGTGGGTCCCTTGCTCACTCTGCCACTGGATTCAAGATAGCCTGGCTGATGAGGGTAATGAACCCGAAACCGGTCCCAGAATGCTTGTTTCCGGTCCAGGGAAGACATTGCTTGGCAGTTCAGGCTCGACTGTTCCCAAGAGGCACAGGTTCAGACTGATTTGCATATGACCGTGTCTGAACTGGGATGGTGGACTGAGCTACAGAATTATGATGGATTAAAACCAGAGCAGTTGACTGGGGGTGAGTGTTTGATTTGCTCAAACGCTCCGTCCATAATCCTCTTTGGTATTGCATTGTTCGCCCTGAGTTCGCATGGTATGCCTAGACGTGGGTCCCTTGCTCACTCTGCACTGGATTGAAGATAGCCTGGCTCATGAGGGTTATGAACCCGATACCGGTCCCAGGATGCTTGTTTCCAGCCCAGGGAAGACATGGCTTGGCAGTACGGGCTGGACTTTTCCCATGAGGCACAGGGTCAGACTGATTTGCATATGGCCATGTCTGACCTGGGGTGGTGGAGTGAGCTAAAGAATGATGATGGATTATACCCAATTCAGTTGACTGGGGGTGAGTGTTTGATTTGCTCAAACGCGCTGTCCATCATCCCCTTTGGTATTGCTTTGTTTGCCCTGAGTTGGCAGGGTATGCCAATACGTGGGTCCCTTGCTCACTTTGCCACTGGATTCAAGATAGCCTCGCTGATGAGGGTTATGAACCCAAAACCGGTCCCAGGATGCTTGTTTCCAGTCCCGGGAATACTGGGTTTGGCAGTTCGGGCTGGACTGTTCCCATGAGGCACAGGCTCAGACTGATTTGCATATGGCTATGTCTGCACTACTGTGGTGGAGTGAGCTATAGAATGATGATGGATTAAACCCAGATCAGTTGACTGGGGGTGAGTATTTGATTTACTCAAACACTCCGTCCATCAACCCCTTTGGTATTGCTTTATTCGCCCTGAGTTGGCAGAGTATGCCCAGATGTGGGTCCCTTGCTCACTCTGCCACTGGATTGAAGATAGCCTGGCTGATGAGGGTTATGAACCCGAAAGTGGTCCCAGGATGCTTGTTTCCCGTCCAGGGAAGACATGGCTTGGCAGTTCGGGCTGGACTTTTCCTATCAGGCACAGGGTCAGACTGATTTGTATATGGCCATGTCAGAACTGGGGTGGTGGAGTGAGCTAAAGAAGGATGACGGATTAAACCCAGATCAGTTGACTGGGGGCGAGTGTTTGATTTGCTCAAATACTCCGTCCATCAACCCCTTCGGTATCGCATTGTTCGCCCTGAGTTGGCAGGGTATGACAGACGTGGATCCCTTGCTCACTCTGCCACTGGATTCAAGATAGCCTGGCTGATGAGGGTTATGAACCCGAAACCGGTCCCAGGATGCTTGTTTCCGGTCCAGGGAAGACATGGTTTGGCAGTTTGGCTGGACTGTTCCCATGAGGCATTGGGTCAGACTGATTTGCATACGGCCATGTCTGAGCTGGGGTGGTAGAGTGAGCTAATGAATGGTGATGGACTAAACCCAGATCAGTTGACTGGGTGTGAGTGTTTGATTTGCCCAAACGCTCTGTCCATCATCCCCTTTGGGATCGCTTTGTTCGCCCTGAGTTGGCAGGGTATGCCCAGACGTGGGTCCCTTGCTCACTCTGCCACTGGATTCAAGATAGCCTTGCTGATGAGGGTTATGTACCCGAAACCGGTCCCAGGATGCTTGTTTCCGGTCCAGAGAAGACATGGCTTGGCAGTTCGGGCTCAACAGTTCCCAGCAGGCACAGGGTCAGACTGATTTGCATATGACCATGTCTGAACTGTGGTGGTGGAGTGAGCTAAAGAATGATGATGGATGAAACCCAGATCAGTTGAGTGGTGCTGAGTGTTTGATTTGCTCAAAAGCTCTGTCCATCATCCCCTTTGGGATCACTTTAATTAGTGGACAGCATATACCAGGTCAACATCTCACATGCCCATATGCGAGTTCTGAGCTCACCATACAACTGAATTCAAGCTATCCTGGCTGATAAGGGGGGATCACCCAAAACCCAACCCTAGGATGCTTTATTGCGGTCCTGGGAGGACCTGGCCTTGCAGTTCGGGCTGGACTGTTCTCATGGGGAGCAGGGGCAAGCCTGATTTGCATTTGGCTGGGTACAAACTGGAATGGCATGGGGAGTACAAAAACGATTGATTTAGAACCAGATCTCTGACTGGGGAAGAGTGTTTGACAGTGTTTAGCATTCAGCCCATCAACTGTCCTTTTTGCATTTGTCACCCCAAGTAGGACGTGTATACCCAGATGTGGGTCTCATGCGCTCCATGCCACTATATTCAAGCTATCCTGGCTGATGAGGGGTGATACCCAGAAACCAGTCCTAAGATGCCTGAAGACAATAGGTGGAAGCTCACTTCCCATACACAAACATGATGCATCAGTCCAAGCAGTATGGACTGTTTCCACAGACACACACACAGTTGGAGCTATCCGCAGGTGCTGGAGAATACTCTACTGTGTGAAGGACAATCTCGGGTACACCAGGGCCCACCTGGTGACTAACAGAGAGGTGGCAAGCAGGTAAGTGAGCTGCAGGATGGCCCACAACCAGCTAAAGGACTATGCATCCATGAACAAAAACGAAAGTGAGGAGGAGGAAGAGCTGTACAACAAAACCCCTCCTTCCACACAGAAGTCCTTCAAATGCCCCCAGTAAAACCGTCACTATCAAACCCTGCATAGTAAGTAACTTTGTATCCTTACCCGATGTAATGTATATTATAAGGATACTTGAAACAAAGTGAAAGTGGGCTGCCCTCCCTAAGGGGAAAGGTACCACTTATTTTTTTATAACTTATATATTGCAAACTTTTAAGCACTCAAAAAAGGATTTTCAAACATAAATAAAATGGTCCTAGGATGCTTGTTTTCAGTCCAGTGAGGACCTGGCAGTTTGGGCTGCACTCTTGCTATGATGAGCAGGGTCAAGAATGATTTGCATATGACTAGATTCAAACTGGAATGGCATGGTGATCAAAAGAATTATGGATTTAGGCCCAGATCTCTGCATGGGGGAGAATATTTGACATTGTTCAGCATTTCGTCCATCAATTGTTCTTTTTGCATTTGTCACGCCAAGTGGGACAAGTATGCCCAGATGTGGGTCCCGTGCTTCTCATGCACTGGATTTCAGCTCACCTGGCTGATGCGGGGATGATATCCCGAAACCGGTCCTATGACGCTTGTTTGCGGTTCAGGGAGGACTAGGCCTTGCAGTTCAGGCTCAACTGTTTCCAAGGTGAGCAGAGTCAAAACTGAATTGCTGTGGCTAGGTCCAAACAGGAATGGAATGGTGAGGAAAGAAATTGATTTAGGCCCGAATTTATGACTGGGTGTGAGAGTTTGACATTGTTCTGGATTCTGCCCATCAATTGTTCTGTTGCATTTGTTACCCCAACTCACTTCAAAGCAGTACCTCTTGTCCATTGAAATGGCAATAGTCATTTATGATTTTGCTTGCATATTGACTATTTTTACATTAACTTCATATTAGATATTAGTCCTTGATGAGTTGTGTTTTATTTTACAGACAGTACTTGATGGAGAGCATTTTCTATGTTCCACTCTAGTTCAAAAAATATTTTCTTCTCCTTTGAAAACATCCTCAATCTGATTGAATTAGTTTGACCACGAACAGGTTTTTTCACTGAAAACTTCAAAACGACAAGAATTTCTGGTCCATCTGGGAAGCAGATAATCTTAGTTAAAATTCTCAATCAAGTAAATTGAAACATCATAAGCCATGTCGTTCTTGTTGTAGTCAATTGGTAAATAAACATCGTGGTGCAAACTAACTCCTATACGGTTGTTCCTACACTAATAAACTTGAACATAAATACCACACAGATATCATTGATAAGCTGCCTGACTAAGTTAGAAAAGGAACCTTTTAAACTATGTGAACCATAACTCTCCACTGACATGAGATATGAAAGAAAAACACTGGAATCTCCAGAAAAGAAATTTGAGAACCACAATTCATGATCCACCACTCAACCTATGATTGATGTCAAGACATTATAACAAATATAACAATGTCAAGATCCACAATGAAATGCCACTCTGCATCGGATGAAAATGTCAAGACAATCACTTATTTATTTAGCTCATTCGACAGCACATCAAGTAGTTTGCCCAATCAATAGTCGTCGAAAGCATTTGCAGGCAATATATTAAAGACTAAGCAGGACATGGCAGAGAGATCCAGCTCAAGTCCATCACTAGAAAATAAAGACAATGCATGCTCCTATGAGTTCATACTTCACAATAATTTACCTTGTGCTTGTCCTATGGGAAGACCTAACCCAAAAATATGTGTTAGAGCGAAATAAACATGAATTGAACTATAGTATTTTCTCATAAGAACCCAATATTAACTCGTGATTCATTCAGCCATCTATAGAATAGGTTATTCTTGAATTAAAATAATACTTTTTTCTCAGCAGAATAGAATTCCTAAAAAAAACCTGGACCATCCATTCTCCTCAAAACATAGCTGACCAAAACAATCTAAAAAGCTTTTAAAAGTACTGCCACATCACAAGGTTTTCAATCAAACTGTAAACAATTGAATTGGATAGCCCTGAATGCACCATATTTGTCTCAAGCAAAAATATCACATCTAATTGTCCATCAATGTTCCATCCAGGATTGAACACTGAAGCCATCTTCATCTTAGATGAAGCTGAGGTTTGCTTACATCCCCTCGAATTTTCAATAGCACTTAACACTTTTCTTCACGTGACACGCGTTTGTTTTCTCTGTGAAACGCCCTTATTAATTTAATGATTTGCCTTTAGTTTATAATGTGTTACAAATGGAAAAATGAATACTACCTACCACACTAACATAATAATATATCATGCAAACATTAAATACAATAAATAAACCATACATAAAGTATCAAATAAATAACCATAAAATCATATAACGCATTAAAAGACATGGAATATATATCCAACAGCATAGAGAAAAACCACAGATTTGACAAAATGGCACAGACATGTCCAAATGCACGCCCTGTAAATTGCTTTGTAATGTTTCCTCAGGTTGTGCCCTATTGTAAGGTAAATCAAGTATTTAACATGACTGGAGTTAGCCATTTTCTTATTCTTAGGGAACGAGGCAGGAGGTTTTATCCTTGAGGGCTCTTTTTTGTCGGGCCCTACTTGTTTTTAATACATTAGGGCCTTCATTTACAATAGGCCTGCGTCACCAGAGCATCACTTTCTATGACCATCCGGTGGCGCAGGCCTCTCAATCATGTATATGAGGTGACGCAAACCAACTTGCATGACTTTGCATTGCCTTACTCTATGTCAAGGAGGCATTTCATGGGCACTGCTGTGGGTGGAAATAAAATTCACTTACCTGATCACACTGTGTCTCTCCCATGTCATGTCTCTTCAAGTTACAACTCAGGCTCCCCACAGTCAATCACAACGCTGCAATGCAGCATTGTGACTAATAAGCACCCATGCTCCCCATGACCAATCAGAATGCTGCAATGCAGCATTCTGATTGGTCTAAGCACCGTGGTTAGGTGCTAAGACAAGGGCTGGGGACCTGGGCATGCTCTCCACCCAGGCTGTAATGCAGCCTCGGGTGGAGAACATGGAAAATGTGCATGACGCTTATGCGCACTTTAGAGTGCAGCAACCACTCCTTCTTCCCAACATCAGGGGATCCAAGCTCCGCCCTGTGACGATATTAAAAATAAAAGTTATAATAACTTCAGTTATTATCATTTTATTTCTACTTTGCACTACTCTGTGAGCAGTGGGACAACGCTCCTCCTCCTTAGTGTAGGGTCTGCCACTGGCCAGCAATGTAACAGTGGTGAAATTGGTAGCTTTAAGTCACCCCTATGATGCTCTAGTTGTACTGTAGATTCCACTCAAGACTGAGGGCCTGACTTAGAGTTTGGAGGACAAGGCAATAAGTATCCTCTCCACCACGCTCTCAATCCACTCGCACAATTCTCAGTCAGGCAGAGAGCCAGGTTAATGCCAGTGGAGTAAAATGTACTCCAGGTGTTTAAACCTCCCTCCAATGGCCTGAGGAAGTATCGGCTTTCAGAGAAAAGTCATCCAACCATCTGCTATTTTAGAGTGGGCTGTCGGTTAACTTTTTTAACCTCCCATAACTGCCAGGAATAACCAGGGGGCTAGGGACAATAAGCATAAAAAATATGTTTGGGCCATTAGTTATTACTTTTTTAAAAACAGACTCTTGCTTTTCAATCTTTTAAATGGCTTTGTGTGAACCACTGTGAAAGCTTTTCATATAAACAAGTATAGTTCAATGCACGGTGGGCGGTGAACTGTAAATTTGATGGGCTGAGTAAAGACAGGATAGGAGACATAAAGTCATCTGCCACCAGGCCTTTCCTCTGACCTCCAGACTCTAAATTGAGCTATTTGTTCTCCCCTCCCTGCTCTTTAAATCTGACATAGAGCCTCAGTAAATGCCAGTAAGTGGGCCAATCAACAAAAAATGTTGATGCTATTTATCTAGATCTTGGAGCACCTTTTGAGCGAAAATGTGAGTGTTTGAGACTTTGACCCCAATTAGTATGTTGATCGGAGATTCCTCCGACCAGCATCCCTTCGATTTCGAGACCGAGTGATGTCGGGTAGGCAGTCCCAAACTGCCATTACGATGAGACCACACATAGGGGTCGATTAGGATGGCGGACGGAAATGGGTACTGTCCGCCATGGTCGTGGAAATTTTACTCCCGGCAGCGCCGCGGAGATTCCGCGGTTGGGATTAGGATAATCATGTCACGAAACTCCGACCGCGGCGGACGGATCATAACAAACACCGTCCGCGGTGGACGGAACACATCTAACTCCGTTCGCGGCGGACGGAGCCCAATGAACAACCCCCGCCGCGAACGGAAAGGACCGCGGAAAAAAACACATGTACCTCCATACCTGTGAATACTCCGTGTCCGCAATTAGGATAAATCCGCCAGTACCACGGAACGCACAGCCATCCACGTCCGCGGCGGAAAGAATGCAACGATAAACAGTGCATCACTGCGGAAGGCCAACACGCACAACATCCCTAACGTCAAACAAATGTCAGAAAGTGTACCGCAAGTACAAAGCAAACATACGAACATTGACAAGGCCCACCCCCGATACACCAACACCAAGCACAAGCCAGCATGACACGCCCCAAGTACCCAATAATGCACACTAGTCAACACGCCCACCTACCACCTGACTGCCAACAACCATTGAGACACGACTATAAAATGACACCCACACACTACCACAATCCTTTGCATCACAGCATTGCTGCTAGCAAGAGGCCCTAATCGAGATACAGCTAACTCACATAGAAGACACACAACCACCACCCTACCACACCCACCACACAAACACCCACCACACAATTCCTACACATCACACACCACACACCTGCACCCACCAACTCACTCAACCCACACACTGAGCACCACACACCATGGCACCCAAAAAAAAACCTAAATTCACGGAGACAGAGTTGAAGGTAATGGTAGATGAAATCATCCGTGTTGAGCCCCACATCTTCGGGCCCAAGTCCAGCAGACGTCCGTGGCGCAAAAGAACCACATGTGGGACAGGATCGTCACTCGGGTGAATGCTTCAGGGACCGTGCCGAGGACGAAGCATGACATTCAGAGGCGGTGGCATGACCTGAAGACCCGGGTGAAAGGCATCAGCGCTAAAAACAATGCAAGAGCCAATCATACTGGCGGAGGAACACCCCCGGAGCCCATACCCTTCACCGATTGGGAGGAGAAGGTGCTGGTGATACTTCACCCAGAGAGTCTAGACGGACTTGATGAAGGAGAAGAGGCTGGTAAGTACAAACCAAGCCCCACGATCAGTACGACATGGTCAGGCTCACACAACTGAGAAGACACATCACCTACGCCCCAACCCATGCACGTCGGACACCTACTCACAAACATGTACATGGCTACCAACAGGCCCCCATGTTCACGGGGAGGGTGGTGGTGGTGGAGGGTGTGGTGTGTGAGAGGTCCAAACTACAACTCCCAACAGGCCCCCATGTACACGGGGAGGGTGGTGGTGGTGGAGGGTGTGGTGTGTGAGAGGTCCAAACTACAACTCCCAACAGGCCCCCATGTACACGGGGAGGGTGGTGGTGGAGGGTGTGGTGTGTGAGAGGTCCAAACTACAACTCCCAACAGGCCCCCATGTACACGGGGAGGGTGGTGGTGGTGGAGGGTGTGGTGTGTGAGAGGTCCAAACTACAACTCCCAACAGGCCCCCATGTACACGGGGAGGGTGGTGGTGGTGGAGGGTGTGGTGTGTGAGAGGTCCAAACTACAACTCCCAACAGGCCCCCATGTACACGGGGAGGGTGGTGGTGGTGGAGGGTGTGGTGTGTGAGAGGTCCAAACTACAACTCCCAACAGGCCCCCATGTACACGGGGAGGGTGGTGGTGGTGGAGGGTGTGGTGTGTGAGAGGTCCAAACTACAACTCCCAACAGGCCCCCATGTACACGGGGAGGGTGGTGGTGGTGGAGGGTGTGGTGTGTGAGAGGTCCAAACTACAACTCCCAACAGGCCCCCATGTACACGGGGAGGGTGGTGGTGATGGAGGGTGTGGTGTGTGAGGTGTGTGCGACAGGAGACAGAAATGTTTTCAAATCGATATGAACACGTAATGTCCACATTACTGACCAGCTCTATCTTGTCCCTCAGGTGATCGTGAACTGACTGGGGAAACCAGTACCCGGCTGCAAGCCTCGCCTCCCGCACATACCGGACTCTCTGGTGACGAGGACACAGGCGGCTCCGGTGCGGAGGATGGAGCGGGACCAAGCACACAGCCAGGGCCATCTGGCTCACAGGGACTCCCGGGCCCGACAACCGTCGCATGTGTGACTCCAGCGACACCTGCCTCTGTGATCTGCAGAGTCCCCACCACCACCACCACCACCAGTACCACCAGTACCACCAGTACCACCAGTACCACCAGTACCACGACTCCTGCCTGTGCCACCCAGCCTAACCCAGCGCACAATGCAGGTCCATCGGCCTCACACCCAAGCAGGGTGAGTGGGCCACAAAGGAGAGAGGCGACGGGACATCAGGCAATAAGGCGAGCCGCACCCTGCCGTACAGAGGAAGGACAGCTACCCCATCCTGTGGCAGAGTCCCTACAAGCCCTTGCCAGGTGCCAGGCGTCGTACGACCGTTCCCAGGAACATGCAGATCGTGCACACCAGGACTCAGTGGACAACACCAACATGTTGCGCGAAATCTCTGGGTACCTTGGCCAGATCGTGCACATCATGGGCCAACAGACAACAATGTGGAGGGAATGGATTGCCCGGAACAACCCCCCCCCTCCACCAATTGTCGCAGCGCCACCGCCACCGCCACCGTCACCTCCACCTCCACCGCCACCGTCAACTCTGCCTCCACCGCCACCGTCACCTCCGCCTCCACCGCCGCCACCACCACCTGTGCCCCTGGCGACGGATGTGGCCCATGACCAACCTGCACCCCCAGCTGACTCTGTTCCACCTCAGAGACGGAGGGGCCGCCCGAGGCTGGAAGTGGGTGAGAGCAGTGTTGGAGCGCCATCCACACGCTCCAAGAGGGGCCGCCAATGACTTTGTCACTGCCTGTGCCAGACATTCACCCTGCAAAGTATCCTGTCCCACATAGACAATCATAGCCACTGGTCTGCTGGACTAGCCTGACACCCCCCAATGTGGTGTCAGCACGGACATTTCATCTGCCATTACCTTCAACTCCAACTACCTCCCCACCCACTTACTTGTAAATATTCACCAGCACAAAAGCACAACCTGTAAATAAATTTCACTTACACACTCAATGATGTTTTGCCTCCATGTTTATTCACATGATTGCCTTCAGAAACAGACGTAAACAGGTGCAGGGATCCTAGTCGTACATGATCATGGCGCTGCGGTAGTGACCTAGGGAAAATCAGAGACAGCAAACACACGTCAGGAAACAGATTCACACACATCACAACACACTGCACAGCAACATTACACAAACTACACTCACCACTAAAGCATGGGATGAGAGGACACACATCATGGAGACTTGTATGTCCAAAGAAATGAAGACACACATATGCACCCATCACAAACAAGAACACACAGCTGATGCACCCCACATCCACACAACACCAGCAAACATACATAAGGCATTGTCAACTGCCACAAGAGGTACTTACTCACATTCAAGGGAAGTAGCGATCAATGAGCTGGCGCCTCTGGTCCACACCTTCCTCCTCACCACTATCCTCATCAGTCGACATGGGTGGGATGGGAGGCCGAGGAACTTGTTCGTCTTCAGGGTCCAAGAGCAGTTCAATGTCATTGCGCACTGCCAGGTTGTGGAGCATGCAGCAGGCAATCACGATCCTGCATACTTTTCCTGGTGAGTAAGGCAGGGCCCCTCCGGTCTTATCCAGGCACCTAAACCTAGACTTTAGCAGTCCAAAGGTACGTTCGATCACTCTCCGTGTCCTTCCATGTGCATCATTGTAGCGCATTTCACCCGCTGTCGTAGGATTACGTAGGGGACTCAGGAGCCAGGGCCTGTTTGGGTACGCCGAGTCGCCTAAGTAGGGGGATGACAGACACAAATATCACAACTAGAAATGGTGGTTACCCCATGCCACAAAGAGATCACAAAAGTCCCCACTGCACACTCACCAACAAGCCACGCTTGACCGGGTTGCTAATTTGCCATCAGTTGGGGGACAATGCTGCTCCGCATGATGTGGGCGTCATGTGCGGAGCCAGGAAATCTTGCACACACATGGGAGATGATGTTGTTTGCCAGGCACACCACCTGCACGTTCAGCGAATGGAAGTGTTTGCGATTCCTAAAAACCTGCTCACGTGCCCGTGGTGGAATGATAGCGATATGTGTGCCATCAATTGAACCCACAACGTGTGGTATGTGGCCCAGTGCATAGAAGTCTGCTTTGACAGCTGCCAACTCTTCCGCCCGTGGGAAATGTATGTAGTCATTCTTGTACAGCATCATAGCTCTTAAAACATCCCGAAGTACCGTGCTGAACATGGACTGTGACATCCCCCCGGCATATCCAACTGTGTACTGAAAGGTGCCAGTAGCAAAAAAGTGTAGGGCAGCCATCACCTTTGCTGTGGGTGTAATGGAACCAGGATAAGTCCTTCGTGGCTGCAGATGAGGAGACAATTGTGCAACAAGCTCCAGCAACCGTCGTCGATCCAGCCGGAATTTCCTAATCACCTCCTCGTCAACCATATCCTCCAGCACAGTGTATGGCCGATGCACATTTGGAGCTCTCCTGTGTGGGAGAGAAATGTAACTTGGGTCAACTTACAAACGACGCATACGTGTGCAACTCCATCACATGTGAGCCAACATTAGCAACAACAACTTTTCTAGGGAGAATGGTCATATGTGTGACATCTCTGATACTCTATACAATACGTAGTGCCCCTTTAACAAAGTGCAGCCACTTGCAACAGGAAGTGTGTCAAGGCAACGTAGTCACATGTGAACCTTACTGACAATACGTGTGTCTGTACCCTAATGTTTAATAGCCGCATCACAGACACACATGCAAGTGCATGCACACAAACGATAATGATACACACACACCATGTCATCATGCACCAATGGCAACACCAATAATGTTGTCCATACAGTAATTACATGCATGGTGACACAACGTCCAAAACACATACACTGAATGCATGTGTACCACCACCACTGTAGTCACCTCGCCAGAACCACACACTGACAACAGATGCACAATTTGGCCATACAGCCGTGATGTACTGTGTAGTTATGAAGATGTAATAACGTTTGTAGGGTCACACCCGACGTCAACACGTCCAAATGCACATCTGTTGCCCATTGTGTGCCCACCGATGGGCATAGTATGGACACACATGCAATAGTGTATGACATATGACCTTTCCCTATCATGCTCACAACCCTCATGACGCAACTGCACACAACACATCACGGTGCAGCGTCTGACAAGATAACATAATTGGCGCCGCCATGGCGGTGCCGGCCATGTCCACAACCGCCGTGCCAGGCCCGGCAGTTGTGGACATGGCCGGCACGGCCGTCCTAGGCCGGGCCTGGCATGGCGGTTGTGGACATGGCCGGCACGGCGGTTGTGGACATGGCCGGCACGGCAGTTGTGGACATGGCCGGCACGGCCGTCCTAGGCCCGGCCGCTCCGGCCGGTGTACGGTGGATGATGCAATGTGACTGTAAGAGGGGACATGAACTGGCATGTCCATTGAGTACATCTAAAGGGTGTATAGGACTGCACCTCCCCCGCTGAGTACGTGCACCGCCATGGTGGCGCCAGTGATAGAACATTGTTGCAACTGAAGCATCCGTGCCTGAAGCTTGCACGTGCGGTGGCCGATGTGTGCCCGTGACGGTCCGTGCACATGCAGCCAATGGGAAGAGGGACGCTGGCCGCATATGCCCAATCGCAAGTAGCGGAAGCAGTGCACCGCAACAACAGGGCCAGTCATTGGCCCATTTCACGAACACGCTTCCAGGGCTGACCAATTGCTGGCGACGTATGCCACTGACACGTGCTGAGGGCCCTATATATGTGTGATGTCCAAAAGCACACATCCTACCCTGGGAACCAGTGCTGCCTGTTCACCTCGACCTGCTGCTGCTGCTGAGCTGACCCCTGACTGCTGCCTGTGACCATCACCTCGACCTGCTGCTGCTGCTGCTGAGCTGACCACCGACTGCTGCCTGTGACCATCACCTCGACCTGCTGCTGCTGCTGAGCTGACCAACGACTGCTGCCTGTGACCATCACCTCGACCTGCTGCTGCTGCAGAGCTGACCAACGACTGCTGCTCTAGTCCCATACTCCGTGATCTTGCCATGTCGAGAGGCAAAGAGATCCGGTCTCGTCCCTTCACCGCCGCGGAGCTTGATGTCCTCGTGGACGGTGTGCTCCGCAACTATGGACGACTCTACGGCGCACCCGGACAGGTGGTAAGTGCAGTGTGGGACATGTTGGTGTGCATGAGGGGGCCAAATGATCGTGCATACTGCTATCTTAGATGTGTACTGTGGGCTCGACATATGTTCCGGATTGTGCATGGCTGCTGACAGATACGTGTTGCCCCTATGTGTGTGACAGGCCAACTGTCCACTGACTTACACCCTTTTGTCTCCCATCATGGTAGGTCAAGCTGCACCTTCGCAAGGATGTGTGGAGGAGCATTGCACGGGAAGTACGGGCATTGGGGTTGTGCAACAGATGACATACACACTGCCACAAACGCTGGGACGACATTTCCAGGCTGAGCAAGAATGTAGCGGAAGTGACACTGGGGATGATTCCAAGGACGCCCCGTCTGGCCCGACGCTCCATGACCCCTCTCATGCACCGTATCATTGCAGTGACGCATCCTGAACTGTCCGAACGTCTGAGTGTCGATCAACAGCAAACTAGCGGTGAGCATACTGTCTGTGTAGGAAACTTGTGAGCGCAATGCATGTATTGGTGCACAGACACAGTATTGAGTTCCGTGTTGCGTATGTATCTCTGTGATGCCATGTTGGTCCCATTGGGTGGGTGTCATTTGACATCCAGGTCCGCAATGTTGACACGCCAATTGCTTAGTAGTTGAGTGTTGAGGCACATCCCCTAGTGGTCCATGGCCCCATGGCAGGATATGTGTACAGATGTGTGTGCTCCTGCCCTGTCCGCATGCTGTACATGTGTCACGGCCACCAACGCTTATGTAATGTGAGGATGACTGGTAGAGGTGGGCCGTGTGCAGGATGGGGGCTACAATTACTTTGTCAGCTATGGAATTTGGCAATCCTTGTACTTCTGTACGTGAGTGTGCCCATGACTTACACCTCTTTTATGTGCATTTCAGCTATGACAGAGGACACTCGGCCACAGACGGAGGAGAACAGTCGAGGTAATGAGTCCGGGTCAGACTTCGCACACACGCAGACTGACACAGAGGAGGGCAGCGCCGGAGAGGGGGACAGGACCGTCCCTGAGGACTCGCATGTGGAGACACCATCGTCCTCATCTTCAGAAACTCTTGGTGAGCCTGCACTGTTGTCACAGACTGGGAGTGGGCAATCATCACCTTCTGTCGGAAGACAGCACACAGGGCCCATACTTCCGCCAACTGCACCATGTACTGTTCGTGGCCGCAGGAGTAGGGGGAGCAGAGTGGCGTTCGGTGCAGGCACCGCTGCCCCTGCCACGGTGAGCCAAAATGCACTGTGTGCTGAGGCCGTTGATCTGCTGCGACAGCTGTGTGTGGGGCAGACCAATATGACAAATGCTTTCCAAGACCATGATAGGAAGTTGGGGCAGGTGGTGGCATTCATGGAAGGGATGCATGGCGATCTTGCTGGTCTACACAGGACAGTGCAGTCATTGGCAAGCAGTGTGTCATCTGCAATAGTACAGTCGCATGGACAGGGTGCTACTTCTGTTTCCCCATCTACACCACTGGATGTCTCAGGGGGTAGTGATTATTCAGAGCAGGACTCAAATACAGGTCATTGCACTAGAAGCAGCGTCAGACAGCACGTCAGGGCACGCAGGGCACAGACCCCATCCCCTAGATCAGCTAAATCTGTTCACGAAGACAACGTCAGATACACTGGAGTACACACACACGATCCACACGTGTTGTTGGGGGACATGCCTTTAGGAGCTACACAGGCATTCAACACAAAAGGTACTCCCAAGGCAAGGCAAGTCCATGGACAGTCCCTTGGACAAGGCCACTCAAAAGACAAAGGCTCCTCCTAAGAGCAGGGAGACTCCCAAGGGCAGGCCCACAACAGAGGAAAGCGACCCTCCCAAGGACAAGGACAGTCAGAAGACAAAGGCTCCTCCTAAGAGCAGGGAGACTCCCAAGGGCAGGCCCACAACAGAGGAAAGGGACCCTCCCAAGGACAAGGACAGTCAAAAGACAAAGGCACCTCCTAAGAGCAGGGAGACTCCCAAGGGCAGGCCCACAACAGAGGAAAGGGACCCTTCCAAGGACAAGGACAGTCAAAAGACAAAGGCACCTCCTAAGAGCAGGGAGACTCCCAAGGGCAGGCCCACAACAGAGGAAAGGGACCCTCCCAAGGACAAGGACAGTCAGAAGACAAAGGCACCTCCTAAGAGCAGGGAAACTCCCAAGGACAGGCACACAACAGAGCAAGGTCCTTCTCCCAAGGCCAGGGACACACACAGAGAGCAGGTGTCTACTGGAGACAGGTGCACCACAGACGACAAGTCTGCTGGCAGGAACAGGGCGGCGACCAGGGCACAGGCAAAATCCAGAGACAACACTCCACCTAAGGATAAGGCACATCCTACGGACAAGGCTTCTAGCATGGACAATGACGCAATCAAGGACAGGCATACTTCACCCCTGGCTGCACTGAGGCTGATGTTTTCAACTGAACGGCAAACAGATGTCTCCGCGGCGGAGTTCCCCCATACCTCCACTCCCATCCGGCCCAGTCAGAAGCAGAGGAGGGAGTCCCCTGTTGTTGCATCCCCCATTACACATGATTCTGAGTCCAGCCGGCAGGCACACAGCAAACGACAAGCAGGCTCCAGCACGTCCCCAGATACCCGATCCCCGGCTGCAGATGCTCCACCTATGGTGGGTGATAATTCTTTAGAGTCCCCACCACTTGGCAGTCCTGTCCTGTCCAGGGTGCACTCACACATCCCTAAGAAATGCAGACACACACCATTGACACCTGCCCACCCCGATGTCGCTCAAGGTCAGCTATCCCCAGCTCCCAGGGCCACCCTGCCTCCTGGCCCATACAGCCCTGTGGCTCATCATTTCAGTGGTCCCAGTGGCGCAGGTGCAGTTGACTCTCATGTATCAGATAGTGGCACTGTGTCTGTTGTTGGCTCTCATGCATCATGTAGTGGCACAGTCTCTGTTGTGCCCTCTCCTGTTGCTGGTCCTGGCAGTGTATCTGGGTCTATGGCCCACGTGTCTGTGAGTAGATCTGTGACTGTGTTGCACACTCCTGTTTCTGGTGCTGGCAGTCTGTCTGGGTCAGTGGGTCACGTGTCAGTGACTACATCTGTGGCTGTGTCTCACATTCCTGTTGCTGGTGCTGGCAGTATGTCTGGGTCCGTGGCCCATGTGTCTGTCACTCGGGCTGTGGCTGTGTCTCACACTCCTGTTGCTGGTGCTGGCAGTATGTCTGGGTCCGTGGCCCATGTGTGTGTCACTCGGGCTGTGGCTGTGTCTCACACTCCTGTTGCTGGTGCTGGCAGTGTGTCCGAGGCAGGTACTTCACGCAGTCCCCCTGATTCTGTGATGTGAGGTGCTGATCACTTCACTCAAATGTTATTTCACATGGTGTGGCCATTGAGAACTGCGTTGCACTCTTGTGGACCCTGGGACGGGTTGGTTGGGACACATACTTGTGCTGCCTCTGATGTACCTGCTCTGTACTCCGCAATGCCCTGTTGATGTACTGATACTGCATTCTGCCCTCTGATGTGCTGCCTCTGATGTACCTGCTCTGTTGTCCACAATGCCCTGTTGCTGTACTGATACTGCATTCTGCCCTCTCGTTTACTGCCTCTGATGTACCTGCTCTGTTGGGCACAATGCCCTGTTGATGTTCTGATACTGCATTCTGCCCTCTGATGTGCTGCCTCTGATGTACCTGCTCTGTACTCAACAATGCCCTGTTGATGTTCTGATACAGCATTCTGCCCTCTGATGTGCTGCCTCTGATGTACCTGCTCTGTTGGGCACAATGCCCTGTTGATGTTCTGATACAGCATTCTGCCCTCTCACGTGCTGCCTCTGATGGACATGTTCAGTGCTATGGACTGTTGATGCACTTAGCCCCTCTCACGTGCTGCCTCTGATGGACATGTTCAGTGCTATGGACTGTTGTTGCACTTGGCCCCTCTCACGTGCTGCCTCTGATGTACCTGCTCTGTTGGGCACAATGCCCTGTTGCTGTTCTGATACTGCATTCTGCCCTCTCACGTGCTGCCTCTGATGGACATGTTCAGTGCTATGGACTGTTGTTGCACTTGGCCCCTCTCACGTGCTGCCTCTGATGTACCTGCTCTGTTGGGCACAATGCCCTGTTGCTGTTCTGATACTGCATTCTGCCCTCTCACGTGCTGCCTCTGATGGACATGTTCAGTGCTATGGACTGTTGATTCACTTAGCCCCTCTCAGGTGCTGCCTCTGATGGACATGTTCAGTGCTATGGACTGTTGATGCACTTAGCCCCTCTCACGTGCTGCCTCTGATGGACATGTTCAGTGCTATGGACTGTTGTTGCACTTGGCCCCTCTCACGTGCTGCCTCTGATGGACCTGCTCTGTTGGGCACAATGCCCTGTTGATGTTCTGATACTGCATTCTGCCCTCTGATGTGCTGCCTCTGATGTACCTGCTCTGTACTCCACAATGCCCTGTTGATGTTCTGATACTGCATTCTGCCCTCTCACATGCTGCCTCTGATGTACCTGCTCTGTTGGGCACAATGCCCTGTTGATGTTCTGATACTGCATTCTGCCCTCTCACGTGCTGCCTCTGATGGACATGTTCAGTGCTATGGACTGTTGTTGCACTTGGCCCCTCTCACGTGCTGCCTCTGATGTACCTGCTCTGTTGGGCACAATGCCCTGTTGCTGTTCTGATACTGCATTCTGCCCTCTCACGTGCTGCCTCTGATGGACATGTTCAGTGCTATGGACTGTTGATTCACTTAGCCCCTCTCAGGTGCTGCCTCTGATGGACATGTTCAGTGCTATGGACTGTTGATGCACTTAGCCCCTCTCACGTGCTGCCTCTGATGGACATGTTCAGTGCTATGGACTGTTGTTGCACTTGGCCCCTCTCACGTGCTGCCTCTGATGTACCTGCTCTGTTGGGCACAATGCCCTGTTGCTGTTCTGATACTGCATTCTGCCCTCTCACATGCTGCCTCTGATGTAGCTGCTCTGGTGCCCACTTTGCCCATGCTCACGCATACACTGTGATTATACCCCTATTATGTACAATAAAGGTAGTCTATCAAGTCTCGTGGTTTGTCGTTGTCATTCATGCTTGCGTACTACAAATGTGTATTTCTATTTGCTTCTCATCAGTGGTTTGGGTAACATGACACTCCCCCTCCCTACGTCACGACCCTTGCAGGTATTCCCCTTCATGCAGCCAATGGTCTGTGCCTTACCTGCGTCGGCGTTGATGGTGGACCAAGACTAGGACGTGGTGGACCGCGAAGAGCATCGGGAAAGCGTGTAGCGCTGGGTCCATGGTGGCGAGCAGCTTGTGGTGGGTCTCTCTGCTGTGTCTCTTTTCCTCGCTGTGGGGAATCCGCTTTGTTCAGACAGGTTGTGTTTCCGCTGCGGTTTTATGTGTATTTTCCGCCGTCTTGATTTGTGGGAAGGTCTTAGACGTCAGTACGTACGGCGGAGCCTCCGGATGTGTTCTGTCCGCCTCGTGGTCGTGTGTAGTTCGACGGCGGTGCGTGCTTTTCCGTCGCGGATGGAAATTTGACACGTTTTCCTATCCTGATATGGCGGACGGAGTGTCCGCGGCAGGCGGACACGGAAAAGGCTTTTTCTGCCTACTCGAGGGCCGCGGTGGCTCTTCCGTCCGCCATCCTAATGAGCCCCATAATGCGGTCGCAAACTCCCATTTCCCTATGGGAGCTTGTGTGGCAGCCGGAAACCGGCCGCAGCACAAGCTCCCATGGAGAAATGGGAGTCAATGTAAATCCATGCACCATGTGGCAGGCACCTTTAGGTGCCTGTCACACAGATAAGTGATTTACAGGGGGGTACAATAGATGCCCTTGTGGCCCCCAACCGGAGGCCCCTGAAGAATTGGGACCCTGCCAGGGTCCCCCAAAGTCGTTTTCTGACAGGCTTTCCATGTTGGAAAGCCTGACATGGTAAGCCTCTCGGAAACCCACATTATAATCCCAATTGCGAAAACGTCGTGCGTATGGGATTATGTTGACTTTTCTGACTGGCAGACGGGCTCCATGAGCCTGTCGGAAGTCAGTCGGAATGACTGGCTGGTTTGAATTCCAACGGCCGCAATCGTAGTACAGGGGTCGGGAGTCAAACCAAGGAGATCTGTTGGAAAGCCTTCGACCTACGGTCGGAGGCTTTATGACCGATATCCTAATTAGGGTCAATGCATTATGCACAAAAACAGTGCAGGAAGGGATTCTTTATCAGTATTTAAAGTTAAAACTTCGGAAAATGAAAGAAAAAGTATACTCCTAATGTAATTCATCTTTTCTTTCTATTTTCCATTGGCTGTCATCCCCGACCTAACATGATGGGTTAAGATCCTTACATTACATAAGCAGAAACCTCTTATTCAGGCTTTTTTGGTTGTGTTCAAGTGTATTTAGCCAAACTTTCTCTCGAAGTCTAAGGCATCATCGTTATTACTGTGTGCAGGAAAAATATTGGTGACAATTAGGTGATGATTTCTTTCAGCCTCTTTGCTTGACAGCAAGAAATGATCAAAAAAAACGTTTTTTACCAAACTCTGGGCCTAGTTTAGCTTTTAGCAGATAAATTACTGCATCATCAGAAAGATTGTGGATGCCTCGGCCATCTTATTATTAGACTTTAAATCCTATAACTTATGTAACAAAGTGGATAGACTATATGCCGGGCAACTGGAATTATGTTATTGTGCTACTGCTGTGATTTTCCAATAATTGTAAATTTGCCGCATTTGACACATACTCCATCACCTGCTGCATAATCTGCAGATTTTAACAATTTTGCTTCTAGCTCAAATGGTATAAAAGTTACAAAAAATGCAGCAACACATGTTACCGTGCAGTGGAAGGCCCTTTGCAAAGGTTGACTGGTCACCGTTCTGTAGCTTATTGCTGTGTTTGGGTGTTAAACTGGTATTAATGAGTTGCAACTAATGCCCAGACAGTCATAGCAAGTTTAAAAATGACAAAATAATGAAGTAATACTATCCCAAAATGTGCAGCAAAGTGCCATATCATTTGCTTTTCATGCTGCATAATTTACTCATTCCTGCCACATAATGTGGCCCTCCCCTGTCACATAATTCCAGTGCCCCTGGCTGTAAACCAGGTTTATAACAGAGTAACTCGTCCTCTAGACTATCAATCAGACCCTTTGCTCCTTTAGCAATCTACCAAAATTACGTCTTTAAGCATCTTTTGGATACTTGTTTGTGGACACTCCCACTCATTATCTACATCCAGTAACGTAGATTGGCCTAGAGTGAATAATCTTAACGTTTAGATTTCGGGTGCATTTGTTCAATCTGCTCCGAGTTGCCCTTAAGCTGTCATATTTATTCATGGTTTGTTAAACAGTCATTTCCATAAGATTGTTTTTGTTTACCATAATATGTCTACTCTCCACCCGCAAAAAATGTCAAGTAGAGCGTTGCCCTTGCATATGAACAGCCACATTTAATAAATTCTATGCAACACCCACAATAGCGACTTTCTTTTACTACACGTGCATTGTTTTGTTGACACAGACCACGTTAACGTACCTTGATGTTTACCCCTCAAAATAGGTGCATGGGATTATTTGATTCTAATCTAATATATTTCATATTGCAAAGAGAAACAGGTTAATGAAACAAAGCTTTACATTGCAGACTATATGGAAGTAAAACCAGTATCTGAGAAAGTACTAGGGAAGCACTGACTCTAGAGCTGAGCACTGATTGCTTGGAATCATTCGCATCATAGCAGGCATTTTCTATTGTCCCAATTGTGTAGTCGCCGTTGAACCATTATTGGAAGTATTAATCTCTAATGTTATGTGGGGTGTCTTGTGGTCTTATGGCCGTTATAGTAACCTTATGAAATTGGATACTATATTTGTGTTGCATTGTATAATGTTACAATAAAACGATTTATTTGTTGCAGCAATAAATAATCTGACCCTGACGGCTCCTAGACCCCTATTTTTAAAATCATTGCCCTATAGACACAGACTACGTATAATCATTTGATACATCAGACCCATAACCTCAACAGATTCACTGGGCCCATTTGCGAACTTGCAGTATTGCCAGGTACTTTGGTGCATGGCAGTTGTGCGCTGGTGGGTGATCATTTTGGACTCATCTTGAAACAACCTTTATAGCAACCAACTGGCAAAATATATTTTTTCTTTGATTACTTGGGGCAAATCATTTTTAGACTTAGCATTTAACACTGCTTTAGTTGCCTCATCTGTATTGTTTTACCAACCAATTCACATAAAATATATATGTGAGAAGGTGGAATATTAGTTGAGGTGTATGGTAGACCACCACAAGTAACAAGCAATGGCAAAGCCAGTAGGACTCGTCTAGGCAAAAGCTATCACCTTTGTCAATCTCTTTTTTTAAATAATTTGTATTACGTTTTCAGAAAAAGAGAACATATAATAATCAAATGAACACATTATGAATGAAGTAGAACGATTAATTTAAAGAGAAAAATATGAGCAAAAAATTCAAAAGAGAAGCGAGAAAAAAGAAGTAAGAGAAAAAGGAAAAGGAGAAAAAAGGAAGAGATATAAAGGAGAAGAAGAAAAGAAGAGAGGAAAAAGAGGAATAAAGAGAATTAGAGTTTAGGAAGAGGTGAGAAATTAAGATGCAGGTGCGTGAGTAGAATAATAGGAAGTAAAAGGTAGCCAAAGAAGGTCAAATTTAATTTTCTGAGATACAGTAAGAGAAGAAACAGTATTATTTCTGTGTTCATCGCAAACAAAGTTCCACCAAGTTAATAATGATTATTTAGAGTTATCTTTCCAACAGTGCAAGATCACTTTAAATGCTATGGCAATAAATAAATCAAACAACAAAGTAATATGATTAGAGATATCAAAATCAGGTGAGGAGGAACCTAGAAAAACATTTTACATTGTTAATGGAACAGTACATTGAAATATTATCATACATTTAGACCAAATAGATTGCCAGAACTTGAAAACATTCGAACATTCATAAAGTTGATGAAGTAAAGTCCCAGTGGATTCAGTACAAGACCAACAAAGGGATGAGGAAGTCGGGAAACATTTGGATATATGAACAAGGGTAATAACAGCTCCACTATAAATGAAGTAAAGGGATTGAGTGATACGTGCGTCAATAGTAGTTTTAAAAAGCTTGAGCCTTAATGTATCCCAAGAAGAGATAGGGAGTGACATAGATAAATCTGTTTCCCAGAGTAATTCGACAGGGGATTTAGGTCATTCAGTAACATGACATAACAACAACTTATAAATAAAAGCAGCCTTAGGCCTATGTTCTTGAGAAACGCTATATAACAGTGAGGGTGAAGTGAGTAACGGAGAGGATAAGGGGAAATTATTAGAAGATAAATAAGACTGCAAAGATGTGGATATTAAAAGATATTAATTAAAAAATGAATCAGGTAAATTATATTGTGACTGTAATTCCTGGAAGAAAATAACAGAATTATGTTAGATTCATTGATGAATAAAAATAATTCCCTTCTCCTTCCAATGCTTGTAATAAAATGATTTACGTTTATATTTGATACATTTGTTATACAAAATGGTGGAAGACAAAAAACATTGATATGAGTCTAAACCATGAGAAAAAATATGATAAAATAATTGTCGGGAGTATTTTAAAATAGGATTATCCAATATAAAGGAGCAATTAGACATATATATTATATCTCAAAAAGAATAGACTTTTATTAGGGAACGCTCAAATACAATCCAACAGGGGATAGGGATATCAGCAAAATCATAAGTAAAAGCAAAACATTGACGAATTAAAAATGCAGAACTATATGATTTAAAATCTGGAAAACTTACACCCTCTTCTGTTTTGGGACGTTGAAGCTTCGTAAGAGCAATGCAGGGGTGTTTATTATTCCATAAAATCTTTGTACAAATAGTATTAATCTGTGAAAAATACGAAGCAGGGATTCGAAAAGGTAACATGGATAATGTATAAAGGACATGGGGCACAATCATCATTTTAATAGTGTCTAATCTACACCACCATGACAAATAAAGGGGGGACCTAGAAAGAAGTAGTGATTGTATTTTGGTAATTAGAACATTAAACGTGTAACTAATGGTTGTAGATAATGTAGAGAAAAATCAAATACCAAGGTATTTCATTTTTGTGGGACACCCAGTAAAATTAGTATTATTAAACATGTATTGATAACAAAGAGAATTTAAGGGTAAGACTTCTGTCTAAGAAAAGTTTAGCTTATATCCAGAGATACTAGAATATAGCCGAACTTCACCCAAAAAGGGGGGGAGGGAGGAATTAGGATTAGACATATATACCAGGATATCATCAGGTTAAGCTGACCATTTAGTTTCTATAGAGTTATGTGAAAAGCCAGAAATATTTGAATTAATGCGAATACGCTCAAGGAAAGGTTTGAGAGATAATACAAATAACAAGAGTGATAGGGGAAAACCTTGGCATGTGCCTCTATATAGTGGGAAAGATTTAGAAAACAAGTATTAACAAGAATACTAGCAGAAGGAAACGAATATAACAACTTAACATAAGAAATACAATTTGGACCAAAACCAAACCATTTGAGTGCATTAAACATGAATTGCCAGTTTATGCTGTCGAAAGTCTTTTCAGCATCTAGAGACAATGCAGCAAGTGGGAATTTCCGAAGGAGATTACATTAGCAAATATGTGCGCATTGTCAGAAGCCAATCTGCCCTTAACAAAACCAGCATGGTCAGTTTTAACCAATAGTGTGATGATACTCTCAAGGCGAGTGGCGAGGATTTTAGCAAATATCTTAGAATCATAATTGATTAATGAAATGGGGCGATAGTTTTTACAGAGGGAGTGATCCTTATCAGGTTTGGGAATAAGGACGATCAAGGCCTCCATAAACAAACCAGATGCTTTGGAGTCATCAATGAATGAATTGAATAGGGCCAGAAGTTTGGGCACAAAAAAAGAGGAAAAAATAGAAAAAAATTCAACAGAAAGACCATCAGGACCTGGTGCCTTTGATTTTTTAAGGTGTGATGGTTTCAGTTATCTCTTGAAGAGTGACCTCACTTTCTAATGAGTCAAATGTATCAGAAAGCAAAGGAGGACTATAGAGGCCAGAAGGAATGTATGTAAATTTTGAGCAGAGGGATTCGTATCATCAGTATATAAAGATTGATAATAATCATGAAATTCAGAAGCAATATGTTCATCAGAGGATGCCAAATTATTAGTGAATTCATTTGGAATAGGACCTATATTTTCACGTGCAGATTAAATTTTTAAATAATTGGCCAGCATCTTACCAGCTTTATTTTGACCTCCGTAGTATTTAGACTTAATTTTAAGAAGAACATTACATGCATCAATCGTAGCAAATTTGTTGAAAGCAGATTTGGCTTTAATCAATTCATGAAGCGCAGAGGGAGACTTAGAAGAAAAGTAATTATGTTCGAACAGTTTAAGTTGTTGTAGTAAAATGGCATAATTGGCTTTAGCAGTTTTCTTCTTTTTTGCGGAGTATGAATTGCAAAAGCATGGTAGGAAGCCTTAAAGGCATCCCAATTATTAGTAATGGAGCTGTGCAAGGGTTGTTAATGGTAAAAACACATTAATAAAGGTAGTAGCTTCAGTAACAACAGTATTATCTGACAACAAAACATTATTACGTTTCCAACAACCAAATTTTGGAGTATTCAGAGAGAGATCTAGGGCAGAAAAAATGGGGGCACGATCAGAAATAAAAATAGATCCGATTGTAGAGGATTGAATGGATGGAAGTAGTGGTTTACTAACTAAAATATAATCCATTCTAGAATGAGTATGATGAACGTTAGAAAAAAAGTAAACTCAAGTGTAACAGGGTTACAGTCTTCCAATATTCATATAATGAATGAGAGGCAATGCCAGATTGAAATGATTTATGAGTTTTATCAGGGTAAAATTTACATATGGATTGTCTATACGAAAATGGGTCTAACCATTGATTAAAGTCCCTAGCAACAATAATATTTGAACCATCAATAGACGATAGTAAGATCCTAATGCTATTCCAGGAGTCTGGGTCTGGTTTAACAGGGCCGTAAATATTCAGTAAGACAAGTTATTTATTTTGTAAAATAACCTTAGCCATTACCCAACGTCCATCACTATCACATTGCATAGATAACATTTGTGCATGAATCGATTTATGAAATATAATAGCTACACAACCTTTCAGATTAGAAGCTGGGGAATAAACAACTTGACCCACCCATTGTGTTTTCAATTTAAGTGATTCTACATCATTGCAATGCGTTTCTTGAATATATGAGACATGAAAACTCAATTTAGACAAATGAGAGAGTACCTTGTGTCTTTTGACGGGGTTTCCAAGACCACGAACATTCCACGTGACAACATTACACATAATGGAGGGAAGGGAGGGTAAGACATGAATGGAAATGATACACTTCAGGAGAATAACTGGAAGTAAAAAAACACCAAATATTAGATAAATACATACAGCAAAATGAACCACAACAATTAACGATAATAGGCACAAGTATCGGGAACAAAATAAAGAAAAATAAGCACATGAGAGAATATAATGAAAGACACTTACATAGACAAAGGATCGATAAAGAAAATGCACCGTAACAAAAAAGTAGAAAAACAATAGGATAATAAAGAAAGAGAAAAACAAAAAAATGAAGAAAGTAAGATGATCAAGGAAAAGAATTCAGATCTGAAGATAAGCAAACAACAGGAGAAGTGTGCCATGGTGACGACAAAAGCAGAGACAGTGATACAAATAAATAAATATTAATACGCCTCAGAAATACCAGAATGAGCACTAGTAGTAGGAAATCTAAGAGTAAAGGTAGGATAAAAGAGAAAACTATTTTAAAGGAAGATCAGATAAGAGGAAAAAAATAAAGATATAAGTATAGGAGCAACATCAACCAATTAACTAGTAGAACAAAGGGAATATAATACATTAATTTTCCATATTTCGGGGAGAGATATTGTTGAGGAAGTGTCTCAGTTTGGTAGGATCATCAAAAGAACGTGACCTTCCTTTGTGAGTGACTTTGCAGAGACATGTATACCATTTTAAATGTTCAAGTTTCTCATGTGGGGACAAAGAGCCAAAAATTCCTTACGGCATACATTCGTTGCATTTGAAACATCTTGTGAAATGAAGATATTATGAACTGACCATGTGAGGCGCCGTTTGGATTTATTCGCTTTCAAGACATGCATCAATTCAGTAAACTCTAAGAAAAGCATGATAATACCACGTGATTTGTAAGAGTTAGGTTGAAGACGACCAAAACGGTACACCCGTTGTACGTTAAGAGATGATGAAGATTGAAGATCTAAGAGTTCCGGGAGTAACTTTTCCAGAAAGGATAACATATCTGGACCTTCAATATTTTCTGGCAGGCCATAAAGGCATAGGTTATTCCTTTGAATACGATTTTCCAAGTCCTCGGTGTGCAGCTTAAGATTGGGAATGACTTGCTCTAATAGAGGAATTTTAGTAGAAAGATCATGGAGATCCCCAACACGTTGTTCAAGTTCCTAAACATTGCCCTCCGATTATCCATTGGTCTTCAAATTGTTTCAATTTTTCATTAGTGGTGACCATGAAGGGTTGAAGACCACATACCTCCTCTACAATTGAGTCCAGAACAGGGTTTTGTGAAATATGAATGGGGGATGGTGGGTCATTCTTCTGTCTCTTAGGTTTAGCGCCTGAAGAAGATGATCTAGAGGAGGTATGAAGATCATTCGCCATCCTGGATTGTAGAGGAGATCGATGAGTAGTAGGTAAGAGTGGACAAATGTGACCCGTACACCACAGGAAAGGAAGGCAGGGGTAGTGACCACCCACGAATAAATACCAGTGTTTTGATTGAAAAGAAGCACTATAACATAGTACTATAGTCAATAAGAAAAAAAATAGAGCAAGACAGTTCCAATATCACCTCACGAAGAAGAGGTGCTGTCCCAATACAAAAATGCGATAATACTGTGAAAATGTACCTCTTAGATATCAAAAAATTGAAGGTGCGCAGTCATTGGATAATAGTATCAACAAGGAGTTCCTATTCGCGCATGTTTTGAGTAACTGCCTCAACTGTGGTAGAAGAAGGATGATATTTCAAAGGCCGCCTCCATAGTAAGTAACAACATGAAGAAATGAAAAAGCCTTCTCTGTTATCTTCATTTTACATCCACTGTTAGTGACATTCATAGAGAGAAGGAGCCACCATAAAAAAAAAATATTAAAAACCTTCCTTATTAGGTTCCCTCTTGTAATCATTAGGGGAGAGAAATAAAGGAAATATGGGCAGCGTTCATTTTTAAAGAAGAGTTGCACTTTGATAGACATACTAGCAATGTAGGAGGGAAAACGGCACTTGAAACGAAGCTAAATTGAACACGGGCGCCGCGACTCAAAATGTAGGACGCCTGCGACTCTGTGAGGAGAACAATGCTGTCACACACTCCAGGCTCCACGCTACATGAGAGGGCAGGAAAAATCGGTTTTGAGAAGCGTCACAGAAACAGAAAGAGGGGGCCGCCATCCCCGCCCGCAATGTCCGATATCTTGAGATGAAAACAAGCACAAAGGCTCCGCATACAAGCGGAGCTCCCTTGACTTTTGCCATCTTGCTTTGGCATCCAAGCCACGCCCCTTCGCCAATCTCTTTAAGCCATGTTGTACACCAGTGTGGCTGCTCTTCACCATGGCTAAAAGTGAATGAGGTAAAGGGGAGTGGCGTGGGGTGATGTAGAGTGTTGTGGTGTGAGTAAAGTGTTGTAGAGTGTAAGGGTGTAGAGTTGAGTTGCCCAGAGTGGAGTAGAGTGTCAGAGTGCAGTAGAGTGCCATATATTGGAGTGTCATAGAGTGTCATGGAGTGGTGTAGAGCAGAGTGGAGTGGTGTAGAGGGTGTTGCATAGAGTGGACTAGAGTGTTTTAGAGTAGAAAAGTGAGGAGAAGAGTAGATTGTGGTACAGTGGTGTGGAATGGCATAGAGTGGAGTAAAGTGTTGTTGAGATGAGAGGCGTACAGTAGTGTAGAGTAGCATAGAGTGTCAAAGAGTGGAGTGGCATAAAGTGGAGTGGCATAGAGTGGAGCAGTGAAGTGAAGTAGAGGGGTGTAGTGTGTTGTAGAATAAGTGGAGTAAAATGGCGTTAAGTGGCATAGAGGTAGTTGCGTAGAGCATCATAGAGTGGTGTAGTGTTCTAAAGTGGCATAGAGTGGAGCAGAGTGTCGTAGAGTAGCGCGACATAGATTGCAGTAAATTGTCATAGTGCTGAGCAGAGTTTATTAGAATAGAGCGTCAAAGAGTGGAGTATCATAGAGTGGAGTGTCTTAAAGAGGGGTGGGGTGGCCTAGAGTGGAGAAGTGTAAATTGAATTGGTGCAGCGTCTTAGAGTTCATTGGTTTTGAGTAAAGTGGTGTAGAGTGTATTGGCATGGAGGGCAGTGACATAGATTAGACTGGTGTAGAGTAGAGTGGTGTAGAGTGCAGTGGCGAAGAGTACTGCAGAGTAGATTGCAGTGGTGTAGAATAGATTGTTTCAGAGTACAGTGAAGTGGCATAGAGTGGTGAACGGTGGAGTGGAGTGGTGTAGGTTATAGAGATGTAGAGTAGCATAGCGTATAGTGGCGAAGAGGGCAGTGGGATGGAGTGCAATTGTGCAGAATAGATTAGAGTGAAGTGTACAGAGTGTAGTGGTGTAGGGTGCATTGACATAGAGCTCAGTAGAGTGGCGGAAAGAGCACTGGAGTAGAGCATAGTGGTGCACAATAGAATAGAGGGGTGGAAAGTGCAGTGACACAGAGTATTTTTGTTATTTTCCAGGCATGAACATCTGTGATTGTATGTCATGATCTCTGTTTGCAGTTCCTGGTAGCCTTGGAGATTTGGGAAGCGTTAGCTGTTTTGCATTTTTGTGACCATTTAATTTTAATTTGTGTTTGAATTTAGGGTTAATTTGATATATTGTATGTATTCTTTGTTTTGCTCTGTGCATGTCAAAATTGGTGTTTTCGTTATTTGAATATGCATATTCAAGCTTCTTTCTGTTTGCATTTTATTATGTTTTATAGCACTAAGGTAAACTCATCTCTGGGTGAGTACACTTGCACAGTCATTGTGTTTTCTTGCTCCATGAGGCTGATCATTGCAAGCTCCAAAATATTCAACATGGACTACTTGTTCTTTTCCAGGAATGATGGTTGGCAGGAGTCATTTTTAAAGTGTAGCAAAGAGGTGTGGAAGTTCACTGGAGCTTACAGTGGCTGTTGTAGGCATTTCTGAGCATTTGTGAGTTTACGCCGACTTAGGAAGTAAGTAGAGCTTTCGTCATGTGTGCAGGTCTGAGCTTAATGTAAAAATCAGTTGCAACATGTGCCCCAATTTGTGAGTTCAGTCCGAAGAGATTGGAAAATTCAGTGTGCCTCAGGAGACCATGTGTGCTTTATTTTTGGGTGGAGTTGTGAGAACACTAAAGCTACATTAAACGTTTTATCACATTTTATCGTTTCCTGCACGGTGTCTTGCAACATGGTCTGCATTATGCTTTTATGTGTTAATTATATTAAGCTTGTTGATTTCACTGCTTTCGAGTCACTAAAAAGCATAACTAAATTTTTTTAGTAGTTTGCTGTTATCCAAAACAAACAAAATGGAAATTAACATTTCCTAATGGGCACAAGAGGAAGCAGAAACCTTGCACTTCGATCTGAATGTTTTACACACATTTTGTCAGATTTTCCACTGTTTCACATTGGGGCTTGGCAGACCTGATTATACAACCTGATTATCTTTGCTCTCGGGTATATAGGGATTATAGCCCCAGAAGACACAAAAAGTAGTAACTAAGCAGTAAAAATTCAACAGCAAACACAAACAGTGGACACAAATCAATCTCAAATTTCACACGTGAGCTGCTCATCTCTTGAGGTAAAAGGCGCATGTGGCATGAATAGTAAAAAATATTTGATTCTACCACACTTCAGATTACACAAAAAAATGTGCTTTCATTTCGACTATTCTCATTCTGATGTATACTGAAATATCAGTACCGTTCATTTTTGTTGTGTGCTACAAAAGATAATATCGCACAACATATCCTCGCACATGGGTACCCAGCAGGATAGACTGTCACTTAAATTCTCCCACTTTGAAGACAAGGAAAGAAAAGTAAACACCAAGGCCCACATGCATCATTGTGTCTTTTTGCATGTCTTAATTTGCGAAAAATAAGGAATCGCAAATTAAGAAATGCAAAATGATATGCATCAATATTTTCGGTATTCTTGTGGGATTCGGTAAAAATCGCATTTTTTACCGAATCCCAAAGAAATACCGATTTCTTAACTTAATTTTCGCAATTTCCATTGATTCCTATGGGCCAAAAGGCCCATAGGAGTCAATGGAAATTGCGAGTGGCACTTAGAAAATTTCATGGGTGCAGGGGGGGGTCCAAAGGACCCCCCCCTGCACCCCTGAAATGTACTTTTCAGCATAAGTTACATACACACATGTCCTAAGGACATGTGTGTGTGTAACTTTACAGTTTAAAAAATGCATTTTTGTGCATATTTAATCAATTTCGCAATTTACCACGAAGTTGAACTTCGTGGTAATTTGCACTTCCAATTTTTAAAAAAGCATATTTTTCTATAATGATGCATAGCATTTAAGAAATCGCACAATTGCGATTTCTTAAATGCTAATGCAATTTTAGAAATCGTAAAAAAGATGCGACTTCTAAAATGGCATGATGCATCCCAACAAGCACTTTTGCATTCGCAAACGGACGATTTTAAGGAATCGCACCGTCTGCGACTGCAAAAATGCTTGATGCATGTGGGCCCAAGCTCCCTCGGAATACAAAGCCTGGCATGTGACCTCCGTCTTTGAATGCACAGCGAACAAGATGAGAAAACAAGATTTAAAGACCTGTTTATAGCACTGGCGTAACGAAACTCGAGGGGGTCTCTCTGCAAGGCACTTGGAGGGGCCCCCTCCGGGCTCAATCAGGAAGTCTGCAGCCCGAGTGCTGTGCTGAGGGCCCCCCTGGAGCTTGGGGCCCGCGCCCCGCAGGGGCTGCAGGGAGTTGTATTACGCCCCTGGTTTGCAGATAGCAAGTACTGGGGAGGTTGCACTCAACAAGGAATGTTCATGATAGAGATGAAGTCAAGCTTGAAAGCCTAAAACAACAAGCAAATGAAAGAGCTATTTAGGAAAGATGCACTCTGTAGAATGGCTCAACAAAAGAAAAAATAGAACCTTAAAAGTGCAAGCAAGTCAAGGATATAAATACTTGGGCCAGGCTCTAGGGCAGGTTTCTCCAAAGTTGGTCCTGGAGGGCCGGATCAATGGCAGATTTTAAGACAACTACCTTTATCTAAATAGGGATATGCAGAACATCTGACATGGATCCGGCCCTCCAGCACCAAATTTGGAAACCCTTACTCTAGGGGAGAGTCTCATTTAAGAAGAAGGGAAGTGCTGAACACAGAGCTGGCCAGCTGGAATCAAGTGAGAGTGGCTTTGAAACCCACCAATTGTGAGTAATGAAATGATCTAATCCCACTAACAGTAAAATAAAATGTCTAAAAGAGACAGCGCATGTGCTGTCTATGCAAGACCAAAAAATGTCGCTATTCTTTTTATGTCCAATAAAGGTTTCACTAATTTAAACCTGAGCTCAGCACCTGTCAGCTATAGCACAGAGCAGACAGACTTAACCTAAATGAGTGAAGCATTTGGAAGTAACAAAACGGTTAGGAAGTTGAATACAGAACACAATAAAAAACCCACTCCAATTTATAAACACTAAATAATATTTTAATTAACAAAAAGAGATGAAAATGACCAAAATCCAATAAGGGGAACCAGTGGTATTCATTTTATAAAGTTTTAAATAAACATAGCATGAAAATGCATTGAATGGCAACGGCTGGTGCCAAGGTATGAGATAAGGCCGACTGCAATGGATTGTGGGTCGGATACGGAGACCAGGTTCATACCGGTCAGATGTTTTACCTTCTCCAAAAATCTGGATAGATATCAGATGAAGTGCCGGTAAAGCCATTGACTTTTGATGTGAAAGCTCAGAGCAGGAAAAATTTGAAATTGATACCTAAGGAATGCCTCACACCTGCCGGATACTCTTTGTGTCTGTAACTGGTAAAGATATCTACCTTCGGACTTAGACACTTTGTAGGAGCTGGAATTACTCAAGTGGGGCAAGGCTTCAAGCTGTACCTGAATAGGTCTCCACAAGGCCAGATACTTTCCCTGCGATGTCCTACTGAAATGGATTTGTTGCTGTGTATAATTGGCCCTCCAGCAACACACCTTCGTCTGATCCACATGGAGCTTTGTCCCAGTCTTATTGGTTCTTCTGGGGAAAATCCTTCAAAAAGTTTCTAAGTCCCAGGTTTTAGGATTAGGCAGGTGGAGAACACTCGGACATTTGTCTAATGACCCACAAATCTCAGAGACACCACTTAGAGGTTAGTGCTCACTTCAGTAGAAACCCTCACCATAGTCCAGGGCAGGTTCAGTTGGAATTAGTCAGTTGGTATCTCTCAGGAAAGAGGACTTCTTGCACCTTTTGTGTCACTGTAGATTAATGGGAGGTTAGCCAACTGACCGTTGGAAGCCACTTCTTCCTCTTGTGTAGAAGTGGGAGAAAATGCAGCCCTTAGGATTCTTTTCACAGGTCACAAAAGTAGGTGCAGCCTTTGTTCTGTCTTCCACAGGCCCTGTCGTGTTCTGAAGAAGGTACTGGGGATGCAACATTTATACCCAGTGCCAGCCTTTGGGTGGGGGATAATTCTGAACCCTCCCTAACCAAGGAGGTAAAAGTTCCTAGGAGTTACCCTACACATGTTTGCTGCACTTTCTGCACAGACTTCAGTGAACCCTCCATAGAGGTGTGGCTATGATAATGGGCAAACCGTTCCCTGAGTTAACTCCAAATCAGTTCTGGGGCAGATCCCCTTCCACTGGGCTTGGAGACAGGCTGACTAGCTGGACAACAGAGGGGGCTAGCAAAGGTGTTAGCTACATTTACCAGTGACAGTCTAGCCATTCTTTTAAGTTAACTACTTGGGCATTGCCCAAGTGGGATTCCTTTCAGGAGAAGGTCAGTCCCTCTCCCTTTGTCTGAGCTCTGGGAGACACGTTACACCTTATCAAAGGGCCTTTCAGCTCCTGGGTGACATTGAACACTAGGATAAAAGCAATTTTTTAATTATTTTTAAAATGAGCCCTTGAATCATTATTCTTGCGAATCCCAAACTAAAGTTGGGCATTATAAGGTGTTTTAAAGTAACCTGCAGTCAATACAAAAATTAAAATATACATGTCCTGATTTTTAAAATACCATGCACCCTGCCCTATGGGCATATAGAGTCTACATTAGAGATGACTTATAATTATTAAAAAGGAATGCTTGGGCATGGCAAAAGATTTTTTTGCCAGCCAAAAATAATTATTTTGAATTGACTGTTTTAAAACTGCAACCAAGGGTGCAGGGGCAGGTCTGGAGACATGCTTTGCTTTGTCACTTTACTAGTAGACCAATTTATGCTGCAGTCCACTAGTGACATTTAACTTACAGGCCATGGGTACACTTTGTACCATATACTAGGGACTTATAGGTAAGTTAAATATGCCAGTTAGCTGTATACTGATTTCACACGTTTTTGGGGACCAGACCACAAACAGTGGGCACTAGACACCAGCCTCCCATTGTGCAGAGTCAAACAACTAGCAAACAAAATCTATTAAAGAAATGGTGGTGACCAAGCAAACAGGGTAATTTTCTAAATATATATCGAGGGGCTTTTAGTCAGCAGCTTCACCACCCAGTGCTGTGTTTAATTGTCTTTCACTTTTTGCTTCCACCCATCACAGCATACAGTATGGGGCAATGGGTTAGCTCAAATTAACTATTGGCTTCTTTCACTTGGAGTGACTGCACAATGCCTGTGCACACTGTTTACATCCGCATAAATATACGGGCATATTTGTCAAACCTTTATGCAATGCAACACAGTTACCCACCTTCCTGCACTGTGTGAAAGGAGGAGGGAAGTAGTTAACATTATACGGCGCACTCCTGCTCTCTGCCTGCGCTGGTAAACACACTGCTGTCTAGCTCCAATGCAGTCACCTGTGCACCATGATGCAAGGGTGTCTGCATTGTAAGCATGATTGCTTTTATGCAGGAAGGGACACCTTCCTGCACAAAAACAATCCTCTGAGAAATGTTCCTCTTCCTATATTGAGCACACATAGAAACAGGAAGAAAACAAAGATAAATAACTATACATTTCCTCATGAAGCCTCCCCTGGGGGGGCATTGAATTATGAAAAATTCCGAGGTCTATTACTAATGGTAAATCTGGGAATGCACCATAATCCATGGGTGGATGTATAGGAACACCCGCACACCACCCATAAAATGCCTCCCTGGGGTAGATTAATGCAAGGAAGATGCTTTACATTACTCCACATTTACAAAACCATGCAGATCTATGTAAGGTGGCCTTACCTGGCTTAGTAAATGTCATTCTAGGTTTCATGTTGCCATGCACCCCCTTGCGTGGCACATGGGCAATGCAAAACCATGATAAATATGCCCTATAGTTCCTTTCTCTTCAATGGCAAAGATGAATAAAAAAGTGCAACAGTGCCCGAGCACAAAGTTACCATTTTAGTTACACGTTTAAACTTGAAATATTTTTTAAAGAAGTGACGTTTTGCATGCTTTGCACGTACATGATAGCATACTTAGAAATCATTCTGCAGCTGGTACATTTCTTAGTAGGCAATCAAGGTTTCAAGTTGTCTAGTACACTCCGTCCAAGGCTAAGAACATTGCACATAATGCCCTTATTTTTGGTTGTCTGATTGGGGACAGGTCTGAGTTCCAAGACAAACAATCACATCAGTGCTGCACCTCTTACACAGTGAGATTGCAATATTGCTTTTATTATATAAACCATTCTATTTTACTTATTGATATGAACTTTAAAAACTGGTCATTCATTCTACTTCTACTGCGCATTTAAACAGTGAAAGGAGGGATAGGATGTGGCTTAACGGCCACTGCTGTCGATTTCGGTGCTGAGGATTCAGGTTCGAGTCTTAGTACCAGGCTCAACATTCTGGGATTCTGGACAAATCACTTAATCTCCTCGTGCCTATGAACAGTACCTGGATACCCTCACGGGTGATAAACCACACTCTACAAATCCAAATATTAATTTCCATAATTTTTTTAAACACCAGTGTATCAAAGTGATATTGTTAACATAGTAGCTGCCTCCCTTTTGCGTGTTTGGTTAGGTGGTGATCTGTTATTGACTCTGTTGGACTTGGCCCTTGTTTCCCTGAATTTTTTCGCTTTTGTGGGAATCCACGTCATGGTAATGAATTTGAAATACAAATGTTAAATGCGATACAATGGTGTACGCACCTGTAATTCCCCCATTATAAGAAAACACCTTGGTAAAATGTCGCTTTTAAAATGGACGCTATTGCTGTGTGCTTTGTGCCGCCTGCCTGCAGTGGGTTGGCGGTCTAGTGTTCTTTTACCATTGCAGAAATGTCACTTTTAAAATGGATGCCATTTCTGTCTGCCTGTGCTGCCAGCCTGAGGTGGGTTGGCGGTCTAGTGTTTGAAGTGACAAGGTGCTCTACACTTCCTCCACAATGACAGTGAGGCTGGAACTGCAAGGGACCTTCTAGAAGCTTCCAGCCTTTCTGGTATAGGTAGAGCAGTAGAGATGCCATGAGCTCAGTCAGAGGGTGGACTTGAGAGTGAGGGGACTTGCTGCCAGGGTGTGAGTGTTTGATTGGTTCAGATGCACCGTCCATCACCACCCCCTTTTGTACCGCTTTGTTCGCCATAAGTTGGCAGGGTATGCTCAGACGTGAGCCCCTTGCTCACTTTGCCACTGGATTCAAGCAAGCCTGGCTGAAGACGGCTGAAATGCCAGAAACCCGTCCTAGGAATCTTGTTTCCGGTCCAGGGAAGGCATGGCTTGCCAGTTCGGGCTGGACTGTTCCCATGAGGCACAGGGTCAGACTGATTTGCATATGGCCATGTCTGAACTGGGGTGGCAGAGTGGGCTAAAGAACAGTGATGGATTAAACCCAGATCTGTTGACTGGGTGTGAGTGTTTGATTGGTTCAGATGCTAAGTCCATCACCACCCCGTTTTGTACCGCTTTGTTCGCCATAAGTTGGCAGGGTATGCTCAGACATGAGTCCCTTGCTCACTTTGCACTGGATTCAAGCAAGCCTGGCTGAAGACGGCTGAAATGCCAGAAACCGGTCCTAGGAAGCTTGTTTCAGGTCCAGGGAAGGCATGGCTTGGCAGTTCGGGCTGGACTGTTCCCATGAGGCACAGGGTCAGACTGATTTTCATATGGCCATGTCTGAACTGGGGTGGCAGAGTGGGCTAAAGAACGGTGATGGATTAAACCCAGATCTGTTGACTGGGTGAAAGTGTTTGATTGGTTCAGATGCTCTGTCCATCACCAACCCCTTTTGTACTGCCTGGGGGTGCCGCTGCATGGGCCTGTGTGCTGGCCCCTGAGCCCATCTGCACCCCTCCACTGTCCACATGGCCAGTGAGAGCCCGCTGCTGGAGTTCAGGCTGCTGTAACAGGAGGAGTGCCCCGTTACAGGGGATAATGGTTCCGAGGAACTGCTGTCCTGTACTGTTGAGTACCCACTGACCGCTGACCTGACCTAGCAGTGCCTGCCTGCTCTCCTGCCCTAGCGCTTCGTGAGCACTACACCTGGGCCCTGACTGCTCCCTAGTGCCTGGAAAAGGAGAGTGCTTTGACTGACTGCCAAGGAGCACCTTTTACTGCGCCCAGGTGGTGAGGAGCGTGACCTCTTGTCCCTGAGTCTGATGGTTGGACCTAGCGCCTTGTGAGCCATCCATGTGGACTGCCTGTGCCCTCCTCCTGCCTGCACTCTAGCGCTGTACTGCCCAAGAGCTATATGCAGATGTCCAGTGAGGAGAGAGGAGCATGGGCCCTATGTCCTTAGGTGGAACCCTTAATCTGTGGCAGCTACCTAGCGCCTCGTGAGCGATATATTCGCATTGCTAGTGAGGGGCGCTACCTGTCGTCCCTGAAGGCCCTAGTGGGACTGAGCACATCGTAAGCGCTATATTCAGGGTGCCAGGGGAAGAGGAGCTGAGGCCTGCAGCGCTGTGCTGTCAGAGCACTATATTTCAATTCCCCTGCATGTGTGCTGCATTTTGATGCTGCCAGAGTGCCTTATTCGCATTGACTGTGCTCTGCTTGCTGCCAAGGCGCAACAACTGTGCTCAGGAGAAGAGGAACAGACGTCTGCAGCGCCGGGATTCTAAAGCGCTACGAGGGAATCCCGGTGTGTGGGATTTCCCCCTGCCTGCTTGGTTGACAGTGGGCAGCTGCAACCTATTGGGGGGCATTGTACTCCTCAGGAGAAGAGAGAGAGCAGTTAGAGACACTCCTGCCCTGACCCAGTACTTTGCGCACTTTGCTTTTGCTGTTTTTGCAGCTAGCCCTGACTTTGCGGGACATAGGGCATTTGAGCTCCGGAGAGAGGCCAGTTGGCCTGGTGCCAGCTTCAGAGTGTTGTGCCCCCGATTGGGGCGAACTGTGTTCATGCTTGCGAGGCCTATTGCCCCATATGATTTCTTGCATAATATTGTTGCATAATGCATTTGTACCTAGGATGATACCTAATGCTTTTCCCTCCGGTTTGCAGTGCTGATTTTGGGCCAGTAGTAATTTGAGAGCCCCCGAGTATGGGCTCCCCAGGCGCAGTAGCGCCAGAAGCGAATCTGCAACTTTGGGGCAGCTATTCCAGGTGTATTTGCATCAGGTGTCCTGTAATGTTGTTTTTGGCTCATGTTGCTGCCCCCTACTTCATCCCCAGGGTGGCCAATTCTAATTTGAGGCCTATAGGTTATGCCCCAAACTGTTGGACTTGCCAATAGGTGTATGCCTAATGATATTGCCCCTATGACTCAGGTTTAGGTCTAATGTTTTCCTTACTATGGAGTTGCCAAATGCTACAATGTGAATGCCTATGCTAATGTGATTGGGCCTAAAGCAGGATGAGATTAATGCCCCATGTACTTATGTCGCTGCTGATATGATGCATAACATGTTATATGCTGAGGGTGGACTCACACCTTGATCTATGCTGATGATTTTATGCCTCATGTCCATGTCGTTATGCACAATGTACTAGAGTTTTCATGCATGGTGTTATATGCCTAATGATTTTCTTCCAGGCTTGCGCACAGTGTTTATATGCTGACCTGAGGTGTTATTCTGGGCCACTTGTTTATGCTTCACGCTAAGGAGGATGCCTTATGTTTAGGCCTGATACTTTTAACAAGGTCGCCCAGGTCATGATCTAGCCAGAAAGTCCTGGCTGTTACATATTTAGTGATAGACTTTACCTTTATTCTTCACTTCCATTTACTCTAACTGTATGAGCGATGGTTCTGGCAGCGGCATGATTGGCGCTGCCCTGTAAATAGTCCCAGTGTAAATCATTACCTAGTGCCGGCTGGCACAGTTTGTATGCACCTGTGATTCCCTACTGAAGTGTTGATCTTTGAATACCCTACTGTTTTTCACCCAAACTGATGTGATCTCTTTTGTAGTGTGCCTTGGGTGTCGCCTGTGTGTGCTGTGTGGATGCTTTACACATTTCCTCTGGAGTTTGGCCCGCCCGCTCTGCACCACGCTACCGCATTTCTAAAAGACTCCTTCTCAACCAATAATAGACAAAAGGCACAACTAAAAGCTTTGTTACTCAAAAAACAGTACTGGTAAAACAGTCACACAAGGGGATGTTTTGTAAGCTTAAAAATGTTATTGCCAGCATTTAGCTGCCACGTTTAGGTGGCGGCATTTTTTTCTTTTTGTGCCATACGATTACAATTAAAAAAAAAGTTGTTTAACCCCGGCACTTGTTGTTGGTTTACATGTCATTATAAAATTGTCAAAGACTACAGAAAGTTTTGATAATCACTATGGCAACATTGCAAGTCACTAGTACAATTTATATGATCAAGCCATTATTTTGTCACAGATTGAAGAGTTCGGTCAAACTGGTTCCTCACTGTCTATTGTTGTAGAAAGCCAATATGTTACACGACACAAACAAATAAAATCATTTTGGAATAAACAACTCTGTTCACACCTGAAGGCCGAGTTGCCACAGTGCAGTGACATTTGTGAGTGATGATTATCACCTACAACTCAGAATGTCGAGGTCTGCTTCCACAGCCCACTGTGCACTCTTTTTAATACATAACACACTAATGACACAAGGAATCCATCTCACAGTGAAAAGATGGAAGATATAGTTAAAATGTCACACCACGCAAAGCAGAGCTCCGTCGTCCAGGGAGTAATATTACTTCTCAAAACAACAAGAAAAATACTTTTTTTTCAGAAGACACATACTTTAAAATTAACTTACAGTTGGATCGACAAAATAATGACCACGCCAATCAATGGTTGTAGCTCTAGAAACGGAACTCTCTCGAACCTCACGTGCCAATCGACCAATATCTAAATTGTTTTGTTCATTTTCTCAAGGTCAGCCTCAGAAATGTCTCCGGCGGCAAGAAGCAGAAAATGCTTCAGTGGATATAATGTGCTGCAACTGGCCATCATAATGAAACATATCCGATAAACCCTCATGCATTTAATTGCAAATAATGTCTATAAAACTATTCATGCACACCAGTTAAATATTCTCACATTTGCAATGTAGATTGCATGCAAAAACCATTTGCAGAGAACAACTGAATTAATGACAATGTTCAATGAAAGGTTAGGGCCAGGATGCACTTGGAAAATGAAAGGTCACGATTAAAAATAGAGCTTCATTGATCTGATGTGACTGCCTAATGTAAACATTGAAGGTATTTAAAGATCCGACTCATACATGCAATCCTAAGATAGCATCGTGGAATTCAGCAATTTCAGCCCCTTCGGGCTAACTTGAATTTTGGATGAATGTAGGTAAAGATTTGCAAGAATATTCCTAAAAGTGCTATCTATTAGTGTAACATTGCGTCCACACTAACGTGGGATATGTTAAGAGCGTAATACCTATTTGTGAATAATTAGTCATGACCTGTTTTCAATGAAATAAGACAAGAGTATGCTAATGTGTTGATTATTTGCTGCAGGCAGAAGACCACACTTAACTTGGCATGTAGGTTATACAAAAAAATGTAACTGTGCATTACTATGGCCCAAATAACTGTCCACAATGGGACGGCAACTTAAATATGAAATTATAAGTTTCATGCAAAACGTTAGACAGAACCATAGGACTAAAGAGAAAACATTGTTTAATCTTTTAATTATGTTTTTATTTGACTGTCAATCAAATTGTTATTCTCTGTGTATTCATTTGTGCTTTGATCTTAATGATGTGTTTCCGTACAAAGTACCAAAGTGCACATTTATCATAGTGTCACGCTGTGCAACGCAGCAAGCCACTTTGCTGCCCTCTGCTGCGTGAACGTTAAAGAACAGTAATGCACCGTATTTAACATCAAATTACGCATTCCTGTCCTTTCCATATGCTGACGCACTTTTGGCCACCTAGAACCAATGCAGGCACCCTTGCAGCATGGTGTAAAGGTGCCTACGTGGTACGTGTTTTTATGAAGGAAGACATACCTTCCAGCACAAAAATAATTCTGAGAGGAATTTTTCTCTTTCTATGTGTGCTGAAGAATGCAGCACACATGATAAATGAAAAACAAAACAAGGAATATAAAGATATTTCTCCTCATTATTTCTCCCCTGGGAGGCACAGCAATTTGATGCATTCCCAGGTCTACCACTAATGGTAAATCTGGGAATGTGGTACAGAACTCTGCTTCGCTTGGATTGGCTTCATGCTACTTGACCCTTAGTTGGAGTTTTTTCTTCTACTGAAGCCTTGGACAGCTGACACCTTTCTATTTTCCATCCGTACTTAATGCTTAGGAGTCTAGGGTTGTCACCTTTTAAGGTAGTGTAGGGAGATGTAGCTTGCTCATGCTTACCTTTGAGAATCATTTGATGAAATGTCATGCTCAATTCATTTTCTTGATTACTTGTATTATCATCATTGAGCTAGTTGTATGCTTTTGCTGCACTGGGATAGGTAGGTTGGTGTATTGCTGCTCTGGGATTGGTTGAACTTTTTATATGGTGCAGCACTGCTATTGGTGGTTGCATTGTTATGGAACTTGAAATTATTGAATTTTGGCATTGCTTTGCAATTGTTCAGATAAAGGATTCCATGCCAAACGACAAAATCAATGATAGGCTCAGTGGAGATTTATATGTCTAGGAACTGATGTGTATTGATGTGAACATTTTATATACTGTTTTGTAAAGCACTGCATATATTACCTTCACCTAAACACCTTGTCACCTTTAGATCACCTATTCACCTAAAAATGTCACTCTTCTTGCTTTTATCAACAATGATCATTGTTTTAACAGACTTTCAATTAGGTAATTGAAGAAGAGATATATATCAATCAGGAGCTTAAAATATATCTACGCTGATTGACCTCACATATGTGTGTTTCCATTTCTTTCTGCAAGATTAATGATGGAATTGTAAAAGAAATTGAGTTCACCCAACCCATTTGTAGTATAATCGTTTGACACCCAGGTTCTGAGGGACACTGGGTTACAGAAGTGAGGGCATCAGAGAAAAGAATAGATGGCCCCAATCTGAGATTCATTCCATTAACTCTGATGAATTTGAGTTCACCATGTGTTGCGAGAGCAGATCCCTCTATAGTACAGAATGGATTTCGATGCATGTGGTCCTTTCCTGGATTGGCAGGTATGGATTTCACTGTATGAGAAACACTCCGAAACATATGTAATAGTACACCCTGAGAAAGCATTACCCAAAAAAGAACTTCAGAGGGCCAACATATATTTCATCTTCAAGATTTAGAGCAATGGTTGAAAGTGCACAAAAATAATTCAAATGTGAGCAGGGGACAAAGATAAGCCACAGAACTATAATAGCGGCTATAAAGGTGGATTTGATTGATGTGATCAAATTGAAAACTTAATTAGAAGAAATGATAAGTGAGAGTCTAGAGCTCAATTGAATTGATACTTACCAACAAAATGAATTGGTATTCATGAGCAAAGACGTTACTAGGAGAGTTAGACAGGCTCACAAGAAATTTTCTGAATTAGCCCAAAGATATGATTTTCAGATAAAACGAACAAAGGCTTACAGAAAAATCACAGACTTTCCTTCAGCGCTCAGGACCTGAGGTTACCAGGGTTGAAGACACAATCCAAGAATTATTATTGTGCATTCGGATTTGGAGCACATTAGACAAATGGGTAGAAAGATGGGCTAAAATAAAGGTGAATCAGTGTTAAAGCTTTGCATTTGCAAGAGGTACCAAGTGGAGGTTATGTGCCTTGGAGTAGAGGTGATCTTGCATCATTTACAAATGATTTCCAGAGATTGAGAGAGAAGGAATTAGAGTGGTACAAACAAGTTGATCGATTTGTGACAATTTCAAAAGTGCTATTGATATATTTAAATACATTGTTCAAAACTGTAGTCCCTAGTGATTTGTGGTGTGCATGTAAACTAGCCGCAGAATGGCCCAGAAGGTGAGCTAAGAGAGATCCAGTGACACATGATCCGTCACCTATAGTGATGAAGAAATATAATCAGGTGAAAACTTGTTTGAAGGCTAAAGTGCCCACAAAAGATATTGATTGGATGAAGATTGACAGGATGACCCAATAACCTAAGGAGACTATTTTATGAAAGGTTGTTGCAGGCTTTCAAACAGTATAGTGGGATGGAAACCCTTGAACCCAAGGAAATGGGACAGTGTGTTTCCAGGTTTGTAACTGGGTTGAGGGCTGAAATTAGTATGATGGTTCAACAAGATTTGATTTTTTGGTAGAATAAATCAGTTGACAAAATTCTGCGTTAGGCAAAATATTGTTGTGATGAGATTGAGATGAAGCACAAGAAGTTGAAGGTACAGTTGATGCCCCGGTAGAACAGATGAAGGCTGCTTAACCACTTGGCTGCTAAGGCACATGATGCACTTCCATTGACTTTCCATTGAAATCAATGGAAACTCCATGACGAGTTACCCTTGTCATTAGCACTGAAGGGGTTAAAGAGGAAGTCACATTCAGCCTTTTGTAGGGAATTTTGTCCCTATGCAGGGAGTCTACCAGTCAAGGCTTCAGTGCAACAAGGTGGAGGATTTCAGGGCCAGGGAAGCGGAAGAAGTGCTCCCATAGATCCAAAGACTGGAATTGATGTTGCCAGCTTAAAGAGATCTTATCTATGTCACTATTGAAATAAGTTGGGGCATTGGAAGTACCAATGTTGTCTTAATCCTGCAAATCAAGCACATAGTGGAGGGTTTAATCAATCACAAGGTAATGTTATGCAGCCTCAAAATTAATCTAGACTGAGATCCCAGAATTCAGGTGGTCCCCATTGTCTCGTAATGGAAGTACCAGAACCCGCGATGTAAATAACATTTGATTTAACGAGAATACAGACATGAGTGGGAATCAGATTATGTCCCATAGTAACAATTCATTGCAACAGTACCCCATGTTTGAGAATCCTAATAGGTATGGTTCACATCAATCCTTATGACTGTGACTAAGAGGGTTAGGAAGACTGTACACTTATCACAGTCTTAGAGGTAGGCCAGACTAGACCATACGTTGGGTTTGCAGAAGTCAACCAGTAAATACTGCATAGTACAGAAACTCTGTAATATTAACAACATAGTAGTTCCTTAATGTCCCGTGGTACTGAATCCATCAGAGATTTTGTTTAAGATTCGAAGTGAGGCTGGATAGTTCACTGTTATTGACCTTTGCCAGACCTTTTTCTCCATTCCCCTGCACAATGATAGACAATTTTTGGTCGCTTTTCGCTGGGTAATCGTGTTTTAACATGGTGCCATCTCCCACAAGGGTATACGGACAGTCCTTCCAATTTCAATTTGAACTTGAAGAAGAATCTGGAGTCTTTGACCATGCCTCCAATTCTGTTTTGGTTCAGTATATAGATGACCTCATGGTCGCATCAAACACTCGAAGCATGCAAAACTAATACTATTGTCTTTTTTAACCATTTGGCTGAGAATGGACATAAAGTGTTCCCTAACAAGTTGCAGTACTGTATTATGGAAGTCCTATACTTAGGGCATCACATAGTGAAAGGTGCGAGAAAGGTGTCACAAGAAAGAATATTGGTGATCATGCAAATGAATCTACCTCACACGCAGAAGAAGTCAGGACGTTTCTGGGAATGGTAGGCTACTTTCGCCAGTGGATACCCAGCTTTCCTCTGGTGGACAAAACTCTGCAGCGTTTGACACACAAGAATGTGAATGATACGGCGGCTTGGGACAATGATTTCTTGAATGCATTCTTGGAGTTGAGAGAGAGTCTCTGTCACACTCTGGCACTGGAAATACCTGGCTACAACAAAGCGCTTATATGCAGTGAGAGAGAAGGATGTGCTCTCTCAGTGTTGACTCAGAACCATGGAGCTGCCTGTAGACCAGTTGTCTACTTCTCCATAACTTTAGATCCAATAGCCTCAGCATTACCCGGATGTCTTAATTGCTACAATATGTGTCAGCATTAAGAGAGGTGATAGCTCCTTAATGGGTCAACATTTGACTCTTTATGTGCCATATTCTGTTGAAATATTGTTGAACAGAACATGTACTCAGCACTTGACGAATAGTAGGCTCAGTAGGTATGAGCAAACAATTTTGGCTGCTGAGAATGTAACCCTACAATTGAGTGTGTACATTGTTAATGGTTGGGCTGCGAGAAGCAATATAACAAATTACAGCGCACTGATTTTAATAGTCGCCTGTTATTTTTTATTTTCGGCAGATTAGCGTGCCTTTTAAATAGACTGCATTCTCTCCCATCTTACAGTCACACCTGGGCTCGATATTTCAGCCTGCCCGCCTCGGTCCGACTCGGCAAGCAGTGCCGTTGTGCGGAGGGCGGACAGGCAAGAGCCAGGCTACACTTCCGGTCTCGCCGGAGCTGAGGTTAGCGCTCTAGTGGCTACCTCACTCCGGGCTATTTAGCCACGCCCTTCCTTTAAGCGCGCAGCGGTTGCGCGCAGGGGGCGCCTTCGAGCGCGCCTAAGAAGCGCCGAAGAAAAGCCCGTCTGTGCCCGTCCGCGACAGGACGGGGCGAGGGGCGATGGACCCTGGTCCCACCAGACAAGCCTGTACTGGTAAGGTCCGCCAATCCCTCTTCTATTCCGCTCTTACATTACGTAGCCTTAGACCACCCACATGTTGCAGTACAGTCATACCGTGGCACCATATTGAGGAGGCCTATTCCTGCCCTCAGTGTTTGCGCCTTTCTAACGGTACTGCGCACCCTCCCGACTCTCATACATCCATTAAGGGTTTGAAGAGCTTTTTGTTAAATGTACGCTCACTACCCAAGCATCAACATCAGGTCTGGGATGCTATACATTCCATTCAACCAGACATATGCTTCCTTGTGGAAACCTGGTTAAAACCCCACACAATAACAGCTATTGCTATGGGGATCCCATCAGGCTATAAGATCAAACACCTAGACAGGGATATCAAAACGGGAGGTGGACTGGCTATTATTTACAGAGACCATATTCAAATTACCATCATTGAACAACACTCAAACCCGCAGCTAGAAATACTGCTTTTTAAAATTCACCTTACCAATCGTCTCACCTGGAAGGGTGCTTTGATCTATCGCCCTCCAGTAGTAGACCCTAATTTTGCACTTAATCTACAAGAAATTCTTGCCCCACATATAAAATCCAAAGAAGATTTTTTACTTCTAGGTGATTTTAATGTACATGCAGATAAGCCCACGCTGACTGAATCTATGACTTTGATCACAGATCTTTCGAACCTGGGCTTAGAATTGAAAAATCATGGGCCTACTCATGTAGGAGGACATATGCTTGATTTAATTTTCTTAAATTCCTCTAAAATATTCTGCTCACCGGCAAAGAGTATATCTTGGACAGATCACTCTTTGTTGGAATTTACGCTAATAACCCCTGAAAGGCCCACAAGAAATGCTCCCCTCCCCCCTTCTTGGAGACGTCAATGGCATAAAGTTAATTTCGATACAGCTCAAGAAGCATGGACAGACCCCAATTTCTTGGAATCCGACACAGCAGATACAGTGCTGGCCAAGCTGAATGAGTCGATCAAAAAAGCCATCGACACTATAGCTCCTCTAAAAAGACATAAACAACATCCAATGTCAAAACAAGAAAAATGGTACACGAAGGAATTGAGAGCAGAGAAACAAAAATGCCGACGAGCTGAAAAAGCCTGGCGGAAAACAAAAACCGATGATAGTCGGAGAATTTTTCTGAATGCTCAAGCAGAGTACTATAAAAACATAAAGTTGGCTAGGAAACAACAATTAACCCAGCAAATAGCAGAAGCAGGCAACAGCCCCAAGGAACTCTTTCATATTCTGCAAAACTTCATAAAACCCACGGCATGTGAGAGCTCCGATGATTTTTCACAGGATCTGTGTGACAAAATCTCTCTATTTTTTGAAGATAAAATTAACATCATCTATGAGAAAATAGTAGTAGCTAACAACGTCAGGAAAAATAACATCAAAACTTGTTCTATTTCAACACCTTCCATATATAATAAACCTTTTCTGACGTCATTCCCTTCGATTGATCACACAGAGCTTCTTACTCTTTGTAACCATATAAAAACAGGTTCCCCTAATGACTTGATTCCAGCTAAAATGCTTGGTCCCCTGATCCCTTTACTAGGTCCTCACATCCTTGAAGTGGTCAATATCTCCCTCAGGACTGGCCAGGTCCCGGCAGATTGGAAAAAGGCAGTGGTGAACCCGATAAGGAAAAAGGCATCATCTCCCTGGACAGACCTTTCCAACCTACGCCCTATCTCTCTCCTACCCTACCTGGGCAAGATCACGGAGAAGCACGTGAACACCTATCTCTCTCAACATCTTGAAGCGACGGACGGCCTGGACTATTCTCAATCTGGGTTCAGGCCGAACCACAGCACAGAATCAGCACTTCAAACAGTGACCAATAACATCAAAATGGCACTGGATGATGGTTGCTCTATGATTCTGGTGCTGTTGGATCTTTCCGCCGCTTTTGATACGGTGTCTCACAAGGTGCTTCTCCATCGCCTATGGGAGGTGGGAATAGAAGGAGAGGCCCTGGCGTGGTTGGAGAGTTTTCTGTCCGGGCGTTCCCAAGAGGTTAGGTTGGGCTCCCATAAATCCATCCATAGGGAGCTCAATAAGGGAGTGCCACAGGGCTCTTGTCTGAGCCCCACTCTCTTTAATATTTATGTGGCCCCCCTAGCCAACCTAGCAAGATCTTTCGGGTTCACCCCTGTGTCGTATGCTGACGACACCAACTCCTTTTTCCCTTTAAAAATCTTACACCTGCAATTAAAAAATCTTTTGCAGAGGGCATGAGTGCCATAGCAGACTGGATGTCATCTAACTGTCTGCAGTGTAATGTCGGGAAAACCGAAGTAATGTTGTTTGGTCAAGCGACGGCACTCTGGTCATCGGATTGGTGGCCTCAAGAACTAGGTCCTGTCCCTACTCCTAATAGCAGGGTCAAAAACCTAGGAGTACTATTCGACCAACAACTTACTTTCAAGGATCACACTAATCAAGTAGCCGGCACCTGCTTTCGGGCTATCGGGATGTTAAGGCGGGTCTTCCCCTATCTACCAGACCACTACAGGAAAACATTGGTCCATGCTCTTGTTATCAGTAGGGAAGACTATTGCAATGGTTTGCTCCTTGGAGTCAACGAGGAGCAAGTCAAGAAACTGCAGGTTATTCAAAACACTGCAGCAAGGATTGTCATGAATGCTCCACCAAGGACACCTTCCTGCCCCCTATTGACTCGTCTACACTGGCTTCCTGTGAAGAAGCGAGTTCAGTTCAAGACCTTATGTACTATACATAAGAGCCTAATAGGGATGGGCCCTAAATATTTTATTGACACCTTTCAGCCTTACATCCCAGGACGCTCCTTACGCTCCAGCAATCAGCAATTACTGAAGGTGCCCAGAGTTAAGAAAGCCAGGCAAGGTGGCCGTGCATTGGCTTACACCGGACCCACACTCTGGAACACACTGCCGTTGGAACTAAGGTCCATTACCAATCATATGAACTTTAGAAGGAATCTAAAAACTTATCTGTTTCCCACCAACCAATGACTTTATCATCTCTGGTCACACTGTTATTTTCACTCATATCTGTAGTTATAGCGCGGAGATACTCCTTCGGGAGTCTAGTCCGGCGCTCAATAAGCATATAAAATAAAATTAAAATAAATAAACCCTGACGCGATGTTCAGTTCTGAACTCTGCTACATTACTTCCATTACCTGATTGTGATGCGGATGAGACAGAAGTAGAACATGACTGTCACAATGTCACTGAACTGTGCACCTACCCACCTGCAGACATAGTGGATGAGCCATTGCCTAAGTCTGATTACATCCTATTTGTGGATGGCTCCTGCCTAAGGGACACTGAGGGAAATCTGGTGGTGGAAGCTGCTTAGCTTCAAGGCATAGTCGTCATGCAGGTGACTGAATTGATTGACCTTACAAGGGTATTCTGTCTTTCAGACCAGCTGAGGGTGACAAAATCCACGATAGCCAGTATCAACAGGGATTTATGACCTCATTTGGGTCAATGGAGAAAAAGTGAGAAAACTATTAGAGGCTTTACAAGTGCCTAACCAGATTGCAGTTGTCAAATGTTCTGCGCATCGTAAGGAAAACGCTTTTGTTACAGCTGGAATTTGTTATGCAGATGAGGCCGCACATTACTGTGCCCTACATGTTTGCACTTTCAATGGTAAATACACAAAGGAGGTGGCAGATGAAACCAACTGCATCCTTTTGATGACCATTGTTGACACATGGGACAAAGTGATGAGATTGCATGAGCAAGTTACTGAGGTAGAACAGCAGAGTTGGATTAGAGCAAGATGGGTGAAATGAAATAATGAGATTTGGGTTTCAGGAGATGCGAGATCAGTACTGCCTAATTGTTTGTTGCCACCGATGGCGAGGCTCTATCATGGGTCAATGCAATTAGGACGAGATGCCATGGTGAGATTGTTTAGACAAACCTGGTTTAACCCAAAGTTTCAAGTGATGTATAAGGCTTTGTGTCATAGATGTGTGACTTGTCAGCAAATGAATGTGGGAAAAAGGACTGCTGTTTCTTTGAGACACATAGGGAGAGCTGGTGGTCATTTTAACAGGATTCTATTGGATTTTGTTGAGATGCCAGTATTCAGTGTATTGGATACATCTTAGTGGTGGTATGCTTTTTCTCACGTTGGGTTGAAGCTTATCCGACTAGGAGATATGATAGCCTCACAGGAGCTAAGCTGTTATTGAGTGAACTAATTCCGAGATTTGGATTTCCAATCTCTTTAGAATCAGACAAGGAACTCATTTTAATAACCAAGTTCTGAGTATGCTATGTGCAGCATTGCAAGTGGTCAGAGATTGAATTACTGTTATCGGTCAGAAACTTCAGCATTGTGGAACGGGTCAATGACACTTTGAAACCCAGGTTGGCTGAAGTGTGGGGGTCAATGTTTCAGAAATGACCTGACTCTTTGTCTATTGTGCAAATGAGTCTTTGCAGTGTACCTGATCTAAGGACAGGATTGTCACCCCATGAGATCATCATGGGAAGGGCTGCTGTGCCTACGAATATCCTTGTAAATATCACAGATGATTTGGTGCTCGACTACTGTAAAGGATTAGCTGACGGGGTTTGTTCTGTATTGAACAGACTGAAGAGGCTACAGCTCTACCACATTGACGGCGCAAGGTTACCAGCTTGGGTTATTTCTAAAACACCATACTGACCTGGGCCCATATAACATTCACACAATAAGCTGGCAAAACCTGCGCTGAGGTTAGGGACTTTTATCTGACTGGAATTTATGAATTTACATGTACACCTTTTTCTTACGAAACCATAATACCTAAATTTCCTCTGGTCGATGAATCAGGTTGTTCGAATAATAGGCATAAAATAACATTTACCCTTATTTCTTTGAATGACCACAGACTCTGGAGAGTTTTAAAAAGCTTTATCTATGCAATATTTAGTGAGTCAAATATCAACACATGTCGGTCACCAACTTCACAAGAAGAAAAATAATGATCAAAACAAACATACCACACAGATTTATATTTACCTAGAATCGTTTGAGGACCAACCCCTGGCCAAGGGCTGTAAAGAAAGGGCCCCTGACTAATCAGGAGTCAACAGGTCAGGACAGGTGCAGGACAGGACAGGTAACCTCTTCTAAGTGCAATACCAGAGTCAAACCCCTCTCTGCAGCTACTCTTGTTCCCCTTCGAGATGGACAGAGTCTTCTCCTTCAGAGATCTCCCGATTCTTCCTTCAGAGTGCTCGACCAGCCCTCTGAGCTCCGTGGCACCCACGATCTCCTTCAGCATAAATTGGGTCAGTGACAGGTCTGTGACAAGTCGCACAATCTAACTGACTAAGCCTACCTTAGTTATACCATTTTCCAGGGTATGTACCACCCCCAATGTTTCAATATTCGTGTATTCCCTTCATTTGATTGGTCAGTGGAATGGGCAGAGGTCATTACACCATACTAATATGAAGTAATGTTCTTTGGTATAATTGTTCTATGTTCCCGCCCTTAATTTACTTTCCCATGCTTTATTTCTCCCAGCAACTTTCACATTATTTCTTGTACAATGTATATACTTTCATGCAAGTCTTCTTCCCCTCTACGGGTCAAGAGGTAAAGTTCTCAGGCGCATTGCTTTGTGAGTTAATTCTTGGCTGTCATTCAATGCCACTGTCACAGGAGTGGGAATAGTAATTTTTACCCCTACGCTATCCAACACTTTCCCTACTATTGCACTCTCTGGAGTGGGAATAGCAATTTTTACCCCTCCACTCTCCAACACTTTCCCTACTGTTGCACTCTCAGGAGCGGGAATAGTATTTTTTATCCCTACACTATCCAACACATTCCCTACTGTTGCACTCACTGGAGTGGGAATAGTAATTTTTACCCCTACGCCCTCAAACACTTTCCCTACTGTTGCACTCACTGGAGTGGGAATAGTAATTTTTACCCCTCCGCTATCCACACTTTCCCTACTGTTTCACTCACTGGAATGTGAATAGTATTTTTTACCCCTACGCTATCCAACACTTTCCCTACTGTTGCACTCACTGGAGTGGGATAGTAATTTTTACCCCCACGCTATCAATCAATCAATCAATCAATCAGGGGTTTGTAAAGTGCACTACTCACGCGTGACGGTCTCAAGGTGCTGGGGGGTCGGCTCCAGATCAGTTGAAGAGTTAGGTCTTGTGGTCCTTCCTGAACCTGTGCAGGGTCAGGGAGCGTCTGATGTTCACAGGGAGCTCGTTCCAGGATTTGGCCACGATGTAGGAGAAAGCTCTTCCACCGCTTCTGTTCCTGCAGATGCGGGGGACCTCTGCCAGGTCGAGGTCGGCGGAGCGGAGGTTCCCGGGTGGGTACGTGGAAGGATACTCTCTCGATGAGGTATTTGGGTCCAATGTTGTGGAGGTATTTGTAGGCATGGGTGAGGAGTTTGAAGGTGACCCTCTTCTCGACAGGGAGCCAGTTTAGGCCTTGTAGGTGTTGGGTCATGTGCTCATGGCATGGAGTTACAAGAATGAGTCTGGCTGCGGCGTTCTGGATGGTCTGAAGCCTGTGCAGGAGAGTCTTGTTGATTCTGGCCTAGAGGGCGTTGTCGTAGTCCAGTCAGCTAGTAATGAGTGCGTGGGTGATGGTCCTTCTGCAGTCTGAGAGGATCCACTTGAAGATCTTACGGAGGATGCAGAGGCAGTTGAAACTAGTGGAGCTGACGGCGTTGATCTGGCGGTTCATGGAAAGTGTGGAGTCAAGGATGATACTGAGGCTCTGAGCTTGGTCTGTAGGGGAGAGTGGGCACCCTAGGCAGAGGGCCACCAGGTTTTGTCTCAGGCAGAGGTGCAGGGACCGAGGATGAGGACCTCGGTCTTCTCTGAGTTTAGCTTCAGGCAGCTTTCTTTCATCCAGCCTGCCACGTCCTTCATACCTTTCTGGAAATAGAGTCTGGTGTCTTCTGGGTTTTTTGTGAGTGAGAGGATGAGCTGGATGTCGTCGGCATAGGATACGATGCTGAGCCCATGCTTTCTGACGATGGCGGCGATAGGGGCCATGTAGATGTTGAAAAGCATGGGGCTGAGCGATGATCCCAGGAGTACTCCGCAGTTGATTTCCATGGGTTTGGAGAGGAAAGGAGGGAGTCGGATCCTATGGGTATCTAATAATTTCCCTACTGTTGCACTCACTGGAGTTGGAATAATAATTTTTACCCCTCCACTATCCAATATTTTCTCTACTGTTTGAATTAATGTAGTGTAAAATGTATTTTAAAAAGATTTAAAATGTTTTAATATTATTATTTATATTTTTTATTTTAAATTTTTATGATATTGGTGTGTGTATATAAATGTATTTATATGTTTTTATATATTTTTAACAATTAATAAAATGTAGTAAAATAAGTATTTATTAATATTATAAAGTAAATATAGATATTGTATTTTATATATCTATGTTTATTTTTTTACATTACATGTATTATTTCCTTTACTTTACATTATTTTTAAATATTTTAAAAAACAATATTTTTAACAACGTTATTTTAGACAACAATATTTTTGCATCAATATTTTTGTACCTCGATATTTTTGATGTCGATATTCTGACAGTGATCGATTTGAAATGATATTTTCGCAATCTGTACATGTTCATCATGGGTTAAGAAACTGTATTTGTTGTATGTTTAGAAATGTGCACACATTTGTAACTTTGTGCACTCTTAAGTTGGCGTCATTTTTGGGACTCGAGTACTGTTCCGGTACAAGCTCACGTTTAAAGTTCAACTTGTAATTCGTATTTAACATTCAGTGTGGAATGTATTTCCCTGCATTTTTGTTTCCACTGCAGGTGCAGACAAAGCCTTATTAACTAGAAAAGAAGAGGTTTTTTTGTTAGATATCATGGAATGAGAAGATGGATCTTGGCAACCAGAATTATGGTAATAAGGAAGGAGGGGAGTTGTAATGGAGGAGGAGAAGAATGGCCAAGGACAAATTAAACAGCAATTTATTGATTTGGGAGAGGTGGTGCCAGTAACCAATTTGTTCTGGAATCATGGAAAGTTATTGGAAGCACACATGACTTAGTTTGAGTGCAACTAATGTATTGTACTGTAACATAGGGAGGGTCAGAAATACATTTTAGAACTTAGTACACACCTCTGATTCTGCTTGGAGTGGCTTCATGCTAATTGCCCCTTGCTTGGAGTTTCTTCTACTGAAGACTATGACAGCTAACACCTTTCTATTTTCCATCCTTACTTAATACTTCCTAGTCTAGGGTTGTCACCTTTTAAGGTAGTGTAGGGAATGTTAGCTTGTTCATGCTAACCTTTGACAATCATTTGATGCAATTTAATGCGTGCTTCTTTTTCTTGATTACTTGTATCATCATCATTGCACTAGTTGTATGCTTTTTGTTATATAGGGGAAATCTATTTAGGAGATTTGGACTCATTCTATTTCTCCTGTATTTCGACACAATAATTCTGAGGTTGATCTATATTAATCTGTTTCTAAAGGTAGAGTTACATTTTACAAATCTCAGATCCAGTTGTCAAGTGGATTATTGTGTGACTATATTGGTTACACTGTATTGAAAGTTTAATGTGATTGTTTCCTTCCTCTTCTATTTCATGTAGCTAAAAAGACCATCTGGTTGAGTACGGATGTTTAAGTGGGACCAAGCTCTCTCAACAGCGATAAGAAAATTATACTGTATGGCTTCAGAAGCTGGAATAGCTGTGACTTCTGTAGAAGAAGGCTTGGCTGATAATCTCCTCACAAAGCTGATCGTCACAAAAGACTATATTCAGCTGCAGTTCCATAGAATCAGTGAAAGAGCAGACCTAGTTTAAAATGACAGATACAGCTCTTCTTCTCCCGCTCAAGGATAGTGACTGTCAGTTTGTAAAACCAGCAGGGGGGTTAGATGAACTGAATTAGGATATGTAAAATCCTTTTTATTTTTATTCTTGGTTCTTCTAAGGATGAAAAGCAAAACCTAATAATTTGCTAACTACCTAGAAAAGCTTAGGATTTTAGTCAGTGTCAGAAGAAAAATAAACATGTGTACCTCAGACATCGTGTTGCAGAAACACTACAAAAAAACACCCACCTTTCAACTACCCCCTGGGTAAGCAATGCAGTGATCAAATCCACTATTAAATGTATTTCACACTGAACTGGTAGATTTGAACAAAGGGAAAGTTAAGTAAATAATACCCCACATTCTACTACTAAAACACAAAAATGAATTGCAGAAATATTACCATTTCCCCTGTAAGAGGTAGACAATTCCTCATTTTAAAAGAAAGACAATGTTTAATACATCCAGGTACTTCTTGTATATTTTTTACCAAATTCTGCTCTCATTTCATCTAGCACAACATTGAAGTCCCCAGTCTTGAAAGATGAAGTGAACTACTCAACTGCTTTGATGCTGGCCACAATCAATGAACCTCTTTTAGAAACAATAGTACAAGACATTTAAGCCATATGCAATGACCAAGAAAACGAAACAGATAGGGCTTGAAACTGGAGTGTATAAAACAATGTAAAGTGCTTTAACCACATCAATGCTGATGGTATTCCCCTCCTGTGCTGAGATTTGATGATTCCCATTATTCATGACGAGCTGGGCTCATCATGAGCATGCGAGGAGGCTACCTCATGACGAGCCCAGCTCGTCATGAGCGTGGAAGGGGTTAAACAATGCGGCAAAATATGCCATTGCTGTCTTCTGGGGGTTAAACTTAGGCACTGACCTTGACGGAAAAATGTTTGAGATGGAAAATCTATGAGAACATCTAACCTTAAAGAGACAGCTTGCTCTAAAAACAGCAGGACCGAGCAAGCCAGCACTCAAGATGGCACTTCATGTGAGAGTCTCACTTAAAAGCTGTTTCGGGAATACAGGATACACAATCATAAGAAAGAGCCCTTACTGCATGAAAGAGTAGGGGTGAAAGATTTATTCGGTTTGAATATGAACCAGAGTATATTACATGAAAGAGTAGCATGACTTTCAACCAAGACATGAGTCCTTCATGAATTGTACTACAAAGTGATGCAACATTTACTGGATACAATTGTTTGCATGCAAATATGTTTTAAAGATCTCCTAGTGGTTTTGGCCACTTTGATTGGTCAGTCTGAGTGAAAGCCTAAGAGAAATCAATCTTACAGATTACATTTTCATCAGTATGAGAACAACAAAATAAGGAATTAGTTTAGATGTAAATATCGTCTTTCCCAAGTTGTCTTATGCTAGAGCCTATTGTATGCCATTGTATGCCATTCAAAACCCTGTAAAAGGAGTCAAGGCAATGTACAATAATTATTTTACAAGGCCTATTGATTTTAAAAAAAAAGCTGTTGCGTCTTCCACATGAAATATACAGAATTCATATTTTTAGGAATTATGAATTTCCAATGTGTTTTGATCTATCCACTAAATTGTCTATCTGAAATTGTGAGAGGAAGCTATTTATACTAGAATTTAAAACAAGTGCTGTATGACTGCATATGACTCTCTCCAAGCAGAACGTGTGATGATGAGACTCATTTAAAAAGTTTAAGTAAATACTATTTATGGAGAAATGTTTGAATCAATTTAATCATGACACCCAGTGTATAGACATCCCAAGGCTTTAAAGAACTAGATTACTTTGGATAGCCTACCCTAGCATTATACCTTATATATTTTTTTTAACTATTGAGCAGTAGGTCAGTCAATACTAGTGTATTCAGTTAAATTAAACCATAAAACACAGATAAACACGACAACAGTTGATATACACAGATACATACATCCACAAATAGTGTCATTTTTCAGCTTGCTTCCCATACGTCCTCCTTCTCGTTTCTCATTTTTCAGTTCACAAGAGTGCATTCTCGAGGTACAGTGTGTGGACTGTAAGCAACCAGGAATGACTATTCCTAGGTGTTTCCCTTGAAGATGCTCTTAGAGAGGGAAGGGGTGAAATAGTGAAAAAGGGAAGAGAAGAGGATAGAGATGTTGTGGTGAATTGAACATGGAAGGTTGTTTTCCCCTTTAAATAGTGCACACATTATTCACTTCCTGGGTCACCTGGTTCAGAGACCAACTTAAGAGCTTCAGCTGGGGCTTCAAGATGACTGCTTGTCAAGTACCCTTTAAATTTCATTTTAACAATGCAGAACCGGTACAACCAACCAGCAAAATAATATTACATTGTTCTGAGTAGTTCGCTATGTCCCCAGGATAAACTGTATGACATACTGTAAAATAAAAACTAATATACATGTTGCATCAAAATACTGAGCTTGCGAAGTGTCAGTTTCACCCGGTCCAAGGTCCAAGGTTCAAATCAAGTTAAGGGTCACTGCCACAGTTCCCCCCCTTTACAAACTCTCAAATAAGCCACTTATTTATCACTTGAGTCTTACACCCAATCAACTTCATTTTCTAGGGCTCTAGGATAGTTTCTTTTAGAGACTTTTAGGAGTTGAAATAAAGACAAAATAAGTCGCAGTTCAACAATGAGGATTAGTACGAAACAAGAAAACATAGTCAGATGTGCTCTCAGTAGTCCCAGCTATCCCCGAAGGTTTTCAGGTTTAACAAGTTGACACAGTATATACCAATTTACAACTTTTTGCTACAAAATCCCTATTTTATGCAAATAATTGTATTGAATATAAAAATCTCCTCATTAAGGAAAAGCGCTCCCAACATTCTAAGCTAATCGAGGAGGCTAAGACCTCCAAAAAGGAATTATTCCAAGTGGTTACTAAATTGACTGCACTCTCTGCTAAAGCTGTTAAAGAACATTCTCACTTTCTTTGTAACTTCCTAGACCAGAACTTTCAAAACAAAGTGGAGAAAATCTACTACACTTTTGAGAATAGGCCCAGGTCTAAGCCTCAAGCTTCAGCAGAACTGCAATCCCCTTGCTCTTCAGTATTCACAGAATGTATTCAAGTAACCAATGATCAGATAATAGCCCTAATCCACCAGGGCTAATTGTGTTCTCCTTACAGCCCTTTCCCCCCCACAATATTCAAACAGGATCTGGAAATTCTCGGATCAAATGTAACTACTATCTTTAATTCTATGTTTAAGGAAGGCATTTTCCCTTCCATTTGAAAGAGGGCATCTATTTTGCCTCCCTTGAAAAAACCCAGTCTTGACCCAGCTGAACCAAAAAACTATAGACCTATCTCGCGTCTTCCACTTCCGGCTAAAGTGGTGGGAAAATACATGAATGATCAGCTATCAAACTATCTTCAAGAAAATATTTTTTTAGATGAGACCCAGTTTGGCTTTAGGGCAGGCCACACCACTGAAATGGCCCTATTCAAAGCCACAGATGAAATTAGGGCAGTTCTAGATGTACGGGGTGCAGCAACTTTTATCGTGCTCGGTCGACCATAATCTTCTACTCAATCGTTTGAGTACTTTGGGCATTAAGAATACGGCATTATCACTGGTCTCCTATTTCTTGTCATGAAGAGCACAATTGGTTGCTCTGGGCAGTTATGCGTCTCCCTCCTTTGGTTCCTCAATGAATCCTACTCTTTTTAACATCTATGTATCAGAATTATCAGCACTAATCAGATTTTTTGGTTTGACACTAACATCCTTAGCCCACAACACTCAAATTGTCTTGTTTGTTCAGAAAAACAGTCTGCCTCCAGTCAATAGATTTAGGGACTTTATGTTGGCAGCCAGCTTCTGGATGAGTTTACACTGTCTTAAACTGAACTCAGGAAAAACAGAGATAGTCCTCTTTGGCACATGTTTCCCCAACTGGTCGCGTATATGATAGCTGGATGAATAGGTGGTAGTACCCACTCCTGTTCACAAAGCGAAAAATCTGGGTGGCATCATCGATGCAAAACTGAATTTCGAGGTTCATGTCAATGGCGTTTTCTCATCCAGCTTCTATCTACTCAAAGTGATGTAGAAAAGTCTGCCTTTTATTCAAGCAGATTTCAGAAAAATCTTAGTAACATCTTTAGCTCTTTCCATGCTGGATTATTGCAATGGTCTCTATCTTAGTATGCCTGAGAAGCAGCTACACAAGCTTCAGATAATTCAGACCACTGCTGCAAGGCTTCTGTTAGGGATCCCTAAGTCCAATTAGTAGGAAAGCACATTTAAAAAATTATCTTTAAAGCGTTATGCATTACTTATTAAGCGCTTCAAGGTACCGACCCTGAGTTCTTGAGGTGGTTGCTGCAAACCAAATAGATGCCGCCACTTGGAAGGAGCAAAACTGATGCTTCTCCCCAGGTTTCGTAAAACTAACTGGGGTGGCAGAAGCGTCACCGTGGTAGTGTCACGAAATTTTGGAATAGCCTTTCCAGTTCCATTAGGACTCTCCTCTATGACAGCCTTCAGGAAGGCTCTCAAAACTTGGTTATTCAATAAATAGGGATCTTAGCTTACTCAAGAATGCTGGCGCCAAGACACCATTTTGGTACTCGTGCACTCTAGAAATTTTAATACCATAACGTAACATACTCCTAAATGCTCCAAGGTTTGAACAAAATAGGGCATGAACCAGCTTTCAAAACGTCGCCACAAAGTCAACGGTTTCCATAACTAACAGCTACCTTCACAATGATTGAAAAATGATTTCCTCGATATCTAAGTAGCACTTACCAAGGTTCGGATGCGTTAAAGAGAGCAGGCTAAATACCCAATGGATTAAAGCACAAAAAGCAATCAGTTCCGGTGACTTTACTTAGGGACCTTGAGCAAATTAACAACCCTAGTGGGGACCCTTAGAAGGCTTCTTTCAGAGTAAGACTGATTTGAAAAAAGACCCTGATTTACTTTCCTATAGCCTCCTCAACACAGAAAACATTCAAATTTATAAAAATAAACTTTGTGTGGTCCACATTAGAAACAAAGGGATTCGCCCAGCCAGTCCCAGTCCACTATGCATTAAATGAAGTAGCTCAATAAGAAAGAAGGATGAAAAAAGAGCTTTAAATAAAAGTAAATATTGAAAGGAGTATATTTTGAGGGTACCATCTGTCATCTTTTTTATCTTCATGGAGCATTATTTTGATTGCTTTCTGGGTCTTTTAGGTGCATCCATAATTATAATATATGCAGATAGCAATACACTTCATTGACTTCTCGGTGTACCACAAAAATATTAGGATCAATAATCACATTTCCTTAATGTATTTATGAATTTGAAACTCAGGATCCAGGATGAGTCTCTGCAACGGCTCAACAGCCCATGATTCTGGACAAATCATTTATTCTCCCCATGCCTAAAAAATGAACATTTACAGCGTATTGTAACTGGTGCTCGTGTAAAGTGCTTCAATACTTTTGGTTCAAGTTTGTGTTATATAAAACTGCAAAAAAAAAGTAATATCATAGTTTTTTTATACATACACTCAAGAGAGAGATCATTCATTTTCAAGCAAACTAGGACGTTATTCCCCTGGATCTATGGTTGCATAGCCTTTTCTCTAACAAGGATCAAGGTTTCAATCATAACCATTTACTAGGCCAGTACATCTGTAGGTTCCTCTACCGGATACATGATCCAAACTATTTTAAGAGGGTACGCTTCAAGACCGTCAGGGGCCTAGTCTCTATTTAGTGACAAATTACTGCTAGGTACTTTTTACCAATATACTTTCATAAATTTCCTCTGTGGGATAATCCACTTCCCACAGACATTTTTCATAATGGGATTGCAAAGCAGTGGGCTATATTGGGTTCAGATAAGCTGGAAGATTGTCATGATTGTAATGGCTTTCGAACCTTTCAAAATTTGCTGGAAACTTTTTTGATACTACAGCAACATTATTATAAATATTTACAATTTAGAGATTTTTGGGGGAATTCACAGTGTCTTAAATCAATAGAGACTCAGATTAATTGAAGTTTTTACATGCGGCACCTCGTAAGAAGACAATATATGCGGCATATAAGCTCCTTTGTCAGGATAGACCTTATCCTTGTCTGCAGCAAGCTTTCAAATTGAGTTTAATCCTTGACACTGAAATAACTCTTAAAAAAGTGGATGAGGCATTTTGTATGCTAAAAGAAGTTGTTTGGTCTATCACCGTGAGACTACAACAGTTTAAAATGGTGTGTATGCTGTATTATACTCCCAAGAAGGTAGCTAGGTGGGGTCAATCAAGAATTCACTATTCAAGGCATAGTACAAACTGTCCTAAGTGTGGAGAATATGGGGTTGATATTCTCCATATGTTTGTTACTTGTTTACAGCTAAGGGCTTTTTGGCAGGAGGCTATATTAGTCTGTAAAAATCGCCTTAGATTAGATCTGATTTTTACTAATATGGAGATTGTATTGGGGGATAAGGAGGATGCTAATCAGGCAAGCCACGCATTATTGTCTGTAATTATTGTTTCTGCTATATTAGCTATTTCTAGGGCTTGGATCTCTCCACAACCCTGTAGGGTAGCAGAATGGGGGGCTATTGTTATTGAGGTCTTTGAGAGGGAGAAGGCTTTGGCTAAAGTTAGAGGCCTAAATTCAATGCAGAGATTTAACGCGGTGTGGCATGGAATGAGCTAACATTGAACGTTAGATTTTGCGGTTTGTTTTGCCATGTATTCTTTTTGTTCTGCCCCCCTGGTGACAACACTGGATTTGTATTGAAAATATACCTTGTTGATGTATATGGTTTTGCCTATCATGCAAAATAAAAAAGACCTGGTATTGACCTTGCAGCCTGCATTGGAAACACTGCTGTGCAATGCCTCCCCGACACAGGCCCTAGCATAGCACATCTCTTGTTGATGGCAGCCTCAACGATGGTGCAGGTCCTCTCATTGCAGCCTCGCAGCTCCTTGAAATTGATGCATGGACTTGACTGCAAGACAGATCCTTGATGCCAGACTTCAGATCGCAATCTCTCATCAACAGGATCCTCAACTTATAAAGGTACTCTTGCTCAGTGAGCCTAACTGGGTCCATGCAGCCGACCCATGCTCCATCGTGGTCTGCCTGAACTTGTGACTTTGTCCCGGAGTAGAGTAATCAGATATCCACAGCTGGTGCTTTGTACCTTATGGTGCTACTACCACTTAATTCTTTAAAATTGCATATCTCCCCTCACCAAGCCATTATGAGGCTCCAGGGACCCCCAGGACGTAACAAGAAGAAAATGCCATGGGTGCCCCAGTCTCACCTGGGACATACACAGGAATTGTAGGCATTGGGACCACAGGGGGAGCCCCAGACTCCCTTTGGACATGCCGGCTCACTGGCCAGCACCCATCTCAGGTGCAGCAGGAGCTGACTACATTAGTTTGCTTCCCAAGTCCCTAGAACACTGAAGCCATCAAGCCATGGGTGGTAGGGTCCCTAGGGCTACTGTATGGTTTTGGGAAGGGGGGCACATCCTATCTCTACAAAATATAATTCAACCTCAGGGAATGTGGTTTTGGAGGCTCTCCATGGCTTCCTAGGGAGACACAAGCCCCTCTCCCCATTAAAAGGATTTTGGCCCTGGTGGATGGGTACCATAGGCCTTAAAAAGTTTTGGGGATGGGGGAGGTAACACGCAGCCTCGTCATTACAAAACTCATCGGCACCAGAGAATCTGGTTTCCGAGGACTTCATAAGGCTCAGTGAGGGAGCTGCATGCGCCCCTCCCCATTGAAACAAAACGAAAGAAGTAAATGTGAAATGAATGGAGTAGTTGTTAATTTCAAATCCACTGCTCAAGCTTGTAAGCAATCTGTAATTTATTGGAAGGGGCATGGGCATCATCAAGCTTTCTTTTATGTTCTGGGGGTGCAGCGAGCACAGCAGCCCTGCTAACAGCAATTAAAGAAGTGTCTGGGTCATTAAATCAATGACTCAAATTACTCCTAGCTGGAGCTGTAGGTACCTCAGCTGGAGGGCAAAGATCTCTTGTGGTTAATTCTATGGCTTCATTTTGTGGCCCAAAGAAAAGTAATTTTGTTTTTAAAGAAATGCTTTGCTGAAAATATTTTGTGACAATCTGTACTTTGTAGATGTACCCAACGCCCTGAAAACACCCAACTCCCCTCGAGCGCAGGACCCTTGACCATACACGTTGTCGGGTTGGGTGTGGGGCCAGGCCTGTGGCCAAGTCCTATGCCCAACCACCAGCTGCCAGAGACTGATGACTATGTCATGTAACAATATAAAGGATGTCATTTTAAGTAAGGTAGAACTACTTGCTCTGTCAAAAGATCAAAATATCAAAAGCTGTCGGCCTATTGTCGTTATCTAGGGGACAGCACATGAACATGTATAAAGCAGGGTTACTGGGTTTGTCAAAACTTCACCAATAACTATATTCAAATGTATATTTCATAAATTCACAAGTCATAAACTGGGAGACTTCTATGCTGAGGAGACCCAATTCTAGCCTGCTGGGACCCTTCTCCCTGTTCCTCCACCTGTATCTTAACTTACTGAAAAAGTGTAGGAAGGATCTGGGTTTTTACGAAACCTTGAAATCTCTGTCTCAGACTCCTTTGTCCTTCAAATTTTGAGGACAAATTATTAGTTCCTAGACACTTCTAATTCCCAGTTGCCCCCTTTGTTTTCAAGTCCTACAAAAGGGAATACTGAAATTAATGGAGAAGACTGGCATTGATCTAGTCCTCCATTACTAAAAAGGACTCTATTGTTTTTATTTCATAATGTTTGTGGAACAAAAGGCCTCAAGGGATTTTTTGCCCAGTTTTAATCTAAAAAGAGTGGTCACTTTTATTCCTCCTCAACTATTCAGGTTAGTAACATTCCAAACCTTTCTGCCATAAAACAAATCCTCCCCTTTCTTCCCCCTAACTCAGGTAAAACTTTGACCACAGCATTTATCATGTCCTCCTTGGACTACTGCAATGGACTCTTTATCAATGCCCAGCACAAAGTCACCCGTAAATTGCAGTCTGCACAAAATGCAGCAGCGAGAATGCTCTCAGGTCCCCCAAAGTTTAAACCCGTTGCCCAAATCATCAAAGGCTATCACTGGCTAGCGGTGAAAAAACGTATAGTATTCAAGGCACTTTGTATTGCCTACAAAGCCTCCTGTAAGCAAGGGCCACGATTCCTTCTCAACTCCCTGGCATTCTATGTCCCCAATAGATCGCTACGATCCACCAATGCTCTTCTAATCTCTGTACCACGGACCAAAACAGTCTCATGGGGTGATCGTCGATTCACTGTTTCAACAGCCAAACTTTGGAACTCCCTGGACATGGACATCAGATCCTCCCCTACTCTTGCCACCTTCAGGAGAAAAATAAAGACCTGGTTATTTAATCAATAATTCTCCTCGACCTCTCTTTTCTGCCACGTTCACAGCGCCGAGACGCCCTTGGGCATTTGTTCGCGCTTTATAAGTTTCATAAATAAATGATAAACAAATAAATTGGTCACTCCAGGAGATGCCCTTTCCTCACTGGCCCCCATGGGTGCCTATTTACATGTACTTGCTCATACTTCTTCCCACAGATTCCTTTGTCATCGAGTTGGGAATTCATTTTAAGTCCTGGGTTTAACCATTTTGCCTACCGTCAGCTTCAAGGGTCTTCATAAACAATTTGGCCTTCTTGGTGGCTTATTAGTTTGTTCATAATTAGGTGACTGCCTAATTTGCGGATCATCTTTTTCCTAGGGAATGAAGGCTGTTCATCAGGTTTACATAATACTATAAATACATACATTCATTCAAACTGTGTATATATGCAGGGATATAAACAAGGCAGTAATCAGGCCCCCAAAGGGACGATCCAAACCATTACCTGGCAGGGTCCCTCGATTGTCAGCTAAAGCGCCTCCTTAACTAATCTTATGGGATGCTCTTTATTTATAATAGAAAGCAGCCCTGTGATGTACATATAGATTAGTGATGTTATGGATATGTAGATAGCCCTCTCACCCCATGGATGAAGTTAGAAATGAAATTTGTACATACTGCGTAGAAGGACCTTGTACACAATGTTCCAGGCATTGTGATAATGTTGTGCAAAGCTAGATGTGTAATAAAGTAGTTTCAGAGAAAGTAATTCAACATTGTGATGCAAGCAAATATGTACAAAGGGTCATGCCAAAAATGTTATTGTGAAAAATAGGACATTGTAAGAAATGAGCAGCATCGCTACCTGGGCATAGCTCCGGCACATAACAGCAGGGAGTAGAAAACCACTCTTTTTAGGATCTCTGATCCATCGAGGAGTTGAGAGCCTCCTCCAATTAGATGGAACTGGTGGCAGCTCTCTAAGCTCTCCTCTTCTTTGCTGCTCAGAAACAAGGACAGGGAGTGAATGTCTGCACTGATAACCAAGTAACACAGGCCCACCTCAATCACCTGTGGGAGACGAGAGATCCTAGTCTAGCCTCTCCAGCAAAGGTAATAAGGACCTGGGTGGAGTCCAACCTTTTTTTAACTAATAGAGATCTATCTTCTGGGGACAGAGTATTGCCATGTTCATCTGCTATGCTAGGGCTTTCCATCCTCGGTGTCTCTTTACTTGTGCAAATGTCTGTTTCAAGCAATAATAAAGAGGTGCAGGACTACTTGGTCAGATCTCTTTGCCTTAACACAGTACTCTTTCCTGCCCAAATTATGTTCCTCTGGCTTCATCTCAGGGGGTTTAGTGTGGGGTGTGATACAATTTATTTTCCTTGTCCCAAGGTTCTCTTGTGTGCTTTTTCTCTTTTTCCATTTTTAGACAATATCCTTTTGGAAGGACAGGAAAGAACAAGTAGAGGTATTAGTGAGAGGCCTATTTTGGCCTAAGAGACTCTGTCTTCCTCTCTTCCATCAGCTCTCAGTTAAGGATCTCTGCATATCTCCTTCCTCCCTGAGGATACCTCTCCTGACAATGTCCTCTCTACAGCCACTCGGCCTGGGGTCTGGAAATTCAGAGTCTGAATTTACATTCCTGAGGTTGTTTATTACAGAATGCATTGAGTATTAAGCAATCTAGCTGGAGTAAATTTAAAGTTTATGATAGGCATCAGTAGACATTTTAAGTTTGGTATTCCTCCACAGGGTTAGAGCCTCTTCCTTTGATCTAGACAGAAATCTTGATTTTCTCAGGACTAGTTTTTTTAGGTTTTCTCAGGAATAGTTTTTTTAGGTTTGCCAGTATATGTGCTATATAGTCAATACGTTGAGTAATGTACTGGGAAAGGTTTTGATCTCCTACCTATCAACTTTCCTAGCTTCCATCTCCTAAAGATCTTGCATTTATATTATCCACCAGTTCCTACTCTCTTGAGTGGATTTACTACTGGTGAGCAAAAGGTCTTCAGAAAGAAGCCTTTGAACCTTTCAATTCTTTAACGATTAAAGTTTTCCCCTTGTAGTCATTTCCTCTGGAGTTAACTTGGAGAGATCAGGGTCCTAATCTGCCACAACCTTTCAGAGAGATATTTCATAGATAGTGTGGTACTTAACACAGACTCACGATATTTGCCAAAGGTTCTTTTCTTTGTTCATGTATCTCAGGACCAGGTTCTTCCCTTATTTTCAATCTCTTTCCTCAGAAGACGAGACTTGTTTGCATACCCTAGATGTACAGAAAACCTGCACAATCTATTTGACAAAAAAGGTCTTATTTCTGACAGATAGATGCTTTTTTGTTACTTTCAGACTAGTTAGCTGGGATTACCGACCTTCAAAAGACAACGTGAGTCACTGTATTTGATAGTCCATATCTTTGACATATCAGACATCTGGGGTGGATCTTCCGCAACGTATTAGGGGGGCTCTATTTGGGAAATTTCCACTGGGTGCTGATGCATTTTGCGTCGGTGTTTGTATGTTTACATTTGAATCCAGTGCTTTTAGCAGGGGTATGTCCTCATGACATAAAAACTGAGACAAGGAAGAAACAAGGTGTAAATGCCTCAATTACATACTGATGGTTTTCAGGGAAAAGGAGACCGCTGGATACTCATGAAAGCTTGGCTATTCAGGAAGTGTTTAGGATGGACCCATGTTTATTTCACACAGAAACAGGAGTCGGTAGAGTCTTCTACCATGTAACAGGACTTTATGAAAGTTTCAATTTGTATTTTTGAATTAGAAAAATTAATTCTGTATACACATCAAGAAAAACATATTTATTTAAGACCTGTGATAAGAACGGCTGGTACTCAGAGTAATGAAGATTACCTGTTAATAATTAAGGTGTTTTCCTCACAGAGAGCAGCGGGCTGCCATTTCTCAATACAACGTACCCATTAAAATAATTTCTTTGAAATTAAAAAAACAAAATAAGTCCATGGTAATAAGCAATTTTTTTTATCAAAATGAGGACTCATCACGGTATTATTAAATGAATTGTATGAGATACACCTTGTAAAATACCCAGACATTTATCTTGCATGACAAATTGTCTATGTCTTGCATAAAATGGGCACATTTTCAATAAATGCATAGGTGAGATGCTAATGAACAATATAATGGACAACACACCTTTGTTTAATCAGGGAATATGAAACAAAAACCTTGTTACAACTAATGTTGATCCAAGCTGAGCAGTGACAAAAATAATTAAAATGCTGCTTTAGTTATCTTAACACCACTCTCCCACTGTCATCACGTGTTAAGTAGTTCATGTCACAACTGCTGCACGTGTATGCCTGCAAATTACATATGAATTCTATCTGAGACGAAGCCACAGCAACTGAGGTTCAACGAAAACAGATGTTTTGAGAAACAGTGCTGCTATATCTCATGCATGATTGAAAAAATAAAGCAGATGTGTCAGGGTTATACTCCCTTGAGAAATGCGGTGTAGACTTTAATAAGCAGTGAAAGGAAGCAATAAACATGTTCATAAAGGAAGATTCTAGCAGCAAAAAAAATACACTGCAACACCAAATACGTTGATAGAGAAACAAAAAAAGAACACAATAAATATCTCATCAAACTATATAACACTAGCTTTACAGTGTTGTAACAAACTGGCCAATTACAAATTGGACTGTGATGCAGCTTAAAAAAAAAAACATTCAGAGAAAACAAGTTTTACTTCAGCCTGTAGCGATCTAGTCTATATCCCTTCAGGGCAGTGAGAAGGACACCCCAGAAGCACCCACAGACAATGTATCACTCTCTGGCCAGGCATGGCCAAAGAGCTTAAATAAAGGGTCCGGGGTCGCTCGAGACTTCCGGCCGACACAAACTAATACTGGTGTCTGTGTATGTTTATGTGCCTCGCTGCAGGGTCCCCTGTCCGTAGCTGGCTAAGATCCTGCTGGAGCACGACACTAGCAACGAGGGTCGGATTGCCTGCAACCCCCTGTGAGAAGAAAATCGTGCCCGTAATTGCCCGGCGGAAAGTGAACAGGCGGAGCACACACAGTGTGTCCAGAGCGGCACCGCTGTGGGCAAAGACTGTGCCAAGGGAGCAGAGCAGCAAGAGGAGCAACTGAGGTGAAGAACTCATCAGAGGTGAGAAGCGGGTGGTTAATGTCAACAACCGCCAGCGCCCTGGATCGCTGTTAGCTGCAGGAGCGCTCACATGCGAACCGGAGGAACCAGCGACAAGCCTCTGCCCGCACGCATGCCCAGAAGCGTCCTGCCGCCACCGGCCTCTCCCGTGAGGTGCGAGTGAGAGCGCAAAGACACGTTGCTGGCACGAGTCCTTCCAAGCCTCCAAATGCAACGTGCAACACCAGCGCCCCTACAAAAACTGCTTCTGTCTCAAGCAACACAATCAACAAACATTGGCAAAACCAATCCGACATGCCAACAGGAACATTGGCATAAAAGGCAACACTAGGGGGGAACAAAGCAGGAACAAACAAACACTGGCACAGTCAAGTACCCCAGCGCATGAAACAAAAAAAAACACAGACAACAAGCATTGGCAAAATCAACACTGCATCTAGCAACACAAGAACAAAGCTTGCAGGCACGAGGGATTAGCGTGCTACATGCGCAGAGTCTCGAGGAGGAGGAATTGCAAAGCAAAATGCACAATGGTACATCAAGCTGCACCTGCAGCCCAACAACCTGTGGCCCCAACGGCGCCCCCACATTCAGTGATCTCTCAGGTCAGCGCACTCCCTCCTTTCAGGGAACTCATCGATCCCGCCACCGCGTCACCTAGATGGAACGTGTGGATTGGCCGAATCGACAATTACTTCATAGTAACAAGGGAAACAGACAAAGCAGTAAAAAGGTCTCTGCTTCTACATTTTGCAGGAGACAAAATATATAAGCTGCTTGCCCACCTACCAAACACAGGAGCACCGACGGATTACGACGCCGCGGTCAGGGCCTTGAACGCCCACTTTGACCCACAACTCAACCAAGATTATGAACGTTTTAAACTCAGACAAGCCTGCCAGAGAGAAGGAGAATCCATGGACGCAAAGGTCAAAGAAGTGAGAACACAAGCCATTCAAGAGTGCCGCAACAAAACAATGCGGACCCACATCCTCTGACAGCCTCGCATCTCATTGGACGACATACTAATATTGGCACGCTCGCACGAGCTGTCAGACATCAGAGCGTCTGCGATACAACTGCGATGGAAGCAGCACTCAACCAACCAGCGGAACAAGTTCAGTCACCGTCAAAACAGAGGGGGCAGATGCCATTGGCACGACGAACCATGGTGGGCGAGGAAGATGGCCCACTAGAAACCCAAGTCGACCGCAGTGTGGATACTGCGGGAAGGAAGAGCACCCCCAAGACGACTGCCCGGCAAAAGGAAGGACCTGCACAAGATGCGGCATTCCCAATCATTTCGCGAGTGTATGCAGAGGAAGTGGGCGAAACTCAGGATGAAGAATGCCCACAAGGGCAGTGAGACACCTTACATTGGAAGAACCCGCAACATCAAGGTCGGCAAGCACTGTGGCACACCACAGCCAGCCCCTGGAAGACTCGTCAACAGGCGAGGAGGAAGAGTGTTACCTTGTGTCTTTCGCAAGTGACCTCAAGCAAAGACGCCAGCCACAGCCCAAATGCGCCATCAAGAACGCCGGCTCGCCATTGGAAATTACGACAACATTCCATGTAGTCGACTGAGAAGCGGACATATTAGTTGGGAGTCACACAGAGGTGGACCTGAACCTAGTAGCTTTCGCAAATGCACTCAAGCTACTCCAGACAGAAATTGTTCCCACAGCTGTTTAAAGGTCTAGAAAGCATGAAACGACCACCAGTAAAAAATGTACATAGATACGGCGGTGCAACCTGCCGCCCTACGACATCGACGCATACCATTTCACCTACGGCCACTAGTGGAACAGGAACTCCTAAAGCTGGAACAACAAGAAGTGATAGAAAAAGTGATGGGCCACCCCTCCCGGGTGTCCGCTATGATCATCGCTGAAAAACCGAAGCAACCAGGTAAAATTAGGATTTGCATAGACATGAGGATGCCCAACCAAGCAATAAAGAGGGAAAGACATCGACAGTAGATGACATTCTCGCTGACCTCAACGGCTCTCAATGGTTTTCAAAATTAGACTTAAATACCGGGTACCACCAACTGAAATTGGACAAGGAAAGTAGGTACAACACTACATTTTCGAAACACCTTGGACTTCGGCGGTACAAACGGCTAAACTTCAGCTGAAATATTCCAAAATGCGGTAAGAGAAGTCCTGTTGGGACGTCAAGGTGTTATCAAAGTCAGCGATGACATCCTCATCCACTCAGCAACCCTCAAAGAACATCACCACTGACTCAGACCTACCCTCCAGTGCCTGGCAGATCATGGAGTGACCCTTCACCAAGAAAAATGGCAATTCTTCCGGAAGACAATTGATTTCTTTGGATACGTATTCAGTCAAGAGGGGGTCAAAGTGGACCCTAGAAAATCCTAAGCAATTCAACTCGTCCCTGCACAGACCACTGCTTTAGAAGTAAGAAGCTTCCTGGGTATGGCAACAAACTGCGGAAGGTTTATTCTGAACCTTGCCACCATCGCAGAACCACTGCGAACCCTGACAAAAAAGGAAACCACATGGCGGTGGGGCCAGCAGGATGAAAGAGCATTCGGCCAAATTAAGTCAACCCTCCTAGAAAGCACGACCATGGCATACTTCAACATGGTTTAATAGCAACAAGAGAGGTAGGGCACAGACACTCCTGTACCCCAGTTCAATATATGGTAAACAACGAAGGAGTGACTGTGATACAAGAAATAAATGTGATAGTTAAAAGATATAAACTCCGCTGTGCGCCACATGCGTGATCAATGCTCACACGCGTGCAGTGCACCCAGCGGGATGGTGTTTGAGTCCCTGATTAAGCCCAGATGGTTATCCTCAAATCGAGGAGGGTCTAGGGGCTTGCTGGTTACCCAGTCATGGGTAGGGGGAAAGGACCCTACTTCTTTGAAGGACCCTCACTCACCACTAGTTGGTGACATGCTTCATCATCGGGTCCCCGCTGGGGTGACCGAATGTCTCCCCAGCGTGCTACGACGCCTGGTTACAGCGGAGCAGGATGTGGTGAGTGCAACAGTGCCCAAATTAAGGAGTGACTATCTGTGATTGTGCAAATGTGTCAAAAAATTAAAAAATGCAAGGGTTGAGCCTTTAGAAAATTTTAATAATGGCCAGCCCGCATTGATTAAAAACAGAGTGAGCGGACTCCCCAGGTTCTTAGTTAAGGAACCGGAATCCTAGATCAGAGGCATAAATTTGGTCGACATGTTTCAGCTGTTTTTTAGCGTATCGCTCAGCTTTCTTCAGGACATATACAAAAAAGTCCTCCGGTGGTATGCGCGCTTAAGGCGCACCCTCCCGAGAGGCTCTAAATGTGAAAAATATATACAGTGAGAACACCACACTACACATTTGGTAGGGATGTATTAAAAGACCTGTGGAGGAAACAGGACAAACAAGATCACAACACATACACATGAAGAAGGAGAGTTACTTTCTTCGTTATGAAGTATGATCAACAGTAAGTTTCACATCTGGGTAAATCTAGGCATCATGCAGATTTTGTGTGCCACCAATGCAGGGGAGCCACCTTAGATTCCTTCATTGAGGTGCTTCTAAATTAGCCCCAAGGACCGTCCCTATAATTAGGTCCGTGTCAGAACACTGCTCGGTATTCATTAAAAACGAGCAATGTGCCATTCGCTTTTTATTCGAAAAGCGGAGGAGTTAGTAAACCACAGTGTTTGGGAAAAAAACTTGCAAGCGTATTTTACGATATTAGTTAGGAACCAAGAGCCCACCCTTGTGTGTGACCTGAAGAGTGTATAAAGAATATATAATTTTCTCAGACTCACTCTGTAACATGCTCTTAGTTTTCGTTGGTTTATGCAATTAAAAAACCGGACCCGGTTTGCAATCGGAATGGGGACTTGAACCCCATAAGCCAGTGCTACGAGCACGGACCTATCCACCTCCCACGTGGGATCACCTAACCAATCCCGCCAGCCCCTATACCATTGCTGCCAATCACCCCTGACGCGGGGCGTAGTCTCCGACGTCATGGGTCCACGAGGACTGGCTTAACCAATTAGGGACATTGCGGATATAAACGGTCTGGCCTCTTTCTCCCTGCACTTCCGGGAGACAGCCGCTGTTCGTGTAGGTACATGGAGGGGAGCCGCGTGCGTTAAAGTAAGTTGAACTCCACCCTGCCGCTGAGACGAGCACTCGCAGCATGGCACTTTTGCTCAAACGGTCCCTGACTTTTCTCGCTACTTTGTCTCTCAGAGATACGCCGCGTGAAGACATCCCACGCTGTCTTTTCCGCAGGGGCGTAACCATGTCCCTTTTGAAGTGAGTCTCTGCAGCAACTTCCATTCTAATTTTTTACTTACATTTGCTCGTAAATCCCGTTCACTTTTGTGCCACGCTGTGAGAGGGATTTTCTTCTCTCAAAGTGGGCTCTTGGTTCCTAACTAATATCCTAAAATACACTTGCAAGTTTTTTTCCCAAACACTGTGGTTTACTAACTCCTCCGCTTTTCGAATAAAAAGCGAATGGCACATTGCTCGTTTTTAATGAATACCGAGCAGTGTTCGGACACGGACCTAATTATAGGGACGGTCCTTGGGGCTAATTTAGAAGCACCTCAATGAAGGAATCTAAGGTGGCTCCCCTGCATTGGTGGCACACAAAATCTGCATGATGCCTAGATTTACCCAGATGTGAAACTTACTGTTTATCATACTTCATAACGAAGAAAGTAACTCTCCTTCTTCATGTGTATGTGTTGTGGTCTTGTTTGTCCTGTTTCCTCCACAGGTCTTTTAATACATCCCTACCAAATGTGTAGTGTGGTGTTCTCACTGTATATATTTTTCACATTTAGAGCCTCTCGGGAGGGTGCGCCTTAGCGCGCGCATACCACCGGAGGACTTTTTTGTATAGGTCCTGAAGAAAGCTGAGCGATACGCTAAAAAACAGCTGAAACATGTCGACCAAATTTATGCCTCTGATCTAGGATTCCGGTTCCTTAACCAAGAACCTGGGGAGTCCGCTCACTCTGTTTTTAATCAATGCGGGCTGGCCATTATTAAAATTTTCTAAAGGCTCAACCCTTGCATTTTTTAATTTTTTGACACATTTGCACAATCACAGATAGTCACTCCTTAATTTGGGCACTGTTGCACTCACCACATCCTGCTCCGCTGTAACCAGGCATCGTAGCACGCTGGGGAGACATTCGGTCACCCCAGCGGGGACCCGATGATGAAGCATGTCACCAACTAGTGGTGAGTGAGGGTCCTTCAAAGAAGTAGGGTCCTTTCCCCCTACCCATGACTGGGTAACCAGCAAGCCCCTAGACCCTCCTCGATTTGAGGATAACCATCTGGGCTTAATCAGGGACTCAAAGACCATCCCGCTGGGTGCACTGCACGCGTGTGAGCATTGATCACGCATGCGCCGCACAGCGGAGTTTATATCTTTTAACTATCAGATTTATTTCTTTGTATCACAGTCACTCCTTCGTTGTTTACTATACTTCAACATGCCTCAGTCCACAGAACTGATCGTTGACGCCAGCCCCGTAGGCTTAGGGGCACTGCTCACACAAGAAACAGAGCCTGGAATTTGGGTCCCACTGGCCTTTGTGGGCTAAGCACTAACAGCAACCGAAACTTGCTACTCACAAATAGAACGAGAGGCCCTAGCCATCAAGTGGGCGTGCAACCACTTTCGTTTGTACATCAGCGGACAGCCCTTCAAGGTGGTAACAGATCATCAGCCACTCCTCCCACTATTCAAGGGGACTGCGCCTCATCCACCGCCACAGATTGAACGATGGGCAATCCAACTTCAACACTACCAAATGGAGCTGGTATACAGGCCAGGTGCAAAGAACCCCACTGACTTCCTGTCGCGGCATCCAGCATATCCCGCCGAGGTGGATTCCACCCCAGAGATGAAGACTGAAGAATTCATCAACATGGTCTCTCAATGGTCATGCCCAGGAGCGTTGTCCATCGAGGAAATCAAAGCACACATGGACGCTGACATGATTCTCCAGCGGGTGGCCAGTGCCTTAAAGAAAGGGTCATGGAAAGGTGTTCTCAGAAACATCCACGGCTGGGGTGAACCCAACAGAACCCTTCTGGGCAAATTCTGGAAGATCAAAGACGAGCTCAGTGTTGCTGAGATACTACGAGGGTCACGCATTGTCATTCCACAAAGTTTCAATCCTTGCACATGAAGGTCATTAGGGCACAAGGAGAATGAAGTTGAGAATGAAAGAGAAGGTATGGTTCCCTGGCCTCGAAGAGAACGTCGTATCCGTTGTACGAAACTGCAGAGCCTGCCAACTCACTGGAAACCCCGAGGTCCCGGCTCCAGTAATAACAGAAGATCCTGCTCCATCACCGTGGTCATGGGTGAGCCTTGATTTTGGCAGCTTCCTGGACAGGAGAGTAACAGCGGTCCTAATAGACAGCTACACCAAGTATCCTATTGTTGAAGTACTACCATCCACGGCATTTACACATTTACATCCTGGCCTGGAGAAATCATTTGGGCTATTCGGCTTGCCACACATCCTCAAAATAAACAATGGCCCACCGTTCCGGGGAAGTGAATTCAAGGACTTCCTAACACTGCTAGGGCTCAAACATCAACGGATCATTCCACAGTGGACGCAGGCCAACGGGGAGGCAGAGCAGTTTATGCGGACCTTGAACAAGAATTTGCGAATTGCCGTGGCTGAACAGACTGACCCGGAGGTTGCGTTACATCAGTTCCTGAGGGAATACTGCAGTACACCCCACTGCACAACACAAAGATCCCCATGGTCACTAATGCTGACGGGAGCTCGGCGCGACTCACTTCCCATGGCCGACAACTGGAGGCAAGCTCCATATGACCCAATGAACACCCAAGCGAGGAGACAGTCAACCAATGACAAGGCGAGTCACCGACGAAGAGCCCAATACCGAATACTGCTGCCAGGATGCTCCGTACTCGTCAGAAACCGGTGGGGCGGAGGAAAATTCCGAACTCCCTATGAGCCACGGCTATGGACTGCAAGGTCAACCCGGGGAACAGCCATCACTGTGGAGAAAGATGGGGAGGTAATCACACGAAATATCTCTTGGTTCAAGAGAGTCCCGGCCTCGGGCACGGACAACCCAGTGCGAGAGTTGCAGCAATCAGGGACTGGAGGAGAACCCGCGGCTGAGATGGGAGAGCCTGATTCGGTTGATGACACATCTCAGAGTCCTATGGCGTCAGGGTCATCTACTGGCCTTAGCCCAACAATCCCTGCCAGTAGTCAAGAACCTACCAACTGTGTAAGAAACCAAGATGTCTATCAACGCCGGTACAACCTTAGACCCAATCCCAGGACTAGCCATAGGCTTGCTAATTTTGCATGCTGACTTATGATTCCACCATTCCGGTTAAAGAACGAACTTGGGATGGGATGTAGCAGTCTAGTCTATATCCCTTCAGAGCAGTGAGAATGACACCCCGGAAGCACCTACACACAATGTATCACTCTCTTGCCATGCGTGGCCAGAGAGCTTAAATAAAGGGGCCGGGGTCGCTCGAGACATCCGGCCGACACAAACTAATACTGGTGTCTGTGTGTGTTTATGTGCTGCGCTGCAGCGTCCCCTGTTCGTAGCTGGCTAAGATCCTGCTGGACCACGACACTAGCAACGAGGGTCGGATTGCCTGCAACCTCCTGTGAGAAGAAAATCGTGCCCATAATTGCCCGGCGGAAAGTGAACAGGCGGAGCACACAATGATGGAACAGATTTGTGAAACAACGCCTAAACAAGTATAAAATGATTACTGATTCTTAACCATATTTCCATTTTATAGATATTTATTTAATTAAAACCTTTGGAAGAATACCAAGGAAGAAATTGATATTTTTGTATTTTTCACTGCTCATGTATTAATTATTCAACAAAATGATCTTGTCTCAAACTTGTCGTATTTCACGTGGTGTATTTCCACGATATCTTGTAATGCTTCAAAATCTTAGTCTGCATCCCCTAAAACACAAACAATAATGTTCAAATACTGTTCATATTTTATCCAGGCACATGACAAAGGACAGTTAAGTTTCTTGTGAAGCCTTGTTATTTGAAATAGTGAATTATGTCCTGTCTCAATGTGAACACATATTCACATTTTCAATTATGGGGCCTGACTGAACAAGAAATAAGGAAGTTATGTAAATATCAGAGTTGTTGCGAAATCCCTAAATATAAAAGATGAATAGGAGGCTAACAAAGGTATAAGCAATGAAGCTTGCATCAAAGTTTGCTAGATAGAGGCTGAATAGCATTACTGAAAGCAAATCCTAAATGTTTATGTTTTAGTAAGCAACTGATTCGCGTAGAGTAAATTCAAGAATGATAGAAAGGAAACTGCAATGCATAGTTTAAGAGAGGGCATCTACAACATGATGGACAAGAATTACACACTACTACTACTTATTCTCCAGGCCTATCAGGTCAGTTCGATGTGGTTGACCGTCATCTTATTCGCACATTATCTACTCAGTATGGTATGGGTGAGACAGTACTGAGATGGTTCAAGATGTATCTGGATGAATAACTACGCGTTATGACAGCTTCTAAAGGTCAATACAATACACTACCATGTTTAACTTATATGTGGAATCAATGGTAGAGTTCCTAAAACCCTTGGCATCACATAAAACAGGTTTACACAAAAATAAATAAACTATTAACTTTGTACAGCAAGAATTGTTGTTGTAGGATACAAAAATGCATCACTATCAGTCTATACACTTACAGCAGTGTTGCGGAGAAATTACTGACATATTAACGACAAATATAACCCAGCAATAATGTCAGTGCTGAATAGTGCCAATTCTCAATTAAAACTCTTCAAATCAATCAAGAAGTGCATTTCCGGAGGAGGAGCTACGCGCGGATCCAAGATGGACGCGTGAGCACAGGGCTCCCGAGACCCCTTCCACCTCCTAGGACTATCCTGTTTAATATCCTGATTTAGACGACGGGTTCGACTGAAGGATGCCCTGCTGATACCAAATTGTCTTCCAGAATTCGATTTGGCCGCCGTACTCCGGACTTGCTGCATCCCGAGTTTTATGGCCTACACCAGCGGGTGCCCACGGTCTCGAGTTGCCGAAATGCCCGAGTGGTAATCGAACAACAACGGCCACTGAGACTTGTCTGCAACCCTCGTGGTACTTTCGGTTTCGTTTTTGGTCGCTGTCCTCTGTGGCCTCCTGCCTGCCAGTACTGCTGCCCTACGCCTAGCAGCCCGCCCCCAGCGCATCTCCTGTCTCTCGTTCTTTTTGATCATACACGGCGGATCTCTGGAGAGTTGCCTTCGCCGTATCCTCCCAGGGGTCTGCCAGGACTCTTTGGCCACCATGTCGGGTAGACCTGAGAGTGAGAAACGGGCCACCAGGGTCACGAATCGTGGGGGTTCGACTCAGTCTAACACCATTGATCGTTTCGCCCGCCCGAAAGGCACCCCTGGGGGGCTGGGTAAAACCACGGGTGATTCTGGAGAAGATCTACTTGCAGCCGACGATCTGACGCTGAGGGACGTCATGGGCGCCATTGCTAGTGTTAAGACCTCCATGGGCCAGCAGTATGAGACACTGGCCTCGAAAATTGACACTGTAGCTATCGAGGTTAACCTCATCAGAACAGACCTTGCAAAGACTAATGAGCGGGTAAAATCGCTGGACATTAAAACTGCAAGTCTTACTACTGATGTTTCGGAACTACAGACTGAAGTCCGCAATCTCCGGAAATGTAATGACTTGTTTGTTCGTCGGCTGGATGATTACGAGAGCCGGGCCAGGCGGAACAACGTCCGCATCATTGGCGTTCCGGAAAGCTCTGCAGCGGTGTCTGTGGATCTCTTGGTTGAGGACCTCGTGTTAAACCATTTGGCACCTAAGGGTCTCAGTAATTTCTTCACTGTGGAACGTGCCCACAGAGTCCCTGGTGGTAAGCCTAAATCGGGAGCGACGCCACGGCTTATTATAGCCAGGATCTTCAACTTTCGGGACAGAGACGCTATTCTCCAGGCATCGCGCTCTGGTGGGCCCACGAAATTTGACAATGCATCTATTACTTTTTACCCGGATTTCACGCAGTCAGTCCAGAGGCAGCGTATGAGCTTCACGGGTGTGAAACGACGCCTCCTGGATATGGGCCTAAAGTATGCTATGCTGTTCCCGGCCCGCTTGAGGGTCGAATATGAGGAGCACACTTTCTTTTTTGATCGCCCGGAGTCTGCTAGTGACTGGCTCGATACTTTGCCTACGCAGCGCGATCGATCTGAACATTCTGGCGGTGCTGAAGGTGGTCTGGAGGAACGGATGGAGTGAGTCCCCTCCGGAGAACCGGCTTTAAGGACTTGCAGCACTGGTTTGACTATTACTGAGCGCATGTGAATTGACTACCCGGGGGTGGGAGGGTTCGGGTTTCTTCCTCCTCCAAGGGGTTTTTCTCTCTTTTTGTAGATTAGTTTAATGGGGCGACAGGCACACTGCAAGTTGGGGTGGTTCTTTGGATCGACGCAGGGGTGCAGGGTGGGGGGATGTGTGTTGGGGGTGGGGGGGGTCTGTTTCTTTGTTTACTCCGAGGTTTTATTTCAATGCAAGTTTCACTGGATGTGGCTGTCCTAATGCGGGGGGGACGTTGGGTACCTTTTTACAATGGGGGGTAGGGGGCTGAGGGTGTTGAGTTGGAATGTGAACGGGCTGGGTGATAGGATTAAGCAGGGGTTGGTTTTGCAATACTTGAAACGCCTTTCACCCGATGTTGTGTTGCTTCAGGAAACTCATTTGATAGGGAACACTTGCCATGCGCTGAATAGGAGGGGGTATCGTCTGGTAGCGCACTCAGGTTTCACCACGGGTTCAAGGGGGGCGGGCGTCTTGGTTCGTAACTCCCTCCCCTTGGAGATAGATGACGTTGTGCTCGACGATCATGGTCGATACGCCGCCATTACTGGGCGATGGGAGGGGAAGACGATTTCTATACTTTCTGTTTATGTCCCGCCAGGTCTACAGTCCACTCCGTTTTCTGATTTAGGTGGGGTTGTTCTGGGCTTCCCCGAAGGCATGTTGATAATGGGTGGCGACTTCAATTCAGTGGTTAGTGGCGATGACGATCGTAACCCCCCCAGAACTCTCTTGAGATCGCAGTCATGGCTGGGTGATTTTCTGGAAGCGATGGGCTTAGTGGATAGTTGGAGGCACCTGCACCCTGGCACGTTACAGTATACCTTTCACTCGGGAGCACATGGTAGTCTCTCGAGGCTTGACTATATCCTGGTGCCGGCGGTGCAGATGGTCTCCGTAACGGAAGTGCGTCACCTGGCTAGGGGGATCTCGGATCACTCCCCACTCTGGTTTGGGATTGATTTGTCTTTGGGAGCGGAGGGCCGTGTAGCCCCGATCAACCCCTGGCACCTACGCAACCCCAAAAGTAGGGCCGCAGTGGTTCAATGTGTGGAACACTACTTTAATGAGAATGTGGGATCGGTATCCTCCTCCGTTTCCCTCTGGGAGGCCTATAAGACGGTGATTCGGGGTCAGACCCTGTCCTTGATTGCTAGCGCGAAGAAAAGTAAGAATGAGGAGGTAGTTTGCCTTGAACGTGACATCACGGCTTTGGAGGAGGATTTGGAGTCCGGGGTCACACCTGAGAAGCTACATGTTTTGGCCCTCAAGCAGGCTGATTATAAGGCCTTGGTGACGGACGCGGCCAGGATGCTGTATCGTGTGCAACAGGGGCGAATGTATGATGTTGGTGATAAGGCTGGGAAGTTGATTGCTTGGTTGGACAGGAGAGACTGTTCGAATAGGGTTGTGCCTGTTGTAGAAGGGGTGGATGGTTCGCGGGTCGTGGACCCTGTTGGGATAGTCGCGGCTTTTGCTCAGCATTTCCGTGGAGTCTATGCGCCGGTCTCGGATAGACCGGAGGAGGACTCGCACTTATTATTGAGAGACATTGCGCTGCCTAGTCTTTCGGAGTCTGACCATGAGCTTATGGAGGCGGACTTTTCCGCCGATGAAATTGCGACTGCTATCCGTTCCCTTCGTTCGGGCAAGGCCACTGGCCCGAATGGTATTCCGGTGGAGCTGTATAAGTTGTGCCCAGACAAGATGGCGCCGTATCTTCGCCACATGTTCTTGGAATCGCGAGATCTTGGACTCCTTGCCCGGGATCAGAGGTTGGCGTCCATTGTGGTAATTCCTAAAGATGGGAAGCCCCGTGAACAGTGTTCGTCGTATAGACCGATTTCGCTTTTGAATGTGGAGCCTAAGGTTCTGGCGAAAGTATTGGCGAATTGTCTAATTACGGTGATTAGCGATTTAGTACATCTGGACCAGTCGGGCTTCATCCCCCACCGTAATACGGCGCTCAACCTTCGCCGTCTTAATGGCGTTCTGGCACGGGCGGGGTCACTTCGAGAGCCGGCCATCTTGGTTTCTTTGGACGCCTCGATGGCCTTTGATACAATAGAGTGGCCATATTTATGGGCGGCTCTCGCAAAGTTCGGTTTTGGCCCACGTTTCATCGGGTGGGTTCGGCTCCTTTACGAACAACCATTGGCTCAAGTGGTGGTGAATGGTAGGGCCTCGGAGCCCTTTGTTATTGGCAGAGGTATGCGACAGGGCTGTCCTCTGTCACCTTTGCTTTTCGCACTGGCTCTTGAACCCCTTGCCGCGTGGCTTCGATGGGAACCGTCGCTTAAGGGCATTAGTTGGTCCCCGGGATATGAAGATCGTGTTTCATTATATGCGGATGATATCTTGCTGTACTTGACTTCCCCTCGTAAATCCCTAGGAGTGTTGTTTGACGTATTGCGCTCCTTCGGGAGAAACTCCGGCTTGTCCATTAATTGGACCAAGTCTTGTATTTACCCGCTCACCGGAGAGCTGCCCTTGCTGCCCCGTATCTGCCCGATACCTGTAGTACGTGACGGCTTCAAATACCTGGGGATCTATATCTCCTTGGACTCTGCAGTGCGGTATGAGAGAAATTTACTGCCGCCACTTTGTCGGCTGCGTTCGGACGTCGCGGGTTGGTGTGGCTTGCCGCTGTCCCCGTTGGGAAGGGCAGCTCTGTTTAAGATGATGTCTCTCCCCCGATTCCTTTATGCCCTTCAAAATACGCTTGATCTGGTCCCTGCTAGGTATTTTCGTGAGGTCGAGGGCCTTCAACGACAATTGATATGGGGCGGGCGGCCTCGCATCGCGTTATCGAAACTGACCCTGCCTTGGTATGATGGTGGTATAGCACTGCCCGACATCAAGCGCTATTACTGGGCATTTCAGTTAAGTGCCATCAACCACGCTATGTATGGTCCTATCTCCAATCCTGCATTCCAGATGGATAAATGGCAGTTACCGGGTGGCGACTACAATAGGGCGCTTTACTCTAAAGCGGCTAGGAAGTCACTTACTGGTCCCACTGGAGTCGCGGTGCGGGTTTGTGTGGAAAAGTAAATTTTGCCATGTTCTGTGTCCCTACGTGTCATCCATCATATGTTATGTGTGCATGATTAAATATGCATATGCATTCCCTATGTTCGATTAATGACGCAATTACAGTTGTGTCCACCTCTAGTATGCCAGTTTCCAGTTCTCGTGAATACTACGAATATCAGGCCTATGTAAAGCTACGTTGCCACGTTTCTCAGTGTGCACGTTATTCTATTGAAAAGTCCCCGTTTCTAGGCCTCAAAAGGGCCCGGACACCAGATTCAGCTCCTGTCTCCTGAAGCCTCGCTGAGGAGCGATACAGCCCCCACCTGTATCCTCGACCCTTCACTTACTTCCTGCCTCGCAGTGCCCGGCTCACCCTGGCTCTGCCTCTGAGTCTGCCAAGAATATGTTATGATTCCAGTTATCAGTTCAGTCCTCCTTCTCTGCATTCCTAAAGCTACTGAATCGCATCGATAGTTTCCGTCATTGTCTAGCCTTCACGTCTCCACGTTAGAGAAATACTGCATTTAATGGTCATTTAATATTCTTCATCACGCACTACATGTAGAATAATGCATGGTCCAGTCTTAGAATCAAGTTAGCCTTTCCCCTCCTGACTTCTAGTTTATATCAACATGTTCTCTAAACATCAGATACTAGATGCTGTTTAGGTACATGTCGCCCTGACTCTCCAGACTTCAGTCTCTGCTCCTAGCACAGAGTTCATAGCCCCCAGCTTCTCCTAGTAACACGTCATTGCTAGTTTGCGCGCACCATCAGGTTAGAGGTCCCGGCTCCTCAGGTAGCCCCCTCCATGGTTTCCGCCCTATTCATGACATATTCTGTTACGTTTGCATCACATGTCTATGTATACGCCCTGTTACACCTCTTTTCACCCTTATCTTTCGCGACTGCTACGCGTCACGCCTTTTGCTCCACCCACTGCTACGCCTATTGCAATGTAATGCTATGTGTTTGCGTTATGTATATATGCTCATGCACTGTTATTAAAAAAGTTATTCCCCTTGTCCCGATCCTGACCCCGGCAGCGCTGCTGGGCCTTGCCATCCTATTCCTGTATTTGCTGTATTAAACCTGCAAAACTCCTACTACCTCGAATCTTGACTCTTATTTATTGAGCTATCTGTTATTCATTTATTCATTCAAAAATAGGGTATTATTTATTTATTTACCACATAATGGCGCCCGAACAGGGACTTGCCCTTTCCCCACGCGTCGGTGAAGCCACGCCGACCCCCTGACCCTCTGCAGTCGTAACGGAACTCTTCTGCGCACCGGCAGATATTTCTGCTTCAAGTATCCCTCAGGCCCACGGAGGAGACGGAGGAGGCGGTCCAGCATCCAGACAAGACGGTGGAGGAACGCGGCGAGTCCCGACCAGAGCCCAAGCCGAGAGTCCAAGGTCCGAGGTATCCGGAGGCCCACCTGTAACAGAAGTCCGAAGTTTGTCCGTCCGGTGTCCAAGCAGTCCCGTCCAGTCTGAGGCCTTCCGTTCTTGCTGCCCGGTGAGTACCGTTACTGGGGTAGTATCTAGACAGGGTCAATTTAATTGACTCTGGTCCGTGGGTTGGTGGTACACAGACCCACAAACGAAGTGTCCACTTCGGTGGATGCGGGTCCTGACGTGTCTCTTCATGAGACCGGTAAGTTTCGTACTGTTTCAGCAGTGCACCTAGTTTCTGTTCCAGTCAGTTCTGTTCTCGAGAAAATTCATGTATTCTGTGTTCCGTATTCCAGGTAGTATTCTGTTCGAACTGTTATTTTAAATGTTCTTCATGTATTTTAATGTCGTGGTATGAATGGGGAATAAGTATCGTGTTCATTGTGTATTGTATTGTGTCTAGATTACAGTCCAGTCATGCCCTTGTTTTCTAAGTTACGTCAGTTAAAAACTAGAAAGGGTCTGCTGGAAGCAGCAGTTCCAGTTCCGCCTAGGGACAGTCCAGGTCATTTTATGTATCAGAAGCATGGCATAAGCGCCATTTTGTATCTAGACTTATGGGTAGATTATACCAAACAGTTAGAAGAAAAGTATAGATGGCCCGTATCGGGTACATGGGATGCCGAGTGCATCATGCGAGTAGAAGAGGCATTATGGAAAAAGAAAGCCAGACAGTCACAGAAAGATGCCATCGAGTTATGGCGCAAAGAAGCTCATAAAAGAACTGAAAAAGAAATCAGAAAGTCAGAATTAAGTAGAGAATCCTTAGAACGAGCACAAGAAAAAGAACTAATCGAGATAGGTGAACAAGTCAAAGCCGAACAGTCAGACAGACAGAGGCATGCCCTTATTAGGGGTATGTATCCTCTCCTTGCCGAGGGCTTGCCAAAAACGACCCCAGAGGCATCCAGTAATTTCCCGCCACCATTAGTTCCGACCAAGCTACGTCACAAACAGACCGCAGCTGATATTTTTATTTTGTCCTATTTGGACGACACAGTCCCAGAATATGCAAATCCTGTTCGCGCTCCGCCAGTCCCTGTAAATCAGGCACTTCCCGCTCCTCCAGACACCGGAGTACCTGTTACGGTACCCCCGGTCCAGCCCGCCATACAAGTCCAGCCTACATTTCCATTTCCCACTCTGCCAGGACGAAGAGCCTCAGTAGACGACTCTAGTTTAGGGGCCGCAGGGGGAGGTACTCCTCAAACCCCGCCGCCACACAAGCGTTTAACGACAGCCGAATTACATATGCAAGCATCACAGCGTACGCCCAGACATCAGACTGTAGCAGAAATAAGAAAATCCCTTGCCGAATGCGGCTATGATCCAGTCCCAGGCGAGGATAATATGGTTTTATATTCATTCCGCGTAAGAAAGGTGACCGAGTATCTAGTCACCTTACCGAATATGAAAGAAGATCTAGACAGAATATATCGCTTCATCCGTACAGGGGATGATCCAGAAAGCATTGGCGAGGCCATGTCTCAAAGGAAAGCTGAGACCCAGCTCATGATATTAAAGTTTCTGATCAATTGTCTAATAAGAGAACAAGATTACCCGTCTAAAGATCCGGCTGAAATGAAAACCCTGACAAGGTGGAGTGATAATATAGCCGAGGGTAAGCACAAGACCGTCGGTGCTATGGAGAGTATGTACAAGAAAATCCGTAAAGAAATAATAAAGTTACACAAACAGCGTAAAGCAGCACAAGTAAGCGAGAAAGAAAGTAACTCTGATCCTGAAGAGTTAGACGACGAGAATCCCGACAGAATAGCGTATGTAGGAAAATCTAGATTTCCAGATCGCCATTTACGCCTAGAACACAAGTCTATTTTTCATCATCCAGTACCAGAACAAGGTTCTCTAGAACAAGTGTTTCAAGCTACCGATCACATTCTGAAATCACGAATCGGTTACAGTGAGTTGAGTACCATGCATGAACAAGAACTAGCCCGATCAGCAGTCCGATGGATTACTGATTCTACCACTTTTCCAGACGAAATAGTGGCACAAATGTTTCTGAAAATGCCCCCAGCCGAACAACGACTGGCGGGTATGTATATGATTCAGCACCTCATTACATTGTATGAGGGTCAGCACTCTGATCCAGGCCCGTTACATGATATCCTGAACGAGTTACTTCAGTATAGATGGAAAGGTTTAGGTACCGACTTAATTAGTGTCATTCTAGAACAGCGTCACAAATATAGAACGTTTCTGAACCCGCATTTTGTTCATGTCTCACCCCCAGAAAGTAAACCATTTTACATAGAGAGACAGAACCCGTTACGAGAAGTCCACCCAGTTAGAGGAACGGGTGGCGAACTAGAACGAGTGTTTGTTTACACTCCGATTACAAAGATGGAACTCCTAGAGATGAAGAAATTAATTCCCTGTCATGATAAAGATCCAGCAGGGTTCCATAGAGAATTAAAAGACATGCTCCGTATGGGAGAATACACGTATCCAGATATAATTAAAATGTTAAAGGTTCTGCTGCCCGCAGGGGTGTATGAAAAGCTCAAGGAAAAAGAATGGGAGGTGGGAGAGAAAAAGATCGATTGGGCAGTTCTAGAAGCTGAAGACAAGGCACGAGTACCAGGTACCGGTCTTGGAGCGAAATGTAAAGAATTACCAGAATTATTAATACAAGTTTTACCTAGATTATTGACAACTAGAAAAGAAGACTGGGATGCAATCTCAGCCTGTAAACAGAAACAAGACGAAGATATTAGTGATTTTTATTCCAGATTTGAGAAATGTTTTAGCATCAACAGTGGCCTCAAGACAAGTAGTGAGTCATACCCTCACCTTTTTGTTACTAAATTAGTCGAGAATTCAAGTCCACAAATTAAAAATCGAGTTTTGAAAGTCGAAAGTACCTGGCAAGCTAATACCCCGTCCCAGATGTTGCAGATGCTCCAATACCACCAGAATAGGATCAGGGAAGAACAAGAACACGAGAGAAAACGTATGAAAGACACAAAAATGAAAGTACTAGTTGCACAATCTGTTCCTCAAGACAGTCAGAAGAGGGGTCCGAATCAAGCCAGTCATCCTGCAGCTCCCGTTAAAGGGAACTGCAATTATTGTAAACAGCCAGGTCATTTTATAAACGAGTGTGCAGTTCTGAAACACAACATAGCTACCGGTAAGACTAAAGAAAGACCACGTCCGCCTAGACAAGAACAAGTTTCACAGACTCCTCAGCCACAGAATGCACCACAGACAGTTACCGCACCGCAGCCTATTGCTGCAACACAGCACGTTACACAGCAGATGTACCAGTATGCACAGTCTGAGTATCCAGAGTACCAGCAGTATTCATGAAACAGCCTAGAGAGGGAGGTAGGCTTGCCTCTCATCGAGATACCTGTAGATCAAGAAGGTCCCTATGTTCACAGTCAAGTATTAGGGAAAGACAGAAAGTTTTTGATTGATACAGGGGCAAGTAGGACCACAATTAGTCACGCCGAAGTTCCAGGGGCTCCGCTCTCAGGCTCAAGAAATGTTTCCCTTGGATTTTCAGGAAAACCCATTGTAAATGAAATATCAAAGCCAGTTACTCTAGAAGTAGGTCCATTGTCCCGCACTACTGATCTGTTACTTACTAAGTCATGTCCAGAAAACCTATTAGGCATTAAAACACTGAAAGAGTTAGGTGCAGTTATATGCTGTTCCCCAGAGGGAATACGATTGTTCCTACGTGACTTTAAGGGTCACTATGTATTACGAGATTTTGATCCCAGATTGTCTAATGTTCCACAGCATCTATGGGCGCAAGGTCCAACTGATGTTGGTTATATGCAAATCACACCCTATCGTGTGACTCTCAAGCCAGGTGTGGTGTTACCACGAATCAGACAGTACAGATTGCCACCTGAGGCTGTAGCAGCCTTATCCAAAATTATTGACGAGCTCATGGCTCAAGGAGTGGTTGTAGAAACTGACTCCAATGTATGCAATTCCCCGATCATTCCAGTCATGAAACGTACTGATCCAAATGCACCCCCAGTATATCGATTAGTGATTGACCTACGAGAACTTAATAAATGTATTATTCCTCAGTACCCAGTCGTTCCAGATATCTCTTCCCTATTGACAGCCATTGATTCCGAAGCCACGTTCTTTACTGTAATCGACCTCAAGAACGCGTTTTTCAGTGTCCCTATTCATCCAGACAGCCAGTTCCTTTTCGGATTTTGTTTAAATGGAAGGAGCTATATGTTCACACGCGCTCCTCAAGGTTTCACAGAAAGCCCTAGCATTTACAGTCAAGCACTTAAAAGACAACTAGACAACATTCACATGCCAACTGACACTGCCCTGCTCCAGTATGTCGATGATCTCCTGATCACAGCCCGTTCTGAACGTGCTTGCGAGCGAGCATCCCTTACAGTCTTGTATTTCCTAGCCGAGATGGGGCACAAGGTGTCCCCTTCTAAGCTTCAATTCTGTGTCCAGCAAGTGGTCTACTTAGGACACTTACTGTCCAAGAGGGGTAGGCAGTTGACACCAGACCGTATCCAGTTAATAGCGAGTCTTCCTCAGCCCAAGACCCAGAAGGAGGTACGTGCTTTTATCGGCCTTACTTCTTACTGCAGACAATGGATTCCTCAGTATGCATTTCTAGCCAAGCCACTGATACAGTTAACGACACAGGAGGCAGCCGTATCGACTGTTCTCCCTTGGACATCTGAACATACACTTAGTTTCAATGAGTTAAAGAAAGCCCTATGCCAAGCTCCAGTTCTAGCGACACCGAACTACACTAAGCCTTTTACACTTTTCGTCACTGAACGCGAAGGTACAGCATTATCTGTTCTCACACAAGATCAAGCAGGACAATACAAGCCCTGTGCTTATTTTTCGAGCACATTAGATCCTGTAGCCCAGGCTCTGCCTGCGTGCCTCAAGTCAGTTGCAGCCACAGCCCTAGCTATCAGACAAAGTGATTCCATAGTCTTAGGACACTCCTTGACAGTACAAGTTCCACATTCCGTGGAAGTTCTTTTAAACCGAACACAAACTCAGCACTTGACAATTGCACGTTTAACAGGTTATGAATTGACACTGTTCCAGCCACACATAGAAATCAGACGCTGCAACATCCTGAACCCTGCTACACTGTTACCATCAGTTACTCCGAATTCCGCCACACATGACTGCGTGGAAGTAGTTAACATTACGACAAAGCCAAGACAAGATCTGACAGATATTCCGTTACCAGACCCCGACCTGACACTTTATGTGGATGGTTCATGTATGAGAACAAGTACAGGAGAACTAGTCGCCGCGTATGCAGTGACTACTGACACTGAAGTTATTGAAACACACCGTATTGACACCCTGTCCGCTCAAGCAGCAGAGCTAGTTGCTCTGACACAAGCCTGCATACACGCCAAGAACTTGAAAGTTAATGTTTACACAGATTCACGCTACGCATTTGGAGTTGTACACGACTTCGGAGTGCTCTGGCAGGAGAGAGGTTTCATGACTTCTCATGGAACCAAGATTCAGCATGGTCTCCTTATTCAAGCTCTGTTAGATGCCATACATTTACCGACATCTATCGCTATCATGAAGTGCAAAGCACATACGAAAGTTACTGACACCATTTCTCAAGGTAACGATCTAGCAGATCGCACAGCCAAGCTTACAGCACAGACTCTAGACATTCCAGTTAACATGACACACACTCCAGATCCGATTACATGTATGACAGTTAAAGACCCTACACAAGATGTCATAGACATACAGTTACATGCTACTCCCGAAGAAATCAAGAAATGGTCCGAACAAGGAGGGGTCCAGACAGATCAAGGATGGTTAACGAAGGGTAGAGCCACATGGTTTCTCCCCGACTCTATGGTTCAAGTCATTATTAATACCGCACATAGTCCAGCACATTTAGGAGAAAAAGCTATGTTAGACAGTATCCAGAACATCTGGTTCAACAAGCATTTACGAGCTGCAGCCAAACAGAAAGTCCGTACCTGTATGATATGTTGCCAGTTTAATCCAGGTAAAAGTGTCCCGGTGGAACAAGGTGGATTCCAGCCCCCTGACCACCCTTTTGAAGTCCTCCAGATGGATTATATTCAGATGGAACGATGTCGAGGTTTCAAGTATGTCCTTGTAGTTGTATGCGCTTTGTCCAGGTGGACAGAAGCATATCCAGTCCCAGATTACACAGCCGCGACCACTGCCAAGCAGTTGGTTCGTGAGTTCTTCCCCCGTTATGGACTCCCTAGAGTCGTATATTCTGACAACGGCCAGCCATTCTCATCTGAGTTAATGAAGCATGTTTCCCTTTTGTTGGGGTACCAGTGGAAGTTTCATTGTGTACGCCATCCTGAAGCAGCCGGTCTCGTAGAGAGACATAACCAGACTCTGAAAATCCGTATTGCAAAAGTATGTAAAGAGAAAGGTGTGGACTGGCTAGTAGCTCTGCCAGTCGCTTTATTTTATATGCGCATGGTCGCACATTCCAGATCAGGTCTGTCCCCGTATGAGGTCGTTTTCGGCCGCCCCCCTAACATGTGGGGTACTCCTAGACCCCGAAGTATTACCGATGTTTCAAGTAATATGCTGACAGATTACCTAGCTTCCTTGATGTCTGCCCTCAACTCTTGTCGTTCACAGGTTGCCGCCGCATTTCCAGACAATACCGAGGTGGCACCGCATGAAATCGTTCCAGGATCCATGGTCTTGGTCCGCAATTTTGACCGCTCAAGTCCGCTGGAGCCACGCTGGAAGGAGCCCCGACAGGTCCTCCTCGCCACCCGTACAGCCGTGAAGTTGGAGGGTCGCAAAGGCTGGGTGCACCTTTCACATATAAAGAAGTTTTATGGACTGAAACCCGTCTCAAAGAACATTTCCCAGGATTTGAAGGATTGCCAAAATATTGTTCTCAAGGACTGTCCCGCAAAAGACATTGCTACAAACCCTCCCCTGTTAGAGAAAACTCCGCAACAGGAGTATAAGTTGAAACTCCGGTCTAGTAAAATAAGTCAGCCAGTTTGATTGTCTAAGTCCTCCCCTAGGTGAAACGGTTAGACTGTTTCTGACATGTATAAAATAGACCCCCATAGTGAGAGAGTTAGTCAAAACTCAATTCGATGTATCGTTTTTCTATGTTTCATATTGTTTCTCAGCATTATGATTTCCTGCACCAGTTATGCATTTTTCTTGTATTTCCCAGTTCTTCATGTAAATAAGTCTGCTAATGCTACAGTAGAGCACACGTTTAGTGATCTGCCTCCTCATGAACTCTCTTACCGCCTCGCTATGAAAAATAATTCTTTCATCCGCATGTTACATTACTCACATCAGACCAGCAATGCCACTAATTGTTGGGTGTGTGGTCGACTCCCCCCTTTCCAGATACCGAAGGGAGTTCTGCCACTTTTTCCTTATCCATTTTCACATAATGGTTCGTGTGGAGCATGGTCCACGTTAACGTCATCCTCAACAGATATGTCTTTTCTTAACAGTACATGTTTTCCAGACAAGCAAGGTCTCCCCCACAGAACCGGGTTAGATCTAGAAAATGAAGTGTATAATTTAGGTAACTATTCTTCGAATTTCATGGTCCTGAATGTTCAGTCTGATACTACTCCAGACTTACCTGCTATTTCAGTACTACCAGTTAAAGGCGAATTATGTGTCCGAAATAATGGTTCCGTTCTTGTGGGACATAGTGATTGTACTACTATTGTCAAGTATAGTGACAGTGGGAAATCCATTTTCAAAGCTTCACGTCATTCTTATTTTATTTGTGGTCAAACTGCATATGTTCGTCTGCCCCTCGATTGGGAGGGAACCTGTTACATTGCCTTCCTACTGCCACCAGTTTTCCTAGCCCCACCTGATTATCATAGAAACACACATCTAGTACACATTAGACATAGAAGGGAGTCCCCAATTGTCGATTATACTGAAACTGCTCTAGAACAGTATACAGATTTCAACAGAGGTTTCTTTTTCTTTATAGGACCTATCCAGAATAGTAAGCTAATCCGTAGGTTAACCAGAACCCTCGAAGCTGTAGTAAATGAGACTGCCTCTGCTCTAGGTAACTTAACTGAAGAGCAATCTGCTATGAGATTTGTCGTTTTACAGAATCGTCTCGTCCTTGACGTCATACTGGCCGATAGGGGCGGGGCCTGTAGAGTCATCGGATCTAGTTGCTGCATTTTCATTCCAAATAACGCGCCGTCTGTTTATTCAGCTATAACCAGACTCCATAAAATTGCCCATCTGTTACACCAAGATCCAGGCACCTGGACATGGTCCGGTTGGTTCTGGAATATAATTTCCGCCTGGGGATGGAAAGTCTTGTCCTTTCTAGGTATTGCAGTAGCGATCATATTCAGCTGCTGCCTCTGTATACAATGTGGCCCTGCGATTTGCGGCATCTGTGCTACCTCTTGTATTCCTAGTCCCAAGCCCCGTTCTAAATCCCGTTCCAGGATAATTCGAGACGAGCAAATGATACTGTATGAAATGATAGATGGTATCATGAATATTGATGTTTCCTGATGGAAACGTAGTGACAAGGAGGGAATGTGGAAAAGTAAATTTTGCCATGTTCTGTGTCCCTACGTGTCATCCATCATATGTTATGTGTGCATGATTAAATATGCATATGCATTCCCTATGTTCGATTAATGACGCAATTACAGTTGTGTCCACCTCTAGTATGCCAGTTTCCAGTTCTCGTGAATACTACGAATATCAGGCCTATGTAAAGCTACGTTGCCACGTTTCTCAGTGTGCACGTTATTCTATTGAAAAGTCCCCGTTTCTAGGCCTCAAAAGGGCCCGGACACCAGATTCAGCTCCTGTCTCCTGAAGCCTCGCTGAGGAGCGATACAGCCCCCACCTGTATCCTCGACCCTTCACTTACTTCCTGCCTCGCAGTGCCCGGCTCACCCTGGCTCTGCCTCTGAGTCTGCCAAGAATATGTTATGATTCCAGTTATCAGTTCAGTCCTCCTTCTCTGCATTCCTAAAGCTACTGAATCGCATCGATAGTTTCCGTCATTGTCTAGCCTTCACTTCTCCACGTTAGAGAAATACTGCATTTAATGGTCATTTAATATTCTTCATCACGCACTACATGTAGAATAATGCATGGTCCAGTCTTAGAATCAAGTTAGCCTTTCCCCTCCTGACTTCTAGTTTATATCAACATGTTCTCTAAACATCAGATACTAGATGCTGTTTAGGTACATGTCGCCCTGACTCTCCAGACTTCAGTCTCTGCTCCTAGCACAGAGTTCATAGCCCCCAGCTTCTCCTAGTAACACGTCATTGCTAGTTTGCGCGCACCATCAGGTTAGAGGTCCCGGCTCCTCAGGTAGCCCCCTCCATGGTTTCCGCCCTATTCATGACATATTCTGTTACGTTTGCATCACATGTCTATGTATACGCCCTGTTACACCTCTTTTCACCCTTATCTTTCGCGACTGCTACGCGTCACGCCTTTTGCTCCACCCACTGCTACGCCTATTGCAATGTAATGCTATGTGTTTGCGTTATGTATATATGCTCATGCACTGTTATTAAAAAAGTTATTCCCCTTGTCCCGATCCTGACCCCGGCAGCGCTGCTGGGCCTTGCCATCCTATTCCTGTATTTGCTGTATTAAACCTGCAAAACTCCTACTACCTCGAATCTTGACTCTTATTTATTGAGCTATCTGTTATTCATTTATTCATTCAAAAATAGGGTATTATTTATTTATTTACCACATTTGGACTAGTGCGACGGCTGCCACGGGGTGGACAGATAGGCTGACTAGAGCAACCCCGCTTTATTCGGCGGAGCGGCTGGGGAATCTCTGGGCGACAAAGGGGTTCGACAAGTGGGACCTTATAGGTATTAGTCGAGTTGGGGACCTACTGATTAAGGACAGGATCAAGACTTTTGCCAAACTCCAGCAGGAATATAGTTTGAGTGATAGGGAATACTATCGCTATCTCCAGGTTCGCCATGCGTTTGCTTTGGTATTCCCGGCTGGTGCCGTTGTCCCAGAATCCTCCCCCCTGGAGGATAGGGTGTTAGATGGATATCTCCCTGATAGTACCATCTCTCTTATATATAAGAAGCTTATTAACGATCGCTCTGACCTTCTTGAGCAGCTCCGCAGTATTTGGACCGCGGATGGGCTTGAACTGGATGACGAGGACTGGCAGACCGCGGTGTCGTCTCCAAAGGAAGTGGCGATTCCGGCGCGTCTACGGCTTGTGCAATTGAAGATCTTACACCGCGTCTATGTCACGGGTCCACGGCTGTTGAAGATGGGTTATTCATTGGATGGGTTGTGCAGACGTGGCTGTGGTATGCTTGCTACCTTTCTCCATATTATATGGGAGTGTCCGGATGTGGTGTCTTATTGGAGAAGTGTGCATGACATCATGGAAGAGGTGACGGGTGTGTCTCTAATGCCGGAGGCTAGGCGATGCCTTCTGAACGTCTGGGAGCCCAATGATTACAGCGTGTCACAGACTTTGTGGGCCACACTTGGTAACATGATCGCCAATCGGGACATAGCCCAACTGTGGGGGTCCCAGAGGGCACCCTCGTCATCGGCATGGATGGAATGCATAGATTGGTGTATGTTTAGGGAGAAAACTGTATATATCGCCCGTGGTAGGCCTAGGAAATGGGGAAAGGTGTGGGGTCAGTGGAATGCGTATTGAGGAGAGATTTGCACTCACCCTTCCGTAGATCCCATTACTGTCCCCTTGTCTCCATGACCTCGCATTCGGATCACCCTTCTCATACATCACACAGTTTGTTTGTCCACTCTTGGCCCTTCTTTCCGCCCCCTTAGGATTTATCCTTCTTCAGGCCAGCCACGTCGGCTGGCCCTCCCCCCCCCCTGCTTGTGGAGATAGTCACTTCAATAACACTCTTACCTCGGATTTTGTTCTTGTGTTGTTTGTTTTAATATAAAAATGATACCTTTTGCTTATCCTCCTACAGCCACCAACCCTGTAACTTGGCATGTGAACATTGCGACTGATTCTAGGGGATGTTGGGCCCTGTATTGTTTTTAATTGTGTTGCGAAATATCACTGACCGGCCCTGTGGGGTTGTAGGTCTGTATTTGTATGGCTTTTTCGATAATAAAGGTATTTAAAAAAATAAATAAAAAAAAGAAGTGCGTTTCCACTTAGCATGATTGATTGACTGATTGGGCTTGTAAACCACACTGCCCCCCAACGGTTTACTGTGATAGATTGAGTACAGGATGCTTAAGGATGGACACAGAAATGATATTAAGAGATCATATTTCTTTGTGAGTGGCAGATTGTTAGAAATGTCAGGTATTTCCAAAAATTTATTTTGAAAAGCATCTGGTGACACAATATTGTGATGTCAAAATATTCTGCCTCACAATATCACAGGTTAAAGTTAGTTTTTGTTAAATACTTTTGATATTGAAAGAAATATAGTTGTGTGTTGTACTTTATAATTTATATCAGTTTCTTCTATGTATTTTGGTATCTATTTTTGGTTTACAGTGATGAATTTTTTCAAACTATTTACATTTTGTATTTTTTGATACTATAATTTTAGAGGCCAGATGTTGGGATTATAGGGGAACACGGCGAGGGGATAATCTGAAATTTTAAAATGTTTAAAGTTTGTTGTGCTTACAATTGTTGGGTTCATTTTTTTATTCATTTAAAAAATATATTTTTTATAAACTTATATAATTTCTATTTGGTTTAATTATAGGATCCCACATCATGCTCCTGGTGACATGGACGGTGGTGAAAGTACAGGGATATCGTGAGTGGCTTCATGAAGCAAGATGAAGAGCTGCACCAGCAATGACTGTGACAGAGGTACCTGTAACGGATAAGCACCGGCAAGCAAATTTGCTGAATACATTTTTTTACAGAGATTTGCTCAGTCTCTTTTAAGTCACTTTTCCCTATACACTCACACCAACCTTCACTAATCTGCACCCAGGGCCTACAATTGCACTTCACAGACGGTGTTGGGACAAAAGATCTCCGATAAAGAGCCCCCTTGAGGGTGCCCGCTGGGTCTAATGAGGAGCAAGCCCAGTGATGAAGCATGGCAGACATATGGTTGTGTGAGGGCCTTAGTTCCAACAGGAACCATCCCCCACTTTTGATTCCTATATGTCTGGCTTGATATCTTCGATCCCAGGAACTGCATACCTTTACTTGTTCAAGTTTATGCCACGACTACTCATTATAGAATTGCACTTGACCTCCTGACAGTACAACAAGGAGGACTGTATGTTTTACTGAATTCCTCTTGTTGTTATTTTTAGGTTGAGCCCTGAGCCAGCACGCAAGCGCTGCTCTGGGGTTGATCTTTGGTAGTAGAGTACAGGGAGAAGCCACGCCCACTCCCCGGCCATCTTTTTCATTGGCTTGTGTATTTTTCGTGCCTAAATGCTGCCTTCTGATTGGTTTATAGGCTTGTTCGTCCCTGGTTATGACAGCCATGTCGTCATTCGTATCCTTCCAAAGCTACTGGCCCCTTTACTTCGAGTGTTGCACAGTATGTGTTATTTAGATTGTGAGCACTATTTTCTTCCATGCCTTCTCCCCCTCTTCTGCAGTCCGTGCTTTCTCATCCCCCCACCCTCACTCCCGTTGTTCATGCCTTCTCGGCCCCTGCCTGCACTCCCGTTTGCAATGCAATAGGTCTCGCGTAAATGCGAGTCCTAGTGCATTGCAAATCGATTTCTTCAATGTTGCCACAGCTGCTAGATGACTCTGGTAAAAGTCCTAGGAAGATCCAGAATACACAAGCCAAATATAGTTATTTCTTCGACGCATGCGCTGATGATGAAGTAGCACAAACTACAGCCGGGGTAGAAGTCTGTCCCTCCCTGCCCATAGTTGCAGAACACCGGCCGCAGCCCAGCTATCTTTAGGTCTGTGTCGTCCACAAAAATACCCTGGTTGGAGTAGCGGTGGTCAGCCCTGGGTGTCGGTACGCAGAGATGGCTTCCACAGGGGTTCTCTCCTTCATCAGAGGCTTTGATAGTAGCGGTAACGACTTTAAGGTGAAAAGGGCAACTAACTGCCTCGCCTTGTTAGCCCTACCAGCATGTTGTGTTTGGGATGCAGGAAATGTGCGGAGGGTGAGGCCCGATCTATTTCCTGTCCTTGCATTGCAGAACATTTGTCAAAGACGTGGTAGTCTACTTTTGTAATGTCCATGATAGGGATATGTCAATGTGACTCGTGTCATTTTCTGAGTTGTTCATATTTTTTTTGTTTCAGTGATCAATGATCAGTATTCCAGTCAGAGGCTTCAAGCAAAGATAGCTTAGTTGTCAACAAGTAGCAAAATTGGACCCCTGGATTTCAGCACAGTTAGTGTCTTACTTGTTTCTCAGATCTGTTGGATGTTTGCGGTCCTAGGGCACTAGACAACAGCTGCTGTGTCAGTAGTGGCGGTCTCTTTTTTGTTTTAGTTTTTCCCTGGATGAAGTCCACATGTCAGCAACTCCCTTTGCAGGTAGGGGTGTTGAAGCGTCCATCCATACAACAGTGCATTTCCACTTAGCATGATTGATTGACTGATTGGGCTTGTAAACCACACTGCCCCCCCAACGGTTACTGTGATAGATTGAGTACAGGAGGCTTAAGGATGGACACAGAAATGATATTAAGAGAACATATTTCTTTGTGAGTGGCAGATTGTTAGAAATGTCAGGTGTTTCAAAAAATTTATTTTGAAAAGCATCTGGTGACACAATATTGTGATGTCAAAATATTCTACCTCACAATATCACAGGTTAAAGTTAGTTTTTGTTAAATACTTTTGATATTGAAAGAAATATAGTTGTGTGTTGTACTTTATAATTTATATCAGTTTCTTCTATGTATTTTGGTATCTATTTTTGGTTTAAAGTGATGAATTTTTTAAAACTATTTACATTTTGTATTTTTTGATACTATAATTTTAGAGGCCAGATGTTGGGATTATAGGGGAACACGGCGAGGGGATAATCTGAAATTTTTAAATGTTTAAAGTTTGTTGTGCTTACAATTGTTGGGTTCATTTTTTTATTCATTTAAAAAATATATTTTTTATAAACTTATATAATTTCTATTTGGTTTAATTATAGGATCCCACATCATGCTCCTGGTGACATGGACGGTGGTGAAAGTACAGGGCTATCATGAGTGGCTTCATGAAGCAAGATGAAGAGCTGCACCAGCAATGACTGTGACAGAGGTACCTGTAACGGATAAGCACCGGCAAGCAAATTTGCTGAATACATTTTTTTACAGAGATTTGCTCAGTCTCTTTTAAGTCACTTTTCCCTATACACTCACACCAACCTTCACTAATCTGCACCCAGGGCCTTACAATTGCACTTCACAGACGGTGTTGGGACAAAAGATCTCCGATAAAGAGCCCCCTTGAGGGTGCCCGCTGGGTCTGATGAGGAGCAAGCCCAGTGATGAAGCATGGCAGACATATGGTTGTGTGAGGGCCTTAGTTCCAACAGGAACCATACCCCACTTTTGATTCCTATATGTCTGACTTGATATCTTCGATCCCAGGAACTGCATACCTTTACTTGTTCAAGTTTATGCCACGACTACTCAATATAGAATTGCACTTGACCTCCTGACAGTACAACAAGGAGGACTGTATGTTTTACTGAATTCCTCTTGTTGTTATTTTTGGGTTGAGCCCTGAGCCAGCACGCAAGCGCTGCTCTGGGGTTGATCTTTGGTAGTAGAGTACAGGGAGAAGCCACGCCCACTCCCCGGCCTTCTTTTTCATTGGCTTGTGTATTTTTCGTGCCTAAATGCTGCCTACTGATTGGTTTATAGGCTTGTTCGTCCCTGGTTATGACAGCCATGTCGTCATTCGTATCCTTCCAAAGCTACTGGCCCCTTTGCTTCGAGTGTTGCACAGTATGTGTTATTTAGATTGTGAGCACTATTTTCTTCCATGCCTTCTCCCCCTCTTCTGCAGTCCGTGCTTTCTCATCCCCCCACCCTCACTCCCGTTGTTCATGCCTTCTCGCCCCCTGCCTGCACTCCCATTTGCAATGCAATAGGTCTCGCGTAAATGCGAGTCCTAGTGCATTGCAAATCGATTTCTTCAATGTTGCCACAGCTGCTGGATGACTCTGGTAAAAGTCCTAGGAAGATCCAGAATACACAAGCCAAATATAGTTATTTCTTCGACGCATGCGCTGATGATGAAGTAGCACAAACTACAGCCGGGGTACAAGTCTGTCCCTCCCTGCCCACAGTTGCAGAACACCGGCCGCAGCCCAGCTATCTTTAGGTCTGTGTCGTCCACAAAAATACCCTGGTGGGAGCAGCGGTGGTCAGCCCTGGGTGTCGGTACGCAGAGATGGCTTCCATCGGGGTGCTCTCCTTCATCAGAGGCATTGATAGTAGCGGTAACGACTTTAAGGTGAGAAGGGCAACTAACTGCCTCGCCTTGTTAGCCCTACCAGCATGTTGTGTTTGGGATGCAGGAAATGTGCGGAGGGTGAGGCCCGATCTATTTCCTGCCCTTGCATTGCAGAACATTTGTCAAAGACGTGGTAGTCTACTTTTGTAATGTCCATGATAGGGATATGTCAATGTGACTCATGTCACTTTCTGAGTTGTTCATATTTTTTTTGTTTCTTATGAGATGGTTTTTGTAGTTTTGCAGTACCTGCACTGTAGGGTTGTTAACACTTAACACAGGTCATCATGAAATGTATTTTAAATATTAAATTGATTGTTAGTTGCAGTTCCGATTTTCATGAAATTAAGTAAATTCTATTAAACAACTCGTGTTAATGGTTTCTGAATTTGGCACTAATGGGCTTTGCTTTCTTGGTGTCATTGAGTCATCTTGTTCAATTCTGTGTTGTAAGCGTGCTCCGGGGTGTTTATGTTGGCAGTGTTTATTTTGGAATAATCCCCTTCCCAATATATGTTTACAGACATTTTGGTGCAAGTCAGTGGCAAAGACATGGTCACTTTCTTAAAATATGTATTTCTTTGCTGTCAGTCTTCGTGCTGACTGCTTAGTAGAAGGTGTTCGACAGGTCACCTCGAGGGAGTGATTGTCAGTAATGTGGTCATCAGTTGAAGTGTTTAGGGCGTATAAAACACACAACTTTTAGACTGCACTCTTCCTGTTAGTAAATCAAATTTTCTTGGCACTCAGTGTGGACTCTTTTTATACTATCCCGAAGGTGCAGCATTCCAATTTGGCATGTTTGTTAATATATCTCTCTGTTTGTATGTGGAACGCGGGTAGATTGTCATCCAACCGATTCACTCCCCCTGATTGTAACTATCTACACGTGATATTAAACCTGCCTGAGGTGGGGTTTTCTAAATAGTTGACTGTTTGCCAGCATGTAAACCAAACAGGTTAGTGATCAGTATTCCAGTCAGAGGCTTCGAGCACAGATAGCTCAGTTGTCAACAAGTAGCAAAATTGGACCCCTTGATTTCAGCACAGTTAGTGTCTTACTTGTTTCTCAGATCTGTTGGATGTTTGCGGTCCTAGGGCACTAGACCACAGCTGCTGTGTCAGTAGTGGCTGTCTCTTTTTTGTTTCAGTTTTTCCCTGGATGAAGTCCACATGTCAGCGGCTCCCTTTGCAGGTATGGGTGTTGAAACATCCATCCATACAACAGTGCATCCCATGCTACTGTTGCTTTCAGTGGCAATCAGAATTAGGGGGTTTAGTGGTTTGGGAAGGCTGGAAGTAGAGTTGAAGCTCCTGAGGTGGACATCAGTGATGCGACCAGTTGTGGTTGCATCACTGATATCTGGGGTGTCCTCTGACGATAAGGCTGGTTTGCGGTTGATGCAGCCATTCGACTCTGTGCTGTGGGAACAGGCTAGTATGAGCACATTAGGCAATCTATAATAAAAAAATAAATAGAAGAGCTTAAGAAAGCTCTAGCTGCTAAAGTCCTTTTAAGCTCTTCTATTTATTTTCTTGGACCCTAGAAAGGTATCTCAGAGACTTTGAGAGAGGTGAAAAAGTCTGCTTCCACAGCTTTGAATTTTGTCACGTTTGGGCAGTTGCAGCAGCACTCCAGTCTTGGTATGGACATTTTGCACAAGAGAGCAGCAGGTCCTCACAATAAGTAACAACAGCTGTGCCTCAAGGCTATGGTCTTGACTTCTTCTAAGCACAGCAACCATGGGCTTCTCCATTATTGTAGAACCTATCTCTGGCTCTTCAGAGATACAAAAGACAGGGTTCTGGTCCTAGTTCAGTCTTTGTGTGCTGATGCACATGTCTTTGTAAGAGCCGTAGGTGAACTAAGCTGGTGGTTTCAGACACCAGCTTATAATTAAGAGATGTTGATTAATCACAAACCGATGAGCTAAACTATACTTCAATATTTGCATAAACACCACCAAATTAAAGTGATTATTCCTATGCTTGTTGTTTATAATAATGAGGTATCCCATGATATTAGTCATTATTGGAGTCTCAAAACCTATGTGAAGGTCAAGCATCCTGTAATCGTCGCTCTAGGTGACTGATTCTCTTATGATAGACCCAAGCCAATCAAAGACCAGTGGTCAGGCTGCAGCTCTTATATCGGAGCTGAACAATGGGTATGGGGGATAGGAGCAGACCATATCCTTTGCCCAGGCATTAACAACTTCAGCAGTGATCCCTTGTTCACTACGTATGATGTGGAATCTAACATTTGTCAATTCCAGGTGTCACCTTGTAGGCCACAGATACATTTTCTAGAACTCACTCAGACTGGAATGGTAACATGCAGAGGCTTAAATTAGTACCCCTTTGTACGTTTGTGGCTCTAACCTAACCACCACAACAGCTAGGTAACATGTTTTCTGCAGTGAAGGGAGGAGGGGTGGGGAGCATAGGCAGCATGTACAGTGCTGCAGAAAAGGTAAGAGAAAGAATAACTAAGATGCTTCAGAATTTGTCTGTGTTTCCAGCTCACCCACTCAGGGAAATTGTCCTGAGACCTCACATAAGGTACCCCATCTGCTCAACTTAACACAAGCACATGCATACTGCAGTCAGAGTGGATGGGAGTGAGAGGTGACAATTATGAGCGCAAGTATGGACTGAAGTGCTGCACCGGTTCCAGTCTTTCGTGCTAGTTAGGTCCCTACATAATTTCAATAGTTAGTAGTTTCCTTAACAGCCTGTGTCTTGTAACTAGTTGAACTGCTACCAAACGGTCTTCCTTCAATAATGCGGTTAGTCAGAGAGTATTTTCCAAAACTTGGGATGGGGATACAGTTGTACATCCCCAGCCTAAGTTGGGGAAAAATACTTTTGCATGCATCGTCCCGTCTAGTTTGTCTATCATACTCAGCGCTTAACATGAATCGGCGGTTGCATATGGGGCCCACCACCACTTATTATTCCAGAACAGATGTCGATCCAGCGCAGGAGTAAGAAAAAAAACACAAAAGGGGAGGAAGGCAGACAAGAACGCATCCACAAAGGGAACCACCAGAGATATTAAAAGAACCTACAGGAGTGATACAAAGAGGGAGGGAGTGTCTGTTGGTGGATTATAGAAGCATGAGGGGGAATGCATACTATGCAGCCTTGGTATTTGGCACCCAGACAATCGAAAGCACTGGCTACAGGTTTCTGACCAATTTATATTCTGTTACAAATGAAGTACTGATTACTCTGCTACGGAGCAATAACTGAAAATAAATGGCTCACCTCTTAGTGGACACATACAGGCTTCCCTTAGAGGGAAAATGAGCAGATGTGAACGGAATGAAGACATCAGGACCAGGGTTGCACAATCAGGGATTTTGGACCAAAGAATTCGGATCATACAATACCTGCCTAAAATATTACAGTGGGTGAGACCACCGAAGGTCCTGATATTATATTAAAAACAGAGCTTTGGACTATACCATTTTAAGCAGAAAGGCAATATGTCTCTCCATGTGTTCCCTTGTCACTAAGTTTGGTGCTTACTTTCCCTCCATGTTAAAGAACGGTAGATGCTTCAGCACCCAGGCTAATGTGCTGTATAGCTAAATACATAAAAGGACTCAAAGACGAGACTGATTGCACTGAAAATGCGTGTTTAAATAGAAATGGAAACGTAGCAAGGGATGTGGCACAAATTAAGCATGCATTCAAATATTTTGTGGAACAGAAACAATTGCAGATTCAGGTGATTCATCCAGGCTATTGTCGTCACTACCAACTGGACTTCTAGCACTACTTGGTATCTTTATAGCAATATTGGTACTTTTGTGCTGTCTTCAGTGTTGTTGCTCCATGGGACAGCAACTGTGTAGTAAGAATAACCTTTCAATTTCGGCAGTTAAAGTTCTAACTCCTACAGAGCAGGAGCTAGCACACAGAATACAACAAGACGTAGAGGAAGCACACAAGCAAACATTTGAATTATTAGCTATTGACCTATAGCATAGGAATACACTGAATACTGGCATATCATTGTGTCTATGTTTGAATACTGAATACCTCTTAGGTGTGTCAATGTGCCAATATATGCATGTTATTTAAGCACTATCTAACACCATCTAGAGATATGTACCGTGTTTTATTGTTACTACAATGTTTCATGTCAAATATATATTTTTACAATGGTATATGATATAAATATCCTAAAGGGAAGATATTATGGGAGAAAAAACATGAATCCATGTGTATGTAGATATGGGAATCAATTGAAAATCTTTCCAGTACTATCCCAAAACTAATGAGCTATATATCTCTATCCCTGAATCAATTGTTCTGAACTACTGCTCAGTGCCCCCCCATCTATACAAAGCTAGTCCAAAACTGACCCAAGACCCTCCACTGCCCTTTCTGCCACCTCCAACAGCTGTCAACACAAACCACACTCGGAGGCCCCCTGTCTCTTGCGTTACGTTTAGCTTGACCTATGCTCTTTTCCCTTATTTGCTTATAATGCAATATGTATATTTGGCACTGTGTTTTGTGCTCACGAGGCAATTCTATTTGCTATATGGTTAGATTTGATTTGGAAATTTGTAAAGCGCATGATTGCCCAAGGGCATCTAGGCGCTGCGCGGTGAGGTGCCGGAAAAGAGTGAGAGTGGAAAAAACTTAGTTAGTGAAGAGCCAAGTGTTTAGTGCCTTTATGAAGGAAAGCAAAGTTTGGCTGTTTTTTATATCGATTAAGAGTGAGTTCCATGATTTCACTGTCCCCAGAACAAAGCTTCTTCCACCCCAACGTGCTTCGTTGAATCCGGGGGTTTGTAGGAGTTTGTTCTGCGCCAGCCTTAGATTTCTGGCAGGAGAGTACCAGGCTCCTCATGTTTGGGCTGTGGGGCTTTGATGGTGATAGCACTCTCTAACATATTTAATGGTACACAAGAAGGACTCAAGGCAGAAGAAACCTGTTCTAAGACGTAACACTGGGATGTGCATTTGCTTTCTGCCTTGGTGGGCCAAAAGACCTTGATATCATAAGATGCATTTCATCTGTTCCGGAGCCCAGCCTGGTGCCTGTGTTTTCTTTGTGTCACTATGAGAAGTTTGGAAAAGTTTTTCCCCAATAGTAAAAACTTAAGGTGTTGGAAAGTTGTTTTGCTCACCGTGATATCCTGCCGTGAGGGAAACGGCCAGCACCCAGAGACACTCCTGCCGTGAGGGAAACGGCCAGCACACAGAGACGCTCCTGCCTTGAGGGAAACGGCCAGCACGCCAAGGCATTCCTGGGCCAGGGACTACATCCCCCAGCAGCCCCGAACCCCCGGCGCTCCCGTGACGCTCCTGCTGCGCCTGCTGGCGCTATAACATCGCGGAGCTTCGAGCGGGACGGGGGGACGCCTAAACTTGTTTTGCTCACCGTGATATCCTGCCCTGAGGGAAACGGCCAGCACCCAGAGACACTCCTGCCGTGAGGGAAACGGCCAGCACACAGAGACGCTCCTGCCGTGAGGGAAACAGCCAGCACACCAAGGCATTCCTGGGCCAGGGACTACATCCCCCAGCAGCCCCGGACCCCGGCGCTCCCATGACGCTCCTGCTGCGCCTGCTGGCGCTATAACATCGCGGAGCTTCGAGCGGGACGGGGGGACGCCTAAACTTGTTTTGCTCACCGTGATATCCTGCCGTGAGGGAAACGGCCAGCACCCAGAGACACTCCTGCCGTGAGGGAAACGGCCAGTACACAGAGACGCTCCTGCCGTGAGGGAAACGGCCAGCACACCAAGGCATTCCAGGGCTAGGGACTACATTCCCCAGCAGCCCCGGACCCCCGGTGCTCCCGTGACGCTCCTGCTGCACCTGCTGGCGCTATAACATCACGGAGCTTCGAGCGGGACGAGGGGACGCCTAAACTTGTTTTGCTCACCGTGATATCCTGCCGTGAGGGAAACGGCCAGCACCCAGAGACACTCCTGCCGTGAGGGAAACGGCCAGCACACAGAGACGCTCCTGCCATGAGGGAAACGGCCAGCACACCAAGGCATTCCTGGGCCAGGGACTACATCCCCCAGCAGCCCCGGACCCCCGGCGCTCCCATGACGCTCCTGCTGCGCCTGCTGGCGCTATAACATCGCGGAGCTTCGAGCGGGACGGGGGGGACGCCTAAACTTGTTTTGCTCACCGTGATATCCTGCCGTGAGGGAAACGACCAGCACCCAGAGACCATCCTGCCGTGAGGGAAACGGCCAGCACACAGAGACGCTCCTGTCGTGAGGGAAACGGCCAGCACACCAAGGCATTCCTGGGCCAGGGACTACATCCCCCAGCAGCCCCGGACCCCCGGCACTCCCATGACGCTCCTGCTGCGCCTGCTGGCGCTATAACATCGCGGAGCTTCGAGCGGGACGGGGGGGACGCCTAAACTTGTTTTGCTCACCGTGATATCCTGCCGTGAGGGAAACGGCCAGCACCCAGAGACACTCCTGCCGTGAGGGAAACGGCCAGCACACAGAGACGCTCCTGCCGTGAGGGAAACGACCAGCACACCAAGGCATTCCTGGGTCAGGGACTACATCCCCCGCAGCCCCGGACTCCCGGCGCTCCTGTGACGCTCCTGCTGGGCCTGCTGGTGCTATAACATCAGGGAGTTTTGAGCGGGACGGGGGGGACGCCTAAACTTGTTTTGCTCACCATGATATCCTGCCGTGAGAGAAACGGCCAGCACCCAGAGACACTCCTGCCGTGAGGGAAACGGCCAGCACACAGAGATGCTCCTGCCGTGAGGGAAACGGCCAGCACACCAAGGCATTCCTGGGCCAGGGACTACATCCCCCAGCAGCCCCGGACCCCCGGCGCTCTCGTGACGCTCCTGCTGCGCCTGCTGGCGCTATAACATCGCAAAGCTTCGAACGGGATGGGGGGACACCGAAACTTGTTTTGCTCACCGTGATATCCTGCCGTGAGGGAAACGACCAGCACCCAGAGACCATCCTGCCGTGAGGGAAACGGCCAGCACACAAAGACGCTCCTGCCGTGAGGGAAACGGCCAGCACACCAAGGCATTCCTGGGCCAGGGACTACATCCCCCAGCAGCCCCGAACCCCCGGCGCTCCTGTGACGCTTCTGCTGCGCCTGCTGGTGCTATAACATCGCGGAGCTTCGAGCGGGACGGGGGGACACCTAAACTTGTTTTGCTCACCGTGATATCCTGCCGTGAGAGAAACGGCCAGCACCCAGAGACACTCCTGCCGTGAGGGAAACGGCCAGCACACAGAGACGCTCCTGCCGTGAGGGAAACGGCCAGCACACCAAGGCATTCCTGGGCCAGGGACTACATCCCCCAGCAGCCCCGGACACCCGGCGCTCTCGTGACGCTCCTGCTGCACATGCTGGCGCTATAACATCGCGAAGCTTCGAACGGGACGGGGGGGACGCCGAAACTTGTTTTGCTCACCGTGATATCCTGCCGTGAGGGAAACGACCAGCACCCAGAGACCATCCTGCCGTGAGGGAAACGGCCAGCACACAGAGACGCTCCTGCCGTGAGGGAAACGGCCAGCACACCAAGGCATTCCTGGGCCAGGGACTACATCCCCCAGCAGCCCCAAACCCCCGGCGCTCCTGTGACGCTTCTGCTGCGCCTGCTGGTGCTATAACATCGTGGAGCTTCGAGCGGGACGGGGGGACGCCTAAACTTGTTTTGCTCACCGTGATATCCTGCCGTGAGGGAAACGGCCAGCACACAGAGATGCTCCTGCCGTGAGGGAAACGGCCAGCACACCAAGGCATTCCTGGGCCAGGGACTACATCCCCCAGCAGCCTCGGACCCCCGGCGTTCCCGTGACGCTCCTGCTGCGCCTGCTGGAGCTATAACATCGCGGAACTTCCCCCGCCCCGCGGGACGTGCGCGGGTGTGTGCCGGGAGTAGCCCGGGACAACGGCGGGCCCGTCTGAGCCCGTCAGAGACTGACTGAGACTGGACTGGGCCACTCCCTTGATGTTTTGTCAATTAGTAAGATACTATTTTATATATATTACTCAGTTCTTTTTAATTGTGCACATGATTATTTTTACCTAGTCTTAGGAAGTGTGGTAAACAAACAGGCATTATAAGTATGGCATCGAAAAAAGGCAATGGTATCAAAACTTCTATGACGGGTGTTGGAGGTGGACTAATTGGTACTATAGACGCTTTCTTTATTAAGGCGGTCTCCGCTTTGGAGAAGGAGATAGCCTTAACTGAACGGCGTATATCTTCCGACCCAGTGTTCATGAGGAAATCATCATTAGGGAGAATTGCTACAGTACCCTCCCCTTAACAAATATTGACCCAGAATATCCAAATATCTTCCCAACAACATGATTTGTCAACCACACTCGACATATGTGGTATTGACGCAAGCCTAGATTCCTATATGGCCTATCCTTTAGCAGAACCGAGGAAGCGCCAAAGCCTTTTGCCAACTAGTAGCGAGCCACCATTAGGTGAACTAGCAGAGGGTAAAGCCCTTACTCTAAAACGTAAGCGCGGTGGAAGGGAGCCTAAAGGCTCTCGTACCAAAAAGAGTAAAACTGCTTCTCCCATTAGACAAGATAAGGGGGTTACGTATAGGAATAAATCGCCAATACAGGAAGAAATTTGTGGCCCCAAACATACAAGTCTCACTGTTGAAATAACAGATAGTCCGCCTATACACGATAGAAATATTGTATGTTCATTGGATAACATTGAACACTAAGTTAAGTCCCTAATACTCCCATTGGTGGAACGTACTAGAAGGATAGGCATACAGCTAGACACTTTGGAGAAAATCACACGGGATAACTCAGCCCTGTTGAAAAAACTAGGGGACATAAAACCAGCAAAGAATTAATTAGCATCACCGAAAAAAAGCCAAAAGCCTTTAGCTAGTGTAAAACTGGGCCAAGGCAGTAAAAACCTTTTAAATCCAGAAGGCGGAATGACACAAGCTAACGATTCTCAACAGGATGGAAAGGTTGGCAAACAAACTAAATTAGATGGTCTTAATATAAGTGCAACCAAGATCTCAGATAATGTGGTACCAGATAAAATAGCGGCACCGAGCAGCAAAGGACATAGGAGGAGAGTTGATCTCCCCCCAGACTCCTATCCCTATATAATTGTGCTTGCTGGGGTACCGGAGTGGAACAATAATAGGGAGGAAAATCCTCACGAATTGAAGAACAAAGTCATGTATTGGCTAGGGAAAAATAGACCCCTTAGGCCTGACCTGCGTGGGGAGATTATTAATGTCCGCAGAGTGAATTGGTTGGGCCCTAAAGAAAAAGATATTAGAGGCGACTGCATTATCGTAAATTTTAAAGATCCAAGAGTAGTGCACTTTATTAGCGGTTTCCCAAATTATGACAACCCTGGTGGAATTTTCTCCTTGGATTTAAGTTACTTCTATCCACGGTCCCTTTTGCTGCTGCTGGGAGCCGGAGACCATACAATCCACGATACAAAATAAGGCATCCACATATTGGAAGTCGATTTAATTCCCCATGGGAACACATGATGCATAAAAGTCTCACGCAGTACAACTTCCACGATGACAGACCGACAGGGAACCTATTTAATGTTCCAACATATAACAGATTCGAGTCCCTGTCGGGTCTGGAGGGAGTGGATTGACCAGCACGGTACAAGGCAATCGTCACCTGTGCAGAAAATATCGATTCCCCTCTAGAAAAGGTTCAACAAGTAAATGTGGAATCACAAGATTGAGAAGAACAGACCTTGGCCAGCATAGAAATTACAGAAAACACATACATAGAAAGGTTGGAAGCTATACAAACCGGGGGTCAAAATGTGAACGAGGGAAGAACAGATAATAATATAGTTAAGACCACTACTTCAATACATGCCACCTATGATAGGATAAAGGATAAATGGACTATCACTTTCTGGAACATTGCTGGACTCAATGCCAAGCTGGATAACCCACTTTGGCTCAAATTAATTGAAGGTCATAATGTTATATGTTTGCAAGAAACGTGGGCTAAAGATGCGTACCATTTGAATGGTTTTAAAACGTTTTTACTCCGGCCATAGGCTCATCATATGGCAGAGCCAAGGGTGGGCTCTGCACATATGTTTCTAATTGTTTTAAATGTAAAAGGGTTGAGGTTTTTGTTAATAACTGTTACTACCATATTGTGGGCCTACATATGAATAATACTCTCTGTATCCTGGTTATAAACTTATACAATAATATCCCTCTGGCTGATATAGCCCCAGTATTCAAAAAGTTACGTGCCGAAATAAATTCCATAATCTGCAATGAACGAAAGGAGTTTGTTGCTATATGGGGGGGCGATTTTAATTGTGCCCTCTGCCATAGAGCTGGAAAAGGGAATTGTGGAATAACTATGGACAGGGAGTCCACTTTGATTCACTTTGAACACAATGGAAAGGGTGACGCTCTGAATGAGATCCTCTTTATGAATGATTTAGGCTTTGCTAATAATTTATGCCAAGCGGAGGTACCGTTCTCCGCAACTTTTTGTGGTAGAGGGTTTTCGTCTGTAATTGACTATGTTATAATTTTCTCATGTTATAGGGGTTGTGTTAGAAATTACAGTATACTTGAGATCTCATTAAGTGATCACTTCCCCATTAGGGTGGAAATTGTAGACCCTTGTGTCATCGCGGATAGCATCCCTAGGCTGCAGTCAAGGGACATCACTATCTCGAGACAGAATGGTTATGCTGTAAAATGGTCAAAAATTGTTCCTGAAGAGTTTCTTTGTAATTTAATGAAGGCCTGTAACACATGCTTCAATACTAGCCTGGACATGATGTCCAATGACATTGAGGTACTTAACAATTTCACAACTATTGTAACATGTATAAAGGAAAGTCTGTGGATCAGCCTAAAAAAACACAACAATAATAAAAAGAAGGGATGGTTTGATCAAGAGTGCACTAAGGCACATTTCAAACTTAAACAGGCACTGAACGGGGACCCTAAGGATCAAAAACAGATCAGGAAGCTTCGAAAATCTTATAAATTGGCAATTAGGAGCAGAAGGGCTAAAATAAAGAAGGAAGCTTGGGAGGAACTACTAGGAGCCTCCGAACGGAGGGACATGATAGCATTAGGCGGGCAGTCAATGCGCCCTTTTTTAAGGATGATACTAATGCGCGAGTTGAGATTGCTATCGCCGAGGATGACTGGGTGAGTCACTTTGAGTCCCTTTATAACCCTGCTGACCCCTTGAGGGAATTGACTGAGCAGGATATACCCAAAGCACCAATAAGTATAGGAGGCCTGAACCTTTCTTTTAAATTGGACGAGGTCATAAAAGCCATTGGTTCGAGCCAGGGGGGAAAGGCACCGAGCCCGGACAGGGTACCGGTAGATGTCTTTAAAAATAACATATCCCTATGGGCACCACTTTCAACAAAATTTCTTAATGCAGCTTGCACAGTCGGTCTACCACACACTTGGTACGAATCGATTATAGTACCGATTTTCAAGAAGGGCGTTAGGGCAAACTGTAAGTGTTATCGCCCTATATCCCTGCTCGAGTCTACTGTCAAAATCGTTGGGAGGGTTATCTTGGACAGGTTGAAGTCATGGGCAGAGGAGCGTAAGATCATTAGTGACCTGCAATATGGTTTAAAAGAAGGGGTAGGGACAGTAGACCAAGGACTTAACTTATTTATATTATTGGAAAAGTATACTAAGGCAACGCGTGTGAGGTTATTTTTAACTTTTGTAGACTTGACCTCTGCCTTTGACTGTGTTAATCACAGCAAATTATGGTCAATTTTAATAAGATTGGGAGTAGAGGATAATATTAATTCCTTTTTAAGGGAGTTGTATAATGGGGCTAGGGCAACAATTAGATATGGATTAAATGGAGAGTGCACTAGAATGTTTAATATTGTGAGGGGTGTGAGCCAAAGATGTGTCCTTGCTCCGTTTTTATTTCTAATTTATATTAATGAGTTAGAGGACATCTTGCTGAGAGACTGTATAGATACGCCTACGGCATCACAACGACATATACCGGCACTAATTTATGCCGATTATGCCGTTCTGATGGCACGGACCCCCGTTACAATGCAATCTATGATCACTTCTTTTTCCACCTTCATGACCGGTTTGGATCTGAAGGTGAACTGCACCAAAACCTTCACTATGAACTGCGACGCTAAAACTAAGCAGCGGAAAATAACTATGTGCAATGATTCTAAGCCACTAGATTATGTCTCTACCTTTCCTTATTTAGGAATTGTGTTTGCCTTCACAGGAAACTGGAACATCGCAGTCAAGGGGAGAAATATGTTATTTACTAAATCAATAATGGCCCTTAAACTTTTTTCCAAAAAGATGGGAAAGAAACCAGTTAATGAGCTCTTACGCATTTATAAAACTAGCTGTGTAGCAGTGGCAACTTACAGTGCGGGAATTTGGGGCATCTCTAATGTCAGTAGTTTGCAGCTGACAGAGAACAGCTTTTTGAGATACCTCTTAACCACGTCCGAGAGTACATCTACATATAACTGTCACGCGGAACTTGGTATGCTATATATTGAGGACACCATTAGAATCCAGCCGGTTCTCTTATGGCACAGGGCTTGGACTACTAATGAATGTCACTTGAACCGTCTTATACTAGGGGACGCCCTAAAACTAGAGGGTGATCCTCGAATGAAATGGCTGAGACACATTAAAAGCTTTTGTGGTAATATTAATCATCCCGAATTTTATGATGACCCTGAGTCAATGGTTAATACCCCGAGAAAGGAATTGAAAAGGCTTTGTATTATGTATCTTATGAATCTAAGAGATCAAACTGAGTTGACTAAAAAAACAGTGTTGTCTCATTAATCGATTTTAATCTTGCAGTCTATTCAACCATACCTAACCTTGCGGTTGAGGGAACATGAAAAGTTTTTGTTGGTACGTTTTAGACTTGGGATTCTTTTTAGAACATTGAGCTTCCCTGATAATAATGATTGGTCACACAATATAAGCAAATGCCCCTGACATGAAATATCTACCCAATCGGATATTCATATTTTATTTTTTTGTAAATTTTACTCAGTACCGAGGGCAAGGTGGATTAAGCCAATTTTAAAATATATGAACCTCAGACAATGCCGCCCAGCCTTTCTGGCTATCAGGAAATTAGAAGATATATTCACGGTAGCATCTGTCTCTATATTTCTCAGAAATGTTTTTTACTCAAGAAAATCGATAATGTTTTAAATATTACTGTATTGAGTCTATGGTTTTTAATAATTTATGGTTTTTTAACAATTTATATATATTTCAACTGTGCTACAGTATGTAAATTGTGTATAAACATGTGTTTGTATGTACTTTTATGGTTATCAATGTTATATAACCGAATAAAGTCTTTGATTGGCATAGACATTCCACATTGTCTCAGATGAAACAACACTTGTCCCTTCTTTCTGATGATGTGGGACAACAATACTTTTTGTTAGATCCCGAAGAACATGTCACATGCTTTCTGTATGCTAAATACAATGAAGTGTTGACATCTCAAATGACATCAGAAGTGGCCAACAGGATTAAAATATCCTGTGTTCAGACTCCAAACACCAACAATAGAATCAGCACAAAGTGCCAGGGTGACCATGCAGAAAACTCATTTTCTTACTGATAGCAAGTCTAGAAGTGAGGCTTAGAAAAATCTCAAGCACAGGCTTTTCAGGATTTTTAATGATAATCACCATCATTATTCTATATAGGTATTTGGCCTGTTGGCCAATAGCTCGTGCAATTGATCTGAAAGGATTGTAAATGGATTGATGGTAGAGGTGTGGGTAGACATTTTACAAATCATAAAACGGGCACAACATGCCCTTTTATTAAATGTGCTCACATATTTGTGTATAAAACACACGTTACGCCAATCCTCAGACGAACAATATAAACAGGTGATTTTGAGGCATTTTGTGTAGTTCATGTGCTTCTCCTTGGTCCGCAAAACATGTTACAGTGTGAAACACGTGAATCACAGCATGTAAAAGCTGACCCTATAAGCTATCAGCCAGATTCATCAATGTCCAAATCTGCGATTTCTAAATTGCGAGAAAAAGCGAATCGCAATTAAGAAATCGCAGTATGGCATTCATGAATATTTGCGAGAAAAAAAAGCGAATCGCAATCGGCCGCAATCGCCGATTGCGAGTCGCCGAAAATCGGTAAATATTCGCATAATCGGCCGATACCCGTGTGGAAATTGCGATTACCGATATCGCAAATTGCGATCTCGCTAACTGCGAGATCGCAAAAACGGGAAGTCGCATCCTGAGCACAGTGATGACATCACAACCAGGAAGTAGGCAGGTTCCACCCTCATTCAGCAGTGAGAGCCTGAACTGGAAGCAGCATCATCAGAGGTCCCCTCCAGTGTGCCTACAGGAGTAAACTAGACACCCCAGTGGCAAGCATGTCTGAGGAAGCTGCAGCTGGATCTTCCAGTGGGAGAAAGAGAAAAATAAAATTTTCAGAGCAAGAGCTTGAATTTTTAATTGAAGGAGTCTGCAAGGACTACAATCGGCTGTTCTTAAAAGACTCCAGAAGGGTGCCCGAGGCCGATAAAAGGCGGCTATGGTTGCGCATCTGCGCTAAAGTAAACTCTGTGGGGGTGACCCAGCGCTCCGTGGACGAGCTAAAAAAACGCTGGTATGACCTCAGAGGGCGGTCAAAGGAGAAGATTGCGGAGAGGCTGGGGGAGCGTGTGGCGACAGGTGGAGAGGAGCCCACTGTCCCACCGAATACACCACTGGAGGACCGAGTGGAGGACACCATAAATCTGCAGGCATATGTGGGTGTGACACAGCTGGACTTCTCCCGACCCACCCAAGACACACCAGGTAAGTGCCATGCGACTGCGACCCCCTGTCCCCTAACAATGTCCATGACTCCAGACCATCCCATATCAAACCCCAGTAATGTAGCCAAAGCACACCACTAAAGCGCTATTGCATTGTGGGACATGTAGTCTGACCACAATTACCATCTTGCCCCAATAAGCCAGACATGTTTAGTGAGAGTCAATCCTGCAGCGAGTCAGGGAATGGTAGTCTGCATGCATGTAGGAAGCCTAAATGTGTAAGAAACATGTCACTAATCAACGACCACTTTACATCACAGGTGGCGTAGAAGTCCCCAGCACAGACAGCGATAGCCTGGTAATTGAGGACATCACGGAGGACACAGAGGGAGACACAAATCTATCCCCACAGCCCGGACCATCAGGGCAAGCTGCCGCACCTGCGGTCATCACACCACCTGCCCCTGTGGCCAGTGCCACCCCTGTGCCACCACGCACTGCAGTAGCATTGCCCATCACACACCCACCAGTGGCGCTTGCAACACCAGCAGCAGTTCGCCAACCAACCCGCCGCCCTGCGGCTGTGAGGAGCCAGTCCAGCGGACTGGTGAGGGATCAGCGCACTAACAATTCCCGTGATGGCAGGGAACAAAACGTGCGACCAGGTGTGCTCTCCATTGAGCGCCGTCTGCATCAGACCCAGGCCCGTCATCTCGGGGCTATCCACCTCCAAATGGACAATACCGCCCGAAATGTAGCACTAATGTCAGACCGCATGGAGAGGATGACAGCTGCTATGGAGGCCAACACACAGGCCATGAACAGGCAGCGGGATCTCAACTGCCGCAGACACCGCCAACTGCTGACCCGCCTGTCAGCATACACGCGGTCGAACTACATAATTGGGAACGCGACCTCCCAACTCTCACGACACTCCTTGGCCATGCAGGTCCAAATGGTCCAGTGCTGCCAGGACGTCGCGAGAGCTCTGGAGCATGTGTCAACAGCAGTGCAGGGCATGCAAGCTGCCGGCCATGGCCAGGGGGGGGCTGACGACACAAGTGAGGCTACATCCAGCCATAGCAGCCAGTCCATTCCACCGGTAGTAGCACCCCGCCGCAGCAGCAGGCCCTCTGCTGCCTCACGGCCTAATCAGGAGGAGGATGGTGAAAGGAGGCTGGGAGCATCTGCCCGGGGGCGGCATTGAACAATATAACATTAACATGAGTGGCCATGCTGCTGCTACAAGCATGCCCTACTGAAGAACAGACATATGACGCAATATGTCATTCATGTACCAGTTTGCAGAATGACCATTTATTGTGCTGTAACAATTACAAATATTCGGACTAACTTAATCTGACTCATGTCATTATAAATGTTGTCATGCATGAGTTAAGTAATGGGTGTGGGGAGTGGATGCACTAGAAATAGTTCATGCAGATTTGGTTGCGGCGCATGTGTCCTTCTGCAGGATTCTCGCCGCGCGTGTGACGCACATGTGCAGGTGGTCGGTTGTCCCCTTCTGGCTCACTGCCAGAGATGTCTACAGGTATCCTGCGCTTGGTAGCAATGTTGTGGAGGATTGCACACACGGCCACGATGCGGCAGCAGACCTCTGGCTCGTATTTGATGGCCCCACCAGTCTTTTGCAGTATGCGGTATCTGCTCTTCAAAAGGCCAAATGTCCTCTCAATGCAATTTCTTGTGTGTATGTGTGCTGCATTGTAACGCCGTTGCTGTGGTGTTGCAGGGTTGAGGTATTGTGTGAGGAGGTACTCACGGAGAGCGTAGCCGCTGTCACCTGAATGATGGGAGCAGAGGCTGAGTGCCTGTGCGGCGCAGCTACATTATCACAGTGTAATATTGTGGGGCATGTGTACTTACCCAGAAAGGTGTCCCCCGGCCAGTCGTGTGTGAATGCCACTGTGTCGGAATATGAAGGAGTCATGTGTGCTCCCCGGGTACTGTGCCACTATGTCCGTGATGATTGTCTTTGCATTGCACACCATCTGGATATTGAGAGAGTGGTAGGACTTGCGGTTGCGATACATGTATTCCGTTTTGCTGGTGGGCAGATGTGGTTGTGGGTACAGTCAATGCATCCTATTATATGTGGAAATTGTGCTACATTGTAAAATTGCAGCTTGGTGTCATTCAAGTCCTGTTGGCTGGTGGGGAATGAGATGTAGTGGTGTAGCCGGGTCAGCATGGCCTTCAGGAAACTCCTTAGGCAGCGGGACATGGTGGGCTGGGATATCCCCCCTGCGACAGCGACTATCCCCTGAAAGCTTCCGGAGGCCAGTAGGTGCATGCTGCACAATACCTGCACATGGGTGGGAACGGCATTGGTCCTCCTTGTTGGGTGCTGCATCAGGGGTCTAGGTCCCGGATCAGCTTGATGATCATTGCCCCATTTAGGCGGTACTTCGCGTAAATTTGCTCCCTGGTTTGGCCCAGAAGGGTGACCCGCACACGGAATATCCGCTCCTGGATCCTACGTCTGTTCCGTGCTGCTCGCTGTAGCCTTCGCCGCCTGACCACCATGTAGAGTCCTGGCATTGTGAGAGTCCTCAGGCTCCAGCTGCATGTCCTTAAGTGTGTTTGGTCAGGCCTGCACCTGTTTGTAGTTTGCTAACGTTTTTTTGAATTTTTTTTTTCTCCTTACTAGTTACCACCTGGTTTGGGTTCTCCTTAAATTGCGCGTCGCAAATAGCGATTTTCGGGTTTTTCGCAAAATGCACATTTTCTTGAATGGCGATTGCGATTATTTTGCGAGTTCGCAAATGAATTCACAGAATCCATGGTTTCTCGCTATTTTCAGATTCACTAATGGGCTTGTTCCAAGATTCTGCAAATTTATTTGCGGACTCGTAAAATGTATGTTGCGAATTCGCTATTTTGGATTTTTCAATATCATGAATCCCTTTCTTTGAAATTGCGATCGCAATTGCTAATTCGCAGCTATTGCGATCGCAATTTGGCTTCATGAATCTAGCTGTTGGTTCGGACTGGTTGGATACTTGTTTCGTGTTATGGCTTCCTGGCTCCCTACCTTAGAGGTGGAATGATCCAAGCACCTGATTCAAAGATGATACTTTGAGGAATACTGCATGATGATTGGGTCTTTTAATTGTACACCGCTCCATTGCAACATAGATAGATTGGCGCAATACAAATACGCATTCTGAATTACACGTCGACTGGTGCTCTGGATTCTATTGGCTATCATTGGCGTTGGTGCTTACGTTTGTTTACGGCAAAAGTCCTGTGATGTGTATTACTGACCGATTTTCATACGTGTTTTGGAAGAAATAAAACCGTGCAAACACATTTTGGAAATAGGTTTGTTATTCACAATTGTTAAACAGGTTCTGCACAGCGTGCTGCGCCTTTAAGTGACTACAAAGTTTAGCTTCTTCTATTAGAAAGTAGCTACCATATTTTATAGGCAGGAAGACGCTTGTCGATAATGAGGACGCGTCGGTCCAGATTGTTGATAAGCTAGAGTTAACAGAATTTGAGTTCATCAGCTGTGGTTTAATTAAAACGAGTCAGAGTGCAAACACATCAATGAATTCCTTATGCCTGTTAATATATTTGAATGGTATGAATCCATTAACCAAACAAATTACCGAAGACTGTCTTCTGTTTCTTTTAATGGGTTCAGAAACTTTTGTACTTGATAGTAATGTCAGAACTAATATTCACAACTTGGCAACATTTTCTGGGCTGCCAGAAAGATTCAGTCATTCATGGCAGAAGAGAGGGCATTAAGAAACGTCGAATGATCAAGCTTCACTAACTGAACTCCCTCATTTGTGGAATTACATTTCCTGACACTTTTTATGCATTACCACCATGTTTAATGCATCTATTGCCTCATATTGTATCTGTGCTGACAATTCTAATTCCTCTTTCTGCCAATATTCAACAACCAAAATAGCATGAACAATCTCCCTGCAGAATTCCATCTTCTCGGTTGTTGAAGAAATGCGGGTAAGTTCAGGCTGCTTGGCATGGGATAATTGATGCTGAAATGCAAATAGTTTAAAAGCTGGACCCGAGCCCCTTGGTTTCTCAAGAAGCGCTGGAAGTTGACAGCCTTGGAAACTAAAGTAAAAGTCGAGGAAACCTGTAGCAGAAAAAACAAAGCACAAAATGGAGGCACGCGCACAACGGACGAAAATCAAACAACTGTTTGATTCATGTGCGGTTGAAAACAATTGCACTGCTTTAAAGATTAAAATAAGAATGAAACTAACATGAATCACATGTTAATACGCATAGGAAAAGTATAAATTATATAATATAATGCAAGCAATAGGAGAGTGCCCAGTGTGCCTCAAATAGAGGGCGGTTCAGTTGTGTGTTTTTACTACTTACAGTACAAAGGGGATCAAATTGCTTCCCAACGCAAAGGTTAACGGAGGCAATCACAGAAGGATGCATAACTCAAAGGTTGAAATAAACAGTCGCGGAAGGAGGCACAGCATCTGTTGTTACTAGGGCTAAATTTGAGCCAGGGCTTCCGGATTACCGCACCAGGAGTCACTTTCGGGAAAAGCCACTTATTTTTCCTCATTAGATTTTGACTCGGAACAAGAGAGAGAGAGAAAAACACGCAAGGGAGAAAGTAGGGAAGAAAGACGGAAAAAGTGCGACAGAGACAGAAAAGATGAACCAGCAAGAGTGAGACAAATGAGCAGGGAGTGCCTGGTGATGGATTAAAGAGGCACGAGGGGAATCAAGACTAATTAGCCATAGTATTCAGCATGCCAATGTTCAATACCGCCCGGTACAGACGTCTGACCAAAACTATGGGGTCCAGCACTTATTATTTTGCCAATTAGGCACTGGTAGGTACTAATTCAGTAGACTGGATGCTTGCTAATAGCAGCTTCCTCTGAAGAGCCAGGAAGGGGAAGGAACAAATGAATGGACATTAAATGGGATAATTCTATTAACCTATGTGGGAATAAAAACAGCAGGGCAGGCGCTAGGCATGGGCAGTGTGGGCACACCAGTGTACCAAACCCAGGACACTGCACCCCAGTCCTCTCCCGACCCACGGCCATCCAATTTACAGATAGGTGTCTCATTGTAATTGTGCCCATGTGGTAGAACTCCCATGGGCCTAACCAGGGCATAACCAGACCATACATTGGGAGAGCATTGGCTAACACACCAAGAAATGGAGGTGAAGCTAATACTTAAAACACATGGGAGCAGACTTATCCTCAGAGGCAATACAGCAAAACAGAGACAAACTGTGAATTTTAAACATATTGAACATACTGAATACCAGTAGAACAAACATGATTGTGTGGAATTTACATTTATAAACTACTTACACAGAACTTTAAAGGAGGGGTTCAAAGAACTGAAGTAACAATCAGTTTGGACAGATTTCAGTACAAAGCACATTAAACACGTTTTTGTAAAGTTATTTCAAAATGTTGACCCTTTTTACAATTCTCGAACAATTCCTTCTTGAAGGATAACGTGCTAATTATGTATTTATTAATACATGTATAGAAATGTGCTCTTGCGCGACTGTTGACCAAAGGTATGTTTACAGTGTGCTCATCAGGATGTTGCAACACATGCTTATTAGATGCTGCACACATGAACAGGTCTCATAAAACTGAGTGTAGTGGGTTAACACACCTGGTTGGGGTGTATGACTACCAAGTGACAGGTTTGATTCCTGACTCATCGTTCATTCCTCCTGAAATAGACTGAATACCACTCAGTTGGCAATATTAAACATGGTATTTGCCCTGCTGTGAATCTGCACTATTTTAAGCATAACATAATTGTTGTTAGTACCCCATGTTGAGCCGTTATCATATGTAATGCACGATTGAGCTTCATCCAAGCAGTAAGCCACCAAGCTGGTGCTTTGTCCTCTATCTACGTCACTCAGGAACAAACAAAAATAGTGCCTTATATTAACATATATTATAACAACCAGCTTTCAGTTCTCTCCTAAAACCCACAGCACATACAGTATCAAAACCACTCAAATATATCAGTTTTAAATCTTCAATGGGCAATGTGCTTGATAAAATGCGTAATTTGTAGATTTCAAAAGTTTTATTGAGGATTATATAGATATATACAGTACAGTACAGTAGTCGTGGTGCTTTACTAATTTCTTCAGAACGCCTTCTGGGAGAATGACTACAGTCTCTATAAAGGTGGTTTTTAAAAGTCTTTAAGTATTTACAGGAAAAAGTAGGATTTACACATTGAAACATTGGAACATGTTGCACACAAAGAAGTGTGTTTTCCTTGTGTAATGCTTTTGTATTGGAACGCCTTTGTGCTCAGAATTATGCTACAATTGACAGGCCCTGGTTTAGTTTGACAACAGAGTTAGGGTTCACAAGTGTGCTGCCAAACTACACTGGTTAGAAAAGCACAACACATTGATGCAATACCAGTACAAGGGAAGTGAAGTTCTTGCACCGTGCTGCCTCTCCAGACACCCTTCCAGCAATTTCTACATCTGTTGGCACTATGAGAAACGTATCTTAGTGGTTATTGGTTTAGGCAGCAGAGGTGTTCTTCAGGTTACACATACATTTTATATACAGCATTCACATAGCCAAGCTGTCTCTCCGTATACCCAGAGGTTCTGCTCCGAACACCTGAGCAATCCCTCATGAGATAATGCTGATTTCAGAAAAGATAAGAGCGACAAAATACTATTAAAGCACACACCAGGGACCTCAGGATCATCATTGGCATCAAACTGGACATGACTACACAAGTCAAGCCATCAGTGCATTCTACTTCTTTGCCCTCAACATACTTAGGAAATCTTCAAATGGCTCCCAAGCTACAACTAAAATATTCACACACATGCCATAGTCACTATCAAACTGGACAAGAAGAACACCCTATGTGCAGAAATCTGCAAGCAACTCGCTGGAAGACTTTAAAATATCCAGAACTTAGCAGCTAGACTCACCCCAAACCTCCCATGCAGCAACACTGGCTCCCAATACCCAAAGTCCTTACTCACTCTTTCATTACTCACTCTTTCAGGCCACCATACATGAGCCCTACTTACCTAAACAGATGACTCTCCTCCCACAAACCCTCCGGAAACCTCTGTTCATACTTGCAGTGATGTCACTGACCATGTCATGAATTATGTAATATGTGACGTCATCAGCAATGCATTGCGGGGCCGCGAGTTATAGTTAGCTGAACTAACTATAACGGCAGATTTTTTCTTGTTTTGTAGGAGTGAAATGTCCAACTAACTATAACGTCAAGGAAACCTGTGCTTTTTTCAGTGAATTTCTAAGATTTTTCAAATGCTAATTTCTAACTAACGAGCCTGAAACCTATGTTTTTTGTCTGTGAATTTCAAAGGTTTTTTTTTAATTCTAATTTCTAACTATAACTTCCCTGAAACCTATGTTTTTTTCAGTGAATTTCATAAGGTTTTTTGAATGCTTAGTCTAACTATAACTTCCCTTAAACCTATGTTTTTTTCAGTGAATTTCAAAGGTTTTTTAAATGCTAATTTCTAACTATAACATACCAGTCGCGTATTCAGAGTGGTGGAGAAAGGTGATCGTGGCCTCAGAAACAACTCTCAGCAATCCTACTGTGTGGGAGGTACTGGAGGTAACAGGAGGAGTAGTGAGCCCCCAACATCAACCTTGGGGGCCAACTATCCCTTTTATTACCACCAGTAAGTTCCACAAAGCAGTATTGCTAACTTCTTATATCAGGTCCTGCCCCCTGCCTTCACCACTGTGCAAACGCGCCACGTGATTGGTTTTCAGTTGGTGGATTAAGTCCCCTTGAATCCTGAGGGTTGCTGGGGTCCAACTAGCCCACCAGGTATCTCCAGTATGTGCCACAGAGCTGCGTTGCAGAGAGGTGTAAAAAGCGGCGTGGCCTTGGACCACCTCTCCGCTACACAGCTCTGTGGCGCTTACTGGAGGTACCTGGTGGGCTAGTTGGCCCCCAGGGACACTCAGGATTGAAGGGGAATTAATTCCCCACCTTAAAATGCGCCACGGGGCGCGTATGCACAGTGGTGCAGGGAGGGTGCGGGGCCTGATGTGACAAGTGTGCAAACGCATCCTGTGGCATGTTTTAAGTTGGGTATTAAGTTCCCTTGAATCCTGATGGTCCCTGGGGGCCACCTGGCCCACCAGGAACCTCCAGTAAGCACCACCGGGCTGTGTTGCAGAGAGGTGGTCCAAGGCTACGCCCCTTTTTACACCTCTCTGCAATGCAACTCTGTGGCGCTTACTGGAGGTACCTGGTGGGCTAGTTGCCCCACAGGGATCCTCAGGATTCAAAGGGACTCAATCCCCCAACTTAAAACGCACCACAGGACACCTTTGCACACTTGTCACATCAGGCCCCTACGTTCACCACTGTACAAACGCTCCTGTGGCGCTTTTTAAGTTGGGGGATTAAGTCCCCTTGAATCCTGAGGGTCCCTGAGGGCCAACTAGCCCACCAGGAACCACCAGTGAGTGCCACAGGGCTGCGTTGAAGAGAGGTGGTCCGAGTCGATGCCCCTTTTTACACCTTTCTGCAACGTAACTCTGTGGCGCTTACTGAAGGTACCTGGTGGGCTAGTTGGCTAGGGAGGGGCGTGGCCTCGGACCACCTCTGTGCATCGCAGCCCTAAGGCACTTATTGGAGGTACCTGGTGGGCTAGATAGCTCTCAGGGACTCTCAGGATTCAAGGGGAACTAATTTCCCTCCTTAAAATGCGCCACAGGGCGCGTTTGCACATTGATGAAGGGAGGGGGCGGGGCCTCAGCGATTTGCCGGTTCTTTTTTTCTTCAATTTTTGGGGAGGGGACTGCGTGGCCCCCCTTCCCTAGGTCACTTTTGGCCCCAGGACCTCATCTTCCGGGGGCCTGGCAGCCTTGTTTTTTTTTAAGAGTGCAGAGGGGGAACGCGTGGCCCCCCTCCAAAGTCCACGCGTTCCCCTCGGTCCTGGCCATCCATTTTATTTTGATTTGTGTGAGGGGGCAGCATGGTCCCCCTCCTAGGGCCAAGTAAGGACCCAGGGACCCCATCCCCCTGGCTGGCCTGCCTTTTATTTAATAAATATATTTTTTTGGGGGGGAGGGGACCACGTGCTCCACCCCGGGTCACTTCTGGCCCCAGGGATCCCATCCCCTGGGGCCTGGCCACTCCGTTGGGGAGTGTGGGGGGAGCCCCAATGCCCCTACGGTCCCGCCGGCTGCCTGCCTCCTGCAGGAGCCAGCATTGCCTTTCCACATGGGAAGCTGCTAACATGCAGCTCCCCATGTGGAAAAGCAATCTGCTTTGGATTTTGGAACGTAGAGCAGGAAACCTGTTCTTGCTTCCAAAATCCAAAGTTTGCTATGGGAGGGTGGGAGCTACACGGCTCTAGCCCTGCCATAGCAAACAACTGTGTTCTGGGGGTCGGCTTCCTGGGAAACTGAAAGCCCGCCCTGGGAGTGGCAGTTCCCAGGGCCATCAAGGGCTCCAGGAGGGGGGCTGCGCAACCCCCTCCCAACATTTCAAAGTTGGTGGGCCCTGGGGTCCGTAACAGACCCCCAAATTTTAAATTTAAACATAGAGTGCCGTGGGGAGGTGGTGGCAAGAGGCCCCCCCCACACCTTATAAAATTAAAGAAAAAAGCACGGGGAGATGGAGGTCCCCGGGGCTGAGGGGAGGCCGCGTGCCCCCCGCGGTTCAGTATCAAAGCCCTGGGAAGGTGGTGGTCTCCGGGGCAGCATGGGGGGATGAGGGACCCCCCCATGATTTTTTTGTTTACAGCTAAGGAGAGGTGACAGTCCCCGGGACTGCGGTGGCCGTACTACTCCCTGCATACATTGTAATAAGCCCCGGTGAGGTCGGGCCCCCGCTAATCTTTTTTGGCAATGCCCCCTGGACCCGGCCCACCCGAGGGCCTAAATTAAAAGAAGCGCGAGAGCCCGCGCTACATTTTAAAAAAAAATGTCAGCGGGATTCACGGCCCCAGTGCGAATTTCACCAAAAAAAAAGTTACATCTTTTTTTGTCTTTGTCGGGGTCCTTGTGGGACCCCCGAGCAGGCCTAGGGTCAGGGTGTTTCCACCCTGCCCCCTTTTCTTCTTTTTTAATCTTTTATCTACTGTTTACTTGGGACTCGGCCTTACCGAGTCACAAGATCGCTGCCAACCCTTCCTGGTTTGGAGTGTTGGCAGCCAATTAGAATGAAGCGCGTGGTCGGGAGTGTTCATGAACCCACCGCGCTCCTAGATATCGATATTTTTATTTTCTGATTTTCTCAGCAACTACTGAAGGGATTTGCACCATTTTACAAAAGGTTGCTTTTTGGATCAAGCCCTTTTTGCCAAATTTGGTGTAATTCCGTTCAGCAGTTCGGGCTGTAGCCTTGGCTAAAGTTTCCTATGAAAATTAGTTCTCCACTTCAAAATGAGGACGAACATGTGGAATCCACATTTACTGCACCAAGTACTGAAATCTTAGCACTTATTTATGAGCACTTTCTCCAGATACATTTCACCGGGTTTTTCGTGGGAAAATTGTGCACTATAGATATAGATATACAATTCAGAATCCAATCGGTACCTAAACCTCTATTTGCCCTCAGATGGAAATTAAAAACACAACTTGGAATCAGGGCTCTAGTAAAGTCTGTAAAGTTGTAGAAGCTAGAGGTATACTTTGTTAACAGAAAATTGTTCATGTCGGTGTTGCTATTATTATGGCCCAGTAGTGCTGTAGGATGCAAGTATACTGTAATGCACTTTATTTGTATTTTTATGAGACTTAATACTCCTTATGAGACACTCAATCTCACTGCTCTTTGAGAATGCTATGGAAGGAGTGTGCGTGTCATGCTACCTATAAAGATTGTATATATGTTGTGCATGATGTTCAGAGAGTGATCTTGCCATGTGTTGTCGCTAGAGGTGGATAAGCCAATAAACTTACAGTAAGAGCAGAGCTGAGCAAATGGCCTTGCTCGGATCTTAGAGCTTGTGCACTATCCGAGGTCTGAAAATGTCTGCTATGTTCATCACACAATACATATCATGTAAAATTTGATAAAGTTGTTCAAAATTCAAAAAAGTGTATTTCTTTAACACGTGAAGCTTTGACATTAATATATCACATTATAGCATTGCACTGAGAAGTACTTATTAAAAGATATGAGGAAAAAATAGTTTTTGTGAAATATATTATTTGTCTAAGATAACACAATTTAACAGATGAAATCAGCCAGGGAATCGATATCTATTTGCCTTTCCGTATGTTAAGGCTGTCTTTTTTCTCATTGTGACCTCTTAATTTTTTTCTTTCTAATGTAATAGCGTCTTGGGCCTCCCAAGCACAGAGAAAGCGCTATAAACATGACAATATAAGACAATATAACTGTCTTACTCAATTTCATTATAGAACATAGGTGTGCATGTTCTTTCCCCTTTTCACGTGTTAAGCTGTGAGAAGTAAATGCTGCAGTGTCTTTGTCAATGGGTAGAGTGGAGAGATATACTAATGAGTTTTTACAACTGTCCCCACAAAGAATTCGACACCTTGCAAATGGGCTGAAGAGAGGTCGGCCGCAAGAAGCACAAAAAGATTTTTGTTTTAAAAAACAAACCCTCCTCCACTTTTCAAAAAGGGGTTTGGACTGCCTGCGAAGTACAATAGCCCAGTGTACACTTCTGCTGAAAGAATCCTGTCCTGAGGCTGTAGCTGCTCAAGTTACAGAGCACGACGGAGTGGAGGGGAGAGCTAAAGCCCTTTTAGCCCAGTGGGCGTTGTGTGTCTGGGCCTTGCAGTTATAGTGTAACACATCGAGAACAAGATAAGGGGGCCACCTCCTATGGGCCCCTCCTATAGGCCCAGTTTCAAGGAGGCACATTCTGCAAGTTTTTCCTACAATTAGGCCTTCTGTCCTGCTGCCTATAACGAGGCACCACGGGAAACGTATTGTCCCGCAGTGTTAACCCTCTCAGTCTACTAGCAACTCTCACATATATGACTTTTATATGCTGTTAAGAGGTGCTTGTACGTGGCTAAGAGGTAGGGGATGCAGCTCAAGATGATTGTGAATAAAGCAGCTTCAGGAGCAGGGTCGTATTGGCATACTAACAGCCCTGAATGTGTCACCTTCTATGTAAATTAGCTGGGCCTCGCACATTCCTGTTTGTCCAGGACCCCCCAAAATCCTAGAACCGTCCCTGAACAGCAGTGACAAAGATTGCGCTCATTGAATATTGCGGAGCTCATTGTTAAGTGGAAGGCACATTCAGAGGCCTTGAGGCCCCTTTAAATGGGAGTGAAGCACTCTGGAAGACTATATTTTTCGAGACATCAGCATCTGTACATTTTTACATTGATCTAGTCCCGGAGAGTAACAGCAAAAGACAATGTACTCAATGTATGAGAGGTAAAGCAAGCTTTCTATTACGCATGCATGCCCTGGTTTGCTAAGACTATTGCACTGGGCAAAGCAATGCAAAGTGATGCAAAGTAGTGCAAATTATGCATACAATTTACTATGTAGTTATTTTGTCTAGGAAAGCTGCCCTCTTCTCAGTGAAAATATTGCCTTGCAATCACTTTTTGTTGTTTTTGCATTAAAGGGCCTTACTGGGGCAGATCAGCACAAACACCCATGGGTTTTCATGCATAGGCCAATCCACTAAGATAGGCAGACGGGACTTTGGATCAAATACTAATAACTACTGGAGGGAAGCACTGTATGCACCATGGCAATAAGAATAAACAATGCACTTCTTACATTGAGCAATTGCAAAAAATTAAGTTGCATGTCACAAATGTATTACTACAATGGAATTTAAAATAGAAAATTGCACTTTTAGGACCCTCCACCCCCTTTTTAGGTCTCGCCTGAGCCAGTGCATGCGCAGCACTGGCAAGACATTTAGTAAGTGGACTTTTAAAAGTCCGATCACACGCTTTTGCTGGCATAGAGCGTGCGGTTACGCACACAATTACGAGCAGAGGCGCCATCTGGCTTTCCTCTCTCATCATGGTGCGCGCACATCGCACTCAACACGCCAGACGGGATGTTGCAGCCTCTTTCACTTTCATGCGATAGAACAGACGGCAACAGCATGCAATCTTAATCAGTTTCACAGCTGCACGCGGCCACGCGGTCAATTCTTGTGCTGCTTTTTCGGGTAGAATGAAGGCTGTCAGATTCTTTTGCAGTTTGATTCCTTAGTCGTCAATCACTACGCTTTTCTGTGTTCACGAAAAAATATCAAAGTTCACGATAAACTCTCGGATAACTATTTAAAATGTACTATTTGTTTAGCCACCTCCCTTCAACCAACAAATGCATGTCTTTGTGGCGAGCGTATAAACATGTCCCTGAAATCAATTCCTTAAATTAGAGCCCTCCTCAGCCTGCCAAACGTTACTTGGACATTTCTGGCTCTGGTAGGTGCGTACTGTCCTCTGTGAGAGGGAGCTGCTGGGGGCTGGCACACAGGGGTTTATCCTCCGCAGGCCCATATCAGCCTCATGTCTGGCACTGCCTGCGGTTTTAAATGTCCTTCATTGTTTACGGATGATGATCCCAAAGTTATTAATGAATCAGGAGGAAGGCTTTCGAATGTATCTTTAATGCCTTTGGTTCTGAGTATTCACTAATGCATTTTTTCACTAGCTTCGAAACCTCGCCTCGGCCCAAGTGGCTTAGAAGCTTGGGTAGGGCACGGGTATTACACTGCTTTGCTGTCCCATCAGGGGTGATGTGTGCAGCCATTCCGGTCTTTTATATTGTGCATCACTTGCTGTCTGCTGACAATGGGGGACGGGAGCAGCATGTCCAGTGCCAGGAAACAAAGTTAAGGGACTAAAACGCTGGCACCGACTTACCACCTCATACCTGTGAGATACGTTGACTGCTCCTTGTGTGTGTAGTTTTCCGTGATGCATGATGGGCCTCGGAAATTGAGTTAGCGGCACACGTGAATCTGATCGAGTTCTGATTAGCCATGACATACACCTACCCCTCTGGTGAGGTTTGGTTTTTTTTAAATTATTTTTTATATTCTTTATTCTTTCTGGCAATAAGATCTTGGAAAGGTTCTCGGAGTAATTGCTAGGCAAAGTGGAAAGCTGATTCAGGCTGACAAGTCAAGGTCCCTCCCATCCTGTAGTCAGGCCATGCACCGCTGCAGCTCCCAGCGCTGTGGACCTTGAACAGCCGTGGCAGAGCGGGGCTGGGCTTGGAAAGGGACAACCGGAGCCTACAACACTTAACTGCCACTCCTCGTTTTAACATTTCAGTCAGACAGGAGCATGACAAACGTCACCGAGGTCATTAGTATCACTATAGAGTGCAATGCGACTACGAGCTCCCATATTCATCAGGTAATTCGCAGGTGGATATTTTTAGGATATATACAAATAAAAGTATGCTCAAGTGGTCAGGACCTGCATATAGCATTGGCTCTATGGCTCCAATGTGTGCATTAGGCCATGAGTCTACATCTCCTAACACACGCATGCGAATGCAGCAATCTGAGACACAAACAATGGCAAAACCAATAAAACTGGATTTGAAATGCTAATGCATGAACCATTAGCATTTCAGAGTGAAAGACATGGAAGAGAACTGACCGAGAGGACTTTAGATTAAAGTATTTCTCATGTACTTCAATGAAAACACTCTGCTGTAGGCTAAAGGAGACATCCAATCACCAAATAGCAATAAGTGAGATGGGTGCTTCACTGGGCAGTTGCACGATGCGATTGCAAAACTCAGACTAATAATTTAATGAGGCTGGTTGAAGAAATCCAGTGGCTGAAAGGGGGCAGCCAAAAGCCCACTATTTATATTGCTAGCAATCGGTCATTGCACAACTGTGCTGTCAAAACAGAGACACAAACCAATACCGAGTAACAAAGTTGGACTTCCCAATAACAGCTATCCTCTTAACCAGAATTGTTTCCTCCCTCTAGTTGCACACTTCAACCATCTCTCTCAACACCTTTTTCTTTCCTTCCATCATGAATATTTATAGATTTTCCTAAGGAATTCCTACTTACCATCCTCATTTAATATTTACATTCATCAGGTAACTTCTGATTTTAATGTCGGTTTGAGCATTGACAAAACAGTCTAACGTTGACGATGGCAAATTATGTTTCTTTTTGATGGGTTACATGGCATAGCCAATAGGTCTCGCGTTTGGGACCTTATAAGTGTTTAGCCATGCAACGGTTGGTATTGTTGCACCAAAGATATGGTGCTGCATAACTAAATACTTATAAGGTCCCAAAAGCGAGACCTATTGGCTATGCCAATGCTTGTTCTTCTTTACCTGCTATAGACCGATTGGATGAAACTTTCCATGAAGGGGCCAAAGTAGACAAACAATTTTTTGACTGTTTCTTCCAAATTTGCTAAATGCTGCATTAAGGAAACCATAAATGCTAGGAAAGGTCCAGGATTGTAAAATAAAGTAAATTAATCCACCTGTACAGGACAGTGTGATTTGGAAGCACAGGAGTTCACACTAAGTCGTTGTTTTCTCTTGAATCGAAGCCTACCATAGTGTCTCCAAGCACTAGTTCGCTGGCTTCTTGATCAGAGCCTCAGAGACAGAAAAGGCTCCAAACATCTTGAAACCGTGCTGGACCCAGCTTCAGTGACTCATAACCATCCCCCTTCTAGTGATGCTGCTCCAGCCCTGGACACTTCGTTTAGGTGTGAAAGGAGCCAAGATATCTAAAATCCAAAACGTAGGAGTTAAAAAATGTTGGCTAGAATCTGCTCTTAAACCGAGAGGAGACCAGGACTAACCTGCTTGTCTATCCGCCCAAGGTGCATCGCCAGTCGTCCAGGTTTTGCGGCAGTTCTTGCTACATTCTTCTCCACAGCAGGAAATCCTGTTCAGCGGTCCTTCACCAAAGGGGTTTGAGGCCTCGTGAAACTCTCACCAGCTACAGCCTCGTCCTGCTGGAGATTTTTGACATTGAAAAAATAGACTAAGTCCAAACAAAGAAATCTTCACTACAACTTCATCCATGGGCTCCCCAACTATGATTTCTCCTCCTCGGACACCAACTGCAGCCTTGCCCCATTTAACTTTACCTTCTCAAGCAACTTTTTGTCTAAATAACTTCTAAATCCAAAAGTGAGCACCGACCGGGACCAATACAATTTTTATATCTGACCCACGCTCTATCACGGGCCGTTATATTTTTCAACACTGACACAGTCTTAACAGGAGTTAGTGCTTTGATAATTTATGTGCCAGTTTTTACTTTATACTTTAAAATCTCAAAACACTTGTTCCACTGACTGGATTTTGTCATTTTTGTGTCAAATAATTAGCTAAAATGTATTCCTTGTTTCTAAATTGGTGTGACATTTTTCTTGTGTTGTGCTTTCACATTATTACTCTATGTGTGCTGAATAAATACTTTACATATTGCCTCTAGGTTACCACTGACTGCTTCTGTGCCAAGCTATCATAAGGTTAAGCACAAGTTAATGTAGTAACTTTTGTGATTCACTCTGACAGGAATTGTGGATGTTGCTTGAGCAGGGTTAACATCCCACTCACCCAACAACCCAAACTTATCACAGGTTACACCTGGGAACATCTCCCCAATTGAACAGAGAGGAGCCTGGAGTCACCCCCACCCACTAGCTAGTGCCAGGCATACATGTGCATCTTCAGGATCTCTTCCGAACACTTTCTAGACCTGTGAATGATCAGAAGAGGAGTGGGATTTCTGTCTGTAACTTTACAGGTGTACTGAAATACCTGCCCCCTCTTGTACCAAGGACAATTAAGTGGACTACAAGGCTCAGTTGGCTGACCTCCTGTGTAGTTACAAGGAGACATCAGGCTTCAAATGGACTGTTCCTGGAAGTACCCAGCTGACAAGTGGCTATTGGACCTAAATCTTGCTTATTTTTTATGTTGAAGCTGCTCACTACCATACTTCTCTTTTCAAAACTAGCCTACTGAAACAAAAGCATTTTCCCTTTACATGCAATTACTAACAACGAAAATTAAGATTCCTTAGGTTTCAGAGTAGTCTGTGTTCATCATGCTTTTCCACAAACATACTTCTAAATGCCTTTGGTTAATACTTAATAATTTTAAGGAAGGCACTTTTAATGTAAACATGAAAAATAAGAGTTTCAGCTTGTGGAAGTAATTCTGAGTATACACTTATTGGGCAAAGGATTATGGGTATGCAAATGTTTGTCATAGTCTTGACTGCATGGCCTCCACTACAGAAGTGTTGAACTGGTACCTATGCTAAGTTGCATACAAACAAATGTATCTGTGTTTAAAGATTTTCATAAACTATACATGAAGTATTAAGTAATAAAACATATTCTGTTTTTCTTTTAAATGCTGCTAAAATGACGTGGGAAAAAAATATTAGGGACATCTAGGGAGAGCCAACAGTATGTGCTGCTGACTCAACTGGGACATCTTCTAAGGGGCTTTTGCAATGCCACCTTTATGCTTCCGAATCATAAAGTGCCAGCCTGTGGAATTGCACCCTTGTGCTGCAACTCAACAGCGTCTTCCTGTAGACACCTTAACTAATGAAAATGTGTTTTACTCACTAAAGAGGCAAATATCTTTCAACTGATTATCATGTTAACTCCAGTCCTATTGGGTATGTCAGTGCATGAAGAGCAATATTAGAGTATTATGCTATGAATGCACACGTTATATAAAAACGTGAAATCATGTGTTGATCCATTTGTAGCTGACAATGCTACAAAGCAGTACTAATATAAGACAGTGGGCTATGCTAACAGAGCCATTGTCTGCGTAGATGACTCAAAGGGTTTAATGCTCAACCTTGAAACATGTTGCAATTGGTTGAACCTAAACTTATATCCTGAGATTGCTCACTTGAAAGAATACTTATTAAAGATTTGCCTCGCCCTTGCCCCACGCAGTGTGGGGCAATAGCGATGCAACTCAAGTAAGATTTATCAAGACACACAAGGCCACCTTGAGTGGCTTGATAAATAAAGAGTACAGCAATGTCGTGCAAATTGCTGCATTGCATTACTCTGCCCCAGGGAGTAATTCCAAGGGTGGATGGTAGGTTCTCCCACACATCCACCTATGGATTTTGGCGCATTCCCAGATTTACCATTACTGATAGGCCTGGAAATGCATCTAAATGCTATGCCCCCCCAGATGAGGCGTAACAAGGAGAAATATATATATATTTCTCCCCATTACTTCCTCTTTCTATGTATGATGAATTATGCAGCACACATCGAAAGAGGAAAATGCCTCAGATGATTGTTTTGTGCAGGAAGGTAACCCTTCCTGCACAAAAACAGTCCTGCTTGCAATGCAGGCACCCTCGCAACATGATGCAAGGGTGCCTGAATTGGCGCTAGGTAGTACATTGTGCACCAGCGTAGGGAAAGGACAGGAATGTGCCATATTATGTTAAATATGGTGCATTACTGTCTCTTTCCCTATCACACAGTGCAGCACAGCAAGTTGACTTGCACTGCTGTGTGATACTTTCTTAACTATGCCCTTGGTCTTCTTTCCTCTGGAGTAAGTAAATTGGGTAATTATCACCTCTTAACCCCTTCGACGCTCATGACGAGCTCAGCTCGTCATGAGGTACACCTCTCGTACACTCATGACGAGCTGAGCTCGTCATGAACCGCAGGTTTTCTAAATCTTCAGCGCACCGCGGTAAATCTTACCGCGGTTAAGGCGTTAATGAGCTGGAAATGGTAGAAGTGTTGTATGAAGCGCTACATACAAATATTATTATTATGCGTCTCATTGGTATCTCATTAACTGCTCACACATTTAGATGATATAGTTGAGGCCTTGTTTAATGTTTGGCAGAGAGGGATTCCCTTCTTTTAATCGTAAAATCCACAGTCATGATTCACCCACCTCATTTACACAGCTCCACCATTGAAAATATTTCCCTAATGGTCGCGCAACACAGGCTGCTCTTCTGATGCACATTTTTCCTGTATGGGACCCTAAGGTTTTTCTTGACAATCCCAAACATGAAACAACATAAATGACACCCGCACACAGAGGTAAAGCTCCAAAAAATGTTAGGGTCATTTCGCTTTTGTTTTCCAAAAACACCCCCCCCCAACCTCCCACATTAGGGATTTGTTTCCAAAACCATAAACGTTTGCTAATTTAGGCCAAAACCAATATGGTGCCCAGTCGGCAAACTTATCGGCTTCTGTTTAACTGGCTCAAAGATGGATGCACAGAAAGAATTAAGATTCCCCTCCAGATAGAATGGATCTCATCAAACTGTGGATGGTCTTTCACTATGAATCAAAAGCCCTGACCTCTGGTGACCTTGCAGACTGTTGGAACACCATCTGCGATACAAAATGACCGTCTTAGTTATTGTGCCCAGTATTCCAATGTTCCTATAATACACACCACACACTCTCGCATTGTTTTTGTTTACTTCACATCTTTACATTCTTATATTGTTTTTGTTTACTTCAAAGCTTTGAATTCTTTATTCTGACTTCTTGCCTCAACCTTAATATCCAATATTCATAACTTGCTGTTCAAGAAATTATCTGTGCCTCCCTATATCATACAAACTATTGTCAAATATTTGTACCCATTTTCCAATGGTATGCAATGCAGACAAACGGAAAATAACACTTAAATAGCCCATCTGCGTTCTATTTTGAATCTTTGAACAAAGTGGTGGTATTGCCTTCCTCTGGTAAAACTGGCCTAGCGATACTTCTAGAGTGACTGAACCGAGGTGATTACAATTCACCACGGTAAATGACCACATTTTTAGGTCCATGTCAGTAAATAGAAACTAGAGGTCCTCACAACTGAGCATAGGCCGAGGTAGTGGTATGCAATGGATAACGCTGATGCATTCTTTTAAAAGGAGGAGGATAACAGAGCACATGAGGAAGGACTAGTTAAAGAAGATGTGTGCTTATTAAGGGAACTACGTGATGCTGACAATTATAAGCAAAGAATAGAGATTTTATTCGGGTAGAATTATACTGGGAGAATGTCTAGGGTACCTCTGAAGAATGATCTATGAAACAGTATTTTGGAACTTGAGGGAATATAGAGTATACGGAAGTAAAGAGGGGACAATATTGGCGCATCTTCAGGGCATATTTGGAGACTAATACTTTAGGTTTCTTTTTACACTAAGGCCTGAGGGATTACCAATAGTTCATAATAGAGGAGATGCTGGAATTTTCTTACATTAAGTGGCCTTAGTGTACACAATGACACAAAATTAATTATAAACATACACACAAGTCAAAATAAACGAAAAAGGAATGAAATTAAAAAGTCAGATATGAATGCGAGCATACTGAAGGGTGAATCATAGAAGGGAAAAAACTCCTTAAGCTGAGGAGTGTGAAGATACATTAATAGTGGGTCAAGAATATGGGCACATTGAACACATTGGACATGCTTTACAGACCTTTAAATTCCCTTCTCTTGTTACTTGCTAGTGGGTCCTATGTTGTGCTTGTTGCACGAACACATCAGCAGGTGCATAACCCCCAGCATAGATGTGTGCTAACGAGTTTTAGATGTAATATTTTTACTGTTTTATCTCTTTTATCTAAATGATTGGTCAGATAAAGTGGTCGATTGCCCTTGTGATGGTGTTTCAGAACAATGCACATTACTCTGTTCTGTAAATATTATGACATTCCACGAGTGCAAATTATAAAGCCAGTATTGCAGAAATGTATTTTGAAAGTAGTGTAGACCAGTCCCACTAAGTCTGTTTTGGTGTCTCCAAATTTGTATTACAATCCCTAAACATATGGGTGGGTATGCTGGTTTGAATGTACGTTTATTGATCAGAGCTTGTTCTTCTTCCGTATATGAATTTAACTGTCATGACTTTTTATGGATATTTCATGGAAGTGTTATTTTATTTTGTGAAAATCTGTGGTTTTATCATTAAAAACCGAATTCAGTATATTTTGGATTGGAGTGTAGGACCTCTGCATCGATATTTATGCAAAACTGCAATTTTCCTTTTTGTCTCTCTGCCTGGGCTACATATGCTGATGTACTGAATTGGGATTCCCCTTCTCCTATCAGAAACGACGTCTTAACATAGACTTTAACCAAAGAAACAGTGTGACCTATCTCTTCTTTAAACTCACCGATGTTGTTAAAATAAAGAGAAAATAAAAATGAAGCCAAAACACAACCCAGCTGTACCCTGTCTAATATCAAATTTCTTGGTACATTCTCCATTAATTCCAAACCTGATTCTGGTCTTACCATTCAAATGAATGTCCCTAATAAAATTCACTAAAGCAAAATCGATTGCCATCTTAATTATCAAGGTCCATAATTGTCATGATTTACACAAAAGCAATTAAGAGGTCATAAATGACAAATAAACCAAACCTCTCCTCGCTACCTTGCACTTACCAATAAGTATATTTAGGTTAAGAGACAACAGCTCCCACCCCTTTTCTAAAACCATACTAAACCATTGCCATAACTGTATTTTTCTGTTTCCAATCTTCAGAGCATTTTTCTCCCAGGCACCTTCAAAAGTAAATCCAGCAGGGAGATTGTAGGTATCAAGTTAAATCTCCTCTGTCTCCATATTTTAAAATTATGACAATCAAGGAGGTGGACCAAGTTTCAAAAGGTCCAATTCTGCAGACCACTTTCAGAACATTAGTCAATAATAGTCAGAACAACTGCAAATTGGTTTTGAAAAAGTCAACAAGCCCCCGCCTGGGGCTTTCCCACTATGAGACTCATTAATAGCATTAAGGACTTTCCTCAAATAAGAATATGAAGGAAGATTTTTCCATACCAAATTCATTGGCCTCTTCGTAGTTCTAATTCCAATCATGATCAGCTGTGGTGCCCTGTGAATAGATATTAGATATTAGAAAAGTGTCACCCAGTCTTCAAATTCAATTGATGGAGTGCAAGGGCCTTTAAAATCGGGGTTATTAACAATTTGCCAAAAAGCATAACTACCCTTAGACCTGCAAGCACTGATCAATGCTGCCCATGCCTCTGATTTGATTTCCTGCTTTCAGCTCGCCAGTGCAATCTTACACACCTCCTACATTCTGCCACTTTATTGCTTACAGTAGGTGATTTATTTAATGCCACCTTCAGTAATTATATAGCTATAGTGCACTTGCAATCAAACCAACCTTTATGATTTCTGGAGGTTTGCTGTGAAATACTAGTCAGGCTAGACTTGACATGACTGGCAATGCGTGTTTGATATCCACGTCCTCAACAGTGTCATCAGACAGGTATTCACTATTTCCTACATGAGGTTTAAAAGAAACTCCTTAAGGATAACACTGCTCAATTTAACGCTCAAATCATTTAAAGTAGCCACTTCAATCTCATTAATGCATACCTCACCACTGGACTTTAACTCGTTTTCTGTGCAGGTATATCAACACTGTGAGCGTTACCGTTGCTAAGGCTGGTTGAATGTGTCCTAAAATTTGTGCTTGAAAGCCTAAATGTACTAGTAGAATAACCGATAATCTATCTGCATTCTCTGCTCATAAAAGTATGCTCAAAAGGGGCTTGTGGGTTAGAGACCTCGTTAGCGAAAGCCAAATCAAGATTTTAAAGTAAATTATTTAATTTCTCCTCATACATATCATCACCAAAGTGATATATATACTGATCAATGTGGTCCACATATCTGACAAAGGAGGATATTGAAACTCCCCGCTATCGCAAATCACCAAGTTATCCCTGCCTTTCGCAGAACAAGCTGTTTCCAATTCTTTCTCAATACCATCAAACACCGCTACTTTCTCCAAAGTAAAAATATTATGATAATTGTTAAAAATATATCAATGCATACTTGTAGAGATTTTAAAACCAATAATCTGGTAGGGTGAATCCAGTTGTTTTATATACAATCAAAATGTTTCCTGAAATCATGGTAGAAACATAGATAATAAAGCCCTTTGCTCTACATACCGGGGTATTGTCGGAGTGTGAAATTTAGTAAAGCTATTAATATGATAACAATCAATTGTCTGTGTATCCTGAAGGCACAAAATCACAAACTGTTAAACAAAAAAGGGCAAGTCATAATACTGAATCTTGTTTCAGTGCCAGATACATTCTTAAATAAGAAACTCATCTTACATAAATGAATAGAAATTAATTCAGGGGTGATAGGAACTGACTGATTCAGATTACTTGGACCACAAGTATCAGTGGTCTGGCAAATAACCTTCTGTTGTCTTATAGGGCTTAATATGCCTCAGTTGGGGCTACAAACCTTCTTGTTTCTTCATCCTTAGGAAACGCAAATATAAAACCAACATCAATTTGTTGATCCATAACTCTGTCATTTCCATTCAAGTCCCTCAGAGTAGCAAATTGATTCATAGTACGAACTTTGTATAGATAATCATAGTGCTTCTTTCTCTGATCATCAAGCATATGCTTGGTATTGGAGGCTCTTACATCAGAGTGTATAAGAAAATAAAAACAAAGATATAGCTTTAATTTTCGGCCATGCACCTCTCAAACAATAAAAAACATGCATCCCTAAGTTTGGGGATTAATAATTCATTACAACACAGTCTCCTCAATCAGTAATTGGACTCCAGCTCACACCAGCTTACCCTATGAACCATATTAAGGTCATTAAAAAGATGACTAGTGAGGCTTGTTCTTTGACCTACCCAAATCATAGATTTGTTCTTAAAAATCTATTTGATTAGTCTCAAGCAGCAGCACATTCTTCAAGATAATTACAATGGCTTAGCCAATGGCGGCAGGTTCACTTTGAATTGGTAAGTAGGGGAATGTTGAACAGCCATGGGAGAGTGTGCTAAAATAGTAATCTCATATGTCTCAAACATATTGTCCCACTCAGGCTATTATACTGCAAAGAAAAACCCCCCACCATCAGCCCCGACTCCTTCCTATTTTTTTGTGCCCTCCTCGTCAGTCGAAGCACACCACCCGACTAAGCTTTTGTTATGAACAGACAGACTAAACTTCCTATATCACTTAATTTAATAAAAATAAATACAATGTTGACATTTCGTTAAATACACTAATCAAGTAATTTAAAAAAGAAACATTTACCAATTCAACTTCCAAAATTTCGCAGTCACAATACTACACCGCTAATGCTGACAATGATGTACATTTTACTGTTCAAATTTCATGCTTGCAATCAACCTTCAGTCAAAAATATTACCAGCCTTTTCAGGATGAAGGTGCTGTTAAAGTCAATTTAGTTGAAAATCATTTAGGAAATGCATTTTGCATGTATAAGAACTCTAATGACTCAGAACACTGAATCTTTAGTTAGTAGCTACTCACTCCTTCAACAACCAAACACAGTTCTATTGTAAATCAGAGCTGCAGGTCTCTCTGGACATCAAGTTGCAGATGATACACATTATCATTAATTAAGTGGGGCATAGGGATGGCACTTTTACAAAAATGTGGATTTCAATAGTTTATATTGAGAAAGTAAAATTGTTCCACACTACTCCATTTAAAATATATTAGATATAAAATGCCGACAATATGTGTCTGTTGTGTTATTTTTGTCTGTGGTGGAAACCTTTGCTTTATAAACATTACTAAACAAATGGTTAATGTTTTAAGAAGAATAGCATGCAGACACAAAAAGGTTGCTTTATTGCAATTCTCTTCTATTTACACTATGGAAACATCAAATGCCCATTAACCAATTAAAAGTCTTTACGGAAATACATTTAAGAGGAGGCGTGGTCTTGCGCTGCTTGAAGATGACGGCTCTTCTGTGAGCTCTGTGCGACCGCGGAGCTTCAACGGAAATTTCAGCCCGTATTTTCATCTCGGCAGCAGCCACGACGATGGATTCCTGTGGCTAAAAGGTCGGAGCAGTGATTACAACTGTTCTGACCCCCCTAAAGCCATCAGCGAGCTTGTGGCAGCAGTGGTACTTTTCTCTTCAGCGATGTGAGCGGCGGCCGCTATTTTGTGTTGACCACCCGGCTCACGCAGCTCCAGGTAAACTGGCATTTTAATATATTAACGCTCGGCAACGTTTTTTTTTTGGTGCTTTTTTCTTATTCCTTTTTTATAAAAATGCCTTCTGCTTTACTCTAACAGGAACTCTGCCGCCTGGCACTACCATGTAATATTATCGTCATAAGCTTACATGGTGAGCCCCTGCTGCCAGCTTATCTCCCCTCAAGCTCTTTTATTCTGTACATGCTCGCCTCCTTTTGTTTTTCTCTCATCTTTAGCCAACTAAATGAGTAGAAATTGCTTCGAATATTGCTGCATTTCATAGGCCAGACCAGTTTAATATTTTTTCTCTGCATGTTGGTAACTCCTCCTAGCCTCCTGCAACCTGGCTTTTGTTTTAATATTTTCCACAACATCTTTCCTGTATCACCGGATAGCAAATACTACAATGCTGATGGAGGGTGATGTCCTTTTTTTGGCCTAGTATTCTCTGGACCCTCATTCTTTATTGATGTGTCTAGGCATATGGGCAGATTGAAATGATCATTAAAAATTACTTCTCGTTCACCTCATTGTTTCAAAATGGCGAATGAAGCTCCAATCTCTGTAAGAGCATCATCTTCTGGTACCAAACTTAAGAGAGACAAAAATGATCCTCCTTCACCCATTTTATCCTCTCAGAATCCTGTACTTGATATCATTTTGGATGAGAGGCCTTAAGTCTTTTATGTCCACAACTAACTAGAAGCTTCAACAAATAGAGGATAGGTGGATTAGTATGGATGCTAAAGTGTTAGACATGGAACAACGCATCAATGATCTACATGACGTCTCTACTAAAATTCCAGTTTTGGAGCAGGAAATTCACTGTCTAAAACTTCACACAGAGGACCTAGAAAATCGTAATAGACGCAATAATCTACTTCTTTATGGCCTGCCATAAAATCTTGAAGGTCCAGATATGCTTCTTTTCCTCAAAAAATCTTTACCAGAAATTGTAGACCTTCCACCAGAGCCTTCATTAAATATTCAGCATGCCCATAGACTTGGCCGAGTTCAACTTCATGCCTTCAAACATAGAGGAATCATTATGTTATTTTTGAAATTTACTGACTTAATGCGAGTCCTCTCAGCAGCCAAAACAAAACGTCACCTCAAATGGTCTGGTCACAACATCTTCATATCTCAAAACTTATCGAAAGCTACTAACACTAGAAGAAAATAATTCTTGGCTCTACGTCCTCAAATGAGACAATTGAACATTCGATATGGTATCCTTCATCCTTGCTTATGTAAAATTACTCATGATGGCTCCACACATTCGTTCGATGATCCCATTAAGTTGAGGTAATTCCTCCAGAGCATTTCTGCAAGTTCTGCCGCTGGTTCTTCCTATAATCCTTAGCATTCTTGTTGCTTTGATGGTATATCTTGCTCATTATGGCTGTTTGTTACTCTATGATTTTTATCTTTCTCCCTGTCGCTTCATTTCTTGTTTGCGCAGTTACGCCCCATGCATCTGTCTTTGTCACTTTCTCATAGATCCGGACTTTGTTCCTTGATCTATCTTCTCTTTTTTCTTGTCTCTTCTCATCTATCTCTTTTTCTTGATGATGTTAAATATGTTGCATGTGCTCATTAGTAGTGTTTGTTTATATGTAACATATTTCCTTTATGCATTTCATATGTGGTGTCATTTCCTTTTTAGATGTATCCCTGATGTGTATCAACTTTTAATTTATTACCCTTCAATCACTCCATCATGTGGACGTTTGTAACGTGGAAGGTTCGTGGCCTTGGATATCCAGTCAAGAGACAAAAGGTAATCTCTCAGTTATCTAAACTTAATTCTCAGGTATCTTTTCTTCAAGAGACACATCGTACTGAAGCGGAATTGCTCAAACTAAAAAGACAATGGGAGGGCCAAGTTGTTTACTCACCCTCTTCTAGCAAAAAAGGAGCTGCTGCTATAATATTTCATAAGTCGTTATCTGTACAAATTGTATCTACACAAAATGATGATGATGGACGTTGGGTAATGGCCAAGGTTGTTATACAAAACAAAACTCTGGTTTTGCTGAATATATATGGCCCAGTAACATCAGACCCTAAATTCTGGAATGACATTAAAATTTTACTCACTTCCATTGATTGCCCTAACACTATTATTGCCGGTGACTTTAACCAATGGATTGACCCCTTTTCTGACAGATAATCTAAATGTACATTAAATCCTGATAAATCCCACAAAGCATTCCAGTCAGCCATTGTCTCTTGCTCATTATATGATCTCTGGAAAACTTGTAACCCTAATTCTCTTGATTGTACTTTTTTTTCCAATGTTCATCAAACTCGTTCCAGGATTGATTATATTTTGGTTAGTAAATCCCTACTTCCATCCATTCAATCTTCGGAAATTGGGTCTATTTTCATTTCCGACCATGCACCAGTCCACTCTGTTCTAGACCTATCCATTAACTCCCCAGAATTCAGCCGCTGGAAACGTAATAACTTTTTATTATCTGATACTATTTTCATTAAAGAAGCCACTATTTTAATTAATTAATTTTTCACATTCAATGACCCATTAGACACTTCCTTTCCCAATAATTGGGATGCGTTTAAGGCTTCTTTTCGTGCTTTCACTATTTCATATGTCTCAAGGAAAAAGAAATCTAATCGGAAAAAGTATGCACCTAAATTACAACAACTTAAATTATTGGAGCACAGTTATTTTACGTCCAAATTCTCTTCAACTCTTCATGAGCTGATTAAAGACAAATCCGAACCTAATAAACGTGCAACAGTCGAACCATGTAATATTCTTCTTAAAATTAAATCTAAGTATCATGGAGGCCAGAATAAAGCAGGTAAAATGTTAGCCAATTATTTGAAAATTAAATCTGAGCGTCAAAATATCGGACCCATCTTAAATGAGTCCACTAAAAACTTAGTGACATCAGATGATGATATTGCTGATGTTTTTCATGAATACTATTAATCACTTTATACTGATGACACAAACCCCACTAATCAAAATCTGGTTACTTTCTTCAAAGGCCTCCCTTCTCCCCCTTCTTTGCCTAATGATTTCCACTCAATTGAGGGTAAAGTTACTTCCCAGAAGATTATTAATGCCATTCAATCTCTGAAAAAATCAAAAGCACCAGGAGCTGATGGTCTTTCCGTTGAATTTTATTCTACTTTTGCCTCCATTTTTGTCCCCAAACTTCTACAACTTTTTAACTCCTTTATTGATGGTGCTAAAGCCTCTGGCTCTTTTATGGATGCTTTAATAATTCTCATTCCTAAACCAAACAAGGATCCCCTCTCCCCTGTTATTTGTTTTATGTCTTGAGCCATTCCTTGAACGCATTCGTATTAATGCTTATATTTCTGGCATCTCATATAATTCTTTAGAAACCAAAATATCGGCATTCGCTGATGTTATATTAGTTTATATGTCTAATAATCTTACTTCCTTGCCTCCATATATGGATGAGGTTCGGTTATATTCCAGTATTCTGGATATAAGTTAAACCTCTCTAACACTGAAGTTTTACCTCTGAATTCATTGTGTTACCAATATATGTTTTCTGTAAAATGTAAATGTAAATGTAGTGTATTTTGTAAAGCGCACAGCTGCCCCAACGGGGCGTCCCGGCGCTGTATAACGCTGTGGAACCCTTCCTGGCTCTCCCTGTGAGATGCCTCTCCTGGGCACCCCCAAGGTGAAGCCAGGCCTCCCAGTGTTGTAGGGGCCGTTGTGGAGATTAAGCAAGCTATTGCCCAGAGTTGTAGCGTGGGACCCATGATTAGAGTAGGCGCCGATGCGAAAATTATCGAGTCCGCGGACATTGAGCCCAAGACCCTGCTGCGTCGGGACTTGAACCCTGGTCCCGGGCCTGAGCTCTGCTTCAGAGTCTGCCGCTCTAACCAGTGAGCCACACTTCTCCACAGTGATCCACACTTCTCCTCTTCTCCACTTTCTTATACTAATTTTGCTTAGTGCCCCCACTAAAATCAAATACCTTGGAATTTGTTTCTCTGCTTCCTTGTCTAACTCAATTAAGTATACGTTTCATGTATTAATTACTAAAATCCAATCACTCCTCCTTGCTTGGTCTCCCCTAAATCTCTCCTGGTGGGGTAGGTTAGACACCATCAAAATGATGATTGTTCCGCATGTATTATATACATTATCTATGTTACCTAGTTGTATTCCCATATCATATTATTCTCAAATCAACTCTATTTGTACACAATTTTTGTGGAATAAGAAACACCCACCTATTGCTCTTACAAAACGTACATGCTCCAAATCTGAAGGTGTCGTGCGTTTTCCTAATTTTAAAGCTTATCATTCGGCCTTCTTAATTAAACAATCATTTGCTTTAGCCTATGATTTTGCTTATATTCCTATTCCTAGATGGATTGTTTTTGAGCGTTCCTTACTAAAGGATTTCTCTTTTCAGAATGTTTTGTATATGTCAAATTGTACTTTTACATCTAATAACCCTATTTTAAAATATTCCCGGAATTTATTTTGCAATACTCTCATTACTGGTCTATCTACATTTCAATGTTTTCTATCCTCTACCATTTGGTACAATACATTTCTTAAATATATTACAAATACTGGAAGGAGAAGGGAATTATCTTTGTGCACCAATTAATTCACCAAAACTCTGTTATTTCATTTCTTGAGTTGCAATTGCGGTTTTACTTGCCTAGTTCTTGTTTTAATAAATATACTGTAATTTCAAATGCTTTGCAATCACATCTTGCCTCTTTTGACCTTCCTGATGATACACCCTCTCTCACTCCACCTACTCCATTATATAGTTTATTTCAGATACAAAGATCTAAAGCCACTCTTGTTTACAAGCTATTATTGTTACACGTTACTGAAAGACCTAAATCTCCCATCGAGATTGCATGGGAAACAGATTTGTCCATTTCTCTTTCTATTTCGGATTGGGACAAATTATGGTCTAAGTTATTTAAAGTTTCTGCCGCTACTCATATAACCCAATCTTTGTATTTTATTTACAATAGAGTTGTTATTACACCTGCTTGTATTTCCAAGTTTTCCCCTTCCTCTTCTCCATTATGTTGGTCTTGTTCTAATGCTACAGGCACTTTGTGCCATCAACTTTATGATTGTTCAAATGTATTGGTATTTTGGAAATCCATTTGGGCTAGTTGTATGACATTTTTTTACTGTGATTTTACTTTATCATTACAAAATGTTTGTCTAGGCTCTTCCTCACCCGATGTTGATGCCTCCTCCTCTATCTCCTTGCTGTTTGACCTTTTTATTGCTTTAGCATTCAAAGTTATTTTATCATCTTGGAAAGATAATTCCAAAATGTCCTCATTGACTTGTTGGACCTTTATTTGTGATGACCATAGAATTGCTAGTGTTTGTTCTCTCACTCTCTCTCAACAAATTACATTTGATCTCCTCTGACTGCCTTTTACACCATATCTCTCTTCACATGCACCTATGCATTCACTCTCTTTTTCTGTCTTTTATCTTTTAACTCTCTGAAAAATCTATTTCTTATTTCTCTCTTTTCTTTTCCCCTTTTTATTTATGTTTTTCTTCCTTTTCTTTCTATTTTTATTTTCACATATTGCATTTATATATTACTGATGCATTTATATTTTGTAATATGGTCTATAATTTGTGAATGCCTTCGCCTTTTTTTTGCTGTTTGTTTCTTTTTCTTGAAAACTTATTAAAAATTCTTAAACAAAAAAAAGGAAATACATGCAATATGCACTATGACAGAACCTCATCTCAGACTTTTTAAATGGATCATTTTATTTATTTATTTACCGTATTTATAAAGCACCAACACTCATCCCCTAAGTGATATCACGGTGATGATTGCAAATATTTATAGATTGCAAATATTCAAGAACTAACCATAACTGAGGCCTAATGGATATTGTTTCAGCGCTTATATTGCCATTATCAAATAATATCTCCCAAATCATGTCTATATGGATGATTTCAACTACCAATATGGTGCAAATTCTAAATAATGTCCTATCTAATTTTTTTTTAGAATAGTTGCTCTTCAAACTGTTAAAAATGCCTTTTTCAACTCATAATTTTTAATATGAAGATTTGTAGGGAGGAAAGTAAAGCCCACATTGTCAGTGCTCATTTACATGTAGGATTTTTTAGATACCACATTAGCTAAGTATTGGAAAAAAAAACTATTTGAACCAATTTTAATACTGGACACTGTCAACAGGAAATGTCAATTTCGCTAACTAGACGTGGCTTGGAGAACGATGTAAATTTTGCTAAGGACACACCATGTTCTTCTACATGCCTTCATTAATGATGCACAGTAACCTGCAAAATCTTTTTGGGGAAGGACTTGTAGCCAGCAGTACTCGGCAGGTAAAGTTATAAGATAAATTACTCTTGTTTCTTCAAAAAAAACTTTACAATGGGAGAGTGATGCACATTTAATAGTTAACATTTGCATATGGTCCTCACTAACACTAGAGTGCTTTTCAGTTTTATTTCTGTTTGGAAGAAAAGCTTCCTTCTGTTTAACGATGGTTGAGATCATCTTTCTTACAAAATGGACAATCATTCCACAGCATATGTAGGCACAATTTAGTGTCATAAGCCTAACCAAAACACATATTTGTTGAAAAATAAGCAACTGATTTTTTCTGAGTCTATATAAAGACATGTCTTCAATGTAAAATCCCACTGAATTCTCACGATCTGTAACTCACCTCTTCTATTTTGAAAAAAGGTGAATTGGATCAATTCTTATACGATCCTACCCCCACAGTCCTGTTATAATTTTCAATCTCACATAGGGTCCAGGGGAATCAACAAGTGCACTCAATGATGTGTCCCGACAATTTCAGAACTGAGATATGCTGGGCCAGCTCTCAGTCCAACCCACTCAGTTTTATATTCTTGGCCTATTTTTGAACAAAGGGTTAACATAATGGTCATCTGAAACATTAAATTGACATACACATTTTATTGGGTCCATCACTTTTGTGAAGGACCTTAGTAACATTTACAGAGTAACAAGATTCTTACTCGAGCAGCTCCACAAGTCTTGACTACTGTTTGTTTATTAATGCTTAGAAAATTAAGACAATATGTTATTGTTCACTCTTAAGCTACATGAATAATGCAGGGAAGTGAACAAATAATGAATAATAAATAATTAAGACTTCAAAGAAAGCTAGCCACCAACAAGACCACAGTATACACTTGTTTTCATTGAAGTTCTGTTCTAAAATACCTGAGATGACTTTAAGCTCATATGTCAATAATATGGCTAGCTCGGGTAAATTCTATCCTCCCAGGTTTAAGGTCATCCTCCAATTCAAATTGAGATTGTAAGCCTATTAAAGAGGTTCCAGGACATGATGCAGCCAAACACAGTGAACTACAAACCTTTTCAAACAGGACCGAAAGTATGAAGTTTCCTGGTTTCTATTGTTCTACAACATTTTTTGGAGTCTTAAATTCAGCATTCTTGACAGGGAACATTTTGCTGCAACACTAAGTTATTCGACTCTACAAACATGGTACAAACATTCTTTTAACCAAAATGAAGTTTCCAGCAAGCAGTAAAAGCCCATTTTAATCAGACTGTCTTCGAACTAAATGGCAATCCCATTGATAATATCCTGGCACATTCACAAATAATACATGACAAGGAAAAAGTAAAATTAATAAATGTATGGTGTTTGAGGACATTTTCAAAGTTTTACTTTTACTGAAACTACAAAAATGGGAATTCCCTACATTACAGGTATGAGCAATACTGATATAGAAACATTATGTTTGGGCAAAATTTGCATCTTACAAGGTTTTTGCCAACAGAGCTTTAAAACAGATGTGTTTCCACCTCTTTCAATAAAGTTATGCAGGCTTATTTAATTCAAAATTAAGAGCACATTTTTAAATTCTGCTAATCGCGGACCATACGATTTTGTAATTACAGGAAATAATCAATGCTGCATATTTACAACATATTCAATAAATAGGTGATAAAAAAGTTGCAGTGGTGGATTTTGGTCATAAACTTGCATGATAGGAAAGTAGTAGATAGAGGAGTTCGTTTTTGAACGGTCTGTAAAATACAATGACCTGGGAACATAGATAGATGAAAGCGAAGCTTAAGCTGAATTAGTCTATTCTTATTAAAATGGACTGATGGACTGAACAAATTAATTTATGACCCGATACTAAACGTATTCACAACAATGTAGTTTCTCCCATCACCGAACTTTGAGCTAAGCAATGTAGGTTCACCCCTTCACGGCTGGGGCGGGTTGGGGGGTGGGGGGAGGGGCGGCCCAATTGGCCGTAGGGCAGTGTTTTAAAAATATCGAGAAAACTATACAGTTTATAGTAATATGCAAAATTAACATGTACGTTTTAATGAAAAATGAAATGTGCTTAAATGCATAGAAGTGTAGTAGGCAACCACATTTACTCAAACTAGGCCTCAATTGGCTGAAGCAACATTGCCCCACAAGCTGACCTGACTAGATTTGCTAAATGTGCTTAAAATGTTTATTTCTTGACCTTTTGATGAACGTTTTTCATAATAAATATTAGTTGCATAAATGTTTTAATATATTACCACAGAATGTTTCTACTAACACAAAGGTCATTGTTAACAAATTATTAAAAATGAGTCTTTTAATGGGGTAATGTAGAGCTCATATATGAAGATGCAGCATTTCTAAACAGAATGAATGGTTGCTGTGTTAAATGTTTTGCTTTTCGTTATATTGATGTTTCAATTTCTACATAGACCATTGTTAAAGAAATGAATAACCTTGATATGGTGTAAGGTTAGAAATGTCGTTTACATGTGGGAAACCTGAATGTGAGAATAATTTCTATTGAAACTCAGAATTGATAACACTTAGTTGCAAACAACATTTCTTGTCTATGGCTACTGTATTCCTGTGAGAAGACGAGAAGGGATCACGTTCCTATGAGAGTGGTGAAAACTGATTGACTGACTGGAGAAAGAAGGTGCAACATGTTGCAAAAGCTTCAGAATGTGTAGTCTATAATAATGTGTATTCCTAGAGTAGAGACAGACACTTTTTCCAGGAGACTTTTCCATTTATCACTTATTACTATTTTTCCATTTATCCTTATTCCACACTGTTTTGAGACTCTACTAGAGTTTCTTGAATTTCTCTTTATTGGAAGTTCTGCTTTGAATTATATTTGATCTATTGAGCCAACGTTAAACTGAAGCTTTATGCTGTCTCTCACTCTCTCGAACTAGACCTCATTATGGGTTCCGACTGACACCTTTGCCCGGATTCTTAGAATAGGTATTTGTCTCTTTATGGGACATGCCTAATGCATTTAATCATAATTTTAGTGACTAATATTGATCATTGATTTCTGTTCATTTGTGATAATTGAGATAAATATGAATGAACTTGTGACCTAATAAAGATGATTTGCTAGAAGATTTGGTAAATAAAACCCGTTAACTCATAGCAAAATCTCTTTGACTGAAAATAGATTAGAAATTGTGATTATAATTTATATGCGGCACAACCCTTGATCTTCTCCAAAACAACTTCAAAGATCCATCACAGCTGGGAGCGGGGGTTAGACTTTTAATTGAACACATTCCTACCATTCTGGCACCCATGACAGTTTCTGGTTCTTGGCCAGGTCGAGAGGCAGAATGAGTGGACTGCAGGCAATATCCTGCTGGGGCATTGACACCCACAATGTTTTCACTTTCGGTTAAGCTCTGTATTTGTATGGTCTTGCTGCCTTACTTGCGAAACTGTCACACTGTTCTGAACTTATACAGTGTTCAGCATTTCACTTGTTCAAGCTGGACAAATCCAAATCAGGTTGGAAATTATATTGGCCAGGCACACAGCGATGTTTCTTCTGCCTTGAAATCTAAATGGATAACCTCCAATAGTACCAATCAATAGGAACCTTACTTTAAAGGATTCTGAGAGGCCGGGAGTCTCATTCTCTTGTAGAACTTTCCTAAATCAATGTCAGTCTTTAAATTAGAAGTCAGCCTCAAAGATTAGCCAGTTCAAGAGATATGAACTGGGAATAATTTAAGACCAGAAAAAGTAAACCTGTGCTGTTGGAAACTATGCACTGGGCTAATTAAATTTAAACTGAAATCTAACAGCAATAAACATTATCTTATTGCTAGACATTCAAGAATTTAGTTTGGAGTAGGTCACTTGTAATGCTTCAGGGTACAATTGCGATATTTTAGCACAGAAAAGTTGCATTTTTCCATGTTTATTAGCAGTGCAATTGGTCTAAAAGTACTTATTGGAATGCAGTTGCATATCTGAATACTGATGTTTGCCCTTAATGGGGAGGTTTACGATACTTTTGACTAGCTATCCAAGGAGTCTGCTATGCAATGTTACCGTTTGTCTACGGTCCAGCCTGGCAGTGGTTCTGCTGGACCTCCCAGCAGCTTTTGACACAGTTGATCATACTTTAATGATCGACCATGTCAGTCATGCAGTAGTGTGTGGTACCACACTTAAGTGGTTGACCTTCTTTCTCAAAGATCGGATTCAGCCCGTCTCTCTTACCCCAATAGGATCTGCCATGGTCCGCTTGGACTCTGGTGTACCTCAAGGATGGTCCTTGTCACCCCACTTGTTTACCTTCTACATCCATCCTTTAAAATACTCTCTTTAGAAGCAAGATGTGAAAATATTTCATTATGCTGATGACATGCAGCTCATTTTTGCAGTCAAAACTATAGAGTCTAAGGTACTCTTTCAAAACACCATGCTTTATATTCGGGACTGGATGAATTTTCATCAGTTAAAGTTAAACTACGATAAAACTGAAGTGGTGGTAACAAAAAATAACTCGGTCCAATGGAACCCTTCCTTATGACCTTTAGATTAGGATCTTTCCCTATCCCTAAGAGAGCTGTGAAAAGCCTTGGGATTCTTATCGGTGAAGATTTCTCTCTCAAAAAACAGATTAGGGGAGTGTCATCTTCTTGCCATCTCCAACTACGAAGAATAAGGAAAATCTGCAGATATTTTACAGAGAAAGCAGTCATTCAATTAACATCGCACTGGTTATATCGCAGATTGACTATGCAAATGCCTCTACTTGGCACTCCCTACTGGATTAATTCACAGGTTGCAATTGATCTGCCCTGCTTGTACTCTGCCAACCACAACATTGTTACACTGAGCCACTGATGTAAAATCTCCACTGGCTCCTTGTGTCCCAGAGGACCATCTTTAAAATGGCCTGTCCGATTTTAAGGCTCTTCATGGTAAAAGTCCAGGTTTTATATCAACCAGACCTCAGCTCCACATACCCATTCACCATCTGAAATAGTGTCATCTCAATTTACTTACGATGCCAAGAAGCAAAAGGCTAGGAGGGGACAGTTTTTCAGTACTGGCTCCTCTTACCTGGGCACCCTCCGCTTGGATATTAGATCAGTATCCAACTACTGAAAATTCAGGAGACTCTTAAAAACTTGGTTGATCTGACAATCCTATGTCTAAACTGGTGACTGATGCTTCCTTCTGCTACCAGTGTAAAGAGACCTTATGGTGAACATGCACTCTACATGTGACCTATGGTGGTCAATAATTATTTTTAATAAGCAGTTAACAGCCTGCAGAAATTAATAGCTTTGAAATACTGCATTAGTGAAGTTGCTTCAGACTTTTCATACGATTAATTTTAACAAAACAAATAGTGCTGGTGTTGTATTTTATTGACTGTTGCCTATATAAGGAAAATTAAGAAAACAGACTACTGACTTAGCAATTTGCTGCAATCAACACCAGGAAGCAGTTCTTAATGTGGGTACTAGAGAGTTTAGACTCAGAATTGCTCAATTCAAAGTTGTAAACAATTTGCCGTGGCACCTAAATTATATAAGTAAGAACAATAAAGGGTACTCCCAAAGTTAATTATAGGTCTAGAGGAAGGAGAAACAAAGGAAAAAGCATACCAATAAGGAACCTCTAAACTGACCTGTATTATTTTAGAATGAGTCAATCTATAATTTTAAATGGATGCAACACATTAAAGAGTTTCAAACAGACATGTTATTTTTCATTGTATTTATTTTTCTTTTTCTGATTGTTTATTTTCATTACAAACATTTTTTTATCAAAAGAAGGCATTTTTATAGGATTTTATAAAATACATTGTAATAATACATACAAGACATGACTAAACAATAAATATTGTACCAAAATTCAAACATGGAAAAAAGCTAAAAAAAAAACAAATGTGCTAAAGCAGGGCGATTATATCACTAAGAACATCATTCATACCTGACTATCTCACCATAAATTCATGCACACTCACTCACATACTGTGCAAAAAAGCTAAAACAGCAGACAAAAGGACAATACACCTGAGATACAAAATGTACTAGCAGTTCATTACATCAATAGTTTGATAAATTGATGTTCCAAAAATGGGATTATTACTTTGAGTCTTGATTTATTCAACCAGGAGTAGGTCTCAGATGTATAGGGCCTACGTACGTTTCGGTGAATGTAGGTTATTTAAATCTCCTTCTTCAGGGCCGACATTAACACATACGAATATACAAATGTACAATAAAAACTAGGGGGTCTTCTCATATAAGTATAAATGTAGCGGTATCTCTCAAAGGGGACGAAGTATGCGCTGACTCTTCCTACGAGGTAACAAATGTGAGTATATAAAGACGTCTCCACGGGTCAGTAGTATTCATAAAATAGTGCCTAGATTGGCACAGCCTTTTAGATAGCAAACGTTTCTGTGAATATTTCCAAAGTATCCAGTAGTATTCATGAAGTAGTGCCAAACTTGGCAAAACCTTTTAGGTAGGAGGCTTGGCTGTGAGTTTATCCAAGTATCCAAACGCAAGCGCTGGTCGCGTAATGCTGCTTACAGTAACGTGGTATGCTTGTATCTGTTTGTACATGCTCCTCCAGATACACCGGGGGCTCTTAGTCCACAACACGATGACTTAAAATTATAGATTGACTCATTCTAAAATAATACAGGTCAGTTTAGAGGTTCCTTATTGGTATACCGAAATTACATAAATCAAGCTTGCTCAACAATCGTAAACATTGATGATACAAATTAAGATGCAGGTAGTACTTATAGCCTATGTAAGTGTTTAATCACATGAGAGTGTTGCACTTTTATTTTTAAGAACAACGAAGAGACAGGCGTGGATCCTATTTTTTTGCCCCCTGATGGTAAAATTACCCAATTTCTAAGGTTCCACAATGGCAAGTAATTGTGTTATTGATCTCAAAATAACATTTTCATATAATGGAGAGAAAAAAATGACCCTCACTAAAACGGAGGTCGAGTGAGATGGCCAAAATAGCTCCCTTAGCCAAATTGCATCTATAGAAGGCATAATCATGAATAGATTGTTCAGGCGATGTTGGATCGGTTTTCATCCCAACTCAAGTATGACATATTTATGAATTAATATTTTCACCAATTAAATTCCTATTGCAATGCCTAGATTAATTTTACAACTTTATACCAATTGCTAATTTGTGAGGTTTCTTTGAAATAAATAAAAGTGACCTGGTTATACTAACCTTGATTGTGGATTATAACTTACTATAACTTTATTGATTATACTGTTACCATTTTTTTCAAATGGTATATGATCCAGGAAAATTTTTCGGCTTCAGCACCCTGTGCAAAAAAACAAGTAAAGACCAATATAAAAAAGAAAATTATTATAAAATACAGGAAAAATAGAGAACTATAACTGGCTCTGTCGAATCTTCCTCCACCTTATATAGAAAAACACAGTATGAAACTAAAATGTGTTAAGAGAATCATGCTGAAAATCTGAAAAAGGGGAATAAAGTCTAGAATGAGTTACAGCTGTCAACTATCCACAAGGACAGCAGGAAACCTTGGTCTATAATGTGCGAAAGCAAGGTCTAACATTCAAGTGAAAATTTTTGTGAAAAATAGAACTAGAAAAAAATTACACAGGCATCTAGGGATTAGCAACACATCAAATGACTTGGTATAATGCCTAAAAAAATAGCAGCAAAAAAAAAAGCTGAACGAAAAGATCCCCCTGGTCCATATGGAATAATGTTAGATCTTGATTGCCGGAGTTATACTGACATTTCTATTTAATACTAGTCCCTCATTCTTGGAAAGGTTTACTAGTTCAATCAATACACATGAGGACCAAAGAATGACCCTAGTAACCACTGGTTGATAACCTTTCTAGATGTGAAGGAAACACCATTAGCTTACTTCTATGAGGACATTTAGAAGACTAGGCCACCCTAAATAACCAAAAATGTTATTCATTTGACTTTAGCATGTTCTAATTCACAACAGATAACATACTAGCCCTAACAATTCTCGTGAACAAAACCATAGAAAATATATTCAATGTGTTTCATAGATTTTCCCAGTGCATTAGATTGAGTTAACAATAATAGATCAGCAAAAATGACAATGATCAGCGGTGTGGCTAGCTGCAAGCAATGGCGGTTGCTTCCTAAGCTCGCTTCTCCATTCAGAATGAATCCTGGTCCACACAGCCAACCCAGCTGCAACAGGACAGAAGGTCTCCCCTGTTGCCTTGAGGTTCCCTGCCACTCTGGAATTTTCAGAGAACTGGGTCAGACACCAGATGCAGCGGCCCAGCCAGGGAGGAGCACAGAATCCTGCATTGACAGCCCTTCTTAGGTGTGGGCAAGAGAGCTTTGGTTGCAAGGGTCTTATGCGACATGTCCAGCCTCATGGAGTAGGCCATGCTGTCTCGGCTGTGGGCTTGCTCCTGATGGGGAAGTGTTAGAAATGGGTAGCTCTAGTTGGCAAGGGCTTGCACCTTTGTTCAAGTAGGGACCCTTCTTCCTAGTCAGGATAAGGGAGTTACACTCCTAAAATAACCCCTGCTCATCCCCTTGGTAGCTTGGCACGAGCAGTCAGGATTATCTCAGATGCAGTGTGTAAAGCATTTGCACATAACCAACAGTGATACAGTGTAAGCACTGCAAAAGGACACCACACCAGTTTAGAAAAATATCCAATATTTTTATATACTTTAAATAAGACCAAAATGATAAAAATCCACAATAAAGTACTTAAATATCTTCAGCTGTCAAAATACCGTGAAAACACAGTTCCTTGATGTCAATAGCTCCGTCCGGGCTATCACGGCATTGTGACCAAACAAATCCAAACAGTTCTGGCTGACCGCGGCGTCACGGGCCAGCTACAGTGTCTTGAAGACCCGCAAACAGTACCTTTCAGAAATGCAGGGCGTCGATGACCTCTCGTTGAGCTTCCAAAAATAAGGCGTCCGCAGGCGTCGGTCCTGGAGGTTGGTGCATGAGTCGTCGGGGCCCTCGAAGTCACACATGTTGCAGATCGAACTCCTCTCTGGTGAAGTCAGGAGCGCTGGCATCGGCAGGCGTCGGGTGCTGCGGTGCGAAGTGCAGTGGTGCGGTGTGCGGTGCCCTCAGGTCACGGTGCGAGCAGCAGCTCGGTGGCGGTGTCAGAGTCGTCGGTGAGACCAGGGTCGCGGTGTGAGATGAAGGTGGTCGTGGTGGAAGCAGCGGAGGCGTCGTTGCTGAATCGCTGTCGCCGGCTGACGGACCGGCGTCAGTAGGCCAAGGCTGCGGTGGGGGATGAGGGCGGTACATCGTGTAATTTTACGAGCTGTGCCCTTGAACCAAGGTGCAAGCAGCAACGTTGATTCCGGCATGGAGCAGCGTTGTCGGGGATACCACGGCGATGTCGTGAAGCGAGGCGGTGCGGAGTGCGGTGCCCACAGGTCGCGGTGCGAGCAGCGGCTCGGTGGCGGCATCAGAAGGCATTGACTGTGAGGCCAGGGTCGCGGTGCAGCATTGCGGCGGTGCCCTCTGTGGTGCCTTCAGGGCACAGAGTCGGCAGCAACGTCGTAGACGGCATTAAGCTTGAAATCTTTGCTGTTCCTGAGACTTCTTGAACAGGGGGCAAGCTCTACCTCAAGCCCTTGGAGAAACTCACAAAAGTAGATTGCAGAAAGTTCAGTCCAGTCTTTTCACTGCCCAAGACAAAAGCCGCCACTGCAGGCAAACACAGCAAAGCACATAACAAAGTGGTAGTTCCTCCTCACAGCTTATTCCAGCCCTTCTTCTTGGCAGTCTTCTTAATCCAAAAAGAGTTCTAAAGTCTTGCGGTCTCGGCCCCAATTTTTATACCAGCAAATCATTTGTCCTCTGAAGGCAGAGGGTCTTATACCTAGTCTAAACCAGTTCTGGTCAGTCTTGGAGCACTTTGTTTATAAGACTCTTGCTTTTCCTTTGACAGTGTAGGCCAGGGTCATCAGAAGCGCCACAGGAGGTGGAGCCAGCATTGTGGGAGGCAGGCACAGCCCTATTCAGACCCAGGTGCTACTCCTCCACCCATCTATGTGCAGATAGGTCTATTCAGCCCTGTTCTGACTCACCTTGTGTCGTGGAGTTTCCCCCAGCCCCTCTCACTCACAAATCAATACACAACTTCGCAGAGGCAGGCGGGATGGTTAGGCAAGAAAATACCTACTTTCTAAAAGTGGTATTTTCAAACACAGAATTTTAAAACCAACTTCACTAAAAGATGCATTTCATCATTCTGAGTTCGGGCATACTAAACTTGAATTTCTACCATGTTCCCGGAGTCAGTTAGGATTATAGGATGATATAAACAAACTGCCCACTCTGGCCTATGGGGAACAGATAGCCTTGCAATAGTGAAAAACTAAGTAGGCTGTAATTTACTATCAGGACATGCCACACACAACAGGGCATGTCCTACCTTTCACATACAACACACCCTGCCAATGGGGTACCTCAGGACTACCTTATGGGCGACTCACATGTAGAATAGGAAAGGTTTAGGGACTGGCAAGTGTGTGCACTTGCCAAGTCGACATGGCAGCCCCAGGCTGCACACAGGCTTTGCAGTGGCAGGCCAGATTTACACTTTATGGGCTGTTTGCGTGGGTGGCACAATCCAGTGCTGCAGCCCACCAACAGCATTTGATTTATAGGCCCTGGCACTCGCTGTGCACTTTACTAGGGACTGACACATAAATCAAATAAGCCAATCATGGAGATACCAATCCATTACCATTTTACAACAGAAGCACGTTCACGTTACCACTGATCAGCAGTGAGGAAAGTGCACAGAATCATTACACCAGCAAAAAAAGAGTCAAAACCGGGAGATCAGAAAGCAAAAACTCTGGGGAAACATACCAAAAGATGCCAAGTCTATCAGGAAGCTTATGTGGTAGACCTGTGATGTTGCTGGAGAGGCACATTCAGGTGGTGCCAGCCTGAGATTGCGTCTGTCCATTTCTGCATGGCTGGGGGGCCAGTGGTGTCCCCACTGGCTGTGGCGGTTTCTAGGTCCTAGTCAAGTCCAGAGGCAGATTGAGTGGACTGCAGGCAAGCTTCCGCTCAGGCATCTTTCCCCTGCTTTGTATATGGAGGGGCAGCAAGTAAAGCGGGGCTGGTGACATGAACACAATGCACAGTACTAGTGAACACTTCCAGAGTGCACACACTTGAAAGACCTGGGATGCTCCCTTGATTCTTGGGGCCCCCTCTCAATCCCCCCAGCCTCTTGTCCAATGGGGGAAACACAAATAGTGCCTGTACTACATAACAAAATCATAAACTATGCCAAAACTGTCAGGAGGAGGCCTGATGAGAAACCCCCCCCACCCCTCCCCAGAGCAACAGGTCACCCCAGACCAAATCCTCAAGTCCATCTGTATAAGAACCACAAGTAGGCACAGATTTTAGACCAGGAGATGGGGCTGCTCAGACAGGATGTGCAAATTATTGCCGAACAAGTCACGGAGAACAAGAGATTCAACTGAAGGTAGGGAATTAGTTTGTATACATCGAAAATGTATTTGAATCGTTTCAATAGCAGTTCATGTTCTGCCTGCTGGAATGCATGAACTTTGGCCCCCCTTTTTCTACAAATACGTCTCGGTGCTCTACACCAATATGTGGGCTAGGGTCAAAGTGAATGAGGAAGTTTCTCCAGTCATTGCTATTGAATGGGAATGAGGCAAGACTGCCCCTTGTCCCGCTTCTATTTGCCCTGATAAGCAAGTTGCTGGCGGAATGGATGAGGTATGATGTGCAGCTCAGTGGATTCTGTTTGTCCAGAGGCTCTGAAATGTGTTGATCTCTGCCAAAGACCTTCTGGTCTACATTAGTGACCCAAAGACCTCCCTACCCCGATTGTTATCTATGTTCTATATATATATATATGCAGAGGCGTCAGGCCTAACACAAAACTAGACTAAATCTACTTACATCCCTCTGACAGATGCACAAGATTACATACTAACCAGAGATACACATAGCACTTACTAGGCAACAGGAATGGGATCTAAACATACTGATCGCCTGGATAAAGAGAGAAATGGATCTTTGGAAGAGTATCCAACTAAATAAAGCAAGCAGGAGGCATGATTCAGGATAATATCCATTCATTGACTGCTGCACACTTTGCTGAATTTCCCCTACGATATACCACCTACCTTCTTCCACACCTTAGAATCAGCAATAGTGAAGCTCCTATGGATGAAGAGCAAGTCATGCATCTCTTATCGCAAGTGTGTACTCGCACCCAATGATGGGGGCCTTGAGGCAGCAGATATATCATTGTACTACTGGATCAGTCAGATAGTGCTAATTAATGATTGGCTTTTTGTGGATCTGAAATATCTCACAATAGGTGTAGAGCATTGGGCTCTTGAACAATATGGTATTCATGATCTGTCTTATGACCCATACACCCACAAAGCCCTCCCACCCACAACTCGGACATCTTTATTGTGCAAGCATCAGGATCTAAGGTGGATCAAATGACATGGAGTGCAAACAGCCGAAAAACACTTTGGGCAAGGAACTGGCTTGGCCACACAGTCAAACTGGAGGACTTCCACACCTGGGACAATATTGGCATCTCCAAACTAGGATGACGTCTGGGAGGGCTGCTCCATGTGTACATTTCAATACACCATATACACATACATGATGCATAGGATGCAATTTTACTGCTTTCTGCAACTGTGCCATGCACTGCAAACATTCCTTAACAAGTCCTTCTGCAGCACAGCCCCCCTAAATGTTTACATTACAGAGTCCCCAATAGGAAAGAAAGGCATTTCAACCATATACACTAGATACCATGTTGGAGCTGAAAAAATGGCGGGACCGCGATAAAGGTACATTTGAAGAAGAGTACTGGGTGGAGCCTAAAAAGGCCTGCAGGGTATTGGCAGTCTCAATGCAACTGCAGCTAGTCCAACTCTAGTAACTACACAGGATATATTATAGTCTTATGCACCTATGTCAAATGAAGAAGGGTCTAGACCCACAGTGTTTGAGATTCAAACTGACCCAGGGTACCTTCTTCAACTCCAATATGGGAGGGCCATGTCATACAACAATACTGGTGTACCATTTACAAAACACTAACAGGCTGTGGGCAGAATAATGATACCCAAGCCAAAACTTGTCTTGTAGGGTCTAGTAGATGAATGAGGAGGTTTATAACACACAAGACACCTGGTGGCAATGGGCTTCCTAATTGCTAAAAGAAACATAGCACAGTACTGGAGGACAGAACAGGCACCACCAATATCCAAATGGACAGACTGGATGGGCTTCTGCTACAGCAGAGCAATTTGTATCTAAATCATGTGGCTGCCCGGAGAAACACTTTAAGGTCTAGGGTGATTAGGGGTTTTATTCTGACAGTTTCACTGTACACAAATGATATATCCGATGTAACTATATGCTTAGGATATTTACCAAGGTGGTGCACAATTGGTCTCCCACAGCAACATTTTCTTGTTTATTTCAAACAGCTTACATAAACTTAACACCTAATTAAAAAAAAAGAGTTAAAAAAATGAAGAATAGATCAATCACTTTAGACACCTAATTGTGAACTGCATTCAGAAACATGGGTACAGGCGAAGCTGTCAGAAAGAACATAACAGCTAAAATTCCAACTGGGGAATGGACAAACAATGAGGCTGTTTTCTTAGCCCTACTGCTTTTCTCCATATATATTGCAGATACTTGAAGCAAAGTGATGCTGATGCTCCAAAGTTATGAAGGATTTCAGATTGATTTAGCATTTTTTGGCTGACCAACACAAATTTTGCATACAAACACAATAATCATAAACATTTACAATGGAATAACAAAAATAGGATGATTATAAGATGGGAAATATACTAACAAAGTTAACTATCTCAAAGTAGAAATGATTTCAAAACTCACATGGAATTAACATTTAAGCATCTTACAAATGAATCTAAGGAAGCCGTTAAACAATTCAAGAAAATTCTGCAGGAGGGGCAAAAGGTCTACCATTTCCATAACATCTAGTAGTACCCCTACCCCACCAATTCTATATGGTAGCTTTGTCTTCTACCAACAACCACTAAACAAATTAGAGGATTTTCTAACATCCATCGATCTGCAAGATGAGTATCTACCATTCCTACCAGACGCTCATAAGCGGTTCCTCAGACTTCTCGTAGAAGATCAGCACTTTCAACTGAGGGTTCTGGCCTTCAATCAATCAATCAGGGTTTTTTTAAAGCGCGACTACTCACCCATAAGGGTCTCAAGGAACTAGGAGTGGGGGTGCAGGTTCCCTTCCATCAAGGAGGGGGTCTGTTGAAGAAGCAGGTTTCAAGGTTTCTTGCAAAGATGGGGAGCGATGTTGTCTGTCTGCGGTGGAGCGGAAGGGCATTCCATGCTTTGGCCGCGAGGAAGAAGCGGCCTCCCGATCTGGCCTTTCTGGTGCGAGGGACCACAGCGTAGGAGAGCTGGGCTGATTGTAGGGTCCTTTGGGGTGCATGGAATTTGAGTCGGCTGTTCAGGTATGCTGGTCCGGTGCCATGGAGGGCCTTGGGTGCGTGGGTGAGTATCTTGAAGGTGATTCTTGCCTCGACAGGGAGCCAGTGGAGTGTGAGCAGGTGCTGGGAGATGTGGCAGTGTTTTGGCAGGTTGAGGACCAGTCTTGCAGCGACGTTCTGGATGGTCTGTGGCTTGCAGGTGAGGTTTTTCTTTATTCCGGCGAAAAGTGCGTTGCCATAGTCGAGTCTGCTGGTGACCAGGGTGTAAGTGACGGTCTTTTGTTGTTTAAGGGAGATCCATTTGAAGGTCTTACGAAGGAGGCGGAGGGTGTGGAATCAGAAAGATGAGACAGAGTTCATCTGGTGGTCCATTTTGAGCTCTGAGTCCAGGATGATTCCCAGGTTGCTTGAGTGGTCCATGGGGATTGGCGGGTTGGCAGGGGCCACCAGGTGTCGCTCCAGGCATCTGGTTTGGGCCCATGATGAGCACCTCTGTTTTGTTGGTGTTTATTTGTAGGCAGAAAGGGGGAAAATAAGCAGAAATAAGGTACAAAAGAGCAGAGATGCAGAAAGTGCACAAAGGTGAAAAATAGAAAAACTAGTGAAAACGAGTGAAAGCGCAGGGCAAGAAGAAGGAGAGAGAGGTCCACTGGACAATCAGGGATGCCGTGCAGGGAAACCTGCGTGTGGAGGAGGGCCTCAATCACCAACACTCGAGAGGACAGGGGCACGCCTCACTTAATGGTGGCGCTGCAAGGGTGGGAGAGCAATGTCACTGACAATGAGTCAGTGGTCTTGCTCCTGCTTACAATTCTCACCATGGGTATTCACGAAAATGCTCACTTCAATAGTGGCAGTTTTACATCAAGAGGAGTGTTCATTCATCCTTACTGGGTGATTAGGTTGTGCAGGCACCAACAATTGATCTGCTGGCCGGTTATATGGAAAAAATAATTTAAACCTTGCAGGGACATGACTTTCTTGGGAATAGGGTGAAGTCAATCTTATTCCCTTCACAAGACATCTGGTTTATAGGAGCAAGATTTCAAACAGTCTGGGACATGGGTTGTACATCCAGAAATAAGGATTCTAGAGATTCTTTCACACATTCAGCAGTACTTCATACAAAGCACCAAAAATGGCTTTATAAGTGCAGGGAGATTGGGTGCCAGTGTTTCCGTGTTTAGGGCAATGTTTTACTTGCATCAGCTTATGAGGTTCATCTTGCAGCACTGGATTTCTCCTCTGAATCTCTAGACTCTGATGCATTTCAAGGACACAGGAGATTAGGTCAGAGCTGGCTTTGTGGTTGATCAGCAAAGAGATTCACAAGGGCATATCACTTTCCCCTCTTCTACCGATAATAATCTCACCACAGATGCAAGCCGGTCAGGTTGGAGGGTGGGCATGGTTAAGTTCTCAACAAGTCAAAGGCTTGTGGACTCTGTCTCAGATTCAAAGGTCATCTAGCTAGAGGCAATATGATCATTAATGACTTTCAACTCCTTGATTCAGAATCACTATGTTCTGATCAAGACAGACAATGTTTCAGCCAAAGCATTCATCAACACATAGGGGTATTAAGGTAACTGGCACAGGACAGGATACTGGCCAAAATGTTCATATGGGTTGAAGTATCTGTTCTGTCAGCAATCCACACTCAGCGTACCAACAATGTTCAGGCAGATACCTTGAGTCAAGAGATTCCCTCTATCAATTTCTCAACACCCATCCATGTTCAGCCAGCTGGTGGACAAATGGGGGATGTCTGGATCGGTTTGCTTCAGAGAACAATGCAAAAGTTTAGCAATTTGTTTTAGGAGGGCAAAGAAAAAAGCATGGGCAGTGGATGCGCTCTTATGCAGGTGGCTTAGTCTCCTCTACACATTACCGACCTGATACATGCCATTCTGGGGAGATTGAAGAGAGCCCAGTTGGTGATGATGGCTCTGGCATGGCCCAATTCCTATTGGTTTCCTCTGCTAAAGAGTCTGGTGGTGTCGGAGTGGAGAATCCCAATCAACCCCTCTCCTATTGTCAGTGTTAAACCAAGTCTCCCTTGGAAAGCTAAATTTGGCAGCTTAGCGGTTGAAAGCAGGTGCTCCAGAAGAATGGGTCTTATGTATTGTTGAACTTGGCTCTTTTTGGAGGGTCATCCCTAAACTTTTTGTCTTTCTCCTAGCTTTTTTTATGACATGGTGTTGGTGGTTCTAGGACTCTGGGCACTTTAGCACTGCTGTCCAGTGTATAGTGCATGTGCTCTCTGTGGTAAACATGGTAAGATTGGTCTACACTTGTTTGGCATGTTTAATTTTCCTGTCAGTCCCTTGTAAAGTGGTATCTCATATACCCAAGGCTGGTAAATTAAATGCTACTGGTTGGCTTGCAGCACTGATTGTGCCACCCACTAAAGTAGCCTTTCAAACCTGTCTCACACCTCTGCCATTGCAGGGCCTGTGCGTGCCGTGCTACTGCCGCTGTGATGTGGCACCTAAAGGGTGTGCCATGTCTGTGACCCCCTTTTACTGCATGTCAGTCACCCCTAAGGGTGGCCCTAGCTTGCCCAATGGGCAGGGTGCATTGTAGGTAAAAGGTAGGACATGTACCTTAAGTGTGTGATATGTCCTGGTAGTGACAAATAGTAATTTTGTTTTTTTCACTGCTGTGAGGCTTCCCTCCCATAGGAATGCAATGATAAGTGTTTCAGTGGTAATTCCTGATATGAGAGGAGCAGCGTGGTCAACTTTAGTATGGTTGGAATAGTAATAATAAATGCTACTCAATGGTGTGCGCAGATTCATTATAACTTTTAGAAATGCCACTTTTAGAAGTTGGCATTTCTGTGTGCTATGTGTCTGCCTGCCTGATGTGGATTACATGTCTGGCTTTGGAGTGGCAGGGGTTGGTGAGGTGTGTGTGGCTCCAGGAGGGGCAGGGTGAGTCAGCGCTAGGCTGAATAGGGTACTGCATTTGGAGTAGTGGGAGGAGTAGGCCCCTGACCTTGAATAGGTCTGTGCCTGCCTTAGTGTATGCTGGCTCCGCCCCCTGTGGTGTGTCTAATGACGAGCCCCCACCTGACACAGGGGAAGAGGAGCCCTGTAAATAAAGTGCTCCACACTCCCCAGAACAATTTAGGACTGGTTCTCCCAAGCCCTGTGCCAGGGCAGACAAAGAAAATGTTAGTGTAAATATTAGCGCTGTGACCCCATGAAAAGGGTGTGCTTGTGCTTACTGGGACTGGAGGGGATGCCCTGCCAGGAGGAACCGCAGTGGGACCCTGCTGATGACTCTTGGGGTCCCTGCGTGCTTGCCTGCGCCCTTCTGGGGTGTCCCCATGACTCAGGACATTTGATTTCTGCCTGCTTCCCAGCTGTGCCCCTTGAGCTCTAAAGCTTAGTGCCTTGTGAGCGATACATCCATATTCCAGGAGGAGAAGAGGGCGTTCGTGCCCGGCAGCACTGGGAGCGTACTTTGCTGAGAGGAGAAATCACTGCCGCGGCCCGAAAGCCAGGCGGCCGTGTCTGGTTGGGGGCATGGCCAGCCGGCAGGAAAGAGGACGCCGGGCATGCTGGGGAAGGAGGCAGGGCCCCCATGTGCCAGAGAGAGCCCCGAGAGGAGAAGGAGCCTCCAGAAGGATCCCGGAGGAGAGAAGCCTGACCGGAGCCTTGAGCGCTCCCAGTGCCAAAGCTTCCTCAGCGGAAAAGGAGACAGGACCTCCAAACCTTCCCCATTGAGTGGGGGCTGAACGGAGCAGTGTTAACACTCCGGGACGCACCATGGTGCCAGGGAAAATTCTTTTTGGGTACCAAGTTGGTGCCAAACTGATGTTCCAGACTGAGCCCAGTGAACGGGGCTCTCAGGGCACATGGAGTGCCCCTGCTGATCCCTTTTGGCCAGTGCTTGTTCTGTTTTTCCCAGCTGCACTGCAGGTTGCACACAGCTGCAACGGTTGGGCAAGTTACTGTAGGAGTCCCAAAGGAGAGCTCCCAAGCGGCACAGTGGTGCCAGTGCCATTTTTCCTTTGGGGGGGCCAGATGAATTACAGAGTCCCAGAGTGGGGCTCTCACGGCACATTGGTGTCTGTGTCCTTTGTGCTGACCCCAGCTGCCCTGCGAGGGTGCAGGCAGCTGCCACAAGGGGGCCATTTCTTTTTAGATGAAGAAGGGGTGAGTTGCACCCCACGCCCCAGCACATTTGTGCACTTTGGTTTTGCTGGCGAGGTAGCCAGGGAGCCATTTGGAAGGCCCCACTAGAAGCCCTGACATTCTGGAGATAGGGCATTTGAGCCCCAGTGAAAGGCCAGTGGGCCTGGGGTCAGTTTCTAAGGTGATGTATGCACCTGGTCAGTGTACTGTGGTGCACTGTGTTTTATTGCATAATGTGTTTCTGCTTATGATGCCTAATGTCATGCTATGATATTTTAGGATGATGCCTACTGCGTAATGTGTTTATGCCATTGAGGTTTGTGCATAATGTGTTATGCCTACTGTAATGCAGACATAATGTGTTTATTTTGCTAGATATAATGCTGAGGTCATTATTATGCCAGTAGTTACTGGTTGTATTTTATATTTACTTCCTGCATTCTGATGGTTTTGACTGTGGCCCGATTGGCCTGGTGCTATATATAATCCCCTGTGAATATTGCCTAGTGCCAGTTGGCACAGTGTATATTGTGCGATTATGATTCTAATGTGTTTATGATAATACAAAGGCTATTTTTGATATAACCTTGTGTGGAGTTTCTTTTGTAGTGTGCCTAGTGTGTTGCTGCTGTGTGTGTGTGTTGCGCAATCCCTTTACACATTGCCGCTGGGATAAGCCTGACTGCTCGTGCCAAGCTACCAGGGGGGTGATCTTCGGTTTGTAATTCCCTTGCCCTGACTAGAGTGATGGTTTCTGCCTGGCGTAGCCGCAAGCCCTAGCCAAGCAGAAATCCCATTTCTAACATGGATGATTTGGCTGTGACACTGCAGGCTTCTTGTGTGGGGTCTACCCTCAAATCCTATGCTAGGCATTGGAGATTCTTTAGCATGTGGGGCAGCACAAGGAATCCTACACTGGCAGACCCAAGCAACATTTTGCCGTTTCTCAAAGTTGGGGCTTCAATAGTATTGAAGAAAGGGACCTTACAGTTTCAATGAGCGGCAATCTCTGCATTTAGAAATTGTTTGGGGAACCTTCAAGACAATAATGGACTAGTGCTTCATCTCTCCAAAGGGTCAGTTAATACAGTTCCTCCAACTACAAAGCATTTTCCACCATGGGATTTGGAGTTAGTGCTGGGAGCATTAGCGGACTCACCTTTTCAGCATCTAAAGAAAGTGCATCTTAATTTACTGACTTTGGAACCTCTTTTTAATGCCCATTTCCATAGCAAGAAGGTTAGGAACACTGGGAGCTTTGTCACATAAAGCCTCTTCTATGGATGAGGACCAAAGAATTCACTCTTTAGATGTCAGCCGGGGTCTCTAAGTTTATTTGCAAAGATTAGCTTCTCAGTCTGAATCTCTTTTGTCAATTTTGGACCAGTCAAAGGAGGAGGTAACCTATCAACAGCTTCCCTGAGCGATACACACTGATATTATATATATTCCAAAGGTTTGCCCAGAAACTTGAAGCCGCACTCTCAGGTAGGTTTAGAAAACATCATTTATTTGAGAAGAGACAGGCAGCTTCGCATCCCGTAAGGAAGTCCTTTGGCCGATGCGTTTCGGAGATTCCTTTCTCCTTCTTCATGGGCCAATGTGAGCGTTCAAATAAAGTTTTACAGCAACTCCAGACCCTGTGTGCTATTTAATTGATCCTTAATTTGCCTCCAGTGTGCATTTCTTGTATACGTTATTTCTTTACATTAGTACCTTTGCACGCTGGTCCTGGTAGTTCGCCTTTTAACATTTTAAACCCTCCAGTGGGCTCCAACGCAAACTTTTTATATTATATTATATATATATATATATATATATATATATATATATATATTACCTACTGGCGGTCGCCAGTAGGTATATATAGTTAGGATTTTTTCTCTATGGGATTTTTGAAAATTCTATGTCTAATAACTTTGGCGTTTGAGGACGGAATTGGCTGAAATTTTCAGGAAAATGGCACATTTTGTTTCTGAGCAGCCCTTGAAAATTTGGGGGGGTTCGCCAAGGGTGGGCCGAGAAAAAAGGGGGGTCCCAAAACGTGTTTTTAACATTGAGTTTTCCATAGGGCGGTTGGCCTCACTTTTAGCCCGAACGGCTGAATGGATTTGCACGAAACTTGGCAAAATTGTAGGGACTGGTAGCCCGATGTGCCTTTTGTAGGTCTCAATATATGTGCTACAGTGGATTTTGAGAAATTAACGTTTAAAAAAAGATATATATCTGTAACAGCGGACCGGGCAGCGCTCCAGTTCGCGTACTTTGCGCGCAACGGAGCTTTGTGAAGCGAAGCTGATTGGTTCTCCGGCGTCTGTCAACATTCCAAACAGTCCGTAGCGGCCGCCATCTTGTCTCTCGGTAGGATCGAGAGACAAGAGGAGTCCAAAGCGAAGGGGCAAATGACCATAAGGGGGCATAGTAGATCCTCGCTGACCCCCTAGGTTTGATGTGGAGGTTTTAAAAGGGCCCCGCGGGGCAAAAAAAATAATAATAATAATAATCGAACGGCTGAATGGATTTGCACGAAACTTGGTAAAATATTAGGGACTGGTAGCCCGATGTGCCTTTGCTAGGTCTCAATATATGTGCTCCAGTGGATTTTGAGAAATTAACGTTCAAAAAAAGATATATATCTGTAACAGCGCTCCGCTTCGCGTACTTTTCGCGTTACGGAGGTTTGCGAAGCTGATTGGTTCTTCGGCGTCTGTAAACATTCCAAACAGTCCGTAGCGGCCGCCATCTTGTCTCTCGGTAGGATCGAGAGACAAGAGGAGGCCAAAGCGAAGGGGCAAATGACCATAAGGGGGCATAGTAGATCGTCCCTGACCCCCTAGATTTGATGTGGAGGCTTTGAAAGGGTCTCGCAGGGCAAAAAAAATATATACCGTTTTTTTAGTTTTTTTGCGTGGAGTGCGCCCGGTTCGCGAACCGGGAAGCGTTCTGGGGAGCGTACTTTCTTGAAAATTAGTGAAAAAAGTTAGAGTAAAATAATAATTGTGAGTGATCAGATGTAGGGTAGCTCTGAGAAGAGCTTTTGGGTTTATGGTACATTTAGGTACTTATAAGTAGGTACCAATGCACAGTCTTAAATTCAGAGTGAAAATTCTGTTGCCCTCATCTGAGAAGTGAACTCCATCTCCTCTGTAGATATCTTGCATGTAGTAACGCAAGTTATTGTTGTACAGGGAGCCCATTCCATGGTCTCTCATGTAAGCTGAAACAGATTTGTTTACATGCTTCCTCGATTTCTCAATTTGTGGACAAAATTGGTTCGACCACCTCCATTTTTGTCTTTGGCATATATTTGAATATACCAAGGCAGTCTGAGGAAAAAGTGCCATCAATTGCTCAAAGGTGTCCTTTAAAAGCATTTCCAGACCTACCCCAGTCAAAGTGCCCAAATCATTACCTCCACAGTGCACAATTAACAGGTCAGGTTTTGGCAAATGCATAAAGGTTTTCACCAATGGTATCAATTGGTGACATTTTAATCCTCTGTGGCCAAACCACTTAATTTCCACATCTTGTAAATTGAGGTTAGGTAAATTCCTGTTTTCAGCGTACCTTTGAGCCCAATAGATATAACTATGTCCAACAATCCAGACAGAAAACATGGCGAGAGAAGGTTCTCCTGCAGTCAGATGAAGTGTGGCAATGAAATGGCAGTTGAAAAAATGAGAGTGTAAAATGAAAAAAACTGAGGAGTTTCTGTGTTAATGAAGCAGTAAGAGTGATTGGTGGATTTTGATTGCTGAAAACAGAAAGTTAGTGTGCATGGATGAGTTCGTTGAAAGATGTATTTTGAGTGGCGAAGAAAAAATCATTAAATGAAAGAATGCTCTGGATATGCAGGTGCACTGAGAGTTCAGAGTTCAATTGCAACATTGTTGTGTGAACTTGGAAACACCAGAGGTCTTGCAAGAGGTGGTTGCTATGCAGAAAAAGCAGAGAGGGGGCAGAGGGGGGAAGGGTTTTGCTTTGAAAAAAAGTGAGGGAAGAGTTTTGATTGGGTGACATGAGAGATATGTGTGAGGAATTAAAGCATTTCTGTGCTTTTGATAGCTGCAGACTCGGGAGTGCATACCTTTTGCTCTGCTGAAGACAAATTGGTGTGTTTCTGAGACTGTTTTGAAACTCAAAGAATTTGCTAAGGTGAGAAAGGATTTCTTTAATTTAGATAGAAAATAGTGTGCTTTAAGGAGAAAATTATGAAGAAAGTTGTGTTTTTCAAATGTTGCTTTGTCTCAAGTGTTTTACAAATAGATTTTGTTTCTTTGAGAAATTGTAATAGGAGAAAATGTGAAGTATTAGTACTGACAGGGCTTTTATGTGCATAGGAGCTGTGGAGTGTTTTCAAATTATGACTTGTAAATCGTTTTTGAGAAAAAGCAATGGTTTTAATATTGATGAGAAGGACATAATGGTGTCTGCTTCTTTATAAGGTAATTGAGAGTCTCTGATGTTATTTTTCCTATTTCAATGTAAGAAGTTTGTCTGTGGAGCAAATTGCTTGTAAATATGCTCCCACCTGTGCATGGCAAATTTAGATTTTGAATGTTTGCGTTACATAGGCATGTTAAAGGTGACTGAAACTTGCTGGAAAGGCAATCAAAAAACGCTTTTATGTGTCTTAAGGACATTTTAAGTCATTTCCCCATGTGCAGTGTTTTCAAATTATGAGTTGAAAATCGTTTTTGAGGTAAAGGAATGTTTTCAAAATTTATGTGCGCCATATGCCCCCAAATTTCTTTTTCAGGGGTGCAGCAGGGTGTTCTTGAGACACCCCTGCACCCTCGGAAAAATTCGTAATTTGCGATGAGGTAATTGCTAATCGCAAATTGCACCTTCATTCCTATGGGCCTCCTGCTGCATGGAAATGAATGGGTAATTTGTAATTAGCAAATAGGTCATCGCAAACTAGGAATGGTAAAGAATCGCTATTTATTCCTTAAAGTTCGCTATTTAGGAAATGCAAAAAACTTTGATGATACATATGGCGGTTCATCTCTAACAAGATAAGAAGCATAGGGATAGATTTATGATGACTGGCGCATCACCAGGGATGTGTTAGTCATTCTGTGCCGCTGTTCCGTCACCTATGGTGTGCTGCATTTACAATGCGGCGCATCATGGGGCAAAAACAGCACAGATGCGTGACGTATCTGTGCCGTAAAGGTGGCGCATTGCTGGAGTTGTATCGCAAGTGTGATGAAGCTCCAGCAAGGCTCAGGGGTGCCCCTGTCGCAGGGTTTCTGTTCTCACACAGAACTGTGGACAGAGGATTGGAACCTCGGCGAATTAGGGTGTCCCAAAACTCACCTTAGTAATCAAAACCCCTTAGCAAGCTAGGTACAGTGTCACATTGGATATAACAAACTCTCAATGTTTAGACAATCCAGAATATGAACTTATAGTACCTCAGGATACGTGGAACTCATGAACAGTCGGTCGTTATATATTTCTTAGAAACCAGAACATGGAGTTAAGAAGAACACATGTGTATTTGAAATGTTTATTTACTAATGCCGTCTTCTCAGGCGTAGTATCTTAGATAATACAAGTACACATATTATCAGTAGCAAAATTACCAGCATAGTTACTAGTACATAAAAAGCGAATGGTGACAGTATGTTAACATGCTGTAAATGAATAAGAGTTAGCAACACTTATAAGCAGCCGCGGGCCGTGGAGGGAGTTACGGTGGGGCAGGGAGGCGGGGAGGGGGAGGGGCAGGGTGGAGAGGGCTCCACCCTGCCCCTCCCCCTCCCCGCCTCCCTGCCCCACCGTAACACCCTCCACGGCCCACGGCTGCTTATATCTCACCCTCCCTAATACACATATTATATTATTTGCTAAGAAGGTCTCTTTGTGTTGGTTTAGGGCGTGCCCATACTTTAGTGTCTTAGATTTGAAGGAATCACATCAGCATACACCAGCTCTCTCTTCATGTGAACCGCATCAACTGTTGTGTATGTGTGTTCGGCAAAGCAATATAAAACCCGCCTCATGCCCAGAATTGGCAGAAGTTGCACTTATGTTATGAGTATGAAGTCGTGGAGATCAGACCTCATAACAATTCTGTATCGTGTTGGTCTTGAAACTTCAGCACTCGCTGTACAGATATAGTTTAACAAGCAAAGCAGATAGTAGAGCAATAACATATTATTCTCATGTAAACCACGATGAACTACTAGGTTGAAAGCTAAAGCAACAACTAAGTGTCGTGTGCAGAAGTTGCAAAAAAGGAAAAATGGCGTTTAAACCGGTAATGAGCCCATGCTAACTTAACACGGTGTAAAGATATCCAGGACCTAGATGACACCTCCCCATGATCCGGAAACGAACTGAATAAGATAATAGAAGTGCCATCTCATGAGAGCAGATTGCAAGTTTATATGTGGACGGTCCGCAAGGTAAAGCATTAAAAACTAGGAAAATGTAATGCTAAAGAAAAATAAAACAGCCAAGTACTTTATCGAGTCTTAAGCCAATAGGCAAGCTAAATAATAAAAACTTGACAAATAAGTCAATGATTTGTCAATGAAATGCTAGTACTCAGCATATCAAACATGAAAAAGGTCTATGACATAACTGTGTATGCAAAATAAGCTGCAACAGCCTCCAATAGGAAGTCACCGTCTTCATCCGAAAAGAGTTCAGCCATCCAATTTAAAAGCGGAAAAGAACATACGTGCTCTCCCAGCACCGGATCCTCTATCACCATCAGAGGACAGCTCGGTTGGTTTTCAAGAAAGCTCTGTTCCAAGAAAGACTGTGTTGCCGCCAGTAAATTCCAGGGACCAATTAGTCCATGCATCAATGCCACAGCCATAATCCTTTCGCCAGGACAAACCAACTCGTGAGTAATGATAGGAGTCATCAGCTGATTAAAGTCGACGTCAGGAGAAACCGGTCCGCAGAGACACAAATCAATGGCCCAATCGAAATCACAGGTCAGGCAGTGAAATACAGGCTGGACACAGGTGAAGTAGGAGAATCGAAAAGATAATCCATATGCCGTGCTTAATATCGCCAACGGCATTGTGCCATAATATTCTAGCATGCGATTGCGGAACAGTGTCAGCAGCTGCAGGGCGGGAGCTTGCACAGGAGGGACATCCATATTTAAAAATGTAAAAAAGCACAAGAGCGTCCGCTGGTAATGCAAGTAAAAATGGGAATCCACGAAGCAGAGTGGAAAAAATAGAATGAAAGAAAGCAGGGATGACTCCAAAGATTTTCTCAAATGAAGTCACGAGACCACTGGTAACAACTTTAAAAAAGTGCGCCAGGGCCTTTGTGGAGGACGCGTTAAAGATAGTCCGAACCATCTTGCTGAAATGGAAAGGCAAATCTGTATTGAAAAGGGTCTGCACCTCTGTACGGGTGTTCGCTATGTGAAGCACGAAAGTTTCACGGGCCGAACTCAAGGCCACCTCTCTCTGAGACAAAAGAGCTCTTATTCTTGCCATGCCGTTGAAATCTGCTCCCAAGGTTGGTATTTGTGGCGAGATTGAAAACTCCCTATGTTCATGTGTGGGAGGAAATAGAACATTTCTGCAGCAAATAACCCGTTCACTTACTGTTACGATAAAAGGAATACTTTTAATTAACCCAGAACAATCTTCATTATTGAGCATCAAATAACTACCATTTTCCAACAACTTGAACGTGGGGATGATAGCAGGAACTGGCGTGCCTTGCAACACGCAAGCCATATTTGGTCGGTGTTTGTTGCATGAACCGTGTAACTGTATGTGCCTACACATTAGTGAATGATCTGGCGTCTCAGTGCATTCCTCTCCATTCAGATAAACTTCTTGATCATCTTTGAAACATCTGTATGTGTATGGAAGCGACCAGACCTCATGAAGAAAAGCACTACCTAAAGGTTCATAACGACCTATTTGTATATATTTCATACAATTTGAAAACTTATATAAAGCAAAAGGCAGCGTTATTAAACCGTGGGTAAGGCACGTTGCCAAAAAACCCGCAATCCTCTGCTGATGATGTCACTGAGCATGTCATGAATGATGTAATATGTGACATCATCAGCAGTGGATTACGGGTAATAGTATCTCTAGTTTACTCCCCTATAGCTGTCTTTCTTTTAACATAAGTGTCTGTTTACTTCCCTTATACTTACTGTTCTTTTTTTTAAAAACATTTTTTGGTTCACTTCCGGTTCGCGTACCGGCGAGCGAACTGGGAAGCGAACTACGAGAAATAGAGGTTGGCACAGTTCCAAATATTGTACCAATTTTTTAATAACGGGGAGGTAGTTCTGAAAAGAACTTTTTTTTTAATTGTTTTTGTTGTTTTATATTTTTTTTATTATTTTTCTGAACATTTTTTTACTTTTTTTGAATTTTTCTGAACAGTTTTATATTTTTTTGGGTTTTTCTTGGAGGGGGCAATGAAAACGATTCATTGTAAAGGGCTCAACAGGAGCAACAAAATAAAAAAAAAGTATTTATTATTTGGGGCGTTTCGTACAAACTTGCATATGATTGTCAATAGCTCTGTTGATCAGAGTGATGCTACTTTCTCTGTAGCAAATGAATCCATTGCAATGTACGCAGACTTTTTTACTTCACCAAATCTCATTTGTATATTTGGCACCATCTCCCTGCCCTCTGGTCCCGTTACTTCCGGTACAACAGATCTTCTGGCCATAATAGGGAGATTATCTAGGTCGTTCCGAAACTGTGCAGCACTGTAGTTGTTAGGATGCCACCTAGTCATATGGCGATGCATTGTGTAGTTTCCGAAACTGTATTTTTTCTCGGTCCCTCTGGACAGTCTATCTTGACATATAAGGCAAGTTACGTATCTTGCATTTACTTTTTTCTGACCTTTGGGAATTTTAAAAAATTGCCAAATGAAGTTTTCTTTCCGGTGAGACGTCCTGGGCTCCTCAGGCAAAAACTGCCTCTCTTCGTGCTCGTCGTACTGTTCCTCTTCTTCCTCTTCTTGTTGAATTATAACTTGAGCAGGTGGTCCACTCTACCTTGGATGTGGTGGAGGTGGTGAGGAAGCACCAGCTGAAGCTACTAAAGAAGCCATTGCTCACTGGTAACAAAGGGTCTTTCTCTCACAATGATGAAAGTCAGAGTGAGGAAAGAAGGAGGGATTTTCATCATTTGGGAAAAACAAGAGTTCTCAACCAATGAAAAGTGTTCATTTTAGATTATATGACCTAGTCTTACATCATTAGGAAACCAAAAGTGAAATGAACCAATGAAAAGTGTTATTACCAAGTCACATGACCTGCTGTGTTTACGTTAAGCGCTTTGCAGGGCCTCCCGGTTTGCTTCCAGAAACCTGCGCTTTGCGACTCGCTTCGCGTACCAGTTCGCTAACGTAGCACGTCATATGACGTATCACGCGACAACGTGAAACGTCATGCGGACGGGAGGCGTCACGATGTTGTTTTCTAACGCGGCAGTTGCGGTAAAGAAACGTTTACCGGCTCGCGGTCTATTTCGCGGCATCAAGGTCAGCTAACGGGAAGCTTCCCGATTCGCAAAGCGGGAACGAAGAAAAAAAAATATTTAAAAAAAAAATTATTCATAAACATATAAGATATATTTTTGGATTTAAAGAAGAATACATTTTACAGCTACAGATATTAGCTGTTAAAAAACCAATGAAATTCACTGAAAAAACCATAGGTTATAGACCATATATAGTTAGGAATTAGCATTTACAAAACCTTGAAAATTCACTGAAAAAACCATAGGTTATAGACCATATATAGTTAGGAATTAGCATTTAAAAAACCTTATTTTACTCGCACAAAACCATTGAAATTCCATATATAGTTAGTTGCACTAACTATATATCGCGCACCCGCAATCCACTGCTGATGATGTCACATATTACATCATTCATGACATGGTCAGTGACATCACTGATGACATCACTGATGACATCTCAAATGACATCACTGATGACATCACTGATGACATCTCATTTGACATCAATGACCACATCACTGATGATATCATTCATGTGACAATACAATGCATCTCCTCACATTTTAATATAACCTCTGTTTCACCCAGTGTTAAATACAGAGTATAATTTTTGAAACCATTGACACACCAATACTAGTTACTACATACGCACTCACTGATTCCTATGTCTACACACACATTCACTCATTCACCCAAACAATCATTCATACATACAATCACTCATCTTTACAACACTATCATATGCACTCATACACCTATACAGACACTCACAGTCTGCCACTCATCCATGGAGTTACTCACACACCTAGTCAGTCCTGTAAAAAATCAATGACACTTCCATTTTCTTGTCTATACAGTTAAACATAGAGCACCTTACATTTTCAAACATATACTAACACATACTTACCTTCTTATACAATCATTGATACAAGTACACATTGATCTGCACAGAGTCACACACCTCCCAGCCAGCCACACACACACTCAGTCTCCCATACAAATACTTGGACAATCAATCAGTAACCCATATAGTTAATCATATAGCTACTGATCAACACATGCAGCAGTTTACAGAACAACAGACATAATGATGCACAAATTAAGACAGTTTAGTCACTAACCCATGCACTCAGTGAGACACATTTAATCACTCACTCATACATTCAGTCATGCACCTACTAAATCCTTTGTCCAGACACTTATACTTCCACTCATTCTTCAATATGTAAGACACATTTTAACTTTACAGAAACATACAGTCACTGGATGTTGTCATCAGTGATGTCATCAGTGATGTCATCAGTGATGTCATTTGAGATGTCATCAGTGATGTCATCAGTGATGTCACTGACCATGTCATGAATGATGTAATATGTGACATCATCAGCAGTGGATTGCGGGTGCCCGATATATAGTTAGTGCAACTAACTATATATGGAATTTCAATGGTTTTGTGCGAGTAAAATAAGGTTTTTTAAATGCTAATTCCTAACTATATATGGTCTATAACCTATGGTTTTTTCAGTGAATATATATATATATATATATATATATATATATATATATCTGTGGGATTCACCGCCTAGCAACTCAAAGCATGTTGACATTGGTGGTGGAGTTGCAGAGAGCCTCTATAATTGAAATATGTGTAGCTGTGACTTGGACTTCACCATGGACTTTTGTTAATACTTACTGTATTGACCATTTGAGCGCTCATGAGGAGCGGTTTAGTTCTAGGGTATTTTCTATGACCCTAAAAAACAAAGTTGCATTATAGCATTGCTTACTTCCCTTTCAAACAGACTCTAGGCTTTGTGGTTGATAACATAATCGTCAGAGGTCTTGCTGTTTTTATTTCTTGATAATTCTCATAGGGTCATGAATTTGAGGAAGGGACACTCAGTAATGCAAGTACCAAATTAGTAATTGAAACATATCCCTATGTGTTCTACTCCCTAGCTTCAATTCATAGGTTGCTTCTGCCCCGCCACCCCCAGTTCATTCAAGTTCACTGGAGTCTTTACTGGAATTGCATCTGGGTACTGAACAGGAAAATTGTTGGGAGGAGTTTATTTTTTAATGCAACAATTAGGGGTGGTACACAGAGGCAATTCTTCCCCACATGGTCATGAATTAAAGCGAGACAGTAGGAGTCAGAGTAATGCAGTTACCAGGCAAGTAATTTAAACATGTATTGATAAGGCTGGGTAAAATGATACTGGCTACACTGTTTTGGTGTTAAGATTTCACTGTGGATAAAACAAAAATATGTGAGTCAGCACTAAAAATAATCAACTTTCTACTCTACTTTTGTAACATTCCACATAAACAAGTACATAAACCTTCTGAAACTAGTCATGTACCGAGATTACCTTCCTTACCTGTACAGAAAAGGTACATTTTGAGGGGGGGGAGAGAGGAGGTCAGAGGTATTTTTTAGTCCTAGGCACACAACACGATCCCAAGTATACATTTGTTTGCCAATGGCGCCATCTTATACTTCCTTTAACCAACTGACCACCCAGGGATAGCTGAGGCAAGCAGCCAAGGGTAACTTTGGAAAAGTGGTAGAGGCTTGAAGACAGACAATGTAAGGCAGCCAATTACACTCAAACTTAGTGTGCAGTCAGAACTGCAGTATATCGTTGCATAGTAATTTTTTAATAGACAGAAGGTGGAGTAAGTAAAACATGACCATATATACTGGCAGTTGCCAGTAGGCACTTATAGTTAGGACCTTGTTTCGATAGGAAAATAGTTTGACTTGCCCATTTCTTTGGAGCGGATACAGCTTATAATCAGCTGAATCATTTGATACATACCTAAAAACGGATGAGACTTGAGTAAAAGATGAGTAAACATACATCACAGGTCAAGAGACGTGAAAAATTGTATGTGTAGGGATTTAGTTACTGCATCGTAAAAGCACACTGATAAACTGGAGGATAGGTACATTTTATATATTAAGACAGTTTGTATTTTATTAAATAGTCTTAGTTAAATCAATGTGTATGAATAATGTTAAGTGATACTCACATGTTATTAAACTCCCAATTATCATTGAAATATTGTGTGAAAAGAATTAAACCTGGCGTAACTTAAGTCATTTTTAGAGGAGACATTGAAGGGTTCATTCAGGATTTTCAACATTTGCACGTGTGAAATTGTGCACCAAATGTGGCAAGAGAAACTAGTGCTGCATGGTCATATTTAGTAGGACTGTTCTGAAACCTTCAGATTATGATCTTGTCTACCAATGTAAACCACTTGAAACAATAAATATTTTATGATTTGAAATGTTACACATTGGCACTTTGAAAATGCAGTACTGTTCCATAGTTATAAGTGACCTTTGTAAGTCTACAAATAATGTATTCTGAAGTTTATAAGTCTAATAATTGTAGACAATGGATTTTGTCTCATGAATTGTATAGTTTCATTCCTTTATATTCTGCATATATTCATTCAATTTCATTGTAGGCCATCATTTTCCTATTCTGCCTATTTTTACACTCGTGGGAAGTTGGAATGTGAAAATGAAACTGTCTAACTGAAAGAGTTCTCACTCGCTTAAAAGGACTATCTGCAACAAAAAAAGTTTTTCCTTTGAGAACATCTGCTATGGGAAAGTGTCCTCTTACACTGACTCATGTGCCTCTTGCTAACGGATCATTGTTTGGAGGTTTACATAAACCGGATGATCTCACGAAGCAGGTGTCTTCTGCACCTCTTTCTATAATACGTTTCTACCAGTGTGCCATATGACAATCATTCTATATGAACTGAATAGTGGACTAGTGGTCTGAAATGCCCAAGGAGATTTCAGCACCAAAATAGAGAATAATATTATGCATTAATCTGAAGGAGGAGACGGACACACTCACTCATACTTTGCTCTCTCGTATGTGGTCAGACTGAGATGTTTGGGAGAACTTTTCAACAGTCCTGATTCGAGCCAGACCTACTCAATTAGACTGCCATTGGGTACTATGCAGAGGCAGTGCTTTCTTTTGGACTTATGCATACGCTGGGTGCACACCATTCTTGGGCTCTTTCCTGATAGGACACTGCTCGTGAGCGTTCTTGGCTCATGCTGAATTTTCCAAACTGCTTTTTCCCCCCTGATGGCAAGCCTAGATTAAATCAACTTGTCCAGCAATATTTAAAGACTAAATTATTAATGATGCACAGCTCTTTGGTTTAGTTTAAAGTGTTTTATCAAAGATATTCAGAGTCTGTATATGCCATGACTTATTACCATTACTCGATTGTGGATTTCAAACTGATCCATTAATGACAGGAAAGATAAATATAGAGAGATGTCTAATCATCAGTTATTAATGTTATTATTCTGTATTGTGCTAATGGATCTGGTTTATTTGACTTTAGTCCAATTACATGTATTTAGAAAATTCGGAATGGCATTAATAATTCTCTACTTCTATAGTATAGTACTGAGGGATGTTAGATCTGGGGGTCTCTACTTGGCCATAGTAGACACCTTTTTTCCAAATAGGGACCCTTGCTTCCAAGTAAGGATAAGGGGATTACACTCCTAAATAACCCCTGCTCACCACCTTGGTAGCTTGGCACGAACAGACAGGCTTATCTCAGAGGCATTGTGTTAAGCATGTATGAATATACACAGTAATACAGTGAAAACACTACAGATGGACACCACACAGGTTTTATAAAAATAAGTATTCTTTATATAGACTTAACACAAGACCACAAACGTCAAAAATCCACAATACTGTACATAAGATTGACTTAAAGATGGTAAAAGTTACTTAGTTCAAGTTGGTGATAAATGCAACAAAGTTCTCAACAAAGTACCTGGATGCTTAACGCAAAATGAACAAAAGGCTCACAAAAGGGGAGATGCGTCGGTTCCGTGATCTGGGGGAGAGGATGTGTCACGCCTCAATGCTTGCGGAGAATAGAGGATGCGTTGTGATCCTTACCGGTGCAGGGATGATGCGTAGGTTCTCGGCTTGCAGTCCAGTTGCGATGCGCAAGATGGCACCCCGATGCAATGCGACAATCCTGGTGCGATGCGAGAAGATGGCACCCTTGATGAGACGATGATGCGTAGGCACCCTGGCAGCCTTGAGACGACTCTGTACTTTGGAGGCGCAACAGGCCCTGCAACATGCTTCTCCGATGATGAGATGGAGACTCTCTCGATGGCATCACACTTTTCCGGTGATGCGACAGCAGGCAGCTTCGATGAAGACACGCTTCCTGGGAGATGCGGTGGCGGCACGCTTCTCGGGCGATGCAACGATCTCAGCATGGCGGTGTCACGCTTCTTTTTGTTGCGACGCGCTTTCAGCTCCAAGCGACACGCATGCTTCTGCAGTTAGGATTCCCAGCAGAGAAATTCAGGGACATTGGAGATTAAGTCCTTTGTCACTGAGACTTCAGCAGGAGGTAAGCACAAATTCAAGCCCTTGGAGAATATTCTGCAAGATGATAAAAGTCCTTAAAAAGTTCCTTCTCCTTTTCCTTGGCAGTAAAGAAGCCTCTGCAGGCCAACCCAGCAAACAGCACACTGGCAGAGGGGCAGTCTAAACTCCTGCAGCTTCCTTGGTTCTTCTCCTTGGAAAAAGGTTTGTCTTGTTCCCAGAAGTGATCTAAAGTTCTTAGGTCTGAGTCCCAATAATTATACCCCAAAATCCTTTGTTCTCTAAAGGCAGAGCGGACTCTGCCTAGTCCAAACCAGTTCCTGAGCACTCTGTTTTCAGGACTCCTTCTTTCCTTTCACAGTGCAGGTCAGGGCAGAAACATCAAACGCCCCACAGGAGAAGGAGCCAGCATTGTGGAGGGATAGCACAGCCCTGGAGCACTTTGTTGACATGATTCCTTCTCTTCTTTCACAGGGCAGAGGCATCAGTCGCACCTCAGGGGTGGAGCCAGCATTGTGGAAGGAAGGCACAGTCCTGTTCAGGTCCCAGGTGCAACTCTTCCCTTACATCTAGATGCAGATCTCCCTATTCACCACTGGGCTGACTCATTCTGTCTCTTGGAATCCCCCAGCCCTGTCACTCAAATCCAGACAAGGAATACAAAACCTAGCAAAGACAGGGTTTGGATAGTTATACAAGATAATACCTATGTTCTAAAAGTGGTACTTTCAAACACAGAATGTTAAAACCAACTTTACTAAAAGATGTATTTTATCATTCTGAGTTCAGGCATACTATGTTTGAATTTCTACCATGTTCCCCGAGTCAGTTAGGATTATAAGATGTAATAATCACACTGCCCATTCTGGCTTATGGAGAACAGGTAGCACTGCAATAGTGAAAAAATAAATGGCTGTAATTCACTATTAGGACATGCTACACACACCAGGGCATGTCCTACCTTATACTTACAATGCATCCTGCCCTTGGGCCTACCTTAGGGGTGCCTGATATGAAGAAAAGGGAAGGTTTAGGGACTGGCAAGTGGGTGCACTTGCCAAGTCGACATGGCAGTACTAGACTGCACACAGGCCTTGCAATGGCAGGCCTGAGACACACTTTACAAGCTGCTTCTGTGGGTGGCACAACCAGTGCAGCAAACCCACGAGCAGCATTTGATTTACAATCCCAGGGCACACATGGTGCACTGTACTAGGGTCTGACAGATAAATCAAATAACCCAATCATGGAATCACTAATTAGTACATCAATTTAACATAGGGAGCACTTGCACTGTGGCACTGAATAGCAGTGGCACAGTGCCCAAAGCATATAGTCAGCAAAAACATATCAAAAACAGAGGAGGGAATCCGACAAAATGGAAGGGAGGCTCACGCCAATGATGCCAGGTCTATCACGTGTCCCCTCCAGCTGAAATTTGGTGAGACCTACCCTTCCCCTTGGGAGTCGGAAAAATCTGGATAGACCATCAGCGTTGGCATGTTCTGTACCGGGGCGGTGTTCCACCATAAAGTCCATACCCTGTAGGGAAATGGACCACCTCGACAACTTGACGTTCTCATCCCTCATTTGAATTAACCATCTGAGGCGCCTGTGGTCGGTCTGAACCAGGAAGTGAATCCCAAACAAGTATGGTCTCAACTTCTTCAGTGCCCAGACCACAGCAAATGCCGCACGCTCAATTGCACTCCACCTCTGTTCCCGTGGAAGTAACCTCCTACTGATGAAGGCTACAGGTTGGTCTAGGCCCTCTTCATTAATCTGTGATAGAACAGCCCCCACACCATGCTCTGAAGCATCTGTTTGAACAATGAATTGTTTTGAGAAGTTAGGCGCCTGAAGCACGGGTGCTGTGCACATTTATTTATTTATTTATTTAATGACATTTATAAAGCGCATACAATTACCCGTGGGCGTCTCGGCGCTAAATTGCAATAATGTCTCTCCCTGAGCAGATGAGGAAGTAAACCCAGAAGCTAAATTTACTGATTAAATAACCATGTTTTCAGTTTTTTCCTAAACTGAAGGAGAGAGGGGCTTGTTTTTATATGATGTGGCAGAGTGTTCCAAATTTTAGGGGCCGCAACTAGAAAGCGGCGGTCCCCCCAAGTAACTGTTCTGCTGCGTTGGACCACCAGTTGGTTAAGTGAAGTGGATCGGAGTGTTCTGACTGGATTATAGGGAATGTACATACATGTCAGTCTTTAGGGCAACAAAAGCCTTCCGAGAGGTGTCAGTCCAGTTCACTTTTTTAGGCTGCTTCCTGGAAGTCAGCTCAATCAAGGGTGCAACAATGTTGCCATACCCCTTGACAAACCTCCTGTAGTACGCCGCAAGTCCTAATAAGGCTCTCACCTGTGTCTGAGTCTTTTGGGGTTCCCATGCCAGGATGGAATCAATCTTGGGTTGTAGGTGCGCCACCTGGCCGCTCCATACCTGGTGAACCAAGTACACCACCAAGACCTGCCCGATCTGGCACTTACTCGCCTTGATCGTGAGGCCTGCCTTGCGCAGTGCCATCAACACTTCCCAGAGGTGGTGCAGATGCTCTTCCCAACTGGCGCTGAACACTGCAACGTCGTCCAGGTAGGCTGCACTGAAATCCTCCAGTCCATCCAACACCTGGTTGACCAACCTCTGAAAGGTGGCAGGGCATTTTTCATCCCAAAGGGCATAACCCAGAATTAGTAGTGCCCATTTGGTGTGGAGAATGCAGACCTCTCTTTGGCCCCATCAGTCAAGGCGATCTGCCAGTATCCAGACGTCAAATCAAACGTGCTGAGGTACCGTGCAGCCCCTAACCGATCAATGAGCTCATCAGCTGTGGAGATGGGGTGTGCGTCAGTCCTGGTGACTGGACTGAGTCCTCCGTAGTCCACACAGAACCACAGTTCAGGTGTGGAACCAGGCGCGGCAGCCTTTGGGACCAAAACCACTGGGCTGGCCCAAGGACTGATTTAGGACTCAATCACCCCTAAAGCGAACATCTTGGAGACTTCCTCCTTGATGTAAGCACTGACCTTGTCAGTCACTCTGTAAGCCTTGTGCTTCACAGGAAGACTGTCGCCAGTGTCCACATCATGGACGTACCACTCTGTGATACCAAGAATCAAGGAAAATATATCAGAGAATTGTCTCAACAGTTGGCGACAATCTTGCTGCTGATCAGGCGTCAGTGTGGCAGAGAGGTTGACACCATCCGATGATCCATCTTGCTCTGTTGCAGACAGGAGGTCAGTAAGAGGCTCGGTCTTCTCCTCCATTCCATCATCGGTCGCTAGGAGCATGCCCACTTCGGACCTCTCTAAGTGGGGCTACAGGCGGTTAACATGTAGGACCCACAAAGGGTTCCTTGGAGACCGCAAGTTCACCAGGTAGGTGACACCACTCTTGAGCAGCACCACCTCAAATGGACCGGTCCATCTGTCCTGGCGCGCACAAGGCTCTACAGGGGCCAAGACCCAAACTTTCTGTCCAGGCTGAAGCTCAATCAGAGTGGCATTCTGATCATACCACTGTTTCATCTCTTCCTGACTCGCTTCCAGATTCGCATGAGAGAGCTGAAGGCCAGCATGTAACTGTTTACATCCTGGGGAGGTTTCCTGGGAGATTGCTCCCAGCCTTCCTTGACCAGACTCAAAGGTCCTCTTACTGGGTGTCCATACAATAGTTCAAAGGGACTGAACCCTAGGGACTTTTGTGGCACCTCACGGTAAGCAAACAGAAGGCATGGCAAGAGGTCATCCCACTTACGCCTCATTGGTTCCTCAAGACAATTGATCATGCCTTTAAAGGTCCAGTTGAATCTCTCAACCAGCCCATTACCTTGTGGGTAGTAAGGAGTGGTGAACTTCTAGGTAACACCACACTCCTTGCACAGACACTTCATATAACAGAAGATGAAGTTTGTACTTCGGTCAGACACCACCTCTCTGGGGAAGCCCACATGAGAGAAAATCCCTATCAGTACACGTCCCACCACAGGGCCATCACTGTCCGGAACGGGATGGCTTCGGAGCGGGATGGCTTCTGGGTACCAAGTAGCATGGTCCACCAAGACCAGGATAAACCTGTTGCCCATGGCTATCTTGGGGTCCAGTGGCCCCACAATGTCAATGCCTACCTGTTCCATGGGGGTACTGACTACAGGGAAAGTTTGGAGAGGATCCTTGTGCTTCCTCCCACTTTTCCCACTTGCCTGACAAGTTTGACAAGTTCTACTATTAGCATCTGAACTCTTCCGCATCTGGTGCCAATAAAAGTGGGAGACAACCCTTTCAAAGGTCTTGTTCTGCCCCAAATGTCCAGCTAAAGGTATGTCATGAGCCAACCCCAGCAGGAAGGCTCTGAAGCACTGGGGTACCACCAGCACACGGGCTGGCCCAGGCTCAGCAACCTTAGGCTCGCTATACAGGAGGTCGTTCACCCAGTAGATCCAATGTGATCCAGACTGATCACCTGCTGCCTGGTTTGTGGCCTGTTGTCTCAAACCCTCAAGAGAAGGGCACCACTTCTGCTCTGCACAACATTCCTCCCTGGAGGGCCCCCACTTCTTGCTGCCAATGGGTCAGCTCAGGTAGGTTCCGCAGTTCAGAAAATTGCTCCCCTTTAGGTTCCAGGGAATCCCCCTCAAGGTCTGGTTTCCCGCACCCCCTACCTCTTCTCTTTAAGGCAGGTTTCCCGGCCATACTTACAGGCTCCAGGATCTCTTGAACACCCTTGGCTGCCATAGATCGAGTGGTCACACACGCCCACTCAGGCAGACCCAACATCTCTAAATGATCCTTCTTCTCCACCTTAGCCCAAGGGGAGCTTTCCAAATCATTGCCTAACAAACAATCAACAGGAACGGCTGGCCTCACAGCTACTTGAAGAGTACCAGAGGACCCCCCCCCACTCAAAGGGAACTTAAGCCACTTTGCAATGGCTCTCTGTGTAGTCAGCGGCAACAACTGGGAAGAATGCATTGAGGACCACCTGCTCTTCAGACTCCAAGTGACACTGGACAGCTGTCACACTGGCTCCGGTTTCTCTAAGGGCCTCCACTCTGTGGCCATTGATGGTCACCCACTGCCTGCACTTTTTAGTGTGATCAGGCAGCTGAGTTTTTGGGACCATCTCAAAGTCTCCTAATGAGACAAAGGACATTTCTGCGGGACCCCACCCACCTCGGGCACCCATCTCCTCCCCACCCAGGGCTACACTGGCCATCTGACGGGTTGGTGCACGGGGTGACACATACTGACCCTTTTGAGGACACTGGGGATCATACCAATGGTGTCCCACCTGCTTACACTGAAAGCAGGTAACAGGCCCCCTATGAACAGGTTTACCTGTTGGGAGTTCTGACTTCTTCTCAGGGGGAGGCCTGGAACCCTTACCTCGGTTACCTTGGGAATTACTTTAGGGCCCTTTCTGGAAACCCTTCTGTTTATGCTTGTTCCCCCCCCACTCTTCTGCTGGGGACCCTGACCACCTTAGGCGGAGTCTCCCACATGACCCTTGTGGACCCCGGAACTGACCCAGCATTCGGCCTCCTCAGCAAGCTTCCTAGGGTTAGTCAATTTGCTATCAATAAGGTGCAGGCGTAGCTCTGGAAAACAATTAGCAGAAAGTACTATCTTGCAACCAAATCATAGAGCGCTTGAAAATAATCCACTTTGCTACCCCTCACCCAACCAGCCATAGCTCTGCAAAAGTAAGATACATGTTCTACCTAAGTGGTTCCATCCAGCTACTTACAATTCCTGAACCTCTGTCTATAGAGTTCTGGGGTCAAACCATAGTTTGTCATCAGTGCTTCCTTCATGTGGGCATAAGACATCCTATTCTCACTGGGTAGGTCTAACAAAGTATCCCTCCCCTCACTCACAAAGTGGTGCCACAACCCTGCTCCCCAATCCTTCTCAGGGACCCGGTGGGCCATCATTGCTATCTGCAAACCATCACCCAATATCTTCATGCTTATGGAAATATTTGATGACAACCTTGGGATATATACCCTACCTTCTGAAAGCACAGATGGTGAGCTGCCACCAGAGGGATTGATTTCTAAGCCCTTGATTTCTAACTCCCTCAACATCCTCGTGTTTCATTCTCATTCTCTCTCTCCAAAGATAACCCGTTATTCTCCGTTTCCCTCTGACTCTCCATTTTAAGCTTAGCCAACTCCAGCTTGAGTGCCCTATTTCTGTCCCAGTCTTCCAACTCTCTGGGGGACAGGTCTTTGGAAGAGATACTGCTGCCAAGTAGAGAGAGTCCCCCTTCCCTAGCTGACAACACTGGCCACTAGTCTCCATGGGCCCATCTGCATCCCCAGATGGATCCACCACAATATATGAGGCATTTCTTGCTTCTACCCCTTTGGTAGGCCTCCTTTTTAGAAATGCCTGGTGTAGCAACTTTCAATTTCTTGCAGGTACGTGAGCGATTTCAACCGCTCATCCTCAAAATCAAGATACGTAGATGCAACAGATGCTGGTCTACTCATGGTAGTAAGAATTGGGAGTTTTCAGGAAAAAAATAACAGTCCAAGGAAGAGAAATTCTACCAAAAGAAGTATGTGGTCGCGTTTAGTCTGCACTCACTAGTAGTGTACACCAATTACTGTATAGGAGCCACAAATACAGGTCCAAATCCTCACCCCCAGATTTAACATTGGTGGTCAGCGGTCTCTAGTTGGCCATGGTATACACATTTGTCCTAATAGGGACCCTTGCTTCTAAGTCAGGATAAGGGGATTACACTCCTAAATGACCCCTGCTCAACCCATTGGTAGCTTGGCACGAGCAGACAGGTTTATCTTAGTGGCAGTGTGTTAAGCATGTGTGAAAACACACAGTAATATAGTGAAAACCCTACAGATGGACACCACACAGGTTTTATAAAAATAAGTATTCTTTATATAGACTTAACACAAAACCACAAACGACAAAATGCACAATACAGTACTTAAGATTGGTTCTCAGCTTGCACTCGAGTTGCGATGTGCAAGATGGCGGCCCAGTGCGACAATCCTGGTGCGATGCGAGAAGATGGCGCCTTTGATGGGACGATGATGCGTAGGCACCCTGGCAGCCTTGCGACGACCTTGGAGCCGCGACAGGCCCTGCAACACACTTCTCCGATGATGCGATGTTGACTCTCTCAATGGCGTCACGCTTCTCTGGTGATGCGACAGCAGGCAGCTTCGACAAAGACACGCTTCCTGGGAGATGAGGCTGTGGCACGCTTCTCTGGCGATCTCAGCTGCGGCAGCACGCTTCTCGTTGCGACACGCTTCCAGATCCCAGCGATACGCAGGCTTCTGCAGTTAGAATTGCCAGCAGGGAAATTCAGGGGCGAGATGAAGTCTTTTGTCCCTGAGAATTCAGCAGGAGGTATGCACAAATTCAAGCCCTTGGGAGAATATTCTGTAAGATGATGAAAGTCCTTGAAAAGTTCCTTCTTTTCCTTGGCAATAAAGAAACCACTGCGGGCCAACCCAGCAAACAGCACACGGCAGAGGGGCAGTCCAAACACCTGCAGCTTCCTTGGTTCTTCTCCTTGGCAAAAGGTTTGTATTGTTCCCGGAAGTGATCTAAAGTTCTTGGGTCAGAGTCCCAATATTTATACCCCAAAATCCTTTGTTCTCTGAAGGCAGAGAGGCCTCTGCCTAGTCCAAACCAGTTCCTGATCACTCTGTTTACAGGACTCCTTCGTTCCTTTCACAATGTAGGCCAGAAACATCAGATGCCCAACAGGAGGTGGAGCCAGCATTGTGGAGGGAATGCACAGCCCTGGAGCACTTTGTTGACATGATTCCTGCTCTTCTTTCACAGGGCAGAGACATGCACCACCATTGTGGAGGGAAGGCACGGCCCTATTCAGGTCCCAGGTGCCACTCCTCCCTTCCATCTAGATGCAAATCTCCCTATTCACCACTGGGCTGACTCCTTCTGTCTCTTGGAATACCCCAGCCCTGTCACTCAAACTCCAGACAAGGAATGCAAGACTTAGCAGAAGCAGGCTTTGGATAGTTAGACAAGAAAATACCTACTTTCTAAAAGTGGTATTTTCAAACACAGAATATTAAAACCAACTTTACTAAAATATGTATTTCATCATTCTGAGATCAGGCATACTAAATTCGAATTTCTACCATGTTCCCTGAGTCTGTTAGGATTATAAGATGCAATAATCTTACTGCCCATTCTGGCCTATGAAGAACATGTAACCTTGCAATAGTGAAAAACGAAAATGGCTGTAATTCACTATTAGGACATGCCACACACATCAGGGCTAGTCCTACCTCATACTTACAATTCACCCTGCCATTGGGCCTACCATAGGGTTGTCGGATATGTAAAAAAGGGAAGTGGGTGCACTTGCCCGATCAACATGGCTGCAGAGCCTGTGTGCAGTCTGGTACTAAGGCAGGCCTGAGACACACTTTTACAGGCTGCTTCTGTGGGTGGCACAACCAGCCCTGCAAGACCACCAGCAGCATTTGATTTACAAGCCCTGGGCACACATGGTGCACTTTACTAGGGTCTGACAAGTATATCAAATAACCCAATCATGGAATCACTAATTAGTACATCAAATTAACATAGGGAGGACTTGCACTGTGGCACTGAATAGCAGTGGCACAGTGCCCAAAGCATATAACCAGCACAAACATATCAAAAACAGAGGCGGCAATCCAACAAAATGGAAGGGAGACTCACGCCAATGATGCCAGGTCTAACCCTGGATATATACATATACCCAATCATCAATTTGTGAGTCGAATATCCAATTCCTGACCGTGCTGGATTTTAGGTCTCCTATATCTTACCTCCTCAGGCACAATAAAAGATCCATCGGAGGATCAATAAAGTGTTAAAAGAATCTGCAACGGGGCAGTTGGACGAATATTCTTCTTTTTTTTTAATAGCAGCCCAGTGAATCTGGTGCATGCTAAGTTTAGGGGTGATCCATCAAGCAGGGGCAGAGAAAAGAGGGCGTTAATAATTTTCTTTATTTTTAAGTTTCCCCATGTTAATTTCCAAAGGACCTTTCCTCGAACCTGTAGCCCAAAGCACTGGATGGAATTACACCAAATTTGGCAGAGGGGAAGACTTATGCATATCATGCTTTATTTGGTGTGAATCCATTCACTAGTCATTAAGCAATTCAAGAAAAGTTGGAGTTCTGCATTTTCCTTCACAAGCTGGTTCTTTTTTGCTTAGTCATCGTGGCCACAGATATCACGGATTGGCTGCCAAAACTTCTACCAGGAAGTATTGCCAGCCATCTCTTCCCTCTGCTTGCAGCAAGTCCCTCAAAAAAAAAAGTAAAAAGAAGAGGGCAGGGTTGCACCAATCCAAGCCTTGGTGTGCCCCTTCTCATGCTTACGAACGTCCAGGGGCCACCACCTCACAGGGGCAAATGTTTAGAAAAGGATGCAGGGGGCAGCACAGCCCTGGGGACTATACCCTCCCAAGGGCAGTCACTAAATATATATATATGGGTAGGATTGCTGAGACCGCCTGGGCAAGTGTTTAAGTAATGTACAGGGGGGGAGGGGGGGGTGCGCATACCCCCACCTCCTAGGGGCACTTTACAACATGTGTACAGGTGTATCCGCACACCAGGGACCACCAGCTCCCCAAGACAAATTAATGCAGGGGGGCCCACTGGGAACCACTAATGACCAGATTATTAGCGAGAGATGTAGTATGTTCACATGTTTAGTGTTATGTATCAGTTATCCTATGAACAAGGCTTTTGAGCATTTCTGTAGTATTCATGGGTTTACTATATTTATTTATTTTATTTATGCATTTTTATATAGTGCGGACTTTACCCGAAGGCGTCAGAGTGCTTCACATTAGGAACAGAAATGAAACATAATGAGAAACATTACAAAAGAACAGATTGCAAAAACATACGTTACTTACATAAGGTAATAGTGACAATTGTGAGCAAACAAAATACATGAGGTAGTAAAAACTGTGAGCAACCAAAAATACATGAGGTAGTAAAGGTAATAGTGACAATTGTGAGCAAACAAAATACATGAGGTAGTAAAAATTGTGAGCAACCAAAAATACATGAGGTAGTCAAAAGTGCACAAGAGGAAAGTGACAAGTGTGCAGTTATAAGAGAAAACAGTATAATTTGAGGTATAGTACTGCAATAAGTGCTAGACACTCAGGCACAAGAACAAGCGTTACGTGGGCAAGGTGGCACTTGTGCAAGTATCAAAGGTAAAAACATGTGAGAGGTAGCAACCGTGTGTTACAAGGGCAGAGTGGTGTGTGCATGTTACAAAAGGGCACCGAACACAAGTACATGGAAAATACTGCAAAAAGGCAGACCCTCCAACCACAGGCATGCACTGGGAAGGCACTTCCATGGTCATGGAGAGTAGAAATTATCAGTAGTGGGAAGTCTTCCTCACAAATAGCAAGAGGACGTGAATTACTTTTGGAGGGGTCTCTGGAGGAGGAGAACTTTGAGGTCCCTTTTGAAGGCCTGGGAGGAGGCGGTGGTCCGGAGCTGAGGTGGAAAGGAGTTCCAGATTCTCACTGCGTTGCCTGAAAAGGATTGGGCCATTGTGCTTTCCTTCTTGAAAGTGGGAGGTTCAAGCATCAGATTCTCCGCATTGCGTGAAAGTCTAGAGCCTCCAGAGAGTTTGTTTATTCGCCAGGTAGCGGGGAGATGAGGAGTGCAAGGCTTTGTGGGTAATGCAGGCAGTCTTGTAGATAGCTCTAGCCTCGAAGGGAAGCCAGCGGAGGGTGGATAACATCGGTGTGATGTGATCGCTTCTTTTGGCCCCATAAATGAAACGAGCTGCTGAATGGAAGACAGACTTAAGTGGGGACAGGTGAGATTTGGGGAGGCCAGTAAGAAGAGAATTGCAGTAGTCTAGTCTAGAGAGGACCATCGATTGCACCAGGGTTATAAGGTCCTGCTCCGGGAAGAAGCGACGGATTCCCCAAAGAAGGCGCAGTTGGTAGCGAGCAGATTTTGCAATAGAATTGATGTGGGGAGTTAGATTGAGTTTTTTGTCTAGAATGACACCAAGGGATTTTGCACTGTCGACAATGATGGGTTTATTGTTTAGTAGATTCATCTGATCCATCCATGATTGAACCGGAGGAGGAGAGAGTGAGGAGGAGAAGAGGAGGAATTCAGTTTTGGAGGGATTCAGAATCAATTGATGAGTTGACATCCAGTTTTGAATGGAGTCAAGAGTAGATCTTAGGATGGAGAGATCATGAGTGGGGGCAACCTGGAGGTAGAGTTGAGCGTTGTCTGCATAGAGATGATAGTGAATCCCAGATTTTCTAAGGAGGTTTCCCAGTGGTTCTAAGTAGAGATTGAACAATGTTGGTGCTAGTATCGAGCCTTGGGGAACACCTTGACCCACCACCACAGGAGAAGAGAGACTATTCTCTATTTTGATCATTTGAGATCTGTCAGAGAGGAAGGATGCAAACCATTTAAGCACAGTGCCCTCCATGCCCATTCTCTGTTGAATAATATTGAGGAGGGTGTTGTGATTAACAGTGTCGAAGGCTGCGGAAAGGTCAAGGAGAATTAGCAGACAGGACCCCCCTGAGTCGAGTATCCTCAGCGCATCATCAACCACTTGCAGAAGGGCTGTTTCAGTGCTGCAGTTTTGGATGAAGCCGGACTGACAATTGTCAAGAAGATCATTGTCCTTGATATGACGAGAGAGTTGTTTTGCTAGGCATCTTTCTGTGATCTTCGCAAGAAAGGGAAGGTTAGTGATGGGGCGGAAGTTGTTGAGGTCATTCGCATCAGCAGTGGGCTTTTTAAGCAGAGGGGTGACCTGCCCAGTTTTGAAGGAGACAGGAAGGGAGCCTTGCCAGAGGGAGAGGTTGATCAGGGTAGTCCAATAGGAAAGGGAATGGGTATAGAAGTCAAAGGCAATGGCACTGGGGATAGTGTCAAGAGAATGGTTGGAGGGCTTTGTTTCGCGTATGCACTTGAGAAGGGCATCTTCGGATATGGGGTCAAAGCTCTGCCAAAATGGCTAAGGATTTGCGCTCCTCTGGAGGTGTAGGATGAGCAACCTGATCCACAAGTGATTTCACTTTTCCATCGAAGAAAATAGCAAAATCCGCTGCTCTCTTTGAAGAATCCTCCACCTTGGAGGTTGGGGGAGAGCAGCTCGGAGTCTTGATGAGATCGAATAGTTTTTTGGGTCTATTTTTGGCGGAGTCAAGGAGGGTTTTGAAGTGCGTCGCTTTCTCAAGGAAGATGTGTTTGTGGTACTTGGATCTTGCTGTGCGAAGTATGGCTAAATTTTCATTGGAGGGCAATTGCCTCCATTGCTTCTCCAGGAATCTTAGCTGCTTCCTTTCATCATAAAGGGATTTGTTGAACCAAGGTGCTGAGGGAGTGGGCCTTATCCTTTTGCTTTTGAGTGGAGCAATGTTATTAATTTCAGCTGCAAGAACTGTGAGGCATTGGGAGGTGAGATCGTCAACAGCTATGTTCGGGTCTAGCCTTGGAAGAGATAGCAAGGCTGATTCACATAGGGGACCAATATCAATGTTTTTGGCATCACGGAACCAGGAGATGGCCCTCTTGGGTTTGCCAAGAGTTATAGAGTGTGAAAGTTGAAGGGAGAATGGGATGAGGTGGTGGTCAGACCAGTCTACATGAATTGGGGTAGTAGTAGAAAGCATGCCTGCTTTAGAAATAACAAGGTCCAGGATTGCGCCTTTGGAGTGGGTTGACTCAGTGCAGTGTTGGATAAGATCATTTGCAGAGAGGAAGGTGGCCAGTGAGTTCGCAGAGGAGTTTTGCGGCGCGCCCCAGTGGAGATTGAAGTCACCCACGATGGTCTGATTGTCACTTTGAGAGTATTGGTCACTGATGAAGTCTTTGAGATCTTCTATAAACGAAGAGCCACTACGAGGCGGGTGGTAAATGATATGGAATCTGAGCGGTGAACGGTGTTGCAATTGAAGTTCAAGAGAAAGGCATTCAAAGGTGTGGGGAGAGCCGATAGGAGACGCCTTAAGTTGGAGGGCATTTCTGAAGATGACTGCAACACCTCCCCCCGTGTTTTCAGTTCTGTCATTCCTAAATATGGAGTAACCTGTGGGTAATAGGAGATCAAAAATAGAGTGAGAGGTATCTTTGAACCAGGTCTCTGTGAGGAAGAGCATGTCAGTTTGTGACGGTTGATGTGTCAGAGATTTCAAGTTTGTGTTTTACTGCAGACCTGCAGTTGTGAAGCATACAGCGCAGCTCTGTCAAGACTGTTTTGGTGACGGGGGCACTTGGGCTCTGAAGAGTGATCGGGATATTGTACATTTGCGGGGGTGCTCGGGAGGGTTTAGGTGGACGCTTTGTTCTGACAGAGGTGATGGTCGGAATAGTGTAGACAGTGGGGTTGCTAGGGTATGCCTGTTGAAGAAGGGTGGCGTTCAAGGGCTTGTGTGAGTTAACGACGTTTGCAGACGAAAGGTTGAGCTTGGCTGTGTTGGGGTGAGGGGGCGAGGTGCAACTCCGGGGAAGTTGGGAGGGAGTAGAGGTGCATGGAGGGGTGGAGATCTTAGAGCATGAAAGTGAAATGGCAGCTGTAAGCTGGGAGATGGAGGTGATCAGGGAGCCTAGCATATTTTCCAGTGAGAAAGAGGCAGAATATGGAAGGTTGGGTGGCTCGATTGAAATAAGGGGGGGTGGAATTGGTGGTGGAAGGCAGGGAGAGGTGGGGGGACAGGAGGTGAGTCGGGGGTGGGGTTCACAGGTGGGGAAAGGTGGAGGTTGGGAGCGGGAGTAAGTGAATTGGGGGTTAAGTGAGAGTTGTCATTGTTGGTGTTGCAAGAGGGAGAGGAATTAAGGATAAATTTAGAGGGAGAAAGGTGCGAAACACGTCGGTAGGGAAGAAGGAGGGGGGAGGCCTGTGTGGCATCATGGGATTGTAGGACGTTTGGGAGGAAAAGAGGAGCAGTGGTTGCGGAGGGTCTGTCCGTTAGGAGAGGTAGCAGTGAGGGAACGGTCATCTGGCAGAGTGAGGGGGGGTTGAGAGAGAGGGAAGTTGAGGAGGGGAAGTGGTTCTGCTGGGCCAGAGGGAGGGAGATGGAAGGGGTTACTAGGAGGGGAAGGGGGTAGTGCAGCAGTACTGGAGGAGTAGGAGGGAGGAGAGAGATGCAGTGGTAATGTGGCAAAAACGGGGTGAATGACGAGGTGATGAAGGGTTGGAGAGGAGGGATGGAAGGAGGGCTAAGGGGAGCATAGGGAAAGCTAATTGGGGGAAGAGTGTTGGAGGAGAGGTGGACTAAAGAGGGGGGTGATGGGAAGAAGTATGGGGGAGGAGAAGAAGGGGTGATGGGAAGAAGTATGGGGGAGGAGAAGAGATTGGAGTACCGTGATAGTGCAGATGGGACGAGGAGCGTGTTAGCTAGTGGTAAGGCTGAAGTAATGTGGGAGGGTACATACTGTGGGGGGGGGGGGGGAATAGGAGATGAGGTAATTTGGGGGGGGGGGGGAAGGGAAGAGGGCCGACCTGCACTTCGAGAGTGCAGCCAAATGGAGGGAGGTGGGGTCGGCGGAGGAGAAAGGGAGTAATGGGTGGAGCTGGAAGGAGAGTCAAAGGGAAGCCCGGTTGCAGAGAGGGGGAGTAAGGAGGGGAAGAGTTGGTCAAAGAGCGAGAGGCAGGAGTCTTTGCCTTGGATCATGACAGTACCGTTGTTATAGAGTGAGATAGTGAGGTAGCCATTGAAGCACCCAGAGGGGGACATTTTTTGTTGTTTCCCATATGGGATAGGGGAGGAGGAGGTGATGTTAAGGGAATTGTAAAAACTGTTGGACCAAGAGGGGGTGTCGCGAGTGAAGAAGATTAAGTCATTTTTGAGCCTCCCAAGACGACCATTGTAAAATTGATCCACAAAAAGGGAGTCTGGGAAACGTTCAATAGTGTTATGCTTCAGTCGTTTTATTGTAGCTTTAGACTGGTCGGGAGGATAAATGATTTTGTAGCAATTGGCTCCAGACTTAACTCGAGAGGTGGCCATGTTGAGAAGATGAAGCGAAGGAGGGTGGGAGAAAGATGAGAGGGGTGTTACTGGGAGAGCGGTAGTGAGGAGAAATAAGAGGGCAAAAAGGGGGCGCATAATCCGGGTTAATGTGCCGTCAGGCTGTAGAAAGGCCTAAACGATGCAGCTGGCACTACTTGCTGCGCAGCTGTAAAAGGCCTAAAAGGTGCAGCTGGCACTACTTGCTGCGCAGCTGTAAAAGGCCTAAACGGTGCAGCTGGCACTATTTGCTGCGCAGCTGTAAAAGTGTTTAAAATAAATACCACACAATTAAAGAGTTAAGCGGATGGCTATTTTGATGGAGGAATGCATTACTCGCAGACGACGTCAGATTGCTGCAGGAAGCACTGGCCGTGAAGATGAAACATCTGGAAGACAGGCTGTGGACACACTAAATACAGCTCGGTAATTAGGCATGCAGGTGCACGCGGCGTCGAGGTCTCCAATTCTGCCATTTTCAGGTCCGGCGGCATGAGCTGGTCGTGAAACAGCCGTACTGAGCCAATATGGGGACTGTTTGAGGCTGGGTCAGTAAGATTGAGCTAAAGCAGGCAGTTTCAGGCCGTTACAGCAGTGCAGTGCTCGGAGTCGGGCGGCGCCATTTTGGAGCACATGTGCAAGTGGTGCCAAACTTGTAGGGCTTATCCGGGAGTCAACAGGGGCTCTCCGCTCACACTTTCGCAATTTAAGGTGCCAATAGGCGGGCCTGTAGGTGTGCCGGTGTAACATAGGGCAAGCGGCACCGGACGCGCATTGAAATCGCGCTGAGTAAAAGTTTCATGGGCTCACCTCCGTGCGCGGCGTCGAGGTCTCAAATTACGCCAATTTCAGGTCAGGTGGCGTGTGCTGTTCGTAAAACAGTAGTACTGAGCCAAAATGGGGACCGTTTGAGGCTGGGTCAGTAGGATTGAGCTGAAACAGGCAGTTTCAGGCAGTTTCAGCAGTGCTGTGCTCGGACGGCGCCATTTTGGAGCACCTTTCTCATAAATGTCTGTAGGTGGCGCTATTTTATGATCCACAGTGAGTAATGGCCCTTTAAATTCGAAAGATTGTTTTCCTATATCTTTGCAGTTCTTTGCAGTTTTATATAGCGCGACTCTGGCTCGAGAGCACTTTAGCGCTTTGCAAGAGAACCAGACACCTTCCAGGCACGGGGAAGAGTGGTTCTCAGGTGCTGCCTTGGACGCTCTTCAGATGTCCTCGAGGCGCCCTGGGCCTGAGTCAAAGTAAGGCCCCCTACTGCCTGCAGTGGAGAACTTGTAGGGCCCTCAATAGACGAATTTGTGCCGATTTTCAAATGGTGCCTGCCCTGTCCCGGGTGCCGCCATCTTAAGGACAGGCAGCCATGGCATAACAGACCAGATGCAATTGTAGGGCCCCCGCCCGCCGCTATGGGACACCTCCTCACCACAGTCACAAGCGGGAGCAGCAGCCTTCCCTCCGGTCTCAGCAGCAGTGTTCTAGCGTCTTCGGTGCGGCCACCAGACTCGTCATTCCCCCTCACTGCCTGGTGCCAGTCTCGCCGATCGCGGGCGCCATCTTGCCGCTAGAAAACATGCCGAGCAGGGAGGGAGGTAAGCAATCTCGGTTTTTAGCCCCTTCGCCTCCGCCGACCACAGCAGTGGCGCTCAATGGGGCACCGGACCTTTATGGGCGGATAGTGGCGCCGGGTCATAGGATTGGTGTCCGACATCGGTGTATGTGGAGGGCAGCCGCGGAGGAGCTCCGGAGCTCTCCCCGCTCCACCAGGCTCCGCCTCCTTCAACTAATGCCCCATAGTGCTTGCTAGACCCTTGGGGGGGGGGCATGAGTACTGGAGAGGGTTCGGAGAGAGAGTGGGTTTCCCTTGCCTCTGTGATCTGTGGCTGAGGAAGGAGGAGAACCGTTGTAACCTGACCAGAGAAACCCATCCTGTTCTTCAGAATGGATAGGAGGTTGTCGTGTCGAAGGCAGAGGAAAGGTCAAGCAGGATTAGGCGGCAGAATTCATTTTGCTCAAGCATTTTTAAAATGTCATCCAAGACGTGAGAGAGCCGATTCAGTGCTATACTTTACTATACTATAGTAAAACTGGATGGCATGTCATGGGTTTACTATAGTAAAACTGGATGGCATGTCAGAGGGTTCTAAACACACTAGGAGTGCAATGATAGATCTGTCTAGGAAACTTCGATTTATCCTAGGAGGTTAGGAATATGCAAACAAAAAACAACCCCCCACACACAAGTATTGAAGATAACCTTGCAAGAAATTCCTGATCATTAGCCAGGTGAAAGCAACCAGCCTCAAGGGTATTGGAGGCCAGTGTAGTACAAGTTCACATCGGGGGTAGGAGCAACATCAAGGGTAGATTTTTTTTTAAGCTGGTTGGAGCATCTTCTCCAGTTGATGGGAAAGCTTCCACACAAGGGGGCCCCATGTGGTTGGCGGTCAGTCACCGCCGGCCCATCAGAGACGATCTGCCCGCCATCCTTGCAGAAAAGACCCTGCCATATTGCAATGCCTGGGGGGGGTCTGGCGCAGATGGAAAGATCACCGGTTTTTCCTCCCAGTCAACAAGTCGACCGGGCGGAAAAGGGTTCAAATATGGTGGCTGTGTCTGAAAGACAACCCCAGCCAAATTAGAATGTGGCCGCGAACATGCCTTTCTGTGGCAGCATTGCTGCCTCAGAAAGGCATGTGGAGTCTGCTTGTGGGGTCCGTTGCGGGCACCCAGGGACTCCAGGGGGTGGTGGGTGCACATGCCTTTCAATGAACCACGTGGCAGGCCTCGCTCACTGCATGTCACGTTGTGCATTGAAATGCACAACCTGTCTGTGGCCTTGCGGCAGGTGGTGCTCTCTGCACAGTCTGCTGCGATGTTGCAGATGCTCCATGTGCCGCCAGTGTGGCGGGTGCATGCTAATCGGGAGTGCGGGACCCCCGCACCCTCAGCGGGCGGTCCCGGTTCCCGAGGATATAGCGGGTGGACAAAGTCCACCCGCCATACTAATGGGGCCCAAGGTGTTTAACTGAATTCAGTTGCTCTGATTGAGCAACTAAATTGGGTTTGAGAATTCTAGGTAGGGGGGGCAAGATGGGGGGGCGGGGGTGAGGGATGGGGGTCATCCAATAGCAACTTCTGTTGCAAGTTTCAAGGTGTACATCTTCAAGCAAATTATCAGTGGAGGCTGCTACCTGGAAGCAACGGGGGGCGGGAAGAGAGAGGAAAAAAAAAAAATAACAGCCCTCTGGGCAGCCGGCTGGACCACGTCCTTGGCTGTGTCCTCTTCCTCGCTTCTTGGGAAAAACAGGGAGCACCAGGGCTTGATGTATTTATGAGCAGAGGGAAGAAGCTGGCAAAGAAGGGCTAATGTAATGTGGACTTTGTCTAGCAACTAGAAGGCATTCGCTCAAGAAGTAATCGTAATGTCTAAGGGGACTCTCCAGTTTCCCTCCTCTGCTCTACATACATGTCAGATTGCTTCTGAAAGCACCACTCATAAGTTTCAGGAACCAAAACCTGCAGTAAACAGATGCATACAAGACAGTTTTTTTTTATATATTTAATTACACACATCAGCTAAGTCTCTTGTACATAACAGCTCCCAAAACAACCAAAGTCAGCATGACCGCAGACATCACCAAGATAATGCCCAGGAACATCCAGGGGTCTTCTATGGAAGCACCTACAAGAGGAAACATATTAGAATATAAGAAAGCACCACTTTCAAAAGCATTAGACCACCACTTATTAACCCTTCCGCTGACAGTCCTCCCCCCCCCCCCCCCACGTCCTTTCTGGACTATTTGCTTAGGATCCCAATACCATTTTGTTCAAATATGGTATCCACCCCAAATGTGTCCTTTTCTTGCAACATCTTGAGAATTTTGGAACAGTACCCAGGGTTTGTGGATTCCCCTGAAGGAGACGGAGAAATTAGGCAAAATACAGCTATATTTTGGGGGAAACGTGCTGAAGAAAGCATATGTTTATTTCCCTGCAAATGCGATCAATAAAGGGTTTGTATAAAAAAAAATTTTAAACATCTTCCCAGCTTTGAGGAATGGGCAGACTTGTCAGAAAACCAACATTTTCTACACTGCTTTGGCATTTTATTGCGACAGCCTTTTTTATTTGTGCTTTCAACCTCTTTCCATTTAGTGATAGAAATTGGTATGAAGCCAATGAATTGATAGGTATACATTTCTGAAAGGTAGGCAAAAACACTGAATTCATCTAGGGGTCATTTGTGTAGATCCTTCAATGTTCCTGTAGAATATAACAGTTTATGTAAAATATTGAACTTCAATTGGAAAAAAAGCCATTTGTGCCTGCATTTTTACTTGTGAATATGGTAGATTTTTATAAGAATATACAGTTACATCCACAGGACCCTTCTGGTTGAAATGAGATGGGAGTCTTGTAGGTTTCTTAAGAACCCAAGGTACCTATAACCAATATCAGAGTTGCACCTTGCAATAGTTTTTCATTGTGTACTGAATGTACAACAATTCATTTGGTAAAATATAGGTTGCAAGGGAAACATGTATTTCTGAAATGAGAACAAGATATGGAGACTAGAAACAGCGGTTATTTGTGTATCTCTGAGATCATCAGTACCCATATTAGCATGTGAATCAGAGGGCATTGTTCAAAAATGACATTACAAACTATTTTACATTTGGGAAGCTGAAATTCATAGAAGGGCAAATAGTAACACGTGTTCTACTATTCTATGTTCCAAGTCTCCCAATCAAAATGGTACTTCACTTGTGTGGGTAGGCTTAGCGCCTGCAACAGGAAACTGCCCAATCCTCAACTTGGACACATCACATTTTTCCAATGAAAACCGACCCTTTGTTGGCAATGTGCCTAGCTGTGGATTTTAAGTGTTAGCTCAGCCAGAACCTAAAGAAACCTAGCAAACATTTACATTTCTAAAAACTAGACCCCAAGGGAAATCCAGGATGGGGTTACGTGCAGCTCTCCCCTGGATCTATTACCCAGAATCCCTTGCAAATCCCACACTTTGTAAAAAACAAACAAAAATTATATATATTTTAAAACCACATTTGTGATGTAAAGTTCTGAAATCTGTGGGGAGCCTAAAACTTCCACCCACCCAGCATTCCCCCAAATCCGCAGATAGGAAGGGGGGGGCAGAAAGACTGGCAATGCCCAAGATCATTGGGTGGGCAGGGGGTGTAAGATCAAAGATCCTTGCCCAAGGGGGCGCTCCCCCCTCCCTGGTTTCGAATGGTGGATCCCTGCTTAGGGGTGGGGAAAGGGGAAAAATGTGCACTCCTGCAGCGATCCCCAAGCAGGGATCCACAAGAGAAACATACCATTGGAAATGGGAGATTTTCCCCTTTCCCCAAGAACACCCCTCCTGTCTACCCATGTGCTCAGGGGGCTGAGATAGCCCCATGAACACAGGCAGTGAAAGGGAAATGAGCAGATTGTCATTACAGTGCAAGTGAAATGAGCCAATCAGCGCAATATGCACACAGATAGTCATAACACCGAGAGAAAAAAAACCTCTGGCAGCTGGGAAATCTGTTCCCCAGCTCCAGTGACTGAAAAAGTAGAAACAAATATCCATCTGCTGTTTCCAGCGGAGGGATTAGGGATTTCTGACTACTGTGCAGAGGACGTAACAATTATGTCCTCTGCATGCAAAGGGTTAAGTGGCAGGAAAAAAAAAATTCAATTTGACACAAATTTACAAAAGTTCTAGATGAATCCACATGCAATCACTCTACGGACTGGTACCAAATTATCACTTACATTGCACATACCATTGACACTAGTTAACAATTTAAGCTACAATACAAATTGAAGACCTTGTTAGTAAATCAAACATAATCACATGTTTACAAGTGGGTTATTAAGTGATCAGTAGAGAAAAAGAGTGCCACCACCCTCCCGCAGTCAACAGATGTAGCTTAGCTGGTGAAGACAAGACCCTCATGGTAAGAGGAGTTATTGTTCTTGAGACTGGGACAAACAAGTGACCGCTCTAGGAATCAATTACTGATATTACAATTCCTTCCGTTTCTATAATAGCACATACTTTTCAAGTTCTGCATTTCAACCTTTCCTTCAAAGATACTGGGGAGAGTAGTCTGCCCCTGAATAGTTAGGGGGCCTAGCACAGCATACTGGGCTGTAGATGCTTCAGCAGCTACAAAGGGGAAAAAAAAGGGAAAAAAACAATCAGGTTTACATGAGTCATGTGCAGCTTAAGTAGTCAGTTAAGAGGAATGACATTTTAGATGTCCTCAGAGAGAAACAAGTGGAATTAGTAGTGATCACACTCCACAGAATCACAGCAGAGCAAGACAAACTATGGAGTTACCAGTTCAGCAAGCCCTCCCATCCAATAGTACTCTAGGACAAAGTTAGGGTAGAACAATATTAAGAAGCACATTAATGCCCAGCCCTTCAATGGGGTTACTAAGCAAGTGACTGTAAAGACTGAGGGTGCGATAGAATTTTTTCCTTGCAAACACACACACACTGTGCCAAAATAGGGTGAAATTTACACACAGGAGGAACAGCCCTCAAACTTGATAAGTCAGCATTTGGCTATGACATAAAGGTAAGCTGAAAACCCCTTCAAGCTCTAGAGTGCTAAACCCTCACATATCTACCACAAGAAAATTAAGGTAAAGACGCCGTCATCTAAACAGGACATTTAGTGGATAGAGTAGCACTTTTAAATATGTTAAGTGTC